>NC_134137.1:41920000-42545000 GCF_033958435.1 Carettochelys insculpta
CCTCTGGGCAGATGGGGAGGTCCTGCAGCAGACGGGGGTCAGGCGCCAAAACACACCCACGTTCGAGTGCCTTCACCAAGGGCCTCACCAACCGGGGTCACCCAACCCGGATCCCGGACCAGGTGAGGTCCAAAGTGAAAGAGCTCCGGCAGGCCTACTGTCGGGCTCGGGACATAGCCGGTCAGTCAGAGGCAGCATCTACCAGCTGCCCCTACTTTAAAGAACTTGACCACCTCCTTGGGCCCAATGAGGTGGGACCCCAGGTCATGTTACTCGACATGGCGGACCCACGACGGAGCCGGAGCAGGAGAGGATGGGGACTGAGGGGGAGGACCACCCCAGACCTCCAGCTATCTGCAGGTGGCCACCATGGATCCCCGCCAACAGTGATGACAAGGGCTCCAGCAAGGGGGCCCTCATCATCAAAGTCCCCTTGGGCCCATCCAGCCTGGCCCCCTTGAATCGCAGCCCACCCATGGGGACATCAGCCCTATGGCACTGGCAGGCCAGACGGCCCCACCGCCCTGGCCTCAGAGGGCCAACGTGTGGCACACAGCACCATGCGGGCTTGACAGTACCACGGGCCACCAGTCCATGGAGGGACCGAGGGAGACAGGAGAGCAAGCGCTCCCGCAGCTCAGACGGGGAACACTGGATGCGGTCCCTGCAGGAGCGCCAGGATGGAGTGGCTGGAGTGGGGAGGGTTCAAGGGGTCCCTCACTGGGACTAATGGTTTGTTCCTCTCCCCTTTTGTCTTCTACCCCAGCTCCCCGTTCACCCTTCCCCCTGCCATGTACATTGTTCTCCCTTTTCACCCTCTCCCCTCCCATGTATATTGCTCCCCCACTTACCCTCCCCCCACATGTATATAGTTCCCTCTAGGAAATGAGGAGCACAGTTCTTGAAGTAACTAGTTTATTTTTGTGGTTTACCCTGTGTCCCCCATGCATGGGGGGTGGAGAGTGCAGGGTGGGAGGGTTACTGTGGCCCCTGCCCAAAGGCCTGGCACAGGGCCTCCCTTACACGCACCCCGTCCTGCTGGGCCTGGGGGCACGGGGCAGCAGGGGGCTGTTCGTACCTGCATCCTGCCTTGGCAGCCCACCCCTACATATAGGGCTTATGTTTCGCCTCCACCAGGTTACGTAGGGTGCAGCAGACCCCGAAAACCACCGGGACATTGGGGAGGCCCACCTCCAGCCTGGTGTAGAGGCATCTAAAACCCCCCCTTGAGGCAGCCGAACGCCTGCTCCACGGTGTTCCGGGTGTGGTTCAGCTGCTCATTGAAAAGGTCCTGGCTCGGCTGGGTGTGCCAGTGTAGGGTCGCATCAGCTAGGCCTGCAGGGGTAGGCCATGTCCGCCACGATGCAGGGCGGCATCGTCATGTCCCTCATGGGGAGCTCCCGCCAGGGGATGAAGGTCCCCTCGGCCATACAACGTCCCAGCCCTGAGTTCCTGACGACCCTCACGTTGTGTGCATGGCTGGACTAACCCACATAGATGTCCTGGAACCAGCAGTTGGCATCAACTAAGTCCTGCAGGACCACCGAGTGGTAGCCCTTGCAATTCACATAGGCCCCGTGACTGTGCTCTGGGGCCCGGATGGCAATGTGTGTGCCAGGCAGGGCCCTGAAGCAGCTGGGGAAGCCCAGCTCCTGGAATCCCCGGATGGCGTCATCCAGGTTCCCGACACGAACCAGCTGCCTCAGGAGCACCTCGTTGATTGCCCGTATGACCTGCAGGGCATGGGGGAGGGCGCGTTCGTGAGTGTGGGGTGGGGTGGGATGCGGCTTGCCTGCCCATCCCCATCCCTCCCCTTGTGCCTGGGGTTCCCGCCCTTCTCCTGACGGTGCCTGTCACCAGGCTGCCCCTCACCCCCCACATGCAGTCTAGGTGTGAGCTGGGCACGGCTTACCTCGGTGAGGATGGCCCCGACGGTGGCTTTGCCCAGCCCGAACTGGTGGCCGATGGATCGGTAACTGTCCGGGGTGGCCAGCTTCTATAGGGTGATGGCCACCCTTTTGTGCAGGGAGAGCGCCAGCCTCAGGTGTGTGTCCTGGTGCTGGAGGACTGGGGTGAGCCAGTTGAACAGCTCCAGGAATGTCCTCTGTGTTATCTTGAAGTGCTGTAGCCACCCGTCGTCGCCCCAGTCCTCCAGCACCAGCTGGTCCCACCAGTCGTTGCTTGTGGGGAAGCTCCACAGGCAGCAGATGACCCAGGAAACCGGCTGGGCACATTGTGCCCTGAGGATGGCATCCAGAAGGGTGGCTATTGTGGTGGCCACCCGGAGCCGCTGCAGCACTGCGGCCAGGGCGCTGGCCATGGCCGCGATGAGGGGGGTGATGCTGCTCGGGATCCATGGGGGACCGGGATGCCACCTCCAATGGCTCTTGCTCTCGCTCTGCTTGGGGACAGGGTTGCTGGCCCTTGGCATGTGTAGGCTGAGGTCCTCCTTGCAACCCTGCCCATGGTGCTTCCTGTCCCTGCTTTTTCGAAAGAGCGCCGTGGTGTGTGTGGACACTCTCTTTTGAAATTGTGCTGGGGGCCTTTCGAAAGAACAGACCAAACCTTCGGTCCCTGCTGGTGTGTGTGATGCTCCATTTCAAAAGACCGTCTGTCGATGTTCCCTTTCAAAATACATTCTTCCGAAACAGAGCTGTCGTGTAGACGCAGCCTCATTGTATCTCCCTCCTCATTGAGCAATGGACCGTCTCTGTTGTTGGTCTTCCTCTTTTGTAACATATTTGTAGAATGTTTTCTTGTTTCACTTTGGCTGGAGCTACATTGAGCTTGTTTTTTGCTTTCACCTTTCTAATTTTGCCCCTCCATTCCTCTGTTATTTATATTCCTCCTTTATATTTTGACCTAGTTTCCACTTTTTATACAATTCCTTTTTGATTTTTAGATCGTTCAAGATCTTCTGGTTAAGCCAATCTGGTCTCTTGCCACATTTCCTATCTTTCCTTTGCAGAGGAGTGGTTTGCTATTGCACCCTTAGTAGTGTCCCTTGGAAAATTGCCAACTGTCTTCAGCTGTTTTTCCTCATAGACTTGCTTTCCGTGGGACCTTGCCTACCAGCTCTCTGAGTTTAGTAAAGACTGCCTTCCTGAAATTGGTATCTGTATTTCATTGCGCTTCAGCAGATATTTACTTTACACCTGGGGTTCGGATGGTTGTCATATGAAATCAGGATCTTCCCTCTCTTCCTGTAGTCATTTTAGTGTCTTGGTAGCTCCCTACCCCACTGAGTAAGTGTTCCGTACTCTGTGTATCCTCTGTGCTCCTCAGCCCTGTCAGGCCAGCGTAAGCTTGCATTAATATATTATTTGTGGAGTCATCCCAATGCTTGAACAGATGTCACATGTTAGTGCTTTAATCAGTTCTCAAAACTATTCAGTGCGAGCAGGCATTTGTATGCCTTTCACGCATTCCTGTATCCATTTTGAAAGCTGCTTTCAACTGTACAGTTACCTGCCTTTCTTCCCACCCCCTGTCTCTCTCTCTCATATGCAAATGCATCTGTTCTCTGCTTGGATTGTTTAGTAATAAGTAGATAGTCTTTCATGTACCAGACTAACTTGTGAATCTCCAACCAAGTTAACATTCTTTCCCCTACCCATCTGTGCCTGGTGTAAGCATACCTCAGGTACTGTGCAGTGCTCAGAGAACCTCCGTATCAGAAAGACCTTGATATGTTGGAGGAAATTCAGAGGAGCAAAACAACAAAGGTCAGACTAGACTACAAGAAAAATAGGTGTGGCTTGGTTAACTGTTGTTAGCTAGCCAGGCCAATTCAGGCATTTCACTTTTCGTGCAGACTGAGTGGGATGACACCTTTTTTGTTGCTTTGTTGGATAACTCCAAAGAAAACCCCAGAAATGTTGGAAATGGTACTTGGTGGCAGAGACTAATGTGACGATGTGGGCTTGCTCATTCTGGGCATGCCATCTTTCAGAAGAGGTGAATAGTACGGATCCAGAAAAGTACTGGCAATTCAAACCAGAGCGACAGGGCTCTATCCTGCTGAGCATCTGAGGCTGCATCTACACTATGAGACAAAACTGAATTTAAAGGCGTTAGCTTGACATTAAAACATCACTGTCTTCACTGTAAATGTCATTAGCTCAATTTAGTCTTCCCTAATATCGATAACAAAATGTTGATATTAACGGGCGAGTGTAGTGTCAATCTCAAGTTTAGAATGTTGAATAAAGGCTAGTGTGGAAGCGCCATGTCTTGCTTTTGAATTTATTAGCCTACACAAGTGTCCCGTATTTATCTCACAAAGCTATGCACTGCACCTGGCTCCCAGCTCCCCGCTACTAGTGGGAGCCAGGAAAAACTGACCAGAGCTGCTGTGCTATCAGTTTCCCAGGTCTTGCAGCTTTGTTGGAGCCAGGAAATTGACTGGGGCTGTTGTGCTGTCAGTTTCCTGGGTCCCCCAAGCTGCAGGGACCCGGGAAACTGACCGCTGCTGCACCTGGCTCTCAGTTCTTTGCTACTAGCAGGAGCCGGGAAACTGACAGCGCTGCTTCACCTGGCTCAGAATGTGGGGATGAGGGAACTGTGAGATAGGTTTCCACAATGCACTGATGCAACAGTCAGTGTTTGGTGATTTCAGTGTGGAAGCAATATGTCAAATTTGTTGGGAGCCTCGGGGAAGTGAAGATGCTCAAAATCAAATTAAAAAAAATCATAAAATCGATTTTAATAAATTTGAAGTTATCCTGTAGGGTAGACATAGCCTCAGTTCCAATGTAGAAAAGCATTTAAGCATATTTTTAACTTAATATAGAGGTACTCTCTTGCTTAATATATGGATAAATGATTTCTTGGATTCATGTATGCTCCACACCTTGCAAGTCTGAGTCCTTGGTGAATGTAATTTTTCTAGCCCTGGATTAAATGTCTTCTTTTGAAAGACAGCATGTCCAAAAGTGTGCATGTTTTTAGAGGGGTGTGTGCGTGCGTGTGTATTAGTTATAGGCAGCACAGATAACACGTATATGGTTAAGGTTGCCAATGATTAATGTTATAAGAACTTGGTTTTAATTGCTTTTAATTGTCAGATTTTAACCAGGTGGGCTGAAAACTTACATTCTGAAGTTGGGCATGGATCTTGAGGGGAAATCTCAGAAAAATTGTTCAGACAGTTCTCTGAATGAGATTAGGAAAAAATATTGTCAGGTTAAAAGATAATCTAAAGACTGCTTTGCTGAGAAACTCTAGTTACCCAATGCTTTGTAGCAAGGATGGGAGAGCAGAGAGGGGAATTGTCCTAGCATTCATGATATGCCTTTCACCAGCTCTGTAACAATTAGCTCAAATTTGGCCAGTGCCTCTGAAAATCTGTTTGCACATTTGTTCAGTAGACTTGGTAGAATTGGGCAAAAAAGTTTTCCAAAGATTCCATTTTTGTTGGGTGTCAAGAATCAGAGGGGTAGCCGTGTTAGTCTGGATCTGCAAAAGCAACGAGGGGTCCTGTGGCACCTTATAGACTAACAGAAATGTATGAGCATAAGCTTTCATGGGCAAAGACCTGCATCTGACAAAGTGGGTCTTTGCGCATGAAAGCTTATGCTCATACGTTTCTGTTACTCTATAAGGTGCCACAAGACCCCTCTTTATTTTTGTTGGGGGATCTCCTTCCCAGGGCTTCAGAGGTGAAGGGGACTGACCCTGCAATTGCGCTGTTCTTGCCATCTGTAGGTTGTTGCTGCCAAAAAAAAAATGGAATTTAAGAGCAGAAGAAAGATCCACTGTTCATTGTTCTCAGTGGTTTCCCCCCGCTGTCACCCTAGGAAGAGCCTGAATGGAATGTAAAAGTGCGAGGAGCCAAGTGGGAGGGGAGAGATTTTGGGGGTTTTGTCAGTGAACAGGTATGAGGAGTAAATCTCAAGGTGCCGAGGGACTGGAACTCCAGTCGCTTACTGTACACACAATATTGGATTTTCATCACTGGCAGTTAAGTAGAACAGATATTTTTAAAGGTATGCTCTAGTTAGGGGAGTGCAAAGTGGAGGGCAGGCCTCCTTGGGGAGGGCTTGAAATTTCATAAGAGGGTGCAGCACAATCAGCTGCTGGGTCTCAGGCTCATCCATCTCACTAAAAATGTTGAAATATGTTACTGTTTTTGTTTGTGTAGCCACGTTTCCATACTGATAGTAAAGCTCTACATTCTTCATACTTGTTTTCTTATGCATGCCACAAGGGCTTTTTTTTTTTTTCTCCATATGGATGTAATTGAAATTTCCGGCAGTTTGGATTACATTAGGTTGGAGGTGAGAAAAGCTGCTAATTGCAGAGATGAAAAGTGGAGCCCCATGTAAAAAGTTTGCTCACCCCACTCTAGTTCAAACACAAATTATTGGGTGGGGGTGGGGGTGGAGTTCTATGGCCTGTTACACCAGAGTTCAGACTAGATAATCACTATGGTCCCTTCTGGCCTTGGAGTCTCATCTGCACTTCTGTCTGTCTGTGGGTATAGGGTGCGTATAATGCAGACAGATTTAAAAAGTGTGTCTGTAAGATTGTATACATTTTTTAATAACTGTAATTCTCATTGAAATAATTACTTCTTTGTACATCAAAATTAGCCTTGCAGTTTTCGCAGCTAATGGTGGTATATATTATTCCCTGCTCTAAACTTCTGTGTAATTGCTGAGTTAAGTCCTGTTTTGTCAGTGTTTTAGCAGTGAAGTGAAAGCTTTACTATGTAGTTTAGAAGAGCATGTTAGAATCCTTTGAAATGAAAGTTTTTATAAAATGTAAGGTATAGAAAGTGGCACATGTAAAAATTAAAGGAGGAGAAGAATTGTTTATGGTAGATCCAAAATTTATAACTAGGAGTCATAGTACAGTCTTCTCCCGCCTTACAAGGGTAATTCGTTCCTGAAAAACCTCCTCTTAGGGCAAGTTCTTGTAAGTCGAAAATGTAATTACCATTAATTTCAATGGGAAAAAATTCTGTGCGTTCCTGAACCCCAAAATTTAAACCCATTTACACTAAAACAACACCAAATCCCATTAAAATGAACACAATTACTTCAATAGTTAGGTTGTGTTATGACAACTAATGTTAACAAGGCATTTTCCCTTCATTAATTACTCTACAATAGTCTGTTTGCCTGCAGAGACAGGGGAATGGAAATTGAAGAGCGCCTGGGAGGGGAGCACAAAGCCAGGTAGCTGCCCGTGGCTGCAGAAGCGGGGTTGGTGCAAGGGGCCGGGCAGGGCAGAGCAGGGCATGGGGATGCAGCCTAGCCTGAGCGCAGCTTAGGTTAAATGGGGAGGGGGCAGTGTCAGGGGCTGGCCGCACAGGGAGCTAGGCATGCACAGGAGGCCCCCAGTTGGCATGGGGCGATGCCTCGCTCATGCGTGGCTGCACAGCAGAGAGGCCCCACCAGCAGCGGCTGAGGCACTAAATGCAAATGAGTGGCACAGGCGGCAAGTGGCACCCGAGGCACAGCTGCACAGGGCGGGCAGCTGTGGCGCCCTAGCCGCCTGGGAAGCAAGCCGCAGGGGTGGGGCTGGGATGGGCTGTGCACCCAGCAGCCACATCTCATGGGAGCACCTGGAGCCCGTGGCCACTGGCTGGGCTGGGGCATGCAGCTGCTGCAGAGCCGAGGCGGAGACCCAGACCAGCCACAGGTAAAGGCTGGGCAGGGGGCTCCAGCAAACTGCCACTGCGGAGAGACACGCTGGACAGGATGCAGCTGCGAGCAGCCATTGCCTGGAGCCACAGCCTTTCTCCTGCTGCAGTGCGTCCGCGTCCCACTGAGGCGCACGAAATTGAAATCTGTCCTCATAAATTCGATGAAATGCCTCATAAGAACGGGTAGGGGTTTTAAATCAAACTCCTCGTAAACTTGAATTCTCATAACCCAAATGGGTGTATCTCAGGGTATGACTGTATTAAAATAAGGCCAGGAAAAATATCCTAATGGTGATATCTATTACACTTAGTGGAATAGGCTTCAGATTTAAGAACCAGAAGTATTTTTGCTCAAGTCATTTAATACTATAGTAGATTAGACAAAAAATCTTTAATATATCGAATGAATCAGTCTTACATTTTTAGAGAGGTGGACGAGATAACCTAAAAGATCTTTATCATCTCTGATATCTGTGACTTAATTGAATGCAAATTGCATTCAAATTAAGATGATTGTACTTTCCTTACTCATGTTAGAGTTTATATTAATTTGAGATTTTTATGGACATTTTTAAATACCTGCCTAAATATTCATAACATGTTTCCCTTTGAGATGCAAATGGCATTGCTATTCAGTAATAGGCAGTATATAATTGCATTTAATAACATCCTGTAGACTGTCACACCTAACACTTAAATAAATTGCCTTAATTTAAAGCATTTAATTTGAAGCCTACTGACTTTTATATGATGCATAAAAATGTTTTGACTTTAAATACTGGGTTAAAATAGAACCATTATAGCAGTTCTTAGCATGTGAGGCAAAAGATGACAACCTATGGGCAGATCCCATGAAGGCTGCATGAGACACATTAGTTCAGGTGTTCTTGCTGTATTGTGTGGCCTTTTGTGACATGGGAACAAAATATATAGTTTAAGTGATTAATTCAGTGTGGTTTTTTTTAAAATTCATTGCTAGTCTCAGGGCTTTTTCTTTGAGAAGCTGTGGTTTGCATGACGGGAAAGATTTGATGCAGTCCTCTTAGACATCCACACAGCTGTTTTATACAGTCAGAGTGGTATGTTAACAAATGTGAGATTTAATTGTACTGCTTGAGGGTGGGAGGCAGGGCAAGAATTAACTCCCTTTAACAAAGAAAGTCCAAATACTATAGAAAGCTAATAAATGGCAAAATTGTATGGGGTGCAAAATCTCTAAATATAATTTTTCTAGTGAAAAAATTGACCCCATTAAAAACCTCCTACTATAATTAAGCTTATTAAAGCTTTTTATTCATTAATGATATAAAATAAGTGGATGTGCATAGTAATGTTCACTCTATTCTTTTCTGCCTATGGGCCAAATAAATGTTACATGCATGGAGGCATGTATGTATGTGCACCATCAGTAAAAACAAATGCTGTTGGCTGAGGGTGCTCTGCAAATCAGCTGGGTGCCATCTGAATCTCTCCTGGTTGGCTGCTTGTTACCCTATCTCATGATCTGATTTCTTTTTGTTTAGGTTAGGAGTGTCTCTACAGGCTTGCCTCCTGCAGATTGTAGGATACCGAAATCTGATTGCAGAGGTTGAAAAGCTGCGCAGAGAGCCATACGATTCAGAGAATCCCCAACACGAAGAGATGCTTCTAAAGGTGAGTGCTGAAATTGCCTGGACAGAATACTTGGTTCCTGGTCACTCCACATTCCCTATTTGTAAAAGAATCATAGACAGTTTCCACAAGTGGTATTTCACTTCCTCCATAGTCTCCTAAAATGGCTTATTACAGCAGTATTCATCCACATAGGTTGCTAGGCATGCAGCTTCACTGCACTTATTTGTGAACATTGTCATGGAATGACCAGGTCCGTACTGTGCCCCACCCAGCCTTTAAACTGTCACAAACAGAAAACCTATAAAAATATTCTGCCATTTGGAAGGTGTCTGACACTTACCTGACTGACAGTGCCATGCTTTCGCAGACTTGGGCAGTAGCCCGAACTACCATTTTTGTAATGGATTGTCTTAATATTTGTTTCACAAAAAGAAGAGAGTGTATCTTCCCTGGCATTACACAGAGTGTAGTCTCTTGTTTTTGAATGTGTTGACTTCTGTTACCAGAAGTAGACCTCCTGCTATCACTATTTCAGAACCAGGGTGTGCGGGTGGGAGAGGTGCACAAGGGCCTAGGGTTGTTTTTTTTATTTATATATACAATATTCATTCTAATTGAAGATTATTGTATATAATAGCATAGTCAGAGAACATATGTTTCCAGGGTACTTAGGGCCAAAACTGGCTAGTCTAGTGAGGCATCAGTGCTGCTCTTCAGAGTCATTATAGGCAGCAATGATGCTGATAAGATTCACCTCAGAATCACTGTGCTGATCAATGAGGAAAGCCATGTACTTATGCAGCACAGGCATTCACATTATTCATGGAAGAACAGGGCTTAAAAACAGAAGTTTTGGAAAGGAATAGGAAAACAGATAATTTTCTTGTAGCAGTTAGAGCTGAGGAGGGGATAGATTACTGGGGAGATGTACCTGCTGCCATAATGACTCAGCCCAGTGTTTCATGTTGTACAGTATCCCATCTCTGGCAATGGCCAGGACAAGAAACTTCAGAAAAGGTATAAGAAACCCTCCAGTAAGTGATTAGGGGATAATGTGTCTCCCAGGAAAAATGTCCCCCTAATGCATTTGTCCTACCCAGCACACTTCTGAAATAGAAAGCTCTGCTCAGCATAAATACATTTAATGGTCTTTGAAAAACAAACGTTGGAATTTTTTTTTTAATTTTATCTGGTATCTGTAAATAGCACAACCGTCATCTGGGTATGATTTTCACAAATGCCTACATCCCGTGACAATAGGAGCTGCGGAAGAGTCATTGAAATCCAGGGGTGTGAAATGTCCAAGTGCTTCTGAAAGCCCCGGTAGGAATTTATCTGCATCTTTATGTCCCTGAGTAAATTTAGCAGTCTCCTCCCCGGGGTGCCCAAATCTCTTTTGAAAATGGGACTTATGTTCCTAAATCACATAGGTGCTTTTGAAATTATTTTCTCCAACATTAGAACTAAAGTCACATGGAAGCTGATTTATAATGAGAAACATTTGTGTATATACAGGCTGTGTCTACACTATGAGATAAATTTGAATTTATGTATATCGATTTTCTAATTCTGGAATTTATCATTTTGAATTTGACCATCCTCACTTCCCACGTGCTCCTCACAAAGTCGAGTCATTGCTGCCACACTCAAACTGGTTAACATTGACTTGCAGTAGTGCATTGTGGGAAGCTATCCCACAGTTCCCTCATCCGTGTAACATTCTGGGTACGTTCGCTGGTCTTGACGTCATTTTCCCACATTGCATTTTCCTCATTCCCCTCACGATCCCTGAAAATATGTCAATCCCTGGAAATAACACAGGGACCCTCAAAGTTAGAAGAAAGAGGATAGAGAAATCTAGGAAAAAAATTTTTTGTTTCCCCACGTTACAATGCGAACACGGGTGCAGTGACTGTATTCTCAGCTGGCCATCCACTTGTCCCACTTCCCATCATTGCATGCATGTGATCCCTGAAATACAGGGTCCCAGAATGTATTTTGAAGTGGGAAGAAAGAGGATAGAAAAGTGCAGGAAAAAAATGATTTTTGGTTTACCCCTTCATTATGTTGGTATTGGGGAGAGTCTTTGGCTTTCCGGTGCACTATAAGTCTTCCGTGCAATGACTGTGTTCTCAACTGCCCATCCACTGAGTATCCCACCTCCCATCATTGCACGTATGTGATCCCTGAAACTAATACAGGAGCCCAGACCTTATTTAAAGTGAGAAGAAAGAGGATAGAAAAGCGTAGGAAAAAATGGACATAAATCAGACATCCGGAACGGTAACATACAAAAACCTGTTGGAGAACACTTCAGTCTCCCTGGACACTCAGTAACAAATTTAAAAGTAGCAGTCCTACAACAACAACAAATTTCAAAAATAAAATGGAAAGAAAAAATTCTGAGTTGCAATTCATTTGCAAATTTGACTCCATCAACCAAGGATTGAACAGAGACTGGAAGTGGTTGGCCCATTACAAAAGCAGTTTCTCTGCTCCACATTAACATCTGACAATAGGCCCTGTCGCCCAGACAAACTGACTTGTTTTCTCCTCTCTTGATGTTCACAACTTCACATTAACTGCCGATAATGGGCCATTTCCACCCTCGCTGAACAGACCTTGTCAGCTCTGGCCCTCCCCTTTATTGAGACCCCCTTTTTAAATCCTCCTCTGAACCCCACCCCCCATTCATGCATCTGACCAAGTAGGCCTTTGCCCACGAAAGCTTATGCTCCAAAACATCTAGTAGTCTATAAGGTGCCACAGGACTTCTTGTTTTTGAAAATATAGGCTAAGACAGCTACCTCTCTCAATTTTTGGTTTCCCCACTCATTACATTTCTGTTGGGGAGAGTCTTTGGCTTTCCAGTGCACTGTAAGGCTTTTGTGCAACAACCTGAATTTCCAAGCAGGAGCAGCAGGCCTTTAGCTGTGGGCTCATGTTACTTTATGACAGCCTGAGAAATGGCTTCTTCCTTTCTATGCTATTAGTGCTGAGAGTGCATCTACCCATTCAAATATCCCCAGCTGGGATCATTGGAACAAAATAGAACAACACAGAAGGAATGTCACTGTAGGTATAATAAGGTGATGGTGGAAGCCCCAAAGCTCATTGACGGTGGGACCAGCTCATGTTTTCAGGGGTTTGGGCAGCAAGTGCTGAGCACCCAGTTGACATGGTCCCTTCATGGGGAATCAGCACCCCCAGCTCGTGCGACTTCCCCCCACAGCAGCAGCAAGCCCCGTTATGGGCTTTTCCCCAGCAGTAGTAAAGGTCCCTGTGTGTCTTAGCTTCCGGGGGAGACTTTCCCCAGTGGCAGCAAGCCCCTTAGCCGCTGGGGTGACTTCCCCATCAGCAGCATCAAGCCTCGCTATGGGCAAAGAGGGGGTTGGGGAGGGTGCTAGTTGAGGCGGTCCTTCCCCATGGCAGCAGCAAAACCCCAAATTTCTTAACCACCAGGGGAGACTTCCCCATGGCAGCAGCAAAGCCCTGAATATCTTTCCCTCCCTAGGAGCCCTAAACGCTCAGGTGGCAGCATGGTCAGCACCGAACGGCAGGCACATCCTTTTATTGGTTTGGAGGCTACCCACGTGATGTGGCTGAGTGTGAGAAAGGCCCAGACTACGTGGCGCCTGTTGGAGAGGGAAGGGTGTTCACACACAAGTGTCAACAACCGATAAGTTTCTTGGTGTGTTATGCAAGCGCAACCCCCAGTGCAGCCTTGTTGACACGTGGTATGATGGGTTGGACTAGCTTCAGGCTGCGCAGAAAAATTAGTAAGTGTACAGACAGAGCCGGGAATTCCGGGCTGGGGCTATTTGAATGGGTAGATGCACTCACAGCGCTAGTAACATAGAAAGAAAGAAAAGCCATTTCGCAGGCTGTCATAAAGTAACATGAGCCCACAGCTAAAGGCTTGCTGCTCCTGCTTGGAAATTCAGGCTCTTCCTGTTACTGGAGAGCAGCAGCCAGAGCAGAGCACTGAGAGGGGTATTGTGGGTTATACACAGGACACCTCTGGAGGCTAATAAATTCGATTTTAAGATGTGGTGCTTCCACACTTGCCTTTAATTGAACTTCTGAATTCAAGCTTGATGCTACACCCATCAAGTTGCTGTGATTTTGTAACCTTTAAGCTAATGGCATTTTCAGTGAACTGCCTTAAATTCGAATTTATCTCATAGTGTAGATGCAGCCACAGTAACACCTCAGAGGGGTAGCCATGTTACCCTGTAGCTTCACAAAAAACAGGCAGTCCTGTAGCATGCTAAAGACTAACATTTATTTATTAGGTCATGAGCTTTCGTGGGTAAGACCCACTTCTTCAAATTGGAGATCTGAAGATTCAGCTCTGAAGAAGTGGGTCTTAACCACCAAAGCTCATGACATAATAAATACAAGGTGCTACAGAACTGCTTGTTTTTTTTGGCTAACTCCTCACTTACTCCTCCTGATGAACATTGTTTTGTTGTTTGGTTGTTGATCTAATAGGGAATAAAGTCGCACAGTGTTCTGTTATTTGGTTGTTTAGTTTGCTTTGCTCCACCACCCTGGCAAGAATGCCAAGAATGGGGTACGCCCCCTCAACCCAACCCTGCTCCTCATCAGGAGCACCAGGTGGTCAGATTATGGCCACTCTGTGCCCCAATCTCACTACACCCCTGCTTCAACCAAGCTTCACAATCCTCAGTGATGAGGACTGTGTTAAAGTGTTTAAAATTTACGCTGTATATGTATGTAGTGTCTTTTGTCTGGTGAAAAAAATTCCTTGTCCACGCCTCCCTCCCCCACCTCCATTTACATTAATTCTTATGGGTAAATTGGATTCACTTAACATCATTTCACTTAAAGAAGCGTTTTTCAGGAACATCACTAACTCGCTAAGTGAGGAGTTACTGTATTTCATTTAAAAGAGTAAGGATCTTCCTATTTTAACGATAGGGATGTCCATTCTCCAATATTTGTCTCCCATGCCGTTTATCAAGCCTCACTTTACAGCATACTTGAAGTGTAAGGGTGAGTAAATACCAAAAAACAGTCTGTCTGGGATTTGGTTTGTTTTTGATTCACATTAGGGTAAATTAGACTGATTCCTCCTTGTTTCTAGACATTCTGATTAAGTGATCTCTCCACTGGGAAAGTCTCCAGGTTCTTAATGGTCATTACTTATTCATGTTACCAGGAGGACATTTTGTGAGATGAGGTAAAGACTCAGCCAATGTGATTGAACCGGTGAAAAATAACAGTGATGCAGTTACTGTTGCTGGCTGTACAAGCAAGAATTAGAAAGTGGGCTTTAAACATATTCTATTGCATTCTATCTTAAAACAGGAAATGTTAACAAAGACAAAGCTTAATTTTTAGAAGGTTGAATAAATGGTTTATTCAAGATTTAAAAAGTTAAAATACATTTTGAGTTCTAGAACATAGCATTCTGGAATTTCAATATTTCCTCTAGTTTTCAGTGACTCTTTGTACTTAATAGCTTTTTCATATGATTTTGTTTCATATGAGCCAGTGGTCGAGAATACACAAGTGGGATGATGAAAGTGATTTTAGACTAAGTCTTCCAATTCGTGCATTTTAGTGGGTGCACGTGAATGTGGTATCTAGACATGATATTCATTGTGGATGAACTTTCATAAACAAGTAAAAAGGTACGTAGGCATAAAAGCATCTAAAATGCCTATGGAAAATGACCTGTCTGACTATCAGTACCCCCAGCTATATACAGTGGGCCAGTGAAACTAAGTTGATTTCCATGAGCTTGTTAAATCAAGGTAATTTTTCCTTTTGCTAATTTTATGTGAGCTCCATGTGAAGGTCTCATTCTAGAGTTCAGTGTGAAGGCAAACTATGTCATTCTTGTTGAGGTTTTTCTCTTTCCTTTTTTCAGGGCAAAGATAGCTAAGTCAGCATTCTCAGTATCCGATAATTCTAGAGTATTTCAAAGGATGTATGCAAAAAGATTATTCCACAGCCTTAGGGAACTGAGAGGGCTGATTGCCCGTTTTAAAACAAAATGCTGATGTATTTCTGATCTGCTTATGGATGCAGTTTCTATTTTGATGCATAAAGGATAAAGAAACAAGTACTTACGAAGGTTTGTTACAACTCTTGTACAAGGTCGAAGGGAGTGTCCTATGGTAGTATTTGAACTGTCTTCTGTGTTAAAGAAACTCTTTAGGGGTGGTATGTGGCTACAGGCTCTGGTTGCTGAATGCAGTGCATAATGATGCACTTGGGTTGCATGGAGAATTTGTAATAAAAATAAAGGCCTACTGTATAACTGAAAACATAATCATGACTTATCTGTAATATTCCTAGTTATGGAAATGTTTGAAGCCTGATTCCTCATTGGAAGCACGGATTTCGAAGCAGTGGTGTGAAATTGGTTTCCAAGGTGACGATCCTAAAACAGATTTTAGAGGGATGGGCCTCCTGGGATTATATAACTTGTTGTAAGTAGATACACAGATACTTGTGTTTGAAGGTGTAATACCATTTCCACTAATTCAACACAAATGTGGATATCATTAACCATTTAGTGTTTCAGGAATTATGCTTAGGAACTCTCATGTCAGAATACTGTCCCAAAAAATCCAAGAACTTTGTCTTGAGATGGAATTATTCTTTAAAAAACCCAAACTTGTGTACTTAATCCATGAATTCTGAAATTTAGGCAGTGCCTGAGGTTTACTGTGGTAATTCTGTTTCCTGAGTGGTGTTTGGACTCACTGGGAAAAGCAAAATAAGTGTGAGAACTGAAGCATTTCCATTGGGCATATAGCATTTATTTTGCATTATAGTATTCTTTACATGTAAAATTGTACTATGTATAAAATATATAATTTGTCTCCCTGTTTGCTCCTTTTAGGAGTCTTGCTCTGATTGATAAGCTGATAGGATTTATAGCAACTGATAAAAAGCAGTTAGGTTAGTTGTCTCTGGTTAGAGCACATTCATCCTTATCGTTAGGTATTCAAAGAAATATAACTATGATTGCTTTGGTGAATTTTAAATAACCATTAATTTTTTTCATTCATTGCTAACAATAACAGGCAATTTGGTTTTTCATATCTGTCAGTATTAATAAAATTAAAACACTGTGCTTCTCCAGTCCCTCCATCTAAAGATTATCAAAGTATTATTACAACAGCCCTGTGAGGCCACATAAATGTTTACTTCATGGTACAGATCAGGAGTTGGGAAGTTTCAGTGATACAGCCAAAGTAATTCTGTGGCAAAACTTATTTTACAATTCAGGCTGCTGATTCTAAATTCTGAGCTTTAATTGCAAGTACAATCAGTCCTATCCTACTTCTTGTTGTTATAAGCTGACAGCCACAATCTTAGTTGACAGTTTGAACTAGAGATCTCCAGTGCTAAAAGCAAGGGTTTCTACAGCTTGAGCTCAAGTGCCCTGGCTCTGTAGCTGGGGCTGTGCGTGCATGCATGAGGGTATGTGTACCCCCCCCCCGACATATACCATTTATAAAATATATTAATATATTAAAGCGTTAAATTACCTTTGTACCTGAACAGAACTGCCCTTGGCAATATTTGAAAGGACTGGGGCTATTTAATGAGAATAACTTGCCAGTAGTAAGAATTTCCTGACTTTGCTCACAAATTGCATTAAATATTTAAATGTGTGCACCTACAGATATTTTGCCGAACACGATGCTGCTGTCGCCCAGCAAGTTCTCTCCGATTCCCTTCAGCCAAAATACAGGTAACACTTCAGGCTAACAATAAATTGGTTTCATATAAATTTTTGTTAGACTTGTGTGCTTGGATATTACCACATGCTGTCTCTGGGATTGTCTATGTGGGGAGTTAATGCTCGGCCAGCCGTGTTGTAAATCTCTGCAGTGCCCTAGCCTGCCACATGCTATCTGACCGCAGAAACCCTGTTGCCATGCACTAAAAGTTACTCTGCACTTTGACCTACTATTATTTTTGATGCTCACTGCCCTTGTAGATGAGCCCTATCGCTAAATTAAAATAACTATCAATTGTAAATTAATCAGATTGAGAAGACAAACTCATGCATTTTAATGTATGGAGTCAAACATGTTGTTTATGTTGTTGCTTAACATTTTCATTTTATTCCATACTGTTTTAATTTTAAACTACTTATCTTTTTATGTGCTCTCTCACCTTTCACAATGAAGGGAAGTCACTAAAGAGGAGCTAAGGTATTTTTTAATTTCCTTTCAGTTTTGTAAGACTTTACATTTAAATAAAGATCAAACCATATTCACAGAAAACCCAACATGTAT
The DNA here is from genome assembly GCF_033958435.1 of Carettochelys insculpta. NCBI lineage: Eukaryota > Metazoa > Chordata > Testudines > Carettochelyidae > Carettochelys > Carettochelys insculpta. The sequence goes on from NC_134137.1 coordinate 41,937,554, forward strand.
CCCAGGATTCTCCCCGGGTGTACTAAATGTATTCCTTTCTCTACTTTCATGGTGCAGTGGTCACCAGATTTTTGGCTACACAAGGTGGTCCAGTTAAGCATGCTGATATATGTAAGATCAAATGTCAGCCTTGCTTCATCATACTTATAGAAGATTCTGTTTATTGTAGCTACAACTGGTCAACTTGGTTGCAAATAAAAAGTGACAAATTTAGTTCTCTTGAAAATTCTCAGCTCATGCAAACAGATCCTGACTTTTGGTACCCTGACTTACTAGTGGTAACTATTTACCAAATAGTTTGAGCTAACAGTTTTCACTTTACAAGTTGTTCAAGTCAACCATCTGCTATTCCCCATTTGTGGTAACCTGGGTACGTTGGTGCTGATATACCAGATGAGACCAGTGGCCAGTGTCAGATGCTTTAGAAGATGCAAGAAGCTAATGTAATGTGAAAGCCGGCCTGTGTGGAAGATTTCTTCCAACCCCCTCAGACTCACAAGTAGTTAGTTGACCCAGAGAAGAATATTTCACTTGTGTTCTCGTTCTCCATAACAAATTGTTTTTTTAATCCTGCTAATCTCTTGGCCTCTGTAATGTCTCGTGGCAATGAGTTCCATGTGTGTTGTATAAGAGAGCGCTTCCTGTTTGTCTCACCGGATGTCCCTTTGTTCTTGTAGCAAAAGAATAGGAAAACAGGAGTGACCAATTAACTTTTCCATGCCATTCCTTAATTTATAAACATCTATCAAGTATCCAGTTTAATTCATCTCCTCACTAAGGCCATGTCTATGCTACAGAGATCCTTCGACAGAAGTTCGTCTCAAAGATCTCTTCCAAAGAGTGCATCCATGCTCAAAAAAGCCGATCAAAAAATCAATCTGCTCTTTCGATAGAAGGCATCCATGCAGACCCTGCTCATTCGAAAGAATGGGCCAAGGATTGAAAAATCCAGTCCCACAAGGACTCCTCCCTTCAAAGAAGGGTTCTGCGGAGTATCTAGATGCTTCCTTTCTCAGAAGCTTTCAAAAGAAGGCATTCTCCCTGAACGGGAGTGGAAGAGCATTTTTGAAAGGAGCACTGCATTCTTTCAATTTACTTTTGAAAGAACACTATGTGTGTGTAGAGGCTCTGCAGGATATTTCGAAAGAGCCCCCTTCTTTTGAAAAAATCTTTCAAAAAAAAACTTGCTAGTGTAAACGCAGCCTAAATGTTTGTCTAGTACAATGCAAGCACAAAATTCTGTCAGAACCAGCAGCGTGAACAGGAGTAGAACTTGTAACCATCTGGCTTCTAGGCCAGTAGCCTTTGCATAATTATTTTGATTTGCACCCCAAGTTGGTGTGTAATGGTTGTGGAGGAGTCTATACAGAAGCTACAGGCACCTTGTCAATTCACAATATGGCAGCCTAATATTAACCATCCTGAAGTATTAAAATCATAAATAGACAATACTGCTGGCAGGCTGAGATTGTTTATTAAACTGTTGTCATTGGTAACAAATGGTCTCAGTCAACCATTAAATCAAACCAGCAGGAAGACTCCTTTCTAACCCCTCTGCTTTGGGAGCCCCACTTCTTGCATTTGTTTGTTTGTTTGTTTGTTTATCTGTTACCACTCCCACCATCACCACCCATAAACATGCCTTTTTGGGCTCTGAAGTGCAAATAATTTTTAGTTCTCAGAAAAATTGTAGTAGGCACAGACAATAATTCACCCACCTTTAGATGGAGTGCAGTGTCTGCCCCACAGCCCCACCTGCGTAGGACATGAAGTGAAGGCAGCAGAGAAGTATTTAGACAGCCAAAAAGCAATTGTTTAAATAAGAACTTAGGATACATTTTTATTTCATCTGAACAACGACTCTTTTCTCAGCACATGGGTTTGATATATATATTGTGTGTATTGCTATTTAATTGTCAAAGCCACTCCCTCTAGCACTTGCCTTAGAAGTCTCCCATGTAAAGAGTACTTTAGCTTGACATACCTTAGTGTGTCTGGTTTGTTAGTTTTTTCTTTATAGAAGTTATTTATAATTTATATGAATTAGTTCCTGATTTGTAATATCATAAAAGTAAAACCAATTATTGTACCTAAGGCAAATAGTTTTTTTTTATTTTTAGCAGTGTTTGCTTCATTTCCACTTGGTCTAACCTACTCTTTACATTTCTGACCTTATAGATGTGGGAGAAGGTCTTTCCCCCCCCCATTAACATCTTCATGAAAGGAAACTTGTTTTTTCCTGTGAACAGGGTGTGTCATGTTCATTTTTAAATAGTTTTGTCCTTCAGTGTGAAAAAATAAAGATCTTTAATTAAAATGTTCATTAGTTTACATAGCAAATTGAATTTGGATTATGAGCCTATCCATGATAGGGAATTTTGCTCCAATGTAGCTAGCTATTGAAGCACTAGGTAGACTCCAGTGGCATGTTTGTGAGACGGGGAATATAAATTCCATTTATATTCTTCATTTCTACATTGTGTTATTTAGAAACCTTTTGGAAATCTGAATATGATTATGCATGCTGCCTTCTTGAAAGAGCATCCCCAAGAGGATAAAATGCTTCTAGTGATGCTCTTTGTGTTTTCTGATGTGTATGTTGTAGTGGCTGTGCTGGTCTTTGTGTGATAATGATGACCATTGTTTCTGAGTCAACTGAATTGTATTACTGCTCTATCTTCTGATTTAGCAATTATATTCATTTGAAGATATCACGAATCATAGGCCACCTTCCACTATGGTAATATATGGCGGTGATATATGGCGGACACTTTTAAATGTATCTCTTTCCAATAATAGACCTCTTTCAACCTTTCACAAAATTGTATGAGATGAGAGGATCAGCTTTCTGATGAACGTGTGCGTGGAAGTCTGTTCTGCTAATAACTTTTGGAGAGCTAAATGTGGCCATTTCTAATGGTGCAAAAATTATTCCAGAGTGTACATGGATGTGTTGTATAATATAGTCTAACTTCTCACAATTCAGGTGCAAGCTAAACATGGCATGTGGCTGTATTTTTTGCACTCAGGTATATTCCCTATCGTGGGTCCAAACTCTTAAATTTCTCCTTGGTGCTTATTCTAGTGAAACTCCCATTAATGTCATTGGGATTTGACTTATATAGTTCAGATTTGGCCAATGAAAACTCAGTTAATTGACGTGTAAACTATATCAAATAGGTTTTCTAGAAATCTTTCTGTTGTCAAACACTAGTTTGTACTGCAGTGTATTCTAGAAAATGAAGACATTTCTTTGTGAATTGTCTGTTTCAAGTGGTGCATAAGCATCAAAAAACTGCTCTGGACTTCCTTGTAATTATTAGGCATTAAATGTAGCTGCTTACATTGCAGACTCTAACTTAGCTTTATAAAAACTATATTCTTGAAGATAACATTTCCTCCTCCATTCACTACTGGAGAAGTGTTATTTTTCATGTGTGTTTCGAGGATTCATGTCATGTATATCTTGGAGAACACCAAAGGCTAAAGTCATTCTTGATCAAAGTTAAAAGAAATATAGGGTTTTCAACACTTGAACAAGCTCAGCTGAGGTAGACCTTCTTACTGAGGAGGATATAGAATAAACTGTGTATGACTGAGAGAATAGCATAGCCACAGCCTCCTTTCAGGTTGCAGTGATAAGAACAGTACGTGAATGATGCTATAAGTAAAGGAAGCAAATCCCTCTTTATATCTTTTATACCTGCTAGAGCAAACTACAGTAGACCTGCAACTTATGCAGAGGTTGCCTTCTTGTGCAACCCTGTGTAAGTCAAATTTCACATTTCTCAGGGGACCCAGGAAACTGACCAGCACAGCAGTACTGGACAGTTTTCTGTATCCTATGAGCAACACATTCCTCAGAGCCAGACTCCAGCTCCCTGCCGCTCACAGGAGCAAGGAAACTGACCAGTGCTCATGTGTTGGTCAATTTCCTTGATCCTGCGAGCAGCAGGGAGCTGGAGCCTGGCTCCTAGCTCCCTGCCACTCACAGGAGACGGGAAACTGATCAGCACTGCTCTTGGCTGCTGCCACTGACAGAAGCAGCTGCCACCCCTGACAGCAGCAGGGATAGTCAGGCTGCTGCCACTTACAGGATCTGGGAAACTGACCAGCGCAGCTCCTGTGAGTGGTGGGGAGCTGGCTTCTGGCTGCCCGCGGGCTCACAAGAGCTGGAAAACTGACCAGCACTGCTGCACTGGTCAGTTTCCTGACTCCCTTGAGTGGCAGGCAGCCCGGAGCCAGGTGCTAACTCCCTTTCACTCAGTCATGTTAACATTCACACAACTTAAGGGCACGTATCTCAGGGTTCTACTGTATGGCAGACTCACAGAAGGCAAGTAAAATACCACTAAATAAATCAACTGTGTCTAAAATACCCAGCCTATGATAAGTAACGTTACAGTATAAAAACAAATTTGAAAAGTGTGTATGGCAACGTCTGACTTTATTTTTTCAGCCAGTTCAGCAAAGCTGAATGGGAGAAGAAAAAGTTTGATAAGGCAATTGGGTAAGTGCAAAATCTGTATTTTTAAAGTTGACATAAGCACAATTATGATGATTAATGTTGTACATGTAAAAACTGTTCTCTTTATATTAAAAAAGCTTTTTTAATTCAATTTTTATAAAATTTCAATATCAAGTAAATGATGTTAGTCTTGGTCGTACGTTGATTATAGGTAGCATACTAATGCTGTACTTGCCTCTTAGTAACTGGGAGGACTTCTTAAAAATAACAAGCATTTACTTGTGACAGTGAGTAACGGCATATATATTATCAAGGGTTGAATAAACTTCATGGGGTGGGTTCACACTTTTGACTGTGGCATAGACATGTTGTGATTTATGAACCAGTCACTTGACAGCAACTATAATAACAAGATGGGTGACCTGGGATTGGCCATGTGGGATGACTAAGCATGATTTTGACATGACTCTATTATTTCTTTTGTTTAATGAGGGTCACAAATCAAGGGATAATGTCCTCTTTCTTAATGTGAGAACCATACCAACTGCCTTTTAAAATGCCCTTTGCTTCATCAGTCACTTTCCTGACTGTATAGAATGTTGCCCAGTTATGCAGATATGTCATTTCCATTTCAAACGCGTCTTTGATCTGCAGCAGTGACTAGATCCTTGTACTAGAGATTTAGGTACATGTTGTCTTGGGTTTTCCCAGGAGTAAGGTAAACCTGTGGGCGTTGAAAGACTATGTTATCTATTTTTATCATTTCCAGCATCTGTTGGAACAAAGAGGGAACCTGGGCATATTTTCCAGCTGGCTCTTTTTATATGTTTAAAGAGACTGTAATACTCTTACAGGTAGTTGTGTTTTTCTCATGCTGGTCACAGTCTGATGTTCTTCACTGGGAGTGCAGGGGTAACAGATCATACAGATCATAATTTAAAGAGCAGGGCATTAATAATAGCAAATTACTTGTTTATATTGAAAACTCGTGTCTCACATTCCTTTTCTACTACACATTCAAGAACAGGGAAACTTTGATAAGCAGGTCTTACTCTTCTTCCAGAGGTGTATTTCCATAGTTCTCCTGTGAAAATGACTAGCAAGGGGATGAAACTGTTATTTCAGTGTGGTACATGCAGATATCACAGGTGTAACGCTGCTGTTAAATCATCTAAAATAGGGGCTATGTATTTTGTTTGTTTTCTTTTACTTTGTTCTAAGAACTTTGTCAGATAAGAGAGAATTGGCCAATATTATTCTTCTTAAAAACCAAGTGTGTGGTACATTTACTTCCCCCAGCCTTTACTTTCAGTTGGGAAGGCACCAGCATTTCCTATAAATGCTGCTCTTTACTTTTCTTCCAGCTACTCTTTTGCTATTGTTGGCATTAACATAACTGACCTTACGTACAACCTGCTTGTGAGTGGTGCGCTGAAGACCCATTTCTACAACGTTGCTCCAGAGGCACCGACGTTACCCCATTTCCAGCAGACATTCTGTAAGTTTTTGTATTTGCATTACCAGTAATGCTTTCTTAAAATCACTCAGGGCTGGTGAATTGCATGGAACAATGTTGGCACAGCACAGGTGGTGCCGTCTGAACCTCATTACTTTATCTTTCTGATATATGGACCCTGGAGTATACTGCATCTCTCTAGTAACTGCGAATGTCATTATGCAAAACAGACACATATACCACTTCAGTAGACAGGGGAAGGAGCCATACGAAAGGAACCCTCCTATCTATTCAAGCCACGTCTCACGCTTTCAATATAATCTCCTGTCCGCATACTGCAGTGCTTACCTTCAGAACATCTGTGGTAGAGATACACTACAGGGCTGTAAATAGTGGTGAATTGAGGCATTGGCAGCTGGACCTTTTTCAGAAATACAGGGTTTGGAAATGAATGTTCCCAGTGCTTTTGTCACCTCCATGCTATAGGAGATCCTGTTCTCTTCTAACAGCCTTCCACTACCCCTGCACAACGGGTGAATGAAGATCTGAATTTCGGCTTTCAGGAAAAATTCAAAGTTGAACTTACAAAAATAGACTTTTCAGGATGAGCAATCCTGTGAATGATTTGGAGGTTCTGGTGATAGGGCGCAGGGAGAGGAGGTCTGACAGTAACTAGAGAAGGACGTGACTGAATTATGAAAAGTAAGATCTTGAGTGAACTAGTGGGCAGTAGTTGATAGCAGCTGATGGGTCATTATCGAGAAGGGCAGTGAATTAATGGATGAAGATTGGAGTGGGAAACATGGGTTAGAATGAGAGAGAGCCAAAAATAAAATGGAAAATATATAAGCAAGCATTTGGTTACAAAAGGAAGTTGGCGGCATTAGATGGATAATCAGAAACAAAAGGAATGGAAATTGTGTCAGCAACTGTTGCTTGCTTCCCCCTCTCTGATGTTCGATTGGATTACAGTAAGATCTGTGGGGCTGAGATCTAATTTTATGTCTGCAAAATGCCTTATGCTTTTGGCTGGTAGATACAGTAGAGAATACTTTTTAAAGTGTTTAACATATTTGCTAATGTCCTTCAAAACTGTGCTGCTATATAAGATGACTCATTACCCAAGTCCCTGTGGTGAAGTTCCGTACACCACCCAGATCAGCCTGTGTAGTTTTTGGGATGGATTTTAGGCTGTTACAGCTGACTGGAGCTGGCTGGCACAAATTCAGGGGAGCTAACATTCTCACTGTGTGGCGTGTGACAGTGAGACACAAACATTCCATTATAATCTCTGCCGACTGCAGCTGAATGTGTGTATTTAAGTTAAGTTTACAAGTTATTTGCCAAACAAACAGTAACAGATACTTCAGCATTTCAGAGGCCCTTTTTCAGAGAGTGCAGTGGTTCTCATCAATGCTGTCCAGTCATCAGTTTCTGCACAGCTATTTTTGGCCAACATGTTCAATTTTTGAGAGGAACTTGTGGATAGGTTTATTTGTTTTCACATGGTCCCTTATCTTCAGTGTGGCTGCAACCTTTAAGTCTTGTAAAATCCACCACGCTTACAGAAAGGCCTTTCAGGAGGTGACTGCTTGTTTTCTCAAAACAAAGGAAGCAGTCCTGTAGCACCTTAAAGAATAACCATTTTATTTGTTAGGTGGCGGGGGACTGGACTCGATGACCTCCCAAGATCCCTTCCAGTTCTATGAAATATATATGCGTAATGCATATATGTGCATCTACCAAAGTAGGTCTTTGCCCTCAAAAGCTTGTGCTCCCAATTATCTGTTAGTCTGTAAGGTGCCACAGGACTTCTTGTATATGTAATGAGCTTTCTTGGGTAAGACCCTCCAGTGCTCAGCTCCAGCCACCAGATGTCACTGTTCTGCTTGTTGAGCCCATCTCATGTTCTTTCTGCTCCCATCTTTCCAGCTATCCTACAATTTCACCTTGTTTCACTGTCTGCACTGTGTGCCTAGAAAAACGGGGAAGCTCCCTGGCCAGACACGGGGACAGTTTGGGAGTAGGCCCAACAGTTACAAGAAACTGAATTTACCACCCTCTCTCCTGGCTTAATCCTGCAGTGAGATGAAAAACTACAGGGCTAAGAGTTCCAGGGTGGTGCAGACTTCCTGTGCTGAATGGAGAGGCGGTAGAGTGGTTGGGGGTGGAGTAATCCCAAAATGGTAGGGTTGTGTGATGTGGAAAGAGAGTCAGGACACATACGGGGAAGAACAAGAAGTCCTGTGGCACCTTATAGACTAACAGATATTTCGGAGCATAAGCTTCCATGGGCAAAGACCCTCTTCGTCAGATGCAGCTGATGAAGCGGGTCTTTGGCCACGAAAGCTTATGCTGTGAAATATCTGTTAGTCTATAAGGTGCCACAGGACTTCTTGTTCCCGAAGGTACAGACTAACACAGCTACCTCTCTGATACGGGGAAGGAGAGCTGTTTGCTTTCAGATCAGATACTTGACGGATTGACCACATAAAACATTACATTATTGGTAAGCCGGTTTCGTTGTTTGGAAAGTAGGAGAGAGAGAGAGTCAGCATTATTATTTTTTTCCACTCCTGAGTTTGACAGTCCTGTATTCTTCCATACTACACTCTGTTTTCCCTCGTGGCTTTGGTCGTTCTACGTTTCAGCTACTTGAATACAGCTGAGAAAAACCAGAACAGTTAGACTGCAGTAAGTGCCTGTAGGTTGCATGTCTGAATCTGAATGTCAATGTTACAATACACAGCAAGCATTCTTTTATAGGTGAAAGAATACAATAGCTGTACTGATTTGACCTCTCAAACACTGGCCCAAATCAGGCCTGTATGCAGGAATTCGGGAGAGGGGCCTTTTGTGAATGTGGACTACTCTTGGAGTACCTGTATTATTATCCTTCCTAACAATTCGGGCTAGTGAACACACCAAAATGCATCTTATCCACACATAGCTCAGCTTTAAGATGCTATGAATCTAGTAGAAACACTCAAAGAAATTTCATAACAAACATTTCCCTAGCAGCTATTTATAATGTAGAGTAAATATTGTTTCATAGATATTTGAACATGAGAATACATGAATATAAACAAAAGATAATTATTAAAGTCTGATGATTATTTGTCATCTCTCTTAACGCTTGTAGCCTGTGTAATGGTAAGATATATCTTTGTATTTAACTTGGTTTGTGTAGACACAAGTTAACAATTCTGTAACTGCATGTTGAGCGGAGAGATCTGGTAATTCGATGGATTGATCTTAGTTGTTGTGAAAAATTAGGACTATATAGTGATATAAGTAGCAATAAATGTTTTGTTTAAAGTTTGTTTTAGCAGTTGAGTAATCTTTCAAAAATGCTTCTCTAAATTCAGGTCTTAAGACACCATCCTGGTTTGGAAAAGCTTTAAAACACATGAGTAAGTGCCCCTCTGAATGCAGGTTCTTGGTGTCATAAATTGGGACATTTTCTTCTCTAAAATAAACAACAGTAATTCTGTTACTAGCAGAATTTGAAAAGGTTTGTTTTAATTATTTGAAAGTCCCTCTTAGGGAGACTTTTCTTAATAATGTATGCTGTAGCAGTGCTTCATATCTTAGTATGTCTAACACAGCTTCATTAAATAGTACTAGTTTCACCTACCCCGCAATATGCATTGTGATGTCTAACAGCAGTGCTTGCTATTGTATTCTAATTCTATAAATATTGAATTATTTTTATCAGGCTACTTGATGCATGAATTTCATAAGTTCTGGGTTGAAGAGGATCCACTGGACATAATGGAGTTTAACCGTGTGCGAGAGAAATTTCACAAGCGAATTTTAAAACAGCTCCAGAATCCAAACATGGCTCTGTGCCCTCACTTTGCTGCCTCAGAAAGCTTAATCAACATATAGTCATTCACTTGATTTGAACACCACCTCACTCTTCTCTTAGGTCACACTTCAGATCACCACTAACATATTGAATGACCATGGCGATTGTATGCATGCATTTTGGTGCAGTATTTCATCTATTTTTGTCATAAATATTAGATCCCCTTATGCTTCTCTTTCCAGGGGATTTCTCATTAAACAGGTGCTCATATTGCGGCATTATGCAGTGTTACACTCTGAATTGATGTCCAGGTATCAAGAGTTTTCTATTTTTTTAGACCTTTTTTTTCCCATAATTCAGCATTGAAGAACTGTATTTCTCTAGCTGTGTTTTGTATATGTGGAATAATTACCTGAATCTTGTATTGTGAATGCCTTTTAACTTATTGATATGATTTGTGATAACTACTGACATTTCAGGCAAAGTACATGTTTGGATTTCATCTAGAAGATAATGTATGTAACTTTAATGTAATGCAGACAAATGCATTAAAGACCAATTTTTTCCATGCAATCATATATGCTTCATGAAAAATTAATGAGGTTTGGGAGAAACTTCAATGGGAACGATTACTTTAAAATAGGCAGAATTGCAGTGGGTCTCCACAGCTATGTGAATGTGAAATGAGCTGAACACTTCACTGCACTCATCATGAAGAGCAAATGCATTGATAATAATTGAATATCTCCAGTGGCAATTTTACAGAAAGTTGCATAGGGTTTTAGCCACCCGGCACCCACTTGCATATCTGATTTTCCTGTGCAGTGCTTTGAGAACAAGGAGTTAATACTACAGTGTATGGATGCAGCAGGATTTGATTGTTTTGCTTGGTGACTTCAGGGGAGCAACAACAGTCTTTGAAGTACTGAAAACTTTGTTTTGTCAATGCCATTCCCAAGGACTGTGAAAAATAATTGATTAGAAAGCTTAAAGCTTCCCAGATCTGTTTAAGGGGGAAAAAAATGGTGTATGATTGACCAGGATTTATTATGGCATTTTGTTCTGCAGGTATTTTTTTACCTTGTGAACAATCAATTTTAGCATTAGTCAACTTTTATGTAATCACTTTCCTATTGAGATTAAATTTTGAGTATTGCCCAACTATGTATGTTAAATGAATAAATTAACTGTAATTCTGAACAGGGAAGCAACTTGGATTTTTTTGCTACAATACATGCATGTAAATTAAAATAAATGGTCCCATGCTTTCAGGGATGTGATTGGGTGGAAGTGGATTTAATCAGCTCAACAGGTGTTTCTCTCTGGCTAGCGTGAAAACAGTATGGGCCTAATCCAAACCACATTACTCTGTGTTGTAGAAGTAGTTGTTTATCCAAATAGTTTGGCCAGACGCTTAGAGCAGGTCTATACTTAGTGGGAGATAGATGCTGTGGTCACCCAGCAGTTGATTTAGTGGCTATAGTAAAGACCCACTAAATCAACTGCTGATTGCTCTTGCCTTTACTCCGGTATTTCACTGAAATAAGAAATATAAGGGAAGCTGCTGGGAGAGTTTCATCATGTCAGTGGTTAGAGCCTTGGCTTTGTAAACCCAGAGTTGTGAGTTCAATCCTCAGGAAGGCCTTTCCAGGGTCTGTAGCATGTGAGATTAATTAAAAAAAGCTGTCAGAGATCGTGCTGGGTTGTGCTGTGAGTGCAGAGGACTCGACTTGATGACCTCTCAAGGTCCCTTTCAGCTCTATGAGATATATATGTATATATCTAAGTATATAGCAAAAAATCTGTCATGGAGAGCCCAGAGCAACTTGACCTAAGGTGTACGCTGACTCATGCTGTACTGTTAACATAGCTGGAGTTGCGGGTCTTAGGTTGACAGTGCCCTATAGTGTAGACCTGCCCTGAGTCTCCTCCTTACAAAACAAGGAGGAGATTAGCCTTTTCTAGAAAACTCTTACCTAGATTTTGGTGCTCTCATTTCTGTCTTGCATGAAGATTCTACAAATGTGGATCACATCTCTCGCAATGAGATAGGTATCCAGGCTCTGCTCTGTTTTCATAGGCAAATCTGTCATTGACTTTGAGAACCACAATTTTCCCCCAATAACATTAAAAACTAGAAAGACTCAGAATATACCCTCTGTCTGTTGTGCACCACGTGCATAAAATGGGGAAAAAAATATAATGTTTGTTTAATTATTTCGATACTTCATTAGCACTGATTTGGAGACATTACTTACAATATTGATGAGGATAATGCATGTAATGCCAGCAACATTATGTTCAAATAATTTTTTTTCCTGTCTCAAACTTGAAAAACATTTTAAAAGAAAGTCTGGATTATAATTTCTGCTGCTTTAGAATTCCGTCACCCCACCCCATTTAATTCACTGAGCAAAACAATCAAATTCAGGCTCCAATATTTTGCACAGAGATGCAGCCTGCTGAGACTTTCATTAAGAATTTAAAAGAAGACACAATATTCAATCATGTCCACCTGAATTAGTAAGGCACAATCCAGGTCAGTTTTACCTGTTTAATAGTGTGACCTTCACAACTATGGTATGCCATTTCTCACTGTGCCATCTGCCTATGTGTTCAGAAAATAACATCTAGTCATGTGTCATTGTAATGGTAACCCAGTTGCTTCAGTGATACTTGTGCTACTGTACAGAGCAAGTGGTGTGCAGTGTTGTAGCACTGTCAGTCCCAGGATATTAGAGTGACAAGGTGAGTTTGGCCACATCTTTTATTAGCCCAGTCTCTGTCAGTAAGAGGGACAAACTTTTGCACTTACACAGAGTTCCCCTTCAGGTCTGGGTTACTTTCCCAGCTATGAAGAAGAAGAACTCTATGTAAGAAGCTGATGTGTCTGACCAGCAGAAGATGGTCAAACAACAGAGTAGTGTGCAGAAAGGAAGGTTTAATAATGCCAAATATGTAATTTCACTTTCCTTTGGAGACCCTTCACGTCCCAGTTGCCACCCAAGAAGCCGAACGTTTTTGTGTGCATTTTGTTTTTGCAGTCCATGTGTTCCTTACTCTGGATGTGCAGCACCCTTGTTCCTCCTGTGCTTGTCCTAGCTGGAGCACAGAGTGGCTCCATCAAGACAGCCCTGAGAAGAAGGTGGCTCAGTGAATCTGTGTGCTTTTCTCCTACTGAGATCTGACTTCTGGTCCAGCCACACAAGAAAATGAGCTCAGTCTTGCCCTGGAATGATGCCCCAGCTGTCTTGCCAGTGAGTTTGCTCAGACAGGTCTTTTATTTTATGTTTTGCGTAGTGCTGTGAACAAATGGTCCCCACCTGTTCTTATACTTTTAAAAGTGCTACCACAATATCAGTGAGAACCACTGAGACCTAAAAGCCACCATCTGTCTGACCTGGAAAAGTTTTCCTTCACAATCTACCACTGACCTTCCAGAGAAGCAGTGATGGCTGGAAGGCTGAACTCTGGACTGTGAGCCAGGATCTTCCCAGTTTGTGTTGTGCCTTTGCCTCTGAGTATGTGTGGGTCTGTCACTTAAGGCCTGTGTTTCCCAGTCTGTAAAATGAAGGTGTTGCTTACTCTGTCATGACTTATGGTAAAGTTTGTGCAACACTTCAAAGTAGTAAAAGCGGCATTTGCTCAATATTCTGATGATCAGTCCCTTGCAATCTCCAGCCACTCCTGCAGCATTCCTAGCCCTTGTTATCAATTGTGGAGCCAAGAGATTGGATCCCTGTCTCTCAATGTTGAGCATTGCAACTTAGCCACAGCCTTCCTTTTGACTAAACAAAGCTGCAGAAGTTTAAAGACTAACAAAATGATTTATTCAGTGATGAGTTTTCACGGGACAAACCCACGTCATCAGCTCAATTTCATCTGTATTGGAAATGAAATGGATCTGCTGATGTGGGTCTGTCCCACAAAAGCTCATCACCAAATAAATCATTTTGTTAGTCTTTAAAGTGCTACATAATTTGACATATAATTTGACATATTTAGCTTTTATGACACATTGTAGTGTGATAAATTAGGTAAGGATGGCACTCAAGTTGATGGGTTTCCCATATTTCTGACCATGGTAAGATTAACTCAGCTGCCACAAAAAAAAAAGCCCTTGACTTAAATGGATTTTGTGAACCTGTGATTGTAGCTGTTGTCAGGCTCCTACAGCATTGTTGAGTATTGGCTGCTATGGAGCAAGGAGAGTGTGAGCACATTGTTTTACTTATAAACCTAAGAAGATAATTTGTGCGAGTGCGACATCTTGCTGTTAAGTATCAGCACCTCCTTTGCAGTTCTACCTCTCTCTGGCTACGTCTACACTAGCCAAAAACTTCAAAATGGCCATGCAAATGGCCATTTTGAAGTTTACTAATAAAGCGCTAAAATATATATTCAGTGCCTCATTAGCATGTGGGCCGCCGCGGCACTTCGAAATTGATGCAGCTCGCGGCCATGCAGCTCGTACAGACAGGGCTCCTTTTCAAAAGGACCCCAGCTACTTCAAAGTCCCCTTATTCCTATGAGCAGAATAAGGGTTAGCATGCTGCCCGCATTTGCATGGCCATTTCAAAGGGTTAGCATTTGCATGGCCATTTCAAAGTTTTTGGCTAGTGTTGACACAGCCTTTGGGTTTTAGTAAGCTGTTCCCACTGATTGCTATACTTACCTACACCCTTCTGGCTTTCATCCTGCACATGTAACTAGATCCATTGTTTACAGTCAAGCTCTTAGATACAATCGCATTTGCTCTGATCCAACTGACAGAGACCAAAAACTACAAGATCTTTTACCAAATATTCAGAAACCTGAATTACCCACTGGGAGAAGTAAAAAAAAAAAAATCGACTGGGCCAGACGATTACCCAGACACCAGCTACTCCAAGATGGGCCCAAAAAAGCCAAGAATAGAACACCACTGGTCATAACCTACATCCCCTAACTCAAACCACTGCAATGAATTATTAAAGACCTACAACATATCCTTAATCAGGATGCCACACTCCAGAAGGCCCTAAGTGACGTGCAAGTTCTTTCCTATAGGCAACCTCCCAACCTTATGAGGATCCTCATAAACAGCCACAGTCTATACCGCAAGAATACCAGTCCTGGAACCTTTCCTTGCAACAAAGCCTGCTGCCAGCTTTGTCCACATATCTTCTCTGGAAATACCATCACTGGACCTAACCAGGTTATTCACAGAATCACGGGCACTTTCTCATGCTCCTCTGCTAACATCATATTTGTCATCATGTGCCAACAATGCCCAGATGCTTTGTATATTGGACAGACTTCTAAATCCCTTAGACAAAAGGTTAATGGGCACAAAACAGACATCGAAACACTCCAGAGCCACAAAACAGTTAGTTAACATTTTAATGGAATGGGCCATTCTGTTAATGACTTAAGAGTATGAGTGTTACTGAAAAAAAATTTTCGCACCACTATTCAAAGGGAAACAGATGAGCTGTCTTATATTCAAATTCAGCACATTAACACATGGTTTGAACCAGGATGGGAATTTTCTGAGTCGCTATAGGGGCTCGTCTGCATACTTGGCTTAATCTAATTCTTGACCTTCCCCCACTCCCACCCCTCCACTCTCTGATTTGCTCACCTTGATCATTTTTTTCTGATTTGTCCTCCTTGATTACTGTTTTTAGTTCTCTGTGTCTTAAATATTGAGTCTGTTCTGGTACGACTATGGTCTGAAGAAGTGGGTCTGTCCCACAAAAGCTCATCACCTA
Organism: Carettochelys insculpta; assembly: GCF_033958435.1. Classification (NCBI taxonomy): domain Eukaryota; kingdom Metazoa; phylum Chordata; order Testudines; family Carettochelyidae; genus Carettochelys; species Carettochelys insculpta. Next base: position 41,953,042 of record NC_134137.1, read on the forward strand.
ATAAACTATTTTGCTAGTCTTTAAAGTGCTACTTGACTGCTTTTTGTTTTGATAGTGTATAGACAAGCACGGCTCCCTCTCTGTTACTACTTTGGCCAGTAGCTCAGAGAAGTTACTTTAACCTTTTTTTATTGCTTTTCTTTTCCAAGGAAATAGTGTTTACTCATTTGCTGGCACCAGTCTGTATTTGTGTACATGAATAAAATATACTTGTCTCCAGAGCCTTAGCTCTTAGAATACACTATCCCTTGGCTTCCTCTTGCACCACAGTTGCCCAGGACGGAGGAAGGAAGGGGGAGGATGTTGCTATACCATAGATTTGAGCATTCCGCTGATTTAAAGAGCCCCTGCGACTGGAGTACATGGGAGACTCTGTGCCTGGTGCTCCAAGAAATCATCCGGGGGAGACAGCAGAGTGGGAACACCAGTCACAGCAATGCCCTGACCATGGGGAGTGTTCAGCACACTGGGATTGTAGCAGACCTTTGTGTGAGAAGTATGGTGAATTGGACAGCAGGGTGGCTGGGTTCTGGGGGGATCAGTGAATCTAGACCTTTCATCACTGTTGCTGCACCGGAGAGCTCACCAGCATCGTGATTTCCCCTTTCCTTTCTCCCATACCACCTTAGTTGATGATATAATGGGCAATGGATTTCTGAGGCACTGCCAGCTCTCCGTTCTGCCCCAAGCTGGGCGTCTTTAGCCACAGTGTTTCGTTTCTGTCTGAGCACTTCACAATGTAATTTTGTTTAAATACTTGAGTTTTGCTTCTTTGCCTCTCTAAAGAGGCCAGCCTAGAGGTGTGAACTGAGAGGGAAATACCAACTTGCCTCCACGTCTATCTGCTACTCTGCTCTGAATATTGTGGATCAGACTGTGGGAGCCAATTATATTTGGTATTTTTTGGGAGAGGCAAAGGTACACGCGCGTGTGCGCATGCACACATGCGTGCGGCTGCCAGTTGGCTCTGTACCACCTGAAATTGCAAATACAAGACTTCAGCTGATCCTTCTGGAAAACTCTTTAGAGGCTGTTTGTCCCAGGCTGTGTATCAATGCTGCTGCTGCATAGAACTGGCCCAGTTTTTATATATTTACATCTGCCTAAGTACTTGGAGATTTTTCGATTAAATTGGATTTTGGCCAAATATTGACTGAAATTTTGTGCTAATTAAACTTCTGGGCTATGGTGAGAACAACAGTACAGTGTGTTTACGGTCACTTGTCAAAGTTTTGACTGTTTAGCCACTCACTCTAGCCAAAAATCACACGAATAATTCTGAGGTAGAAAACAATCCAACAACATTTGGGCTAAGAACATGAATAAGTCATTATTCTCCTTTCTTGGCAGCAGTCCAGAGTTGATACAAGACTCGTAAAAAGGAGGGGAAGAGTTTTTCCTAACGGGTCTTGTGCTTGCTTACCTAGTCCTTGTGAAAATAGCTCACATCCAATTCTTTTCTCAAAGCCCCTGCTCTCCATTCCTGTTTCATCCAAGCTGAATCAATATTATGCACACTGAGGAACCCAAATAAAGGTTTAACTCAATAAATCAAGGGTGTCTCAAGGGCCTAGTTGTCTCCACTTTACTAAGTAAGGCACCATTCCAGCACCACTGCTTCTTGAGTCATGTAGGATGTTGCGCTGAAGCAAATGGGATTACTCACTAGGCTTAGCGGTAGGGACCTGATTCAATGCTTGGCTGGGTCAGGCCTCAGAGCCCACATCTGGAAGCTTCTCAGTGCCAGTGAAAGCAGAAGCTGAACGTGCCAGTACCACACAAGGCTCCAAAACTGATCAACTGCCCACAAGAGACCATGCTGGAGGGGAGAAGGAGAAAGGGAAGCAAAAGGGAATTTAGGCAAGAGAGGCCACAGCTCCATGGCTGGCAGCCTCTAGTGACTGGAGACGCCCACAGCACTGGTTAGCTGCTGGGTGCCTCACCACATCCCCTAGTGCTGCTGTTTTAGTCCCTTCCTTTATTTCTCATTTTCTTTCTCCTATTGTCCTGTTCTCCCTGCTCTTTTAAAACAAACTAGGAAGCAATGTCTGCTCTGGCTTTCCAAGTAGCAGAGGGGCAGCCCTGTTAGTCTGTATCTGCAAAAACAATGAGAAGTCCTGTGGCACCTTATAGACTAGCAGATTTTTTTGGAGCATAAGCTTTCATGGGCAAAGACCCTATCAGGGATCCTTCCCTACTTCACACTTCAAGTGCAGAAAGTGGGGCTCCTCAGAGACTTAAAAACACCTTGCCTGTACACAGGCTGTACATTTAAACTTCGCAGGGTCACAGATTCCCTGTCCCTGTGGCGGGGAGGGGTAGTTCGCTGCAACCACCTGTGTGGGAAAAGACCCCCCCTAACCCAGGAAGACACATTCAGGACCTCTTCCTGTAGGGTACCCCAAGCCCTTAACCCTCCCTCAGGAGAGAGCTTAAACAGAAGAACTGTAATTTAGTAGCTGACCTTTCAGTCTAAGGTCTGAATATACACAGACCCTTCTCACGACACAGGAATCAAATCATTTGCTTAAAAAAAAGTAATTTATTCACAAAACAAGAGAAAAGTAAATCATGGGTTGCACGCAGAGAAAGCCAGTACCCTGGGATTTAGCATAAAAGTTATGGCGGGGCGGGATTCTCAAGCGACACAAAAGTGAATACAAACCTGCAAGTCCAACCAAATTCAAAGTAAGCATAACCTGATCGTGTCTAACTATACATTTCCCTTGTGCTTACACCTCTATGGCTGATCTTATGATGGTCAGGATATTTCTGATTTTTTTCATTCCAATTGTGTAGGAGACATCTCCCTCTCTGTCTTTCTCTCTGCAGTCTGCAGAGAATAAAGTGATGTAAGCTGCAATTGTTCTCAGTTTAAACAAAGCTACTTCACTCACATGGTGTTGGAAACAGAGGGTTGGAAACAAATTTTACCCAACATCTGGGATTCAGGTTACCTCAGGAAGATTAAACCCTTCCCCGCACTCATTTCTGACAGATCCACTTTGTCACTACATGCATCTGATGAAGTGGGTCTTTGCCCATGAGAGCTTATGCTCCAGAAATGTTAGCCTATATGGGGCCACAGGACTTCTTGGTGTTTGTTCTGGCTTTCCAAGCTTCCTCGCCCTCCACAGTGAAGCTTTCCTGCTTTGTCGTCATCCTCCCATCCTGCTTTGCAAAGCGAGCCATGCTGGAGTAGGGGCACTGGTAGCGCCTTACTATCTGGATATCCATGCAGGAACAGAAGAGAAGAGTTCTATATGAAAGGCCATCTGCAGCCTCCCTGCTAGTGCACCTACCACAACAACCATCTGCTTCAAAGCAGATGGGTCAGCTATGTAGCAGGGGTTTTCATGCTCTTCCCACCTGCCCTGCCTCAGGCCATCTTGGAGTCACAGCTGTGGCAGGGGCAGGAGAGCTGCACCTCCAGGACCATGAGCCCTCTGTTGTCCCTTGCCTCTAAGTGTTGTGTGCCCCCTGCTGCTCTGCTCACTTCACAGGGGCTACTGGGGAGCCAGCTTTCAAACTTCAGATGTCCTCTTGGGATGCAGGCTGGGTGGTCCTGCTGATCACATACTGCTTGGTACCATCCTGCCCCTCCCCAGTCGTCCTCGTGCCCCCCCAGTTGGGACGTCAGCCCCTTTAAGCAGCCAAAGACCCACCCTTCCAGTCCATGATCCAGCTCCTCAGCTAGTGTAAATCAGGACTGACTGCACTGGAATTCCCAGTTCACACCAGCTGCAGCCCTGGCCTTCTAGCAGCAGGTATAGGTGATGGCAAGTTAATAGTCATTTAGCTCACAACTGGAGCTGCAACTCTGTGAGCACAGGAATAACCTCTAAGAATTAACATTCAGGACAACCCTTTGGCTGGTGAAAAGTTACAGCCCCAGGCAATGGTACGATGGTCAAATAGCTGCTCACTAGGGCAGAAGGTTTTTGCCTCTGCCTACCCCGCTCTGCACCCTATGATGAGTCAGTGCAGGTCCCTGAACTGCAGTATGAAAGTTAAATACCTCGGGAACACTTGCTGGCCCTTTGAAAAGCCAGGCCATGACTCAGGTAGCTCATAGGGATATCAGTGCTCTGTGAATGCAGAACTCCTTTCAGCTGCCCTAAAGCACCAAGCATCACACTGAGACTTTGCCATGTAGTTGCAACTCTATGGCATTCACATGACTGACCTGTGATACTGTGCAGAGCCTGAATCTTTGCCACCCACTCTGCTGCCTCTTCGACAACACATGTCGATGCAGCACCATTATATAACAGACTCATTGTACATAATTACCTGAAAGGTGTTATGGCTGGCTATGATGACCCACCATTTTTGTGTCTTATGTTAGGGATGGTCTGTTCCAATCTTATCATTCTATGGATGCCCTGGTAACTGCACTGAGATGGTAAAATGACAGGTGGTAAACAAAAACCCAAGATAGACAGGCAGTAAGCGGGTAAGGCCATGTAAAGCAATGGCATCTATTTTACTGCGTGTGTGTGTGTGTAAGAGAGAGAGAGAGAGAGAGGGAGAGATTACTAAAAATGTCATCACCTGTATAAACCGGACATCTAGCAGAGGCTTGATGTGCAGCCATATCCTGGCATGCAAAGGGCATCAGCCATGCAGCATGACCTTACATGTGCTGTGTAGGCCAAGTTACACTCTGCAGAGGATGCCTTTTGCAGAATTTTCTTCTACAAAAATGGCACCCTTCATGTATGTTCAGAGGCTGTATGGAATCATCCTGTGGGCGCAGCCAGTGCTAGAGCCCACGCTGTGTGCCTTGTGTGCACAATGACATGCCATTGATATCTGATGTTCAGACATCACTGGGGCTAGATCACAAGTTCTGGTGTTAATCAGCGTGTGTAGCTCCTTAAGAGAAGGTGGGTCTGAATTCTCCATAGGCAAAGTGAAATGGCAGCTGATGTATTATCTGTACGCTTTAATGTGACACTTGTGATTCTCAGCCTGCTTTGAACTGCCAGAAATTAATTCCCGGCCACTTCAACTCACTGCTTTTCAGGAACAAAACAGATTGTGGAAAATTAGCTTCCTTCTCGTTAAATTACCTGCAGCAGCCCAACGTGTGGTGAACCTTCTGGCAACAAAAGAAAGCAGGATTTTGAAGTGAGCAGGCTAATATAAATAAACATATATGCGCCTGTTGATTTGTACGGGGCACTTACATGGCATCTGTCAACCAAGGACCTTGCTTTACAGCCCCAGTCTGTGAGTTAATTTAGCCATAACATTGTAGAGGGAGTCACTGGGAGAACCAGGGGTAAAGCTCAGGATTGCTTACTGAGAGAGCCTTCCCAGGACAAGAGTGGTTAGTACGCTCTGCAAGGGCCATCAGTGCTGCTTTATGATCAGCTGGGTAAACCTTTTCTTCTCCTGTGCTGTTTGCCATAATGGCCTCCTTGCTGGAGTCCCAACACGCACAGTTCCCCTGCCAGTCTGTACAAAACACAACTGATGACAATTTTTTTCCTGGCAGCCATTCTGGCCATGTCTCTCTCTGACACCCCCACACCCACCAGCTTTGAATCCATATCTTGGGTACCATCTAAAAGTGCCTTCAGACAGGGACCAGGTCTTCCTGTGATTTTTGTCCATCACATTTTTGGCATATGCTCATTAACCAACTAATTAGCCCTTTGTCTCTTTCTTCCACTCTTGCAGTAGTCTGCCCACCTGGGACTTGCTGTCTGAGTGGAGTCACCCTCTCCTCCTTCAAGGAGCAGTGACTGTAGGCCAGGTGTGCAGGTTAGGAGCCTCTTGCTTGGGAAGCAATGCCTGAAAAAGACGTGGAGGTCATGGTCAATGGGCAGCTGAACATGAGCTTTCAGTCTGACATTTTGGCCGAAAAGGCTAATGTAGCAGCACTGACAGCCCCTGTGGGCCCTGGGGCAAGTGGACAGGCTCTGGACCATGGCACTGAGGACCTCCCCCAACTCTCTCACAGCCAGAGCAGCCCTGCTGCTGCAATTCAAAGGGGCTGGGGCTCTGACTGCTGCCACTGCCTAGGTAGCAAAGGCGGGGGCTAGCACTCCAGGCCCCTGGGCAACTGTCCCCTTGCCCTCCCCCACCCCCTGTTGGCAGGCCTGGGCTAATGTGAGCCAGGGTTGAATATACAGGAGAGTCTCCATTCGGAGAGAACGTTTTGCCACTGTATTAGGCACTGATCCAGCCACTGCTGGAATACTGGTGCAGTTCTGGGGCCCACAATTCAACAAGGATGGGGCAACGAGTTATATGGGCCCGTGATGTCTGGACTCCAGGGATGTTCCTACCTTTGAGACTCTGCTCCAGCAAGGTGCAGAGCCAGACCTCTCCCCTGGCCCTATCTGCTGCTTCCATGCACTTCCTCCCACCCCCAGTGCATCCCCTCACCTGCCTGCCTCCAGGTGATTTAAAAGGGCCTGTGGGCAGCATTCCGTGTAAGCTGAGTGCTTGGGTGGCCGCCCAGCAGAGATTCAGGTGCTGCCCAGCTGATTAAGAGGCTCCACAGCACCCACAGCTGGCAGCATATGTGTTTATGGGTAGTGCACATTTCAATATACCTTGGTGCACATAACAAAATTTATTCTGCCTATGAATGGAAAAAATAGCGGGAACGCTGCCTGCGGGCCCTGTCTTCACCACCAGCAATGCAGTGGGACTTGAGTGGCTTCCTGGCAGCTTCTTTGTGCAGCTGCTGGCGTGTCCCTGGGCAAGATATGTGTGCACACATACTGGCCCCACTCTGCACTCAGTGAGTGCATGTAGCTCAGTTGAAGAGCCTATGTTCAGTCCCCAGCATCTCCATGAACATTATCCTGCTTTAGGCAGAAGGATGGACCTTACAGTACCCTATGGGTTTATGACTTGGACCCAGTGGCACCTGCAAGGGTGGGGTCTGTGGGCAGCACTGTGCAGAGACCTTCTGGCTCCCCTCAGAGCTATTGGTGGGGGGTGCCCCAGCTGAGTGCCCCCTGGAATCAATGAAACAGACCATCACATACTTGAGTTAATCTGAAGATAGGCCTTCAGAAGCAAGGTCAAAATTTGCAGCATTTTCTGCTGATCAGTATGAGAGGAAGGGACAGACAAGTAACCAACTGAGACTAAAAAACCTTGATGGCTGGAAAACCTTGAATCTAGATGCCGTATATTAAAAGTTCATTGCAAGTTAGAAGGGTGATGATACAGGAAGGGTCATTATGACCTATGTGCTTTGAAGAAGTTAGTTATAAAAGATTAGCTAATACAATGTACTTTGGAGTAGTTTGCCAAAGGGTGGGGGTTAAATTTAAATGCCTGTGCAAGCCCCTGAATTAGACACACACAGATTGGAACTGAGGCATAAATGTTTGCCACTGAGGGTGATTAAACATAAGAACTATTCACCAGGGTCCTGATTGATGTGCCTTCACTGACAATTTTTAAATCAGAGTGTAATGTTTTCCAAAAAGCTGCAAGCTAGGGATGACTTTGGGACATGCGCTGGCTGTTTTATACAGCAGGTCAACCCATCCGCTTGCTAAGGTCCCCTATGAGGTTATGAATGTGCATAAATCTCATCCCAAAACACGTTTGCCTCTTATAGACCTGCCAAACTATTTTCCTTTTAGACCAAGCAGCTGTGTGCATACTCTTGTGAAGGTCTTGGAAAGTAATGTGCTGTGGTGGCATAGCAATGCTGGCCCCAGCATACTAATGAGAGCTTTATTGGCCCAACTGCTGTTGCCAACAGAGACACCTGCCAAGCTCTTCCTCAGGTGTGAGCACAAAAGCATGACCCTTTCACTGCCAGATGTTGGTCAGAAAAAAGATAATTTTTTGGATGGAAAAATAGCGTAAAAGATCACTTCCAACATTTTTATCAAATGCATTGGCTATGGCTACACACAGGAAAACCTTTCAAATGGCCATGCTAATGGCCAAATAGAAGAATACTAATGAGACGCTGAAATGAATATTCGCTGCCTTATTAGCATGCTGCTGGCCGTGGCACTTCAGAAGTGCTGCAGTTCACTTGTGTGCAGCTCTTCTACATGGGGCTCCTTTTCGAAAGGACCCTGCAAATGTCAGAATCCCCTTATTCCGATCAGCTGACAGGAATAAGGGGATTTCGATGTTTGCAGGGTCCTTTCAAAAAGGACCCCCCCCCCATGTAGCTGAGCCATACATGAGCGAAACGCTACACTTTCGAAGTGCTGCGGCAGGAAGCATGCTAATGAGGTGCTGCATATTCATTTCAGAGCCTCATTCGTATTCTTCAATTTGGCCATTATCATGGCCATTTCAAAGTTTTTCCCAAGTGCAGACACGACCATTGTCTTGTCCTTTGTCTGTTATCTAGTCCGGTTCTCCCCTTCGCTGGCTAATGTTTGTCTCTTCAAATATATCATGTAGGCATGCTGAGGTATATATTTTGTTCCCTTGACAGCAAAATGTCATGCTTATTGATTGCATTACACAAAAATGGCAGCAACAAGGTAGCTGTTGGAGTCTTTATTTCAGTACCTTGGACAGCTCTTTGTCGAATTGCTGCAAGCATCAGTATCATCACTAATGGGTAGGAAACCTGTATGTGGGTGGAAAGATTTCTAAACATTATTTTTCCCTATCATATGTGAAAAGGGCCACCTTGTTGCTATATAGTCGGTTCAGCTCTATTATAGCTAATATGTTTGCATCAGAATGGTTGCTTTGGGGATTGTTTGTTCAGTATCTCAGGGAGCAGCCAGCCATGGCAAATTACATTATTTTCTGATGTTGCAGATAATGACTTTCATGAGCTAAATGTTTGTCCAAACAATCAAAAAAACTGCCACCCTTGATTATCTTATTAACATATTCACGGCTTTGCTTTAACTCACTCAGCATTGCTTCCCCTTTATACGCTTCCCTAACCTCACACATTCTGCTCTCTCACTCTCCTGCTAACTGAATTGGTGGAATCTGGGCAATTTTAAGAGCATCTCTCTTGCTATTTGCTACAGTGGCACCTGCAGGCTGATGTGGAATAGCATCCTTTGTGTGTGAGAGCACAACAAGCACCTCTCCTCCATACCAAGCTGTCTGGATGGGCTCATCAAAACCACCTCCCTTCTGAACTCTGGGGTGACCTGGCAGTATTTATCGGGAGAATTTTCTCCATGAATAACGAGTCCCTTCCCCAGCGTTCATACACAAGAACAGTCATAGTGGGTAAGACCAGTGGGCAGCCTATCCCCGTACCTTGTCTTCCCACGGTGAGCAAAGCCAACTGCCTCCAAGGGACTGTCCAGAGCAGGCAATTGTCTAGTGACCCAATCCCTATTGTTCATGCCAGGTCCTGGCACCTAGCGGCTAGAAACACCCAGAGCATAAGGGTGCATCCCTGAACATTTTGGTTAATATCTTCCATTAGCTGATCCAATTCTTTTTTGAAGCCCATTATAGCTTTGGTTTTCACAACATTTACCGACAATAAGTTTCACATATTGTCTTTGTGTGGTATGAAGGAGTACTTCCTTCTGCCTATTAATTGCCTTGGGCTTGTCTACCCTAGCTCCTACTTTGAAGGGAGGACGGTAAGTAGGGTGTTGGGAGGTTATTAATGACATGCTGTGGTGCATATGCAGCACTTCGTTAAGCAAACTCCCCCCCACCCCCCAGCAGCAACTGCGAAGTGTTGAACTTCGAAGTGCTGGCTGGCATCTAGCCACGGCTCACCCACCGATACTTTGAAGTGCCCAGGGTACTTCAAACTCCCTTTACTCCTCCAAACACTTCGAAGTTGCTGTGAGGGAGAACTTGCTTAATGAAGTGCTGCATATGCACCACAGCATTTCATTAGTAATCTCCTGACACCCGACTTACCATGCTCCCTTCAAAGTAGGGAGCTAGTGTAGGCAAGCCCCTTGTGTAGTCCCTGCTTCTTGTGTTGTATGAAGGAGTAAATAACACTTCTTTGTTCACTTCCTCTATACCAGTCATTATTTTATAGTCCTCTATCCTATCCCCTCCTCAGTTGTCTCTTTTCTAAGATGGAACAACCGCGTCTTTTTTAATCTCTCCTCATAAAAGGAAAGATTAAAGGGGCCTTTGGCTCAAGTGGGATTGGGGGGGCTTTGGGACTTTGAATTTTCACTGACATATTTTATAATTGCCATATGATGTTGGCTTTTCTGAAACATTTAGTGCTGGTAGAAAAAGAAACCCATAAAACATTTTCTGTTCACACCATCATTCAACATACAGTGAGAATTGTTCATCACAATTTCATCATGGTTATTGTGTCTAGAAGAAAATATTTTTCACCAGCCTCGTACTTGCTATCGTTATTTGTCCGTGGGAAATTTCCTCTTCGCACAATGCAGCCTTAAATTATCTTTTCTTTGTTCAATGAAGTTCAAGACGTTCAAGAAGAAACTACTAGGTAATACAGTCTACTAGTTTTCCATCTCCACAATGGCATCCATCAAGTCAGTGGATCATTTATTAGCAATTGCTGCAATGTTATTTTAAGTTCTTACAATGGCAAACAGTTTATTGGAACGGGTATCCAAGAGATATTTGTGATCAATGCTTTAATAAGGATGCTTAGTAATGAAGACAGAACTGCAAAGTATTTTATAATAGATAATTAAGATAATAGATAATAATAATTAAGATAATTAAGATTAGAAATCAGGTGGAATTTTATCAGGTGGATAATAATAATTAAGATAACTAAGATAATTAGTATTAGAAATCAGGTAGAATTTTTAAAAATGAAGATAATTAATCTTTGGAAAAATATACATTCGACTCTGGCAGATTGCCCATCACCAAAAGTCTTTTACTCAAGACTGGGTGTTTTTCTAAGAGATATGCTGTACCTCAACCAAAAGTTATAGACATGGTGCAAGAGTGACTGAGTGGAATGACTGAGGATGTGGAAGATGTTATTGAAATGGTCAAAGTCGATTAGGGCTTTTATTCTGGTGGAACACACTGGACCGGTGTTCCAGCACCCTTTTTACCATGACTTTGGCCCTCAGAGCCCTTTTGTCGGGCCTGTGGAGCTGGCAGCACTGCCATTTTGGAAACCGGCTGGGTGGTTCTGAGCCATTTGTGGCTCCCACCACTACTACCACCCACTCCACCAGCTTGTTGCCTGCAGCACTGAAAGAATAGGACTTGATTTAATTGGTTTAACTGCCAGCAGGAGGGACCCATCTGTTAAACCAATATAATTGAGTCCTACTATTTCAGCACAGCAGGGCGCTGGGAGCTGCCCCTGCTGCACTGTATGTAGGGGGAGTAGGAGGGCTGGGGGAGCCAAGCAGCCACAGTGAAGAGAAGATGGCAGCCCAGTGAAGGAGCAGTGTGGGACAGCAGCACATAGAGCTCCTGGGTAAGGTAAATTAATCCTGGGTTTGGGACGGCAGTTTGGGGCTGGAAGGATTTAAGCTTGAGGATGGCTTGCGGCTGAAAGGGGCTTAAGCCTAGGGGCAGGGTAGGGGGACGAATCATCAGACTTGAGTTCTGGCACCCTTTTTTCTAGAAAACTAAGCACTGAACTTGATTATCATCATATTCCTTTCTGGACTTAAAAGCTATAAATCTGCTCCCACTTTAAAATAGTGACACACTTTCCAGGAGAGGCCACCGCAAAAACTCTTACAACGAACACATTTTATTCAACAACTAAACACGTACCAAACAATCCAAACTAAATGAGAATTTGCAGCCGTGACATAAGCCAAGATCTGAAATCCAAGGACTCAGGACAGGAGAAGTAGGTCCATTCTTTAAGCTTTAATGAATTTAGTTTAATGAACACAGGGCATAAGAGTTCCGACTGTTGAGCCTTTTCTATTCAACACTGTATAAAAACAACAAGTCTATTACTACACACTAATCCAAACTACCTCCTGCATTTGATGCATGCACAGACTTCTACTGAACATACAGCAATACCACAAAAAAACAAAGGCAAAGATCCACAGCTATTGTAAAATAGTCTAGCTCTAGTGTAGTCATCTGAGGATCTGGCCTGTATTTCATGGAGACAAAGCTCTCCCATCTCTCTTGAGATGCTTAGATTATTCATATTGTGGGGTCATCAGTAAAACTACGTCAGATATTTTAAAACTGTCACCAATCTTCACACAGTAAATAAGGACTAGAAACGTAATATAAATAGTACAAATACTTCAGCAGGAAATAATCCAGCCTAGATATTTATTACTCAATGGCTGGGTCTACACTTGCCCCCATCTTCGAAGGGGGCATGTTAATCAGGGCAATGGGATATTACTAATGAAGTGCTGCAGTGAATATACAGCATTTCATTAGGCTAATTCTCCCCTGCAGCAACTTCGAAGCATCAAACTTTGACGAGTAAAGGGACTTTGAAGTAATGTGGGCACTTCGAAGTGCCCGTAGCTACATGCATGCCGGCACTTTGAAGTTGATGCTTCAAAGTTGCCGTGGGGGAGAATTAGCTTAATGAAGTGCTGCGTATTCAATGCAGCACTTCATTAGTAATCTCCCGTTGCCCTGATTAACATCCTCCCTTCGAAATTGGGAACAAGTAAAGACAAGCACTTTCCGTATCCCAAATTAAGTGTCATAATGTAGTAAGAAAAGCCAAAAAAGATTTTGAGGAACAGCTAGCCAAAAATTCAAAAAATGATAGAAAAATGTTTTTTTTTAATACATTAGAAGCAGGAAGCCCACTAAAAAAGCAGTGGGGCCCTTGGACGATAAAGATATAAAAGGAGCGATCAAGGAAGACAGTGCCATTGCGGAGCGATTCAATGATTTCTTTGCTTCAGTCTTCACGGCTGAGGATGTTACAGAGGTTCCTAAATCTGAGCCAGCCTTTTTAGGTGACAAATCTGAGGAACTCTCCCAGATTGAAGTGACATTAGAGGAGGTTTTGGAGTTAATTGATAAGCTGAATAGTAACAAGTCTCCAGGACCAGACGGTATTCACCCAAGGGTTCTGAAAGAACTCAAATGTGAAATTGCGGAGTTATTAACAGTGGTTTGTAATCTATCCTTTAAATCCGCTTCGGTACCCAATGACTGGAAGACAGCCAATATAACGCCAATATTTAAAAAAGGCTCCAGAGGAGACCCTGGCAATTATAGAGCGATAAGTCTAACATCAGTACCAGGCAAATTAGTAGAAACAATAGTAAAGAATAAAATTGCAAGGCATGTAGAAGAGCACAAATTGTTGGGCAAAAGTCAGCATGATTTCTGCAGAGGGAAGTTGTGTCTAACTAATCTATTAGAATTCTTTGAAGGGGTTAATAAACATGTGGACAAGGGGCACCCAGTGGACATAATATACCTAGATTTCCAGAAAGCCTTTGACACGGTCCCACACCAAAGGCTTTTATGTAAATTAGGCAGTCATGGGATAGGAGGAAAGATCCTTTCATGGATCGGGAATTGGTTAAAAGACAGAAAACAAAGGTTTGGAATAAATCGTAAATTTTCACAATGGAGGGGGGTAACTAGTGGTGTTCCCCAGGGGTCAGTCCTGGGACCGATCCTGTTCAACTTGTTCATCAGTGATCTAGAAAATGAGGTAAGCAGTGAGGTGGCAAAGTTTGCAGATGACACCAAGTTGTTCAGGACAGTCAAAACCAAAAGGGATTGTGAAGAACTACAAAAAGATCTCAGTAAACTGAGTGATTGGGCAGCAAAATGGCAAATGAAATTTAATGTGGGTAAGTGTAAGGTAATGCACATTGGAAAAAATAACCCAAATTACACGTACAACATGATGGGGTCAAATTTAGCTACGACAGATCAGGAAAGGGATCTTGGAGTTATAGTGGATAGTTCTCTGAAGACATCCACGCAGTGTGCAGCGGCAGTTAATAAAGCAAATAGGATGTTAGGAATTATTAAAAAAGGGATAGATAATAAGACAAAAGATATCATACTTCCCCTATATAAAACTGTGGTACGCCCACATCTTGAGTACTGTGTGCAGATGTGGTCTCCTCACCTCAAAAAAGATATATTGGCATTAGAAAAGGTTCAGAAAAGGGCGACTAAGATGATTTGGGGTTTGGTACGGGTCCCATATGGGGAGAGGCTAGAGAGACTGGGACTTTTCAGTCTGGAAAAGAGACGATTGAGGGGCGATATGATAGAGGTATATAAAATCATGAATGGTGTGGAGAAAGTGAATATAGAAAAATTATTTACCTTTTCCCATAATACAAGAACTAGGGGACACCAAATGAAATTGATGGGTAGTAGGTTCAAAACTAATAAAAGGAAATTTTTCTTCACACAGCGCACAGTCAACCTGTGGAACTCCTTGCCGGAGGAGGCTGTGAAGGCCAGGACTCTATTAGGGTTTAAAAAAGAGCTCGATAAATTTTTGCAGGTTAGGTCCATAAATGGCTATTAGCCAGGGGTAAAGTATGGTGCCCTAGCCTTCAGTACAAGGGCAGGAGATGGATGGCAGGAGATAAATCACTTGATCATTGTCTTCTGTTCTCCTTCTCTGGGGCACCTGGCATTGGCCACTGTCGGCAGACAGGATACTGGGCTGGATGGACCTTCGGTCTGACCCAGTACGGCCATTCTTATGTTCTTATGTTCTTATCTTAAGTTAAAAAGTTGAGTCACTCCTGCTGATTAATTAGAATTGTGTGCCAAGACTGAAATGCCAGAGTCATGGAGTGCATCTGAAGGAAAGCACAGATTCCAACAAGCATCCAATGGGAAGCACTCCAGGAGTACATAGCTCTAGGCACAACTTTGTACACTAATAAACCCCTTTCAAGGAAGTGAGAAAGTTACTGAATATCTGGGTCAATAGTGAGTTCTATGACACCCTTGAACTTCAAAGCATATGCCATCTGGGCTGCCTTCCTTCTGTTGCTGCATTATTAATTTGGCAAGGCCAGCAATACAGCCATGTGAATGGGCTGTGGTAGTTCAAAGGGGTGGATCATGTACTTCTGTTGGCCGATGTGCTGATTTCTTCCTCTCAAGACAGAAAGTTAAAGAACAGTTGAGTGCTTTTCATAGATGAGCCGTAATGAAAATGGGTGTTTTTGATCAAGATGGCAATTCTTTCCAAGTTCATGTTCAGCCCATGTTCTGGGCAAGTGGAAGAATGTGTACAAAGTTAAATGGTCTTTGTGCCTATGTTTCTTGTATATGAAGCCCAAAAAGCAAGGGTAGTAGCTGCAGTAAGAGGGAAAATAATAGCAACCACAACTAAAATGGCAGTCAGCATTAATTTATTATTCTTTTTCAACCTTAATATGATGAACTATTGAAAACCCATTCCATATGAAGGCCCAGCTGATACAAAAAGTGGTGTTTCTCCTTCCCTTCCCCATTAATTTCCAAGTCACGCTAATTTATACCACCCAAGGATCTGACATGCATAAAAAGGAGAGTCTTATAGCAAGTTACTGATCACACCAAATAGTTCCTGCTTTAAAAATAGAAGCTAAACCTTTAAACGGCGAAGTCAGAGTTGATTGGCTTGCACATTTTATAGCCTTGGGAAGAATGCCAAATGGTTTTCCAGGCCTAACTATTAAGATTCTAATCTGTGCAAACCATCTCAGTTGTATGAGTCAAGAATGATTTAATGCCCCTTGCAACATAATTCCATGCTGTCAGCATTTGTCAGTCTTCTGCTCTTACTTAACTCATGGCCCCAGTAAAATATATTAATTGCAATGCAAAGTTACTTGGTGGTTGAAAGAATGTTACAATGCCTTAAAGGTATTTACAAACAGATCTATTTGTAAGTAGGACCATGCTTGCATTGTTTTTTGCCACAGTAGTTTAAATGGTCTTGCTGTCTAGATGTCTTTGGAGAGCTAGACCAAGATACTTAACTTTTTCTTGGCATGGTCCAGAGAGAAATATGTCTAAATTGTAGTGCTATCTTGATCTGTCCATGAAAGTGGTCAAAAAGTTAGATGTAGAAAAGGGGGGAGATGGAGTTTCCCATGTGAAATATTTCACCAAACCACCACCCACACACACACAGACAAAATTATTTTCTAAATTTTTCGTGATATAAGTCACTGAAAATTTTAAAACTGAAAAATGTGGGCCCAAAATCAAAATTTTTTATTTGGAAATACTGTCACAGTGCCTCATGAGAGCTGGAGACCATATGCTTTATGGCCTTTTTCTTCACTATAAGCCAGGCTCCCTGGTTGGACTACATTTCCATGATTGCACCATGGGTTTCCTTTGCTTGGAACAGGGAAGCAGTTCATCATGGGAGTCGATGGCCACATCTACACGGAGCTGCTGTCCCAGCAATTCCATGCTAATAAGCAGTCTCACAATTGCAAATGGCTGCTGATTAGCATATTTGCACAGCTAATTAGCACAGCTGTGCAAGATTTCACTCTTGGCAGCAGGTGGTGCCGGCAGTAAACGTGCCATGGTAGACATGTTTCTTCTGACTAAACCCATCTCTGTTGCCAGTCCTTTATCACTGAAAAACTTCAGCCATAGCCAATGATTATGGTCCATCACAAGATTCTATGATTCTAAAGTAAATTCCCACTGACCTTGGCAGTTGTAGGTGTTCAGCATCTCTGAGAAAAATCTAGCCACATCTATTTAGACATCTACACTTGGATGCACAGTTTGAAAATTTTTGGCCTAGATGGATTTGAAAGACCACACATCTCAGGCACATTCAGAGGAATATGTCTGAATTTTTGACTTCAGACTCGATAAATGACCTCATCCTTATTAGAATGTCTTCACATTCATTCATTATTCCATTTTCAAGTACACTACATACATGCACACAGTGCATTCAGTCTCGAATGCATCCAATATCTGTATGCACTACCCCTTTATCTTTAAATGGCTGAACTGTGTTTGTGAAGTACATTTATTCCTGAAAGTATTTTTCCACATCAGGCCAGAAATTTTAGTAAGTATCAATTGGGGGGGAGGAAAAAAGAGACAGCTTAAGTGACCTGGCAGAATTCATTCCAGATCTGAGTCTCAGTGTCTTAACGACATGAGCATCCAGCTTTAATTCTGAAAACTGTCATTTTTGCCAAAATTGAGTAGCTCAAAAAAGGCCAAATGGAATATTCTCAATTGTCCAAAGACCATTCACCTCTGCCCAGAGACCAAGTTCATCCAAATTCTGCCAGAAAGTCAGAAATGCCTGGAAACAAGGCACTTACCACATACCTATTTACTCCTATAGGCTGAAATGTAAAGGCGCTGTGCAATGTTCCATCCAACTTTTTCCATCCAGGTGTGGAATAATTTTTGTTAGGCTCACCAAGGCGTGTGTGGATGCGCACCACCAGTAGAAACACATGCTGCTGGCTGTGGGTGGGTGTGCTGAGCAGCACCTGATATTCTTCTGGGTAGCTGCCCAAGGGCTCAGTTTCCAGGGGAGGGAAGACTGGCACTGTGCACCTCAAGCCCCGATAGACTTCAGGGGGCATCGTGTTGCTCAGCAGTTTGGAAACTCTAGCCAAAATAGCAGCTTCTTCAGCGGTGTATTACCTGTAATTTTTTACCACTGTGTCTTCTGACAGGACCAGTGTGTAAGCTGGTGCAGTACCTTAGGCCAGTGAATGTGTTACTATGGAGTATATGAATCAACAGGAAGGATTCTTCCAACTCAGGCAGTGAGCAGTGTGTCTCACCCCTGAAGTGGCAAGAGTCAGGTGTACAGCTGCAACGGTCCGAGGCCTAAGCTGTGATGCACCAGAGAATCTGAAAATCTATTTTTAAGCCACAGCGTATATGTGATAATACGGGATGAGAGAGGCCCAGCGGGCGACACAGGCACCCAGTATGTGAAAGATGAGAATCATATTGAATTATCAGGTATTCACTACCTTTAAAAATAGATTTGCCATGTCCTTCCCAGACTTTGCTGCCTGTTTCAGCTGTGCCCTGGGAATGCAAACGAAGTGTGTAAATTAGTGGAATCGTAGAAGCTCCTGGTGTGAGATGGGGCAAAGCACAAGGTTGTGGCTTTTGTTGGCACAGACTAATTTAAAGTCCTCTCAGCTGTCTCACAAGAAATTTCACATCCCAGAGGCTTAAGTCTCCACCAGACTTTTGTCAGTAAAACTTACATCAGTCAGCGGTGTGGAAAAAACCACAGACCTGATTGAGCTAAGTTACCCTGACAGAAGTGCCAGTGAGGACAATGCTGTAATGGTGGGAGAGGCTCTCCTGCTGATGTAGTTGCCAGTGCTTGTTGGGGGTGGTTTAATTATGCTTATGGGAGATCTCGGTCCCACAGCACGCACACAGGACACCTTGCAGGGGCTCAGCTGTGCTGCTATATAGGTTCTAGTGTAGGCACAGCCTGATGACATTGTACCGAAAAGAACTCAACAAAACTAATGTGTCAGCAAGTTTTCAAGCCCAACAGAGCTCTCCTTCAGGGCTGAGGAAGATACTGCCAGCATCACAGCCAAATGGAAAATGATCAACCCCCACCCCCAATACCCTTTTAAAGATTCATGGATCCTACCCATGCCTATCACAAGTGGTGTACCTCACCCAGTGCACTAGATGCCCCAGTAACTATGTAGGTGAAATCCAACAATCACTATACTCTCAAATAAGCACACAGAGGAAAACGATACAATACAAAAACACCCGGTCACTTTGGGGTGTACACAAAGTGAGCACTGTGTCAAACCTACCAATCCTCATCCTCAAAGGAATCTACAAAACACTTTCAGAAGATGAATATGAGAGCTTAAATTCACAACTCTGCTTGATACTACAAATCAAGACCAGAGTAGAGATGCTGCATTTATGGCACATTCCAATGAGCTGTAATCACTCACCTCCTCTTTGTCCCAGGATTGCAGAGGTGGTAATGGGACAATCTAATCTTCTTTAGGACTATGTGCTACCTTATGCTAAACAATGAGTTCCACCTTCCAGTTTGCTGCCACACTGGACGTACCTATCCCAGAGTGAAGAAGCACTCTGTGGCACTCAGGAGCTTGTCTCCTTCACCAACAGAGGCCGGTTCAATAAAGGGTATTACCTCATCCACCCTGTCTTGCTAATATCCCTGGGCCAGCACACCTACAACTTTCCTCCATATATTAACAAGTGTCCTGCTAAAGAGAATATTTCTTGTCAGGAAAGGCTACTTTCTATTAATTGCAAAAACAGATTTGCAATTATCCTTGAAAAAACAGAAGAGGAGAAAAATTATTGAGCGGCATGGACGATACAGTCTAAACACAAACAAGACATAATCACAACTTTTAAATAACGGACAGCTGTAGCAGATGGAACTACTGCCAGGCAGACTGAGAGGGCTGGATGGGGCTGCCTGTATCCAACTACTGCCAGGCAGACTGAGAGGGCTGGATGGTACTGCCTGTATCCAACTACCGCCAGGCAGACTGAGAGGGCTGGATGGGACTGTCTGTATCCAAACCTAATCTTCGTAGTGTAATAGCCCCAAAGGCTTTTAAAGTAGACAACTGGTGAATCCTCTATTGCTTCATGACACTAGGCAACATAAAACCAATTTGGCTAGAGCTACTGCACCCCCATATAGCCCCTTACCTAAGGGAGGTGATGAGGGCAAGGAAGCATACCTGGAGTACCTCTTTGCTGTAGTGATCCCTGGCCTCTGAAGTGTATTTTTAAGCCCTTGAAGCCAGAGCTGCCTTGGGGCTGCTGTAATAATTCATAACAGCCTATGCCCCCGCTTCTTTCACCTCATGGGCCAGTCACAGTTGGGTGAAACTGTGGGGTTGATGAGTAGACTGTATGACCCTTGTATTGCCTTCTAACCCTATGAGTCTATGGCTGTGTCTGCACTACAAAAATAAATTCAAAGTTGCTTCCTTGGAAGTACATCTTTGAAGTTGAGCGTCTACAAACACCCTACTTCAAAGTTTAACTTCAAAGTAGGGCACTACTCCATTCCTGGGAATGGAGTAAGGACTTCATAGTTGGGCTCCCTTAAGTAAGGGAAAATGTGTGTAGACTCTCTGCTGCTTCCCTTAAGTAAGGGAAAATGTGTGTAGACTCTCTGCTGCTTCCCTTAAGGAAGGGAAAATGGGTGTAGACTCTCTGCTGGCTACTTTGAAGTAGTGCCTAACTTTAGAAGTTAACATCAATGTTAGTTCCTAGTGTAAACACACCCTATGAAACTAAGAATTAGACCCTAAGAGTGACATCCAAAATCCATCTCAAGAAGATGCAATTATACAGCAATGCCAGCAGTAAGTCAAAAGCTCTCTCTAAAGTCTGGTAGCATAAGCAATGATGTAACCATGAAACTTTTCTGGCCATTTTACTGTACTAACTATTGTAAACAACGAATTTGGTATTCATGTGACTCAGTATAAGTTCCACGGGATCTCAGTATCAATCAACTGGACCTTTGTATTTCTCAAGTAAACACAATATACTGTCATTAAAAAGGAATCAGGTCAAGGGAGGGATACAAATTACTACAAAGCGTGGCTTACATTTTCTTCTTTATTCAGGAGAGTACAATGGTGAGTAAACAAAAAGGTTCAACATTTCTTTCAGCTCAAAATGTTTGTGCTTCTTTTGTCTCAGTTTATGGGGACAGTAAGTGTTGCGGGGCCAACCACATGTAACTACTACTGAGGATCTTGCCTGTACATTTTACAGCTGGATTGCCAAAGAATGAAATAATTACATCATTGTAGCCCTAAGTAGCATACTAGAGTGTGTCAGGCAACAGGTGGTTTAGAGTAAAAAAGATTACATGCTAGCCGTATGAAGCTAAGCATACATGTGTACAGTAGATGTCACATACTTCTGCAGACACAAACAAATTCATTCACAGACTATGCCACAGTATTTTAGTCCTGATAAGATTTCACGAGAATCCACATGAGGAGCACAGTTATGAGGACAATCATGAAGTTGAGGAAAAGCTCTTGCGTGGATCGGTCCATTTTCAGGAATGGCGAAGGCTAACAGTTGAAGCAAAAGGAAAAACCTCAGGAAATCCTCCAAGAGTGTCCTTGAGATCAGCGTCCAGATCAGAGCCTTGCCTGAAAAAAATCACCAACAAAACAGATCTATAAAGCTAGGAACCCTAACAGCTATATTTATCAGTACCAGTAAATGTTATCTGTCTTGCTAAGAGTTTGTGTGTGCTGCAGAAGTTAAAAAGCAAAGAGTCTCTCTACCAGCTTATCACCTTCTTTGATTTCTACCATTTGAGAAAACATGTTCTCAGTGTCACCCCAAAAATACATCTCACATAACAAGCAATCCTTGGAAGTCAGCTTTGACTTGCAGTTGTTTAAAAAAAAAAACATTTCTGCCATAGTTTCTTGAATTGATACTTACTACAAACATATTACTATTAAAATTACTAACATTCAAGCATGTATTACTGTCATTATTTTAAAACAAGGTAGCTAGAACTTTCTCTCTGATATTCAAATCTTCAGCTCTAATATTTACACCTCTTTTTCTCTTTTCATTCCTTAATACAGGTTTTATTTTAATTCTGCAAATATAACTTGGGAGAATCATTGATTTCAACCTGTCTTTCAATGTTGGGAAAAGAAAACTAGAAGGACGTTTGTTATGACTACAAAGGGAGAGGCAGGATTACCGTTTTGTTTCTGAAAAATATCAAAACTCATGGGCTAATGCTAGTAGATTAAATAGGATTTTCTCTGAGCTCTTCTGACTTTCCAGTTGGTATAGTTCTTTTAAGTTATAATGCCTCTTGAACTATATTCAAAATACTTTGAATCAGCTTTTGTTTTTTGTCTGATTCATTGTAATCACAGATAGTCCAGATATTTGTATGTTTCTCCGGGTACACAAGGAAAATTGATAACATTTGTGATGAGTACTGTGCTACCTGATACTACTTGCGTAAATAAAATGAAAACATGAAAAAAACAAGAAAATGAAGTAAGTGTGGGAGGTACGGGGGGGGGGGGGAAAGTTAGCCATGCAAACAAACTTTTAAAGGAGAAGCTAAATTTAAAAATAATGTCTATAATAAAAACAAGCACAAGCTCAATGTCCGCCTATAATGCAGATGGAAGGCTTTATCTGGAAATTGTCTTAGTTTAGGTAATGAAATATTAAAAACCCAATATATGATGATGCAGTTATACAAATTCCTCCTGTTGCTCTATCAGCTTCTTATTTTAGTTATCTGAAGGAAAAGCCAGACCTAAAAAGTAACCCAAGATTTTACCTGAACAGGAGAAATGTAACAGTATGGAAGCTTCTGAAACCCTAGGTCAACGCAGATATTATTCCTTCCTCAGCTTCTGCCTGTCTCCCAGTGCAATCTGGATTCCCAGTCTCTGTGTTGGAACTAAAGTAGTCAGAGGGAGGAGAGCGGCAAGTATATTGGCAACAAAAGTGATGACATCACCAATTAAATATTTTAAAAAGGCAACACTGGGCCTTGGGATTCAGTTAAGGCTATTTATGCAGTTGGGTGTATGGATGAATTTACATATGACCATTTCATTTCTTCCTCCAATGGACATCGTTAATGCTCGGGAGATGTACAAACTCTTTGGAACCAACTGGATTTTACAAACTTTTTTGTGCTTCAGATTTGCTAGTTTACATCTTTATCAATAATGGAAAAAAGGTGCTTGACACACACCCTGTTCATTTGCATGATCTGGACAAGAAGATTTCCAGTTTTTAGAAACTGAACAACATTCAGACTACATCATCTACGTTACTAGTACGGGCACCTGGTGCTGCCTTACATGCTTATTATAATCTCTATAACTTCTCGTGTTCACATACGTTTGGTGTAAAGGAGAGAGAGAGAGACAACTAAAACAAAATATTTTTCTCACTTGGATATGGAGTAATTAAATAAAATAATATTTACTAGACATACAGATTTGGGAATAAATTCAGGTATTTGAAAATCATGGCTAATTGCATTAGCCAAGCCCTGTTAACTGCCTCTCCTGTACTCTGCTGATTGTCCCATGTCCCCTGTTACTCTAACATTCCAAACCCTAGGGCTACTTGAAAGAATTTCCAGCAAAAATAAATGGCAGTCAAATATTTACTCCTGAAATGTGGAATTTCTTCCCTATAAATTACACCACTCCGCAGTCCAGCCAACATATCATGCCCACCTTACCACAGCTTTGCTACTTGGCAGCTTTAAAGATAGACACACAGCAATAAAAATATAATTAAAATATAAAAGAGCATTTTCTCAAGTAAATACATTTGAAAGAGAACATAACAATATGATGTAAAACAGAATTAGGCAAGATTCTGCTATCCTCACTCTACAGGGCTAGATTCAGACACCTCAGTTACACTAAATATCTTACATCCACAAATATTTCTATTACATCACTGAGACCACTACTGAATAAGGAGCATCTAACATGGGAACATCAGAATTTGGTTCAAGATAGGAAAGGCATTCAAACCTGTCCCTTACAATTACACCCAGTGGATTACGCAAATTATTTGCAAACACATATGACTGTGCTGCATTTAATTCACTAATTTTTTGTATCTAATAGCTACTGAGTTTTAGTGTGTACTCCATTATTTACTGATGTTATTTCTGAACAAGTAATACTGTCGCAGACAAGTCATACAATTAGCCCTCAGCGCAGACCATATGAGAGGCTGGGAAACGTGAGCCACAGTTCTCTTGTGGCACCAGTGCGAAGTGCATGTTAAAGAATTGACACGAAATGAAAAATGTTAGCCCATTTCAATACACTGAAATATTTCAGTGAGAGTTGAACCAGCCCAAATCAAAATATTTCTTCGTGGTTTTGCCAACAGGAAAACGTTAATTTGAAAATTTTGACAAAACTGAAATTTTCCCAGGGAAAATTTTGGTATGTCAAAAGCTACATTTTCCACAAAAAATCATTATAATGGTTAGAGGCAACAGGTGAAGGGGATTCCAGAGGGGCCACCAGCCACACACACCCAGTCCAGGAAAGATCTGAAATAACCCCCTTCCGCCTTCTTCCCACCCTTACTTTGCTCCTGCCCCACTCCTGCTCTTCCTTCTCCTCTGGAAGCATCAAGCCATGTCCAATGAGTGCAGGGTTGGTTCCACCCTGTCCCCTGGAGTGGCATGGACCCAGAGCAGCATAAGCTAATACTGCACCACTCCAGGATGGGGGGGTGCAATCACCCATGGACTCCCTGTGAAGGACAGTGATGCCAAAGGAAGAGGCAGGCAGGGGCAGTTCTGCCCCATTTCTGAGTGGTGTGGCCTGAAAGCAGCAAGAGCTAGAGCAAAGTGACTCTGTCTCAGATTTCACTGCTCTGGGGGAGGGGGAGGACTGCCCTCACACTCGCTGGAAGCATTGCAGCGCAGTTGGAAAGCAGCGCAGGCTGGGGCTGCTTTACTGCACTTTCACCCCCCATAGCTCTGATGGTGAGCGCAGGAGGGGGGTGGGCACTGGGGGAGTCATGAGACCTCTTGTGCATCCCCCACATGTCACAGCTGGTGATGGTAAAAGCAGCTCTAGCCGCCACCATGGGGTCCATGTTGTCTTCTATGCAACTCGGTATGCCTGGCATTCCTCTCCTGCTCTGGCCTGCCAGCTTCTGCCTTTAGGCCTGCTCTACCCACAGTTCCTCTGAGAGCTGTATCAAACCTAGCCCTCTTTCTGCCAGGTGCTAATGAAGCACAAAAATTATAAATGTAGAATTGGTCTGTCACAGGCAAAACATGACCACTTCTTTTGCATCCCTTTATTTATGTCTATAGTATCCAAATAGGATCAGCTCCTTCACTCTTACTTGTGTAGTGTAGGCCCTTCCTCAGTGAGCTTTCATTGCCACTGCTTGTGGAATAAATTACTACTCAGTGCAAATAAAGTTGATAGATTCTAATTTTAAGGCCTAATCCTGCAATCAGAGGTACAGGAATCAAGGCTTGTGCTGACCTCAGCCATGTTGTCTTCAATACAAGGGGCTCCTCAAATGGTGCTATAACCAGGATAGGGGCTGTAGACCACAAGCTTCCTGGAGCAGAGATCTTGCCATCATGTGTGCTTGTCCAGAAAATAGTAGGCATACTTCTTTGACACTGCACAAATATAATTCAACAGCACTCTACCTAAATAGGCTTTTATACCTTCTTCAAGCAGAAGGAATTTATTTTTCCTCCTGCGAGATGAAACTTTTAGACATCTCATTTGAAAAAACTTTATATCACCACACCTGGCAAAGGAAGACCACTTCTGATTGGCAGATACAGTCCACAGTAACTTTAGAAGAGACAGCGTACAGTATTACATTTAGTTTTTGTGCCAACTGGCAGGATACCTACAAGCCTTGCAAAAATACCTTAAGATTAATGACCACCATGTTAGATATCATTAGATGGGGAGCAGTCATTGACTTGAACTGTATAATTTTGAAAAAAATCAATGTTTTGCACTTTTTCTGCCTCAGGTTGGAGTCCACTCTCTAAAAATTACGTTGTCAACCTCTGAACCCTCTCACTAAGTTGCATCCCTGTTCTCTGAGACATATGAAAGACCATAAATGCAGTAGCAAAAAAAAGGATGCTTTATTTAAGCTAGTGATTTTGCCTTATCTTGGCTTTATCTAAACTGATAATTGAGCACCAAAGCCTTTGTTGGTCACAGGTGCTGAAAAAAACAGCCCAGAAGGACAAAAGCTTTGCCCTGGCAAGTACTAGTGCAAGAGTGGCCAATCCATGGCTCCCAAGCCACATGCAGCTCCATGAAATGCAGCTGCTGCTTGGGGGGTCGCATGCCCCAACTGCTCACTGATGCTTTGCACAGGTGACCCGGTGTCTAGAAGCATGTGGCTGAGGCTCTGGTGAGTCCCAGGCATTGGGTTAGAGCAGCGGTTCCCAACTTTTCTGAGATGGTGACCCATTCTGACAAGTCAATACGACTTTGTGACCCAAGGAAATTCAAATATGGGGGGTGGAGGAGGGAGGGTGGTTCTCCCCTGAGAAATTCTTTTATAAAACTTTATTTCTGTTCCTCTCCCAGCCCCAGGCTTAAACCCTTTGCAGCCCCATAATGCCCCCCGCAACTCCTACCTCACACAAGCGCCACTGCTGCTCTCCCACAGCTCCTTTGCCTGGGGCACCGCCTCCACCTCCACCTCCTCTGCACAGCTTCCCCTCAGCCCTCCCATTCCCTTCCCCTACCCGCAGCACAGGCAGTTCCCCTGCACTGCCACACTGAAATGGGACTCAGTTTAATTGGTTTAACAGCCAGATCCCTCCTGCCAGCTGTTAAACCAATTAAATTGAGCTCCATTTCAGTGCAGTGGGGAAAAGACTGGGAGCTCGAGGAGTGAGCGGCAGCAGCAGCATGAGCTGCAAATGGCTCCTTAAAAACCCAGACGTGGCTTGGAGCTGCCCAGCAGGCAACCCTTTGAAAAATCTAATGGTGACCCATGTTTTGGTCCTGACCCATAGCTTGGGAATCTCTGAGTTAGAGTGTCAGTGATCTGGGGATGCCTGGTTCTGGGGAAGAGGTGTGGGATTGGGTTAAAGCCTCCCCACCAACTGCTGGGAGCTGGGAATGCCTGGCTCTGGGGGAGGAGGGCATTGGGTTGAGCAGTGGGGGGCTAGAGATACCTGGCCCTCAGGGAGGCGTGGGGGATTGGGTTAGAGCAGGGAGGCTTGAGATGCCTGATTACTGGGGAGGGAATGTCTAAAATGTCCTGTAATGTTGTCTTTATCATTATGTTTTGTGTTCTATATATATCTGTTGATAGATGGATAGATAGATAGATGGTTCTTTGCATTTTATCCACAGCTATTTTGACTGTTAGGCTTGGCATGTCCTATACCTTACAGTTGACTGCAGATATGCAATTCTAGCTACAACAATAGTGTAGCTAGAATCAACGTATCTGCAGTTGACTGTAAGGTCTGCCCTCACTGAAGGAGGTTGATGGGAGCTTTTCTCCTGTCAACCTCCCTTATTCCTCATGAGAGCCAGAGGACAAGGGGTCAGGTGAGGACCCCAGAGAATCGATTTCACACATCTTTACCAGAAATGCAAAAATCAAACTCTGGGAGATGAACTCTGAATGGTTCTATCTCCCACTAAGTGTAGACAAACCTTTAGTCTCTAACTGGTTGGCCACCCCGGTACAGGTGTAAACAATCTTTTGTCCACAGGACTGTTCTCCTGCCACAAAGCAAACTCTGTCTTAGGCTGTGTCTAAATTCACGAGAACTGCCAGCAAAAGATACACACATTTTTCAACTCATTTATGTATCTCCTGCCAACAGTTCTACCACGAGATGCTTTTCTGACATTTGGCCCATCCAAACAGGGCCAAATGTCAGAAAAAACCCCTCTGTAGAGACATCTCTTCTGTCTTGTGGAACGAGGCATACAGGGATATCGACAGAATGCTTCTGGGAGATCTGCAGTTTGGATTCATGCTCTGTTGACAAAACTTCTGTTGAAAGAAGTTTTGTCGACAGAAGCCTGCAGTGTAGACATAGCCTTAGAGGGTGGAAGTTTTATGTACTAACAGCTGCCTGGCTTCTAGGAATACAGCTGTGTTGACACAGCCAGCTGTGTAGTGTAGACAAAGCCCCAGTGATGAAGAGGAGAGAAAGCAAAGGAAAAAGCAATGATTACATTTTAAATATGACTCCTGGGTTTTCATGATGTACTAAATATTTCTTTTGTTGATCATTTGGGTTTTTGACAGATTTGTTCTAATGTTTCACATATACCCTGCCAAAGTTCCCACCTCATGCCTTACATATTCAAACTTAAGACTCTGGTTATATTTAAAGTTGCTGTGTCTCTCTCAAATGCTTTCTAGACTACCCAGCACACACCATGCAATCTTTCCAAATAATTCTTATATAAGAAGGCTGCATTCATTGTTGCTGGGGAGATTATTGTAAGATTTCTTAATAATCTCATCAATAATTTTTTAAAAGTCTATGACTGGTCAATGGTGGTCTTTGAGTCTCAGTCTTTAGTCTAGCAGAAGCATATTGCTGAAAAAATTATCTTGTCCTGTACACACAAAAAGAACTAGTAAAAATTGTATGATGTATAATCATTAGTGTAGTAACAGAGAGTAAGCCGTGCTAGTCTATACACTATCAAAACAAAAAGCAGTCAAGTAACACTTTAAAGACTAGCAAAATAGTTTATTAGGTGAGCTTTCGTGGGACAGACCGACTTCTTCAGACCATTCTGGTCTGGCTATGGTCTGAAGAAGTGGGTCTGTCCCACGAAAGCTCACCTAATAAACTATTTTGCTAGTCTTTAAAGTGTTACTTGACTGCTTTTTGTTTTAATCATTAGTGCATGTGTGTGTGTGTGTGTGTGTGTGCGTGTGTGTGTTGTACATAATTACCATGCCTGAGTATAAGCACATACAAAAAAAAATCCATCAATTTCATTTACTTGGTATACTAACAATAGGTAGTAGGTGTCTGAATTTGCTTTGGTAATTAAAAGTCATTCTAAGCTGACAGCACCTGAATACTGAAAAGCCACCAGGACAATGAGCTAAATTAAAGTATATATCATAATTTATATACTGCTCCCTATGATTCCATTATGTTGCCTCATAAACCTACAAGACCAACAGGTAAGGCCCAACCCTACTCCCCAGGAAGCTGGGGATAACATGACCAATGTCTACACCAGGGGTCAGCAACTTCCAGCATAGGTGCCAAAGAGTGACACGTGAGGTGGGAGCTCAGCCCCGTGCTTCCTCCCACATGCAGCCGGGAGCTTGCTCAAAGCCATACTGACAGCGGCTTCACAAAAGACCAGCTAATGCTACCAACCGCCATTTAAACGGTAAAGCTCTGCAGCTTAATTTATTTATGAATTAAGCTGTTCTAAGTAGGACTAATAGTGACTTCAAAAAATATCACTGGCACTTGGACCATACATAGAAGTCCAGAAGTCAAATTTTGGCACTCCGCCTCAGAAAGATTTCTGACCGTTGGTCTACACCAATGGCTGGAGCAGTGCCCTGGCCATTTGTGTCCAGGGGTCAAAGATCCTTTTCTCCATTACACAGACTGGTGTTCAGAAAGTTCCCAGCATTGTGGCCCTTTGTGAGCAATTTTGCTTGTATGTCTGTAAACCTGCCAGCCCTTGGAGCACCAGGCAGGGTGACAGAAAAAAGAGGCACTTAGGTCCTGTCAATTGCCCTGATACAGTTTGGGAACCCCACTGCGTAGTACTCAGTGGTCTCCTGAGCATTACCAAGCTTTCCACTCCAGTTCAACAGCACCCTTTCATGGCATCACACACCTGCGTGGCAATGGCCCCGGTCAGAGAACGCGTAAGACAGGATAAGTTCCCTGCAAAATTAGCTAATTGAGGCAATTTTATGCTACTAATTGCACATATTTTAAGCATGCAGATCAAGCCAAACTAGAAGTAAAGAGAAGAATTTAGACCAACCAAATTTTGAAAACAGTTGAAAAAACAAAAATCAAACTAAAACCCTAATGACCCTGATGAGGCGGTTTCATAACATATGACCTTTTCATGCAGTAAACATCTTTTCTAAGGCCAAATAGAATAAATAAAAAGGTTTTTTTCTCAGTCTGCTCATTTTAAAAACACCTCCTTATCAGCAGATCAAATTGAAAAACCTTCACTAACTTAAGGGGGATGTGATAGGGCAGGGGTTGGGATAGAGGTCCACAAGATCATGACTGATTTGGAGAAAATAAATAAGGAAGTGCTATTTGCTCCTTCTCAAACACACAAGAATTAGGGGAGCACAAAATGAAATTAATAGGCAGCAGGGATTTTTTAAAAAAGGAAGTGTTTTTTGCCACACTACAACATCAACCTGCAGAATTCATTGCCATAGGATGTTTGGAAGACAAGACTTTATGCAGGCTTCAAAAAAGAGCTAGATAAGTTCTTGGAGGATGGGTCCATCCATGGCTATTGACCAGGATGGACAGAGGTGGTATCTCTAACCTCTGTTTGCGAAAAACTAAGAACAGGCAACAGAGGTTGGATCACTTTATAATTACCTGTTCTGTTCATTCCCTTTGGGTCAACTGGCATTGGCTACCAACGGAAGATGGGATACTGAGCTTTTGACACTTGATCTGAACCAGTGTGGCCATTCTTATTTTCATATGGTCTTATGAAGTCATTTAGTGAAAACTTACAGTCTAGGGGCTTAATCCCCAACCCATTCAAGTTACTAGACAGACTGTCATTGACTTCAATGGGTTTTGGATCAGGACTAAAGTTTTGCCCACCTCATGTGTCAGCTGATGGTGTCCAATGCCACCAGGTAGTCCCGGGACATTTACATGGAGCACATCACAGGCCACTGCCAGTACCAAGAGAAGTAAGTGATCTGCTTCTCCAACAATACACACTACAGCCTCCCGACCCCACAGACCCTTCCCCTCTTATGGCCTGTGAACTTCAACTAAGAGAGGTCTGAGTAGTCTGTCCATGAAAGAGAGGCATGGCCAGTGTCTTTAACCATTTAAACCCCACAGGTTGTGTCTCCCCACAAGTGCTGGATCGCGAGAAACTCCTGACAATGACTGAGACTTCGATGAGGGACGTAGTCAGGGATAGCTCCTAGGGCCCTCCCTGATGGACTATAGACTCTGCCCCTAGTAAATTTTGCCTGGTCACCCACTGAGGAGGGACTCAGCAGGGGCCATATCTTTCTTTTTCTTCCCCGCTCCTCACTCTGCTTCCTTTTGCAGGTGCCAGAGGAGAAGACCAACGACACAGCAACTGACTGCAACCAGGACTGAAGACAGACGATCGTCAAGGGACACATTCAGTGACCTCCGGTGCCTCCCTGACAGACTCTGCTTTTCTAAAGCATCACTTGGACTCTCACCGAGGAGGGTCACTTTCCCCACCAAGGCCTTGCTCCCTTCTCAGGTAACAGAGGAGACCATTGCCAGGACAGCGACTGACTGCGACCGTGACAAAGACAGATGACCGACAAAGGAAATGACTGGGGATTGCTCTCATTGCTTCTCCTAACAGACTATTAAACACTGCTTTTATGACACTTGGACTCCCTCCACGGAGGGACATGGCCAGGACTTCAACCACTTTCCCCCTGAGGCCTTGCTTCCCTCTCAGGTGATAGAGGAGCTCGTCGCCAGGACTTCAACGGATGAAAGCCAGACAGAAGGACATGAGACGACCAACAAGGGACATGACTGAGGATGATGACAGACCATATTGGGGACTGATTAGAACAAGACTGAGTGACAAGAGACGCCCACTGAGGGACATGACTGGAGACAATGAGGGACCGTGTCTGGGGAAGCACTGGCTTTCATACCTGATGGACTGATCTATACTGGACTGAGCTAATTTTTTTTTTTTAATCATAGTACTTATTCCCAAGAGGGGCAAATTCCTTCAGTAAAGATATTGACTTATGTTGACAGGCTAAAAATCTACTATATGGATATTTGCCAAGGGACTACTTGTTGGCTTAAATGTAATCTTCCCACCACGTGTATCTAGGGCAAGGTGAGTTACAACGTATAATTGTTAACCAAGTTCAGTGCCTGTTACTGCTGTAACCCACCTCTGTGCTGTGGATGACTTAAGTGTTTTATTTCTTACCCTATGCAATTTGGCTCTTCATTCATTGCAAACATTCGCTCAATAAAAATCTTCCCAGAATATCATTTTAGCTGCCTAACCTTCCCGACACCCCAATAATCCCATTTGGTCTTTCTGCTTCTGTTCTTACCCATTTTGGTGAATCAAATGTACTCTTCTAATTGTGCTCACTGAATCTTCTAGACAACTTTCTGTGGTCTGACTGGGGAAGTGGACTCCCCTCTCCTTTCACCCTTCTTGACTTCCAGCACTACATTAACCAACCACGTGGCACAGTTTGCTTGAGTGTTAGACACCATCTTATTCTACTCTGTATCCAAATGCTTCATTTTTGTGGTTTTTCTTTATAGCTAGCCCACTACAGCCTACACTAACATCCCCTACCGTTCAGTCCCTGGCCTTTTCTTTTCTTTCTCTTTTTCTATCTTTGTTTTCTTGTTTTATCTCAATTCTTGTAATTTTCTACGTTTTTCTTGATAATTGTTAGCCATATATATTGCATAACATTAAAGCAAAGTTTGCAATCACATCAATATACTCAGCAGACACAGTAGCTCTCATTGGCTATGGCTACACTAGCGAGCTTTGTCAACAAAACCCCAGTTTTGTCAGCAAAACTGATGGGATGTACACACACAAAATGTGTTTTGTCAACAGTATGTTGACAAAAGTTGGCACTTCCACCAACAACCTTCTGCCTCTCCCAGAAGAGGAAGAGTGCTTTTGTCAACAGTTTTTGTCTACAGAAAGGCTGTGTGGATGCTCTGGAGGGCTTTCTTTTGGCAGACAAGGAGTCCACAGCCTTGTCTGCTGTGCTTCCAAGTGCCTCTTTTGTCATGAGAACGGCTGAGAAGTCTGGCTGCTCTGTTGGCAGAGTGGAGTTTTTCTTCCAATTGGCTTTTGTGCATGGCTGCACTCTGTCGACAGACATTTTGTTGGGAAATCTCTTCCAACAGTGACTTCTGTTGACAGATTGCTGTAGTGTAACCATAGCCATTGAGTGTAATGCATTCAGCTATACCTTCAAAAAGGTGATTTCATTCTCAAGACACTAGGAGCAGACATGGTCCCATTACAGGACAAAGGATGGGTGTGTAGGAAACATTTTGGCACCACATAGAAATGCAATTTTTATCCTCATGAGCAGTCATATCAGCACTACTGCTATGTGAGATGCTTCCAGCTCTAATTCATACAGCTGTCATGCAAGTGTCTTAAATCTCCAGGGTCATTTACAAGGCAGCCTGTAAATGCTTGCTGCATGAAAAGCTTTGCACTGGGTTGCTATGTACTGTAACCTTATCTATAGTCATAGATTGCTCTAAGCAGTTACCCACTCCCAAGGTGAGGGTTTATACCCACCTGAATCTCTAAGGCGATATGTACACTGCAGTCCCCTTTCGAAAGGGCAATGCAAATGAGGCAAATGAAGCGCTGATTTACAAATCTCACACTTCATTTGCACAATATCACATAATCTCGCTCCCAAAAGAAACTGCTTTTGAAACAAAACCAGAAGTGTAGACAGTATTCTTTTGGAAAAAACGCCCTTTTTCAAAAGCACCCTTATTCCTTTTTTTTTTCAGGGAAAAAATCAGGAAGACGGCGGTACAAACACATATAAAGTGTGAGGAAATAGAATCTGTAAAAAGTATGTGAATGTCCTGCAGTAAACATGTGTCACACTGCAAATCATTGTGTGTGCACCGTTCTTAAAATAGGACTTACAAAAAGTATGGTTTGATGTTATTTATTAAGGACAGTCTCATGTTTACATGCATTGCAGCTCTTGAATTATTGAGTTTTTTACCAAGGAAAAAATGGTTCATCTTGCTATTTTGGTTGCTGACCCCTGGTCTAGGGACTTGCAGTACTGGGGTATAAAGATTTTGAAATAACTGGCCTCCACTCCACTCTGTGCTCCTGCTGGACAGAGGCGTTTGTCCCATGTCTCCTGTTTGCAGACTTTGACCTCTGCTCAGCCTGGTGAAAGGAAGGAATGAGCGACGTGCTTCATTACAACACTACAGGCCCCATTAGCTATTCTATTGTAAAGTTCTTTGTCTCTGTCCTAGAGGAGCAGGAGTGACTCTACATTATGGGCCAGATTCTGTGCAGCTGAGAGCATGCAGACAGTTCTTCTTCCACAATGAAAAGTGTGGAAGACCAGGGCGGAAACATGTCTATATTAATTATTTTCATGGAACTATGGATCATCGTCATATAATCTTTATATGAACTCTTTAATTCTCATATAAATTTCATACTAAGTACTTTTATATGGAAACTTTGTATTAAGTCACTTACATTGAGTCTTGGTATAGTAGTCCCTAAGAGTAGCTAAGGTAGAGAGACTGTCGTTGTACTAGAATAAGCATCCTCTGAGCTGTGCAAGTTCTGCTTTTACCCACCTGAGACAAAGAGTCTTCAAAACCCAGGGCATCTAGGCCAAGACAAAACTCCTTGTGAACTGCACAGTGGCGATTCCAATGCTACTGTGCACGTATGAAACCCGGACAACATACAAGTGTCATCTGAAAGCACGTCAACAATTTTATCAACGCTGCTTGAGGAGAATCCAAAATATGTCTTGGGAGGACAAGGGCATAAACACTAGAATCCTGGAAGAGTCAAACATGACCAGGATTGAAGCCAAAATCTTTTACCAACAACTTCGGTGGGCTGGTCATGTGGTTCGGCTGTTTGATCAGCATCTCCCAAAACAGAATCTGTTTCCTGAGTTGAAGAAGGACGGAGGAGCGTTGGGGGCCAGATGAAGTGATACAAGGACATGCTGAAGGTGCACATGAAAAAGTGTAACATCCATGTCAACACCGGGGAGAAGCTTACCCAAGATCATCCCCAGTGGAGAGCAATAATCCATGAGGGAGTGGAACAATTCCAGAGGTTCCACTGCAGTGCAGACAAGGAGAGGTGGAGAAGAAGAAGTGGCAAAAAACTGCCTTGCACCCCTCCAACATCTACCATCACCTGCCCCTGTTGTGATAAGATCTGTGGCTCCAGAATTGGGCTGATCGGCCATTAATAGACTCACAAATAGGAGGGTGACGGGAAGATGTCCGAATTGTTATCAAATGACCACCAAGAAGACTAGAATAGATTTCTTCCCTTTACTTAACTGATTGCCCTGTTGAATGAATGAGGTGTGAATGGATAAGGCACGAAAGGTAAGCCCTTCCAGCCAGTGGCAATGGTTAGGGGTGGAATGGAAACCAGCTCCAAGGCCAATAAAAACCTTTGAAGTTGGCTCATTGAAAGAATATTGGACACATGGATGTCCTGGGGAGTCAGCAGTAAGTACCTGCTTTTGGAAGCCCCCTTTTTGAAGATGAATGAGGCAGCATTAAGACAACGCTTAGAAGACACCACAGATAACTTACTGCATATGCATGTGATGACTTTGCAAGAGAGGGGCACTACCACAAATCTGGGATACCTTGCAGGGGGACCGCAGCTCTTGTCTCACCAGCATAGGAGCACTGATTCGAATCAGCAGACACCTGGCTCCAGCCATCCCCTACCTATCTCACCTGATCAGTGAAGTTGTGGGAGCAATCTGTTGGTAACAGCAGCAAGATGGAATGTGCTTGTGTGTGTGAGTGAGTGCATGAAAGTAATGTATCACATGCATGTGCTACAGTGGTGATTGATATATGTATTACCAATTAATATCGTGTTGTGTCTTATGCCCCTGAAAAAGATCCTGCATCATTCTTGTAAGTACACCAGAAGCCCAGTGTTCATACTCCCTGAGCTGAATCAGGAAGGGGATCATAAGAATAGCTCTCACCCCATCCACACTGGGTGGCAAGCCAGACCTGGTACCTACACCTTCTAAACTGAAGATCCCATTTCTTGTCATGGTCCACATAGCATCCTTGACCTGTCCATGTTCTCACACTCAGAATGCCTGTGGACACTCTCAGTGGCTCAGCGCTTCTCTGAAGTCATCCTTGCAACGTGGCTGAGGCTTATCCCCCCATAATAGCCCTTACCTTGTAGTCTGAGTATCACAGCATTGGCCCAGCAGGTGGTGGCTACTGCAGCCAGGGATAGAAGGTGTTGAGTATATTTAGGACATAGTGACTCATGCAGCTGATGAAGAGGTCTTTGCCCACAAAAGCTTATGCTCCAAAATATCCGTTAGTCTATAAGGTGCCGCAGGACTTCTTGTTGTTTATAATGTTAATAAATATCAGAGAGGTAGCCCTGTCAGTCTGTATCTTTGAGAACAACAAGAAGTCCTGTGGCACCTTATAGACTAACAGATATTTTGGAGCATAAGCTTTCGTGAGCAAAGACCCATCAGAAGCAGGTCTCCAAAATATCTGTTAGTCTATAAAGTGCCACAGGACTTCTTGTTGTAAATGTTAATGAGTGTAAGGAGAACTCATGAGTTAGTCTATGAAACACGGGGCATCCCCAAAGTAGTGGAAGTTTATATGGAGAAACAGGGTTAACACCTTCA
This sequence comes from Carettochelys insculpta, assembly GCF_033958435.1. Taxonomy (NCBI): domain Eukaryota; kingdom Metazoa; phylum Chordata; order Testudines; family Carettochelyidae; genus Carettochelys; species Carettochelys insculpta. The sequence goes on from NC_134137.1 coordinate 41,989,117, forward strand.
GAAATATGATTGGCTACAGTGGCTATCAGTTGTATCCCAGCCGTGGGGGAGGAGGGGAGATACCAGGCTAGCAATTGCTGGTGATGGTGATAAGGATGAACACTAACATTCTCACCTACCCTTGTCAGTTTTTCCACAAGGCAAGGTGTGAATAATGCAAATGTCAGTGTTATGTGTCTCTCTGTCCTTTACCAAACTGCAGCATATGTGTCTTGTTCCATAAACGTAAATGTTATAGAAAAAGGACTGCATATTCTCTGTTTTACACCTGCGAGTATTTTGTTTCCACTGGTCTTGCACATTTGCACATGCCTTGGTGCACATTAAACATTTATTCTGTGCGTGGCTGGAAAAAACCCGCACAGGGATGGACAAGCTTGGAGGGAACGCTGAGGGAGACGCTTGTGAGAAGTGAGGCTTCTTCAGGCCCCTGGACAAAGCCAGCCTGGTAACCTGAGTGGCTTCACTGACCACGGAAACGGTAGATGACTGCTAGAGTGACCAGGTGTCCCATTTTGGCTGGGATTGTCCTCTCTTTAAGCCTGGTCTCAGCTGTCCAAATTTTTTCAGTGAAAGTGGGCGTTTGATCAAGTGGGCAAGTGCTAACGGGACAAATGTCTGCTTCTAGTAAAAGGTGGAGGGGAAGGGAGTGAGCAGAGATACTCATCCTGCACAGGGGGGGAGGGAGGGCTTGGGAGAGGGTCAGGCAGGGCTCCAGCAAGCAGCAATGCCAGCCCCGCGCAGCGGGGAAGGAGGGCTTGAGCCAGCACCACAGGGGGAGAAGGAGCTACCCACGTGATGTCCCGCTCTCCTTTTGGTAAATACGGCCAGTGTACTACTGCCTGGCCTGTCACCACTTACAGCTAGCTGAGAGAAAAATGGGATGGAACCAAAATCTTAGACTCTTTGGGAAAATACTTGCGCCTAAAAATACATGTATGTGAGATTCCCTAGAGCACTTACCTGTCAGCTGGTGCTAAACAGAGCACACTACCAAACGCCAGAGGGGTCAGAACTCTCTCAGGCAGAACTGACTGATGTGAGGTTATTTACAGTATTATTGTCATTATTATTTTCTCTTTTCAGTTACCAGGCCCGACACGTGGCAGGGATAGATGGGTATAGCTCCAGAGACATGCGCAATCATAACGTATGTTATCAGCCCAGACCAAGTGGGAAATTAACTGAGTACCTGCAGGATTCATTTCACAGAGCTGAGCCATGCTGGGGATCTTGGCTATAAATAATGTCATATTTGTGTTGTTTCTTTCTTTAATTGCCTACATACATATAAACAAACTAGGGAAATATGAATGAGCTAGATGAAGCTACTGTCAGGTGGGTTTATAATAGGGTGACCACCTGTCCTGCATGGGCAGAATGGTCCCGTATTTCGGATGCCAAAAAGGCATCCAGGCTTATTTTTTGAAAGGGAGGAACTGTTCCGTATTTAGGCCGTCTGGGACTGGGGGCGGGGGTAGGATGCTCATGGCCACCGCTTGCCCGGGGCTCCCAGATGGGGGGGGGCGCTGGCTCCCTGGGGCTTGGTGGAGCCAGGAGGAGCCGCCACTAGCACCAGATCTCCCTGTCCTGTATCTGGGACAGGGCAATATGGTCACCGTAGTTCATAACTGGTTGGATAACTGGCCCTGGAGAATAGTGAGCAATGGTTCACACAGTCATGCTGGAAGGTTATAATGAGTGGAGTCCTGCCGGAATCAGTTCTGGGTTGAGCAGAAGTAGTGAGTTATATGGGCTTGTGGAGCCCTGGGACTAAGAATATTTCTGGAACAAGGTTGGGCTCCATTAAAACTTGCCACCTGCCTGCTCTCCTGGGTCCCACCACCCCTCGGGGCCCCTGCCAACTCCTCTGTGTCTCTTGGCCTCACCTGCTGCCACGGGGTGATTTACAATGCCCCAGGGAGTGCAGTAGGGTTAGAGCAGTTGCCACCCACTCACTTGCCCCTGCTGCTGCCATGTGCCTCCCTGGAGTGGGATACTGGGGGATGGGAGCATACAAACTTCCTCCCAGAGCCCTCACTGAGTCACCCCATCCATAGGGTAGTTCAAGACAGCTTTGCAGGGGTCCCACGGCAGTTCAGGAGGGGTCTGGGGGAGGGAGGGTCTGGCCCTGGGGAGCAGTAGGGGTCCTGCATCCTCCCCCACACTCACTGTGGCAGTGGGCTCTGGAGTGACCTGGCAGCCAGCTCCACTCTTCCCCACCAGCCTCTCCCAGCCCACTGGGCACCGCTTCACCCTGGCAGCCAGACATAGAGTGTCTGAGCTCCAGGGAACTCCACTTCCCACTGCCACTGAGAAGCAGAGGACTGCAGGCTGGGAAAGGGCAGCGGGATGGAGCTGGCTGCTGGGTCACTCTGGTGAGCATGGGAGGAGGAACCGACCCCTGCTGCAGCCCTACACCAGGTCCCTGGTAATCCCTTGGCTCTGTTGCTTGGGGAGAGGGCTTCAGCAAGGGGGCGGGGCAAAGAGGGGGGCTGGGTGGGGTCAGGTTGAACAGAGGAGCAGCGGACATGGGGCCTGAGGTGGGGGGGGTCTCCCTGGCGTAACCCCAGAGGCAGGGAGACCACTGACAAGGGAGAGGGAAGTCTCTGCTCTACAGCCTTGCCTGAGAGCCAGCTGGCCTTAAGCTCATGGGGCAGAACACTGGGCTTTAGCTCCTCAGGGTGCAGGTTCATTTCTTCTTGCTAATGACCCAGCTGTGTCTGTCTTGCATTGGGCTCTGCTCCGGAGACACTGCAGGAAAGGGTGGTTGTCCCAGTCCCTGCAACCCTCTAGGGATGGTCCTGCCTACACCCCTCTCCCATCCAAATTGCCTCTCAGAGCCTTAGGCAGTTGTGGGGGAGTTTGAGGGGTGAGTGTTTGAGGGGTGAGCTTTCACAAACTTGCCATGCCAGGGGCTGAGTTCAGTTTTATATCTTCACTGGTGCTTTAGATAATGGCATCGAGAGTTCACATAAACTCTGTGGGCAATACCAAGCTGGGAGGGGCTGCAAGGGCTTTGGAGGATAGGGTTATAATTCAGACTGGAGAAATGGTCTGAGGTGAATAGGAGGAATTGCAGAAACACAAAGTACTCCACGTAGGAAGGCATAACCTGGTACAAACACGCAAAGTGGGAGGTGGCTGCTGAGGAAGCAGTACTGCAGAAAGGGATCTAGACACGTAGTTCATGTCCCCTGAGTGAACTGCCTGGAGTCTGAAACAAAGATGCTGCCCCTACTGATGTGAACAGCAGATCGGTATTTAAATATTAAAATGAACTATCCTCTTTTCTCTCTGGGTTATTATCAGCTAACAAGTTAATGTGGTTTGCAGACAGCACTTTGATACTAGAGATTGACCAGCACCAAAATAATAGATTAGAACACTTCAGGGTCCCATCTCTTGCTGCAGCCAATGGGTCTGCAGTGAACTTTAGGGAATGTTGAAATCTGAACCCAGATACACATTTTGCAAATGGCCCCAGCTTTTACTATGTGCCAAACCAAAATCTCAGCTCTGAATTCTCCCTCTGCTCCCGTCCTTGGAGGGAGTTCACTACCCAATCTACCCTACAGTTGCATTTCCCCTCCCTGGTTCCTTTCCTAGGGTTTCCCACTTTTTGACTCCCATAGAGATGCTGTGGGGAGAGTGAAGCAAGACGCAAAATGGTACGGGGGGATAACAACAGCATTTGGTGTGCGTTGTTCAAGCAGGTGAGAGGCCATTTACAAGAGAGCAGCAGTGCTCATAACACACATCAGGGAAACGAGAATCCCAGCAGACTGAGTCAATGTTATTAGCATCGCCGCAGGAGAGCAGCTGTTTAATTTAGTCGATGAAACATTTCTAAAATAAACTTCTGGGGGTTGATTAGGGTGTTTAATAAGCTGTCACGTCCTCTGAGTGATGAAGCACTGGAAAGGCTTAAGGCCATACTCTGGCAGGAACAGCTGGCTAAGAAGGAAAGCGTGCTATGTTCACATCTTTGGTTATTATTTGTACCACCCTAGTGCCAAAGAGCCCTTATCACACAACAGGACGCCCTGGCTGTAGGCTTTGTACAAACACAGAACCAGCCATGGTTGCCCAGAGTTCCCGGGAAGCAGGTACCAGATGCCATCAGACCTCATCAATAGGTTTAAAACAACAGACCAAAAAAGCCAGGGCTACTTGAAGGGCTAGATCGTTCCTGGATCTTGTACAATTGTGCTGAGAGAGAAGAGCAAAAGGAGCTTTTATCTTCCCTAAAGGAGAGCTGCGGACGACTCTGTCCTAGCAGGGTTCCAGCTGCCTCAGAGCAAACAGGGAAATATGTAATCAGCCAGATTTGCCTTTTTTAAACTCCAGTGTGCAGTTCACATGGGCCAGTCAAAAGAGCTAGGCCAGCTGAGGAGCTGGTGGTGCCTTCCCCAAAGCAAGCCAGTGCACCTCAGTAAGAGAGTGGCTGGGTTCTAGTCTTTGGGATCCGGTGGCTGGGCAATGTGTTTCTTGTGCCCCAGGTAGCTCCAGTGCTCAGGCAGCCAGGCCCCAAGCTTCTCCCACACACCCCATAATCCCCTGCCTGAGATCCCCACGTCTCCTGCCTCGAGAGCCCCTCACCTCTGTCTCCAAACCCCCCACACTCCTGAACTTCCCAACCCCTGCCTTGAGCCCCCACAGTCCCACCCCTCTCCTGGGCTCCCCCCATACCACAACCGCCTGCACTGAGCTCTCCCCAACACACCCAGTGCTGATCCTGAGCTCCCCACAGTCCACCCACACTTACACTTCTTACAGATACTATCACATCACAGACCCCCTCAGTCCCCTGCCCTGAGTCTTCCCCGCCATCCAGGATATTGCAATACAACTGTACTTGGAAAAAATTTCAGTTCCTTTCACTGGTCTTCCCCCATCCCACCCACTGGGGCGTCCATCTTTTCTCAGGAGTACATGCCAGAGACTAGAAATCTATAGCCGTGTCCACACGTGCACGCTACTTCGAAGTAGCGGCACTAACTTCGAAATAGCGCCCGTCACGGCTACACACGTCGGGCACTATTTCGAAGTTAACTTTGACGTTAGGCGGCGAGACGTCGAAGTCACTAACCCCATGAGGGGATAGGAATAGCGCCCTACTTCGACGTTCAACGTCGAAGTAGGGACCGTGTAGTCATTGCGCGTCCCGCAACGTCGAAATTGCCGGGTCCTCCATGGCAGCCATCAGCTGAGGGGTTGAGAGACGCTCTCTCCAGCCCCTCAGCTCAATGGTGGCCGCATGGAGCAGCCCCTTAAAGGTCCCCTCCCCCTCCCTTCCTGTGCAGGAAGCTGAGGGAACGTGCAGGCGGCAGCCCAGACACGTGGCCAGCCTGCACGTCCCTCAGCCAGCACAGCCACCCACCCAGCTGCGATGGCTGCCCGGCAGCCCCCCCAGGGGACCCCCCCCCAAGGGGAGCCAGGGCAGCCAGCCCAGCCAGGCAGGCAGCCAGGCTGGCAAGCAGCAGCGGGGCCCCTCCTGGACGGAGGCTGAGCTGCGGGACCTGCTGGGGCTCTGGAGCGAGGAGGAGGTGCTCCAGGTAATGGGGAGCAAGAGGCGGAACGCGGATGCGTTCGCTCGGCTGGCCGACGGCCTGGCTGCCCGGGGTCACCCTGCCCGCACTCCTGATCACGTCAGGAGTAAGGTGAAGGAGCTGCGGCAGGGTTACTCCCGGGCCTGGGATGCGGCCAGCCGATCTGGGGCCACCCCCGTCACTTGCCCCTTTTACAGGGAGCTCAGGGACATCCTGGGACCCCGGCACACCTCCTCCCCTCCGGCCACCCTTGATACTTCGGCCGACGAGCCCCAGCAGGCCCTGTAGCCGGAGTCCACCCCGGAGGTAAGCCCCGCACCCTGGGGGCGCCCCCCCGGAGCCCACCCCCGGGACATCGCAGCAGGAGGAGGAGGAGGAGGAGGAGGGGGGCTCCTCCTCTGCAGAATCCGGGCTGCAGATCCTCCTCCTGCCATCCCGGAGCAGCAGCCGGGCCTCTGCCCCCCGGGGATCTCCAGACTGTGGGAGTGGACCGACAGGTATGTACCCCCCTCTGGTGTACACCCCTGGGCTTGAGGGGTGGGGGTAATAGATATGTGTCCAGGGCCCCCCACATGCTCACATGGCCATGGCCCCAAGGACAGCAGGGCCATGTCCCTCACAGCAGTGCATCAGCCCCTGCCCCCGCCCCCGCACAACAGTGCCATGCCCCATGCCTGGGGCAGGGGGGAACGGAACCTCGAGGGGCCCCCAGGAGGAGGGGGTGGGACACCCCGCAGCAGCAGCAGCAGCAACAGCAGCAGCAGCAGCATGTGATGGAGTGGGGGGAGTGCAAAAGGGAGACTCAGGCTACATATGAGCAACAAGAGCCGAATAGCTCCCAGGGGCAAAGGATGATCCTGGGGCTACAGCTGGCAGGTGACACCTCTGCCCTGAACAAACAGGAGGGAGGAGCCGAGCTGGCTTGGAATTGGCGGGGGGGGAGGGTGGGGGCCACAGGTAGAGGCTAGGGGAAGGGAGAGCTGGAAGGCAGCCAGCCTGAGGAGGGGGAAAGCTGCATCCCAGAGGGGCACCCCTTGGGGTCTTCTCCCCAGGACGGGTTGGAAGGACTGTCTCTTCCGACAGCTGGTGCTGTCACTCCTGGCAGAAACTGGGCATCTGTGGCCTAAGAAACCTCTCCTGCTGTCAGACCCTGCGGAGTGAAGTGAGAGTCGCTCCCACCAGGGGACGGGGTGCAGGGCAGGGGGACCCCTGAACCCCATCCATCACAGCAGCATCTCCTGGGGACAGGGATGGGGAACCTGCAGCACAGGGCTGGGGGGACAAAGGCCATGGCTCGGGGCCCACACTAACGCCTGTCTCCATTCTTCTTCCCCCCCTCCTTTCCTGTGTCCCGCACCTGCACCATCAGAAGGACTGGAAGAGAGCGCCAGCGAGGCATCAGTGGACCCGGAGAGCCCTCCAGGGCCATCGCTCCAGGCAAGCCCCTCGGCCGAGGACCGACCGGCCCCACGGCGGGCTAGACGGCGGACCCCGCACCACCAACAGCCGATGGCGACGGACCCCCAGCTGCTGGCCATCCACCGACGGCAGCTGGAGGTCGCGGAGCAGCACCTGCAGCTGCAGGAGCGGGCGCTGGCCTGGTGCCAAGAGGCATGGGGGGCCTACATGGAGACTTTCAACCGCCTGGTGAATTACCTGGCCCCCCATGCCACGCCGGCCGCCACAGCGCCCGCCGTGCCCGCTCCACCAGCCGCACCACCAGCTGCTCCGCCCGTCGCCGTCCCGTCCGCTGTCGCCCCGCCACCCACCGCCGAGGGCCGGAGCGCCGAGGGACCCCTGGAGCCAGCTGAGACTCGCCGGGCATATCTTCCGGTCCGGCCCGCCCCCAGCCAGCCCCGGACAGGGCTGCGGCCGCGGTGGGGCACCCGGCCGCCCACGCCCAGTGCCGGACTGTAGGGGCGAGGGGCCCGGGATGTGGCCCCCCCCCTTGTATATAGTTTCAACTTATTATTTTGTGCCCCCCGTTTGCCCCGTCCCCCCCATGTAAATAGTTCTCCCCTTTATCCTCCCTGGTTTTCTTTTTATTAACGAGGACACTTTTTTATGATTATTGTTTTATTTGTACATATTACTTTGGTTCCACATGTTGTATATAGTTTGTTCTTGTTTTATATATTTATAGTTAAAAAAAAAGTTCTCAAAGAAAAAGAAGTTTAAGTTCAGCCACAAGTGCGTGCTGTCATTTGTCCAGGAAAAGTGGGAGGGGGGTGCGGTTGGGTGCTCCATGGTGTGGGCGTTGGGGCAGGAGTGTGGTGGAGGAAGGGGCGGGCAGTGGGGGGCCTGGCAGAGTTCACCCCGCAGCCTCATCATCGAAGTGGGCCCGCAGGGCCTCCCGGACCCGGGTCCCTTCGGGGTCCACCTGCCGACTGGGGGCAGCGGGTGGCTGCACGTCGGCCCTGCCGGCCTCCACAGCCCAGCCCTGGAAAAAGGCCTCCCCCTTGCTCTCCACCAAATTGTGCAGGGCGCAGCAGGCACCCACAATCAGGGGGATGTTGTTGCGGCCCGCATCCAGGCGGGTCAGGAGACATCTCCAGCGTCCTTTCAGGCGGCCAAATGAGCGCTCCACCAACTGGCGCACGTGGTTCAGGTGCTCATTGAAGCGCTCCTGGCTAGCGGAGAGATGGCCCATGTACGGGTGCATGAGCCAGGGCCGGAGGGGATATGCCGCATCTGTGATGACTCAGAGGGGCATGGTGGTGTCCCCTAGAGGGATCTCCCGCTGGGGGATGTAGGTCCCCGCCTCCAGCCGGCGGCACAGGCCCGAGTTCTGGAAAACCCAGGCGTCGTGGGTGCTGCCAGGCCAGCCCACATAAATGTCCTGGAAACGTCCCCGGCTGTCCACCAAGGCCTGGAGGACCACAGAATGGTAGCCCTTGCGATTCAGGTATCGTCCTCCACTGTGATGCGGGGCGTGGATGGGGATGTGAGTGCCATCCAGAGCCCCGAAGCAGTTGGGGAAGCCCAGGGTGGCAAAGGCCGCAATGGTGGCATCTGGGTCCCCCAGCCTCACAAGCCTGTGCAGGAGCATGGCGTTGATGGCACGCACAACCTGCAGAGAAAGCACATGGGACAGCACCAATGAGGGGTGAGCAGGGTGTGCGTGGCCCTGCCCTGCCCTGCCCTGGCCTCCCCCGCCCTCCTCTGCCCTGCCCTGCCCTGCCCTCCTCTCCCCGGGCCCCCCTCCCCTGCCCTGCCCTCCTCCCGTGGGTTCTCTTACCTCCATGAGGACAGCCCCGACGGTGGCCTTGCCGACACCAAACTGCTGTCCCACGGATCGGTAGCTGTCGGGAGTGGCCAGCTTCCAGACAGCGATGCCGACCCGTTTCTCCACTGTGAGGGCACGCTGCATGGCGGTGTCCTGGTGCCTGAGTGCGGGGGTGAGCCACTGGCACAGCTCCATAAATGTCTGCCGGCTCATTCTGAAGTTCCTGAGCCAGCGGTCGTCGTCCCACTCCCCAAGCACCAGCCGCTCCCACCAGTCGGTGCTGGTGGGGTAGCTCCACAGCCGCCGGCGTGTGAGGCGGGGGGGGGGCGGGGTGCTGCAGGGTTGGGGGTTGAGCCCTGCTGCCCTGGGGGCAGCTCCTCCTCCGGTGTAGCAAGGAGGTGCTCAGCTGCCTCCCACATGGCATGGAGCAGGGCAAGCCCTGCTCCTGCCGGGAGGGCTGGTTGGACCTCTGGCTGCTGCTGCTGCTGCTGCTGGGGGTCCATGACTGCGTCGCCCGGGGTCTGTGTGCCTATGTCTCCTCAGACCGCGTGCTGTGCAGGCTGAGTGTGTCTGGGAGGGGCCCTTTAAGGGAGCTGCTAGCTGTTGCCCCGGAAGCGCTAGTCCGCCCTGTGACCCTGTCTGCAGCTATGCCTGCCATCCCTATTTCGATGTGTGCTACTTTGGCGTGTAGACGTTCCCTCGCTGCGCCTATTTCAATGTGGTGCTGTGCAACGTCGAAGTTCAACATCGACGTTGCCAGCCCTGGAGGACGTGTAGACGTTATTCATCGAAATAAGCTATTTCGATGTAGGCTTCACGTGTAGACGTAGCGTATATGTGGTTTCTCATGTGGGAATAATTCATTAACTTATGGTACACAGAGCACCAGGGAGGACTTATGGAACGCTGGAAAGGAAGCATACACATAGATGGCAAAAAGGTATAGCGGAACTGAAAATAACCCTGAACATAACAATGATTATAGTTAGCAGTTCCACAGAAGAGACATTATCCTAAATAAGGAAACCATTGAGTAATTAGGATAAGGCTACCCCCTGTTTTGCTAATCCCTAGTGACACTCTGCATGAGCATCGGCAGCCATCCTGGCAGACCCCTTCCAAGTCTGAGGATTTCACAAGCTGGGTGATGCAAGGAGAAAACAAAAGCAACAGTGCATTAAGGAAGATGAAGGACAAGGAAAGTCCATGTATTTTTCAGACAATGATCTAGGACTGCCCATCCTAGATAGGAAAATAATATAATGAACACATTTATATAAATAAAAATGTTAGATACCCAACAATTGCCTCATTCTCAGTTTGGAAAGGTCCCCTCTGCTCTGTGTGTAAATCTTAAATTAGGCATGTTTAGGATTGATCTCATTTTGGTTTGCAGTTACAGAAGTTCTACAAAGAGTCACCAGTACCCAAACTTGCCAAAGGATGAATTCTCCATCACTTGGAGACATGAAATCAAAATTTCATAACTCACTAAAGCATATGTTCTAGCTCAGCCAAAATGCTACTGGGCTTGATTCAGAAATCATAAGGTGAAATTCTATCACCTGTGTAATGCAGGAGATCCAACTGGATGATCAGATTCCGTATGAATGGTGATTAGTAAGATGGGGACTTTCCAGCTTGGAAAAGAGATGACTTGGAGGTGGGGAGGAGGATATGGTTGAGGTTTATAAAATCGTTACTGGTGAGGAGAAAGTACATAAGAGAGTGTTATGTACTCCTTTCTCATAACACAAGAAATGGTGGTCAGCAAATGAAATTAATAGGCAGCAGGCTTAAAACAGACAAAAGGAAGCACTTCACACAAACACAAATGCAGTCAAGTTGTGGAACTCCTTGCCAGTGATGTTGTAAAGTGCAAAATTAGAAAAGGGTTTTAAAAAAACCCTTAAATAAGCTTCTTGAGGATAAGCCCCTGATGGTCGTTAGCCAGAATGGGCAAGGATGAGGTCTCTAGCTTCTGTTTACCAGAAGCTGGGAATTGGTCACAGGGGATGAATTGCTTAATAATTACATGTTCTGTTCTTTCCCTCTGAAGCACCTGACATTGGCCAAGGTCAGAAGAAAAGATAAGGAGCTAGCTGGACCTTTGGTCTGGCCCAGTAAGGCTGTCCTTATGTTTCCTGAGAAATCTAAAATGATCAATAAAACAAAAGTTCAAATTTAGTGTGATTTGTATTTGTGATGTGCTAAAACAGAACAGACTGCAAATTAACCTTCTCATGAGTCCTGATCCAAAGCTCACTGTCCTTCCATTGACTACCATGGATTTTGGATTAAATCCTTTTCAGTTTGCCATTTGTGCCTTACGTGCCCTTACAAACTCTGGATAGGCCTTGGTTCCAAAGGATCACTAAATAAGTACGAAAAAGAAAAAAAACTTTCAGCTTTACTCTTCATACTTACAAAATCATTGGAACAATTTCATTAAGACATCAAAAAAGCAGAAAGAATAAAGCTTTGAGCTGTTGCACCTATAATTAAATGACATTGTATTGATTTGTTTTTTAAATGCAGCAAAGCTATTTGTTTTTACAGAGCTGTAAGTGAGCAATAGATTAATGACCTGCTCTTCAAAGGTTCAGAACACCCACAGAGACAAAGTTTTAACGTTTTCCACATGATAAATGACTCTGTCAGCAGCCCTCTGCTTAAACACTATTCATGCACAATAAAAAACATTGCACTAGGTCAAATTTCTTCCTAGAATCTCCAGAAGAAACTATGAGAAAACTGTATTGTGTAGAAAGAAAGAAACCCAATATTAGGGCTGTTTCTTGTTTACCTACTGTTAGCCGGTGGCCGGGTAATGTGTGGTGAGGTATTCCCCTGGGTCCTAAACAACCCAGTTTTTTACTTTTAGAGCAGGGAGCTCCTAGCACTCTCACTTATGGCCAGGCTGTGGTAACCAAACGGTTACAGTTCTTTTTATTGTGCCGGCTGTGTTCCAGTGACAAAAGGGTAACAGCAGTCAGGCTTAGATCTTAACTAGTTACAAGTTTATTTAAGCTACAGCTATAAGCATGCGATTATAAAAGGCTATTGTCTACTTCTTATATGCTAGCAAAGTACAGGTGTTAACAGGTTACGTTACAATCCAATGCAAAGATATCTGTTACCATCTAACACAATGATATCTTCATACAACAACATCTAGTTACAGAGCTCTAATTCTTTAACTGTGCACAAAAAAAGGAGACCTTGCATGGGTATATCTTACCCTCGCTGCGTCTCTCGATACGAGCATAGCCAAGCCAGATCGGTCACTCAGTAATCATGTAGCTGAAACGGAGTGACCTCCAGCTGAAACACAGGCATATGTTGTGATAGATATTACAAGCCCTGACTGGATCTTTGGGGACCAGGTTAATAAATTTAAGAATGGTTTACATACAATTGTGCTTTATTCCAGTTACCAGAGCTTCCCAGTAAAAAAACCAGTGTGTGTGGTGGGAAGGTGATGAAGGTGAGTCACTGGGTTAAACAGCTGTGGTGAGGCACTAGCTCCTGGGGAGTCTTGTGTATACTGACTTCAAGTGGGTTTTCCACAGGCTCAAAGAAATAGCTTTTGGCATGAAAAGGCGAAGACTGTACTGACACTTGGCCTTCTTTCTAACCCAGAAAACGGACATTAATTTTTGTCATAGGGAACTGTAGACATGTCATCCCTTCATGGAGTCAGGGGACACTTGGAAGTTGCCTCCACCTCAGTTTGCCTCTTGATTCCTCAGATACACTCACTTCAGAGCACATGAATAACTGTTTTGTGGGGTTAATTTATTACCAAAATTCACACTTTCAGAATCCCAAATCCCCACAGCACAAACTAAACAGCATATTCGACTATCCAGTACCAAGCACAGCTCCAGCATTTCTCCTCACGCCTCACCCTAGCTTCCAGCACAGCCCTGGGGTCTCTCCCCACACCTCACCCCAGCTACAAGCACAGCCCTAGGGTCTCTCACCACATGGCACCCCGGCTTCCAGAAAGGCCTCAGGATCTCTCCCTACATCTCACTCCAGCTCCCGCCAGGCACAGCCCCAAAGTGTCTCCCCACATCTCCTGGGCATGGCTCTGGTGTGCTTTTTCTCCAGCAGTCAGGGAGGGTTTCAGCATCTCTCACCACGTTCTGTCCAACCTGGGGTGTTCCTCTGCCCCATTTCCCTCTCAGATAGGGTTCCAGCTCTTGCCTGGAGACATCAGCAGACTCACTCCTCCATCATTCCTCAGCCACCAGGTCTCTCTAGCCCTTTGGTTTCAGCTTCCAGCTCAGAGAGCCAGCAGGCATCCTTCTCTTCTGCTCCCAGCTGTCAGCTCTCTCCCGCCATCGCTCTCTGGCCTGGCAAAGTTCATAGTGGTTCCACTGACTGCCTCCCAGCCCTCCACTCTCAGCAGACTGGTCTGACTCCACTGCTCAGCCAGGGAACTCTCACCATTCCCTCCTCCAGAGCATCTCCTCCCTAAAGCACTCCGGCCAGCTCAGCTCCTTCTCTGAGCTCTGGTCCCTCTCCCTTTCTAAATTCTGGGTTCTGAACTCCCTCTTGGGAGTTTGCTGCTCCCTCGCTCTCATTCTGGGCTCTGACATTCCCCTCTGAGGCTTTTGTTCATTTATAACCCCAGGGGCAGCCCCTCCCAATGCACAAAAACAGGGAACAGCCTGACTTGCTGTCCTATCACAGGACCTCAGTCCTGCTGAAGATCTGGAAAGACTTTGGACTGCTGAGTCTCTGTCAGACTGATGGATGACGCCTGCTATATTTGGTGTGGGTGTAAATCTGTTTGTTTGTTGTTTTTGTTATCTTTGGTTTTGAGATCTGTTCCCTCCACAATTAATGGGCTCACTTTAAGCTAGCTGTGCAGTAGCTTGTCACTGCTGACAACATAGTGTTCACAGCCTGAGAGAAAGGGAAGCACAGGCACTGGCCTTCAGGCAGGCAAGCTTGCTGAGGACATTGCAGTGTAAGGGAGCTGTGGAGCCTTAATACCCTCATCAGACTAGTAACAGAGAGAAAGACATAAAAACACTCCTGACCCACAAACCGGTCAGCCGACACTTTAATGGAGGGGGCCATTCTGTTAATGACCTGAAGGCTTGTGTCTTACTGAAGAGGAATTTTCTTGACAGCTTGGAAAGAGAGGCTGCTGAACTCTCTTTTATATTCAAATTCGACACATTACCACGTGGTTTGAACTGGGTTGGGAATTTTTTAGGCCATTATAGGGGCTCTTTTGCATACTTGGATTAATCTAATTCTTGACTCCCCTCACCCCCATCCCTTCTGTCCCTCTACTCTCTGATTTGCTAATCTTGATAATCTTCTTCTGATTTGTCAACCTTGATTACTATTTTTGGTTCTCTGTGCCTTAAATACTGAGCCTGTTCTGGTCTGGCTGTGGTCTGAAGAAGTGGGTCTGTCCCACGAAAGCTCATCACCTAATAAATTATTTTGCTAGTCTTTAAAGTGCTCCTGGACTGCTTTTTTGTCCTCGTCAGAATGGTTGGGGAAGGAGTCCAAGCCCAGAGACAGGTACTGCAATAGCTGCAGACCTGAGACCTGACTGGGGACTTTTGGAGCATACCACACAGGGGCAGAGAGGGTGGTGGTTACTCTGAAACTGTGACCCATGTCACCAGGGGGCCGACAGAATTGCCAGGCCCCTGGGCTAGGTGCAGGGGGGGCGAGGGGGATGACTCTATGCTCCCGAAGTGGCAGGGTTTTGAATGGAAGGGGCGGGGCTGGGGCTAGCCTCCCACCACCAGCCTTTCAGGTCCACCCGCAGTGCACTGTCCAGGGCTCCAGTGGCCATTTAAAGGGCCTGGGGTTCCACCTGCCACCCGTGCTGCCAGGGTGCTGCCCATTTGAATTGCTGGGCCCCAGGGCAGCTGCCCTCTTCGTCCCCCTCCCCTCGCATTGTCAGGCCTGCGTGTCATTGCCCAAAGCAAAGGCACAAGTAGGCAGATAGGTTTTGCCACTATTTTGGTTTGTGCGTGTGCAAATATTTGTGATTCAGTGGAAGAAGCTGCAGAAGCACGAGAGGAGGTGAGAGAGCTGCTGGCAAGGAAGCACCAGGCACAGCCATCTCAACAAGCCCTGGGAACACGGTCCTGAAAAAAGCCTGGAGAGAGAGAGAGTTTATTGGGCCGAGTGCTGGTTGAACAGGTCTTGGGGCTGGAGCACAGACACTGCCTCTTGCTGTTTGATTCTGTCTGTATTCAAGGAACATGCCTGGCACATGCTTTGCAAACAAAAAGGGTTGTGTCAAAGACGTGCTTGACCCAGTCATTAATTTCTCCTTCCCTTTCTGATGCATGGTTTCCCATGCTGGGGGGGAGGGGGAGAAAGTCCAGGGGGTGCGAGACAACCCAGCCCCTGCCCCATCATTCCCCTCATCCAAAGAAAGAACCGGCCTCTGCTTCTGGCTCTCAGCCCCTGCCATTTTACATGGGTAACCTGGTGCAGTCACTATAAAAAGCAGGCAGCTGGTGAAGACGCACGTGCAAAGGTGAGTGAAACTGAGTTGGGGGAGGAGGAGGATGGGGTTAGATGTGGGGCTGGGGGTACCTGGCTTGGGTAAGCGGGATGGGGTTAGAGCGGGGAGGGTTGGTGGTGCCTGGCTTTGTGGGAGGGGAGGGGCTCGGTTGGGCGGCTTGTGGGGCTGGGGCAGCTGGCCAGCTTCCAGGATTCATGGTGCTTGGGTGGCTGGCGCCAGCATCACCAGGCTCAAGTGGCTTGGGCTGGCTGGCACGTGGCTGGACGGGCAGCATGGGGCTTGGGAGGGCAGCTCGGATGGCTGCCAGCAGTTGGAACGAGCAGCTAGTGGGTGAGTGGGTGGCTGGTCCTGGCGGAGTGGGGCTCAGGCAGGTGGCTCTGGCAGCACAGGTCTCAGGCGGGCAGGGCAGCTGGCATGGGGCTCAGGCAGCTGGCCAGCTGGGGCTGCACCAGGCACCCGCAAGGGGCCAAGGAAAACTATTTTTGCTTATTTTTAATTTTAAATAACATTTTATATCAA
The DNA here is from genome assembly GCF_033958435.1 of Carettochelys insculpta. Lineage (NCBI taxonomy): Eukaryota > Metazoa > Chordata > Testudines > Carettochelyidae > Carettochelys > Carettochelys insculpta. The sequence continues at coordinate 42,004,928 of NC_134137.1, forward strand.
GTTTTTGTGTTTATTGTAAATTACAAATTGAATTTTTTGTTAAAAGGGGGGGTTGGATGATGATAAAGAAGAAGTGAGGAAGGCGTGAAGGTTTCTCAAAAATCAAAAGGGGAGGAGGGCGTGATGCCGAAAAGTTTGGGAACCCCTGTTCTAGTGTTATAGATCTGAAGAAGTGGGTCTGTCCCACAAAGCTCATCACCAAATAAATTATTTTGTTAGTCTTTAAAGGCTACATGACTGCTGGTTTGTTTTGGTAGAATACAGACTAACACGGCTACCTCTCTGTTACTCTCTGTTACTACCAGTATTACTCTGTTACTACCTCTCTGTTCCTGCACCGTCTAACGGAAACAACCTTCAGGCCTCATACTTTGGCTAGTTGCCCCGTCACAAAGGGGTGACAGAAACTATAATTTCCTGAAGGATAATGACTAATCCATCTTTGTAACACCCGCTCTTCCAGAATCCCAGAGAGAATTTTGTTTTTAGTGTTTGGTTAGAATGGCATTTGAGGCATCCATTTCTTTGCTGCTCATGGTTACATGTATTCACATTCAGCCTGTTTCAATAGATGCATGTGACTTGGCTGATTTCCCAGTTTGTTGCTATCCATAAGTCTGAAAGACAAAAAAAAATACAGCCTGCAGCAAATGCACACTGTGTATAATAGGGCTGTGATATCTCTTTAGCAATAGCTTCCGTATCTCTTTGCACTTTTAAGTTTCCTTGGTAACCACTTCATAACATATTTTTTTTCACAGTCAGCAGATTGCTTGTCACTCTCTACTTCAAGGGATGTTAAGGGCCAGGTGGACAATCTCTGCCTCCAGAACTTGTTTGGATGAGTTGTTGTTGTTGTCCTGCGGTTTAATATTTCAGCTGAAGTTGAGACTGTTTTTTTTTTTTTTGGATGACAACACTATGTCAAGAAACATTAGAATGGTTGGATGACATAAGAGAATACTTAATTTCCTCATATGGTTTTAATAAATGTAGATACAAAGGGTCAGCTCAAAAAGTACTTTGTTGATGTGGCTGACCTAACTGACAAGCGTATGAGTCTACACAGGCGGTCTGAGGCCAGCCACTAACATATCCCCATGCAGGAGAGAAAGACCTTTGACAAAAGCAAAAAGATGCTTTTCACTGTTTGGTGAAAGACACGAGGATCTACAGTGCTATGTATGGTCTGAACATAGCCAAACATAAATGCTCACAGTTAATCAGGGGTGCCCGCCAGACCATGGCCCCATTGCTTTTTTTGGGTGTTAGGGTTTGTGATGGGGAACTGGGTGGAGAAGAGAGGGTGGGGGGTTGGGATTGGGGGAAAGTGTGGGGGCTCATGGAGAAGGTGTGGAATGGTCCCCCCCCACAGCTCCCCACCAGCTCATTCAGGCCATGAAGCAGCATTTCGGCTGCCTCCTGGCACAAATGGACTCCTGCAGGATCAGCATTTCCCCTTACAGCATCTCTGCAAAGAGCTACCACAGGGGAATATTGACCAACCCCACACCAGCTGGGATTCAAGGCAAAGAGTTGTGGCAAGTGGAAATTGATGAAATTTCACAGCATACTTGGACAGTTCTCAGGACACCAAATCACTGGTGTAGTCAATATGCAGACCAAGGGTCAAATCTGGGCTGCCTGATGTTCTAGAATGGACTGCAAAAGCTATTTCCTTATTATTATCATCATTGTTATTGTGGTGTGAAAAATGTTTCTCCCGTGTCTGGACTATACCTTGACCACAAAATTTGGACCTTGATTAAAAACAGTTGACTACTTCCGTTCTTGGGTGTGGTGAGCCAAACCCTTAAGTCCTGATTCAGCCAAGTGTTAAGCACAATTAACTTTAACCATAGGAGCAGTCCACCTGACTTCACTACAACTGCTATTCTTCCTAATTGTCAGGGTGGTTAAACACTGGCATAAATTTCCTAGGGAGCTTGTGCAATCTCCATCACTGGAGATATTTAAGAGCAGGTTAGATAGCCATCTATCAGGGATGGTCTAGACGATGCTTGGTCCCTCCATGAGGGCAGAGGACTGGACTTGGTGGCCTCTCAAGGTCCCTTCCAGTTCTAGTGTTCTATGATTCTATGTTTCTGTAAGTTAAGTGTATTTTTAAGTGCTTTGCTGAATTTGGGTCTTAGCAAGCACAATACAAGTTTCTGTACTCACTTGTTAAAATCCGCTAGTGATAGCTGTGAATGAGGGACTTGAACCTGCTCCTTTTGTGGTCACCTTTTCACACGGTGAAAAGCACTGGGCCCTGTACAACTGTCATCAGTGTAATCAAAATGATATACATAGTCAAACAATTTAAAAATAAAATCCAAATCCAAATCCAAATCCTCACATTTGCATTACCCAGAATCTTTAAATGTTCATGTCCAAAATCCTAAACCCATTACGTGGAGCAATCATGAAATACGGGAAAGTGGTAACTCAAGGAATACCTCTGTGCATCAGCAGTGTAAACGCAGCACAGGTCGGGGGTGACTGAATTTGGCAGCTGTTCTGTGGCTTCTGTGAAATGAGTGGGTGGTCTCATGCCAGTTGTTAAAGGCAAGTGCTGGTGACACAAAAAACACTATTGCTGGTGACCTTTCATTGGCTTTGCCCCAGAAAGGCCAAACACTGGATGGGCACAGGCAGCAACATACTCTCTGCCCCATCGGTCCCTGCCAATATACTCATAGTAAAATCATACTACACTGTCTGGCTATACTCATTCTTAGGGCAGCTGTTAATCCAGAAACCACCATAAGTGCTAAATCCAGTGCATTATATTATTGATGGGCCCTGGCACATTCTGTTTTCCCTGTTCTGTTCTCTATTCATTATTCTTCTTCGTAGTGGTTTCTAGGATATCAGATCCAGCTCATCTCTGTACAGGCCAATGTTAATGCACCCCCACCCCACATGTGATCCTGCTACTGAAGCTTCTGCTGTATCCCATCATTTCATGCTTCATCCAAAAGTTATATCATTTGCTGCAAGGAAACTCACATGGGCTGAATCGTTGTCAGTGTCCTCCCCTGACTCCTGACAAAAAGGCTCTGAATTCCTCAGGCACAGCTCACTGTAGCTTTTAATTTTAGAAACTAGGCAGCAGTGGGAGTGGACAGATGATGAAAATTTGCGGCAGCCCACCACAGTGTCATGGATTCTGCATCAAGGTGAGAGGGTTTTTGTGCCCACTGAATGCAGAAGGTGAGATTGGTGAGGCTCACAACTCAAACAGTGCAGGAATGGAACGGTGAAAAAAAGTTTGCCATTTACGGGGTTTGTTAATTTTTTTTTATTTTGTTTTTTATTAATTTTTTCAAAGGAGCCACAGGTTTCTCAGTGTATCGGAGTGACTCTTCCACCTGCATAGCCTTAATCATGCGTCACACTGTATTGCACTAGCTACCAACTCTTTTCTGGGGGAAGAGGGTCTCATGATTTAAGTGAAGTTGCTTAAGGGTACAGAAATGGTAAAGCCTGGTGCCTGGTGTCCTAGCACAAAACTTCACTCATCTAATTCCATATTAAGTGTAGGCAGGGACACACCCCATAGTATGTGTCCAGTGTCACAATTGTGCTTCTTACATCTTCAGCATGGAGACTTATTCATCAGGTCACATTACCACAGAAAAGCAGGAAACTAGCCTCTGCAGGATATATTTTGTTTCAAAAGAGGAATTTAGTGCATCTCTGGTTGAGCGACAAAATGTTTTAGTAACAGAGAGGTAGGTGTGTTAGTCTGTATTCGATCAAAACAAACCAGCAGTCATGTATCACTTTGAAGACTAAGACAATAACATATTAGGGGTTGAGCTTTTGTGGAACAGACCCGCTTCTTCTGATCTATAGCATTTCCAGTCCAGACTGACAGTTATATAGCACAGAGACCCAAAAAAATGAAATAAAAACTGACAAATCAGATGCATGAAAGTGAAGGGAGTGAGAGGGGAAGAACTACTAACAGTCTTGCTTCAGATCATTATGAATACCAAAGGAAGGGAAACAGTCCTTGTAATGTGTGAGATAATTGCTATCTCTATTGAGACTGAGTGTTAATGTATCAAATTTGAGCATGAACTCCAGGTCACAGAATTCCCTTTGCAATCTATTGTTAAAGTCTTTGGCTACGTCTACACGTGCAGCCAACATCGAAATAGTCTATTTCGATGAATAACGTCTACATGTCCTCCAGGGCCGGCAACGTCGATGTTCAACTTCGACGTTGCTCAGCCCAACATCGAAATAGGCGCAGCGAGGGAACGTCTACACGTCAAAGTAGCACACATCGAAATAGGGATGCCAGGCACAGCTGCAGACAGGGTCACAGGGCGGACTCACCAGCCAGCCGCTCCCTTAAAGGGCCCCTCCCAGACACACTTGCACTAAACAACACAAGATCCACAGAGCTGACAACTGGTTGCAGACCCTGTGCCTGCAGCATAGATCCCCAGCTGCCGCAGAAGCAGCCAGAAGCCCTGGGCTAAGGGCTGCTGCCCACGGTGACCATAGAGCCCCGCAGGGGCTGGAGAGAGAGCATCTCTCAACCCCCCAGCTGATGGCCGCCATGGAGGACCCAGCAATTTCGACGTTGCGGGACGCGGATCGTCTACACGGTCCCTACTTCGACATTGAACGTCGAAGTAGGGCGCTATTCCTATCTCCTCATGAGGTTAGCGACTTCGACGTCTCGCCGCCTAACATCGAAGTTAACTTCGAAATAGCGCCCGACGCATGTAGACGCGACGGGCGCTATTTCGAAGTTGGTGCCGCTACTTCGAAGTAGCGTGCATGTGTAGACGCAGCTTTTATGTTGTAGGACACATAATCTCAGGTCTTTAACAGAATGTCCAACTCCATTGAAATGCCCACTGACAGGTTTATGTGTATTAAGATTCCTAATGTCTGCGCTTTGCCTATTCTTTCTTTGGCAAAGTGTTTACCCAGTTTGTCCAATGTGCATTGTAGAGGAGCATTGCTGGCATATATCACATTTGTTGAAGTGCAGGAGAATGAGCCCCTTATCCTGTAATTAACATAGTTAGGTCTAGTGATGCTATCTCCAGAATCAATATGTGGACAATGTTGGCAATGGGGTTGGTTGTAAGGAAAAGTTCCAGGATTAGTATTACTATGGTTGCTAGTGAGAATTTTCATTAGCTTAGGAGGTTGTCTATAGAAGAGAACAGGCCTCTCACCTAGGGCCTTCTGGAGTGTAGCATCATGTTATAATGATATATAGAGATACATGTCTCATAGAGCTGGAAAGGACCTCAGGAGGTCATTGAGTTCAGTCCTCTTGGCAGGACCAAGCACCATCCTTAACAGATTTTTTTTTAAATCTATTTGCCCCAGACCTCTATACGGCCTTCTCAAGGATTGAACTCATAACCCTGTTTGGGAGGGGCGGGGCAATGCTCAAACCACTGAGCTCTCCCTCCCCTGTAGTACAGGTTGTCAGTTTTTGATGATGTGCTGCAGGGGTTTGAGCTGGGGGCTATAATTAATGACAGTGCTGTTTATAGGACTCTGTCCCATTTTTTGTTTATTAAACATACAGCTGACAGAAAGCAGAAAACAAAATTATCATGAGCAGAGTTTTCAGGTGACACAAAAATTGTGGGGTGTATGTAAATAATAAAAAGGACAGGTCACTGATATGAAGTGATATGGATCACTTTCTAAACTGGTTGTAAGTGAGTAATATGCATTTCAATATGGATACTTGGAAATGTATACATGTGGGAATAAAGAATGCAGGCCCTACTATAGGATGGGGGGGGGTCCTCTATCCTGGCAAGCAGTGAACCTGAAAAATATTTGGGGGTCATGTGGATAATCCACTGAACATGAGCTCCCAGTGTGATGCTGTGGCCCAAAGAACTATTGTAATCCTAGGAGGCATAAACAGGGAATCTAAAGTAGGAGTAGAGAGGTTATTTTACCTCTGTATTTGGCACAGGTACAAGTGCAGCTGGAATACTGTGTCTAGTTCTGGTGCCCACAGATCAAGAAGAACAGTGATAAATTGGAGAGGCTTCAGCCACAAGAACAACTGAACAAGAAGAAAACATGCTTTACAGTGACAGACTCAAGGAACTTGATCTATTTAGCTTAATAAAGGGAAGGTTAAAGGGTGATTTGAAAACTATCTTTGTATCTACATGTGGAACAACTACTTAGTAATGGTCTCTTCTACCTAACAAAGAAAGATACAGGAAATGCTTTCATATCCAGCATTCTATCATCCAGTACTCTCAAATAACTGGCATTTTAATCATTAAGTAAAATTTAGTTGTGTTTTCCATAAGTACAGTATGGTGAAAGTAAATACAAATAAATACAGCAAATACAGTATAAGTTTACACTGTACAATATATTGTTGTTGATAAATAAAGTATTCTGCACACACTTTTGTACATTTTAATAAATAATCTAGTTTTTCTTTAGTGTTATGCACTCCTAGGTATACCTCTCTATTATCTAGAATATTTGAATATCCAACAACCTCCTGGTCCCAGGGCTGCCGGATATGAAAAAGTTTACTGTATAATATGAAAAATACTTGTCGCCAGTGGAGTGTACACTAATGACAGGCTTGTTTTGTGTTACTTGCGGGTCCTACTGTCCTGCTGGCACATGGGATTGGGTTTGGGAGGAAAGTTACAAGACACCCTTTGGCCAAAGATAAAATGATGAATGGAGGTAGGTATAAAAACTAATGGCAAATGGGCATGTTAAATGTAGCATGTACCTGCCCTGAATACAATAGAGGAAATTAAAGTAGGAGCTAGACAAATTCGCACGGGAAATAGGGCATAATTTTTAACAGTGAGAGTAATTAACCATTGAGACAATATAGCAAGGTTCAGGTAGAGTCTCCATCACTGACAGTTTTTAAAATCAAGACTGGTCATTTTTCTAAAAGATGCTGTTTTGAGGACACGTTGTACAGGAGGAGAGACTAGATGACTGTTAAACTGTTAACTAGTTTCAGAGGGATAGCTGTGTTAGTCCATAGCATCACAAAAAGGAAGCAGTCCTGTAACACCTTAAAGACTAGCAGATTTATTTATTAGATCATGAGCTTTCATGGATAAGACCCACTTCTTCAGATTGGAGTGAACCATAAGAATCTAGGGTTTATATAGCGGGGGAGATGGGGAGGAAGAAGGAGGGGTGGGGCAAGAGAGCAGGAGTCACCTGTCATTAATAGGACCTGTGGAAGAAGTACGTTAAGTTCAGTGGGATGGTTGCCATCCCTGCGAACATCAAAGGTGGGGAAATTGCCCTTGTAATGCATAAGATAATTGAGATCTCTGTTAAGACCCAGGTTAAAAGTGTGAAACTTGCAAATGAATTCCAGTTCAGATGTCTCCCTCTGTAATCTTGTGGTAAAACCCTTTTGCAGAAGAATGGCTACTTTCAAACCATTTCAACACCCCCATCCTATGAGGAGTATTAGCTTTAAATGATTTGTTGGCTTTGAATGACCTATACAGCCAGGAGGCCTCATTAATGTGAACCCACATTATATTCACTCATAAGCCAGTGCAACATGATCTGTACAGCAACGAAGGGTCCTGTGGCACCTTATAGACTAACAGAAAAGTTTTGAGCATGAGCTTTCGTGAGCACAGACTCACTTCATCAGATGCTGGTCTTGGAAATCTGCAGGGCCAGGTATAAATAAGCCAGAGCAAGGGTGGGGATAACAAGGTTAGCTGAGTCAGCAAGGGTGAGGCTTACTACCAGCAGTTGATCTGGAGGTGTGAACACCAAGGGAGGGGAAGCTGCTTCTGTATTTAGCCAGCCATTCACAGTCTTTGTTTAAGCCTGAGCTGAGGGCGTCAAATTTGCAGATGAATTGTAGCTCAGAAATTTCTCTTTGGAGTCTGGTCCTGAAATTTCTTTGCTGTAGGATAGCTACTTTTAAGTCTGCTACTGTGTGGCCTGGGAGATTGAAGTGCTCTCCTACGGGTTTTTGTATATTGCCATTTCTGATATCTGATTTGTGTGTGTACCTTCCATCTGCCAAGCCGTATTTACACTGGGAGTTCGGGTGACTTAACTAAGTCACAGAGGGCATAACATTTTCACAGCCTTAGCAATGTTGCTAGATCAGACTAAGTTTTAGGTATAGCCCAGGCCAGAGTGTTTCTCCTGGGAGGATACTGCTGCCTTGGTATGTGTTCATTTCATGTTCTAAAGGTTATCTTTGCACCTACAAAGGCTAGAGGTTTAATTGTCTTAAAGAGTAACCTTCGATTCTGGAGCACAGTTACGCGGCAGATTCAAAAAGGACAACTCAGCCATGCTTTGAATGGCGGCATCCTCGCCTGATGCAGTGAACTCTGCCAATAACCCCTTGCTTCTTCCCTATACAAATTCAGTGATTCAGTTCTACTTCTCCTCCCACTAGCAATTTCCATGTTCACTATAAAAACCTGCACCAATAACCTACTCTTGAGGAAAGGGCTACGCCTGAAACCCTCTTACTTGTGAACAAGGCTGCTTTTGGAGTTTGCCACAGATGACCAGATCTTTGTCAGGCTTACCCTTCACTGCTTTTGTTTGCTCATCAGAAGACTTTTAGCCGTTCGTGTAGTGATCTTTTCAGGCATTCTGATACCTGTTTGTGTCATTTTCTTTAATATTCATAGAGGTTCCAGAATTGCACATTCTTATAGTTCATTCTGTGTTTTCTTCTGTTGCTTGTAATTTCAATATTTAACTCAACTATACACCTGCTTCATCTACACTACAGCTATGATTGAAACAGAACAGCTGTCTACAACACAGTTGTTCCTTTCCTATAAAAACCTGTAGCGTGACTGGGTGCTACCTGGGACCACACAATTGCCTCAAAGCTTCAGAAAATCATGAGATTTGAAAATAAATACATTTGGGATTTTCCTTATTGGTCTTCTAGATTTTGAACCCTCTAGATTCCTTTTTTGAAGTTTCCTATGCAACCATCGGGACTAGAAACTTATTCTTATGCAAAATGAAAGCTCACATTTATGATGTAAGAACACGACTAAGAATGAGATCTTTAAGAAAAAAACACTATGGCTACGTCTACACTAGCCCAAAACTTCGAAATCTTCGAAGTTTACTAATGAAGCACTGAATCTGCTGTTAGGAATAAGGGGATTTTGAAGTAGCTGGGGTCCTTTAGAAAAAGAGCCCCATCTGGACGAGCTGTGAGGTGACGAGCCGCGTCAATTTCGAAGTGCTGCGGCCGCCCGCATTCTAATGAGGTGCTGAATATGTATTTCAGCGCTTCATTAGTAAACTTCAAAATGGCCATTTGCATGGTCATTTCGAAGTTTTAGGCTAGTGTAGACGTGACCTATATGTATCATGTGGCTGAAAATCCTCAAAAGTTGGCAGCTCTGTAGCTATATGAAAACCCTGGACTGTCAAAGATTTTAATTGGGTTTCTGGGAAACAGTTTGGTCTTAAAGGTGCTATAATTTTAACTACGTTTCAATGAGGGCAAGAACAACCCCGCTGTAACTGGGTTACTTGATTCAGTTATAAATAGTAGTATTAATATCATTCACAGAAAGTCTTTGCTTATTTTTCTCCTGGTGACTTGTCCATCCGGGTTACTTTGAAGCATCCTTCAGGAATGACATTTGCTTGTACTCCTTTGCCATTAAATACATCAGTTGTGTCCCATGCTGTTTCCATTTTGCAGAGTGATCCCTGCAAATATAAAATAGACCCTGGTGTTCCTGTCTCCCTGACTCTTTCAAGGTGACTATAAAGGCCTGGAGCATTAATCTGTCTTCTATGTCTGTAAGTAAAAAATAACACTTGAGTTTGCATAGCTGAACCTTACTTGAAAAAGTTCTCATGACTATTGAAATGAAAGCTTGAAAAGTTAGATAATGCCTGATCTAGGGAGCATTGGTCATCCAGGTATAACATGACACCTAAAGGAAGAAAGAATAGAAACAAAATTTTAATGGATAAGAAACTAGAAAAAGATTTAAGAAGTTTGCTGGGAACAGCCTGAAAGCAAAGAGATAAAATATGGAAATAAATGAAAGGAGGCAGAGTTAAAATATGCATCCAATCCACTGTGGAAAAGATTACCAGAAACTTAAAATAATTAAAAGTAATTTACAAATGTTCTTATTAGGTCTTCAAAAACAACAAGAAGTCCTGTGGTACGTTATAGACTAACATATTTTGGAACATAAGCTTTCGTGGGCAAAAACCCTTTCGTGGGCAAAGACCTGCTTCATCTTTGCCCAAGAAAGCTTATGCTCCAAAATATCAGTTAGTCTACAAGGTGCCACAGGACTGCTTGCTGTTTTTGAAGATACAGACTGACTCAGCTACCTCTCCGATGCTTATTAGTTCTATATGTCAAGGGGCAAGCAGGAGGCATAATACATTGCCATAATAAAGGAAGTGAGAGGCAAGAAGTTGCTGACTCTCTGGACAAGCCCAGTCAAGGCTGAGCGTGTCTATTAGAATTGATAACAGGAGCTGAATAACAGCAGTAACTTTATTTTCAGCCTTGAAATGTTGTTGATGCATTTGAATGTTTCATGCTGTGCAGAATGCTTGGTCATCCTGGAGGCTGTGAATCCATCTCTTCACAGTCTGTAAGTGTTGAGTCACCATTTCCCATTGATTTCAATGAAGCATGTGGCCATGTCCCATGGGAACTTCCCCACCCCAAGGGGACCACCAAGGTGCATTCTGTTTCAGAAGCACAATGATTCCTGAAGCTGTCTGGCTGTGCTTAAAGGGTAGCCTTTAAGAGGAACAGCATACTCTTTCCCTGTGCAATAGGCTAGCTTACTCAGTCTGTTCCTGCCCCAGCTCCTCCTTTCTGGGAGACTTGCTCCCAGTGATCAGCCTTACATGGGCAGCTCCTGTGCCTCAACCGTTCTGGTCAGATATTACACAGCCAGGAGGTGTACGTAGCTCACAATGTACTGGGAGACTGGCCGGGGTGGGAAAGTGAAAAATGATGAGATATAAGCACTTAGATACAATGGTGATAGGCACTATTAAAAAATCTGTAGGTAGGCGGATAGATCACAACTAATTGTATTTATGGAAGTGACTTGCTGATTATTAGAAATGAAAAAAAACCAACTAATTTCTGCAGGAAAAAAACCATTGTGGTCTGGTCTGATAAGAAAACTGGAAATTAGACATTTCTGAGTTCTAACCCCATGTCTGCCATTGACCAGTTATAGGCAAGCCATTTAATTTGTTACCAAATTATTCTGCTGATTAGTACCTTACTCCATGAGAAGGCTAATGAAACCTGAGCAAAGGCTGCAGAATCTCATCCTAAACTTCACTGTGCCTCAGTTTCCCTATCTGCAGGTTTGAGCCAGTAATTCTTGTCTGTATCAGAACAGTGTCTGCAAGAGCTAAACTGTAAATGTCCAGAGGCTGGTGAAGAATTTAGAGAAGCACTAATCTGGGTACCATGAAATCAGACTTTGAAGTGCTGTAATTGATATAGTTGTTGCAGGCCTTCAGGCATTACATTTTGCTTGCAAGCATTAATTACCAAGGTTCAACTTCCTTTTTGGTCTGTTTCTGCTTTCCTTTGGTTGCTAAAATAAACATAACCTCACCAAAGCACTTTCCTGATTGCCTAATTCACAGCTGTGTAGTGTAAAACTTTCTTCAGTCTATTCTACTGCAAACAGAACATGAAACAAAACTAATGTGGTAAAATTTGAGAGTGGATAGGAGGATGGATATTTTAAGCATGACTCTACCCTGTCGTTCTTTTCTCTCTATACTCAGCTCAGGAGAACTTTCTGACCTTGTATCAGTTTCTGATTCTCTTGGAGATGATGTTTACCAGAACCACTGTAACTTGACCTATTTAGATTTTCTTGATCTAAGAATAGTACATACTAGGCTTCTTGCCACCTGCCAGAACTGACAGCTGTTTCTGCGATCACTATCTGACATGCTTTGAAGGGGGGATTCCACTTAAGGAGAAGTAAAAGAAGCTTTTTTTTTTAAGGCTTTCAGCTATTGAGGGGGGAAAAAGTATATTAATTAAAAACAACTCTGTCCTAAAAATGTCCTTGTACAAAATCCAGTGATGTTAGTAAAAGAAAGGAGAGAGCGAGCAAGAGGGAAACTATGAAGAAGGTGACTCCCTCTTCAATTTCCTCACCATTTTTAGATTTGCAGGACTCCTCTATCAGCACCACTTCTTCAGACAGATGGCTGTGCCCCATGCCTCTCTCCTCACCATCTGCTGAATATACATTTGACTTCTCGGACAGGCAAAAAGTCTGTGCGTATCTGGGTCTGTGCTTGCTTATGTCTGTATGTGTTCTTCGTCATACTCTCTTTTCTCCTTATCTTATATAAAATACACCGATCAAATAATAGATTTTTTCATATATGCAGCTAAGCTTTGTCACCTAGTAAATCTCCCCCCAGAACAAAAGAAATGCTTTATTAAAATCAAACAAACATTCTGCATGTGTCTTCTCATCACCACCTCCCTTACAGAGCATTCAGGAAGTCTCACAGACTTATAGAGCACATTCCTGATTGCTGAAGGCTCGTGCAGCAGAATATACCATGTACCTGAATGTAAAGCCAAATCTCATCTCACAGAATGCAATTCATTTCCAGTCCTCCTCTGTCCCTTGTCATGTCTCCTCTCCTCAAAGCTGTACCACCTGCAGCAAAATCTGCAGCCCAGAAAAATAAAGCTCATATAGGATTTTGACTAGAGAAATCAGCAATTGCATCGTGCCTTGGTGTGCAAGCCACCACACCTCACAACCTGCAGCAGTTTTGCTTTTAAGTCATGTTCACCTCATCATTAGAGAAGAGGTCCGTAAGCTTCAACTTGTTACTAAACTTAATTACCGGTACAGTCCCTGAACCAACTGTCATTAACATCACACCCACGGCCTTCAACCACGTTGTATCAGACCCAGATTTTGTGTCACTACCCTCAGGCAGACTTGAACCTGGGATCTCAGCATGCAGTTGCCTCTACAGTTTGAGCAAAAAGCCTACTGGCTCTCAACTTAGCCTGTAGAGGACTCTCATTCTTGCTCTGTGATGTGCTCTAGGTGCCACAACATAGGCCCGTGAACCACACACAGGTGTGTGGATTACATTTGTATGCATCTTTCCATGATTAAATTATATGTTTTTTCACAGTGCAGCAAGCTTTTGCCTGAGAGAAATCACACTTTGGGTTTTGTGGTAACAATAAAAGAAATTCCAGTAGCCTACTTTTCGGTTTTAATAGTTTTTTCTGCTCTTTGTTTTACACGGCACCTTCCATCTGAGGTTCTCGGAGCCTATCTTGTGCTTTAAAACCTCTATGGCTGGAAAATAATTATTATTATGTATTTATATTTCAGTAACACCTACAGACCCATCTCATGAACCAGACTTCATTTTGGTGGCTGCTGTACAAACACAGAACAATGGAGACAGGGCACTTACAATCTAATTATAAAACAAGAGACAAGAGACAGTGAAGTGTAGTAGAAGGAAATTATGAGACAGAGCCAATCAGCATGATAGACAGTGGTCTCAGTGCACAATTAGCCTAAATGCTCTCAAGGATTTTTATATATACTGGTTGAACCTCTCTAGTCCGGCTCTTTCTCATCTGGTAAAATCCATAATCCAGAATGATTTAAATTAGTTGGATGACCACTTATCTTGGGTGTGGCCAAGTTTTCCGTGGTCTCATAAAGTTTGTTTACAGCCACCAGTCTGGGCTCAGTGTTCTGTGCTGTTGTTTTATCTGTAATTTACCCCTAACTGTCTTCTAAGAGCCCAGTAAGCAGTGGAAGTGTTGGTAATGCTGCTAGACAATATCGACCTCCTGTGGTCCAGCAAATGCTCTCATTCAGCGCTGGTCAGGTCCCGAGGGTGCCAGACTAGACAGCTTCAACCTGTACATTGTGCTTTAAACTTTTGATTGGTTTGCCAAAAAAACAAAGCTCAGACACATATTTTCAGTTTGCTTGACTTTTATTTTAAAGCGAAAAGAAAAGAAAAGAAAAGAACGAATGTTTTTCATAGGTCTGACTCATGCTGTGAGAGCTCGAAAAGACTCTCAGAAAGTGCCCTGCAGGTAGGTTAGTGATTCCATGTTGTAATGTGAAGCACTGGTATAAAAAACCCCACATGCACTACCTCGGTAATGGGGCTTTATTGGTCCTGTTATACCTCAAAAACAACGAGAAGTCCTGTGGCACCTTATAGACGAACACGAAAGCTTATGCTACAAAAAAAAAAAGTTAGTCCATAAGATGCCACAGGACTTCTTGTTTTTGCAGATACAGACTAATACAGCTACCCCGCTGATACTTTCACTGCAAAAACTGATTTAAATTTTTAAATGTAGGTCACTGGTCCCAAAAGTGAAAAAAACATTTCCCATATATGAAACAGAATTTGAGCAATGAATTACCGGCCAGAGATGTTCCAGTGCCACTCAATCTATGTGGGATTTCCTGCCTCAAAGCTGATTTCCACTTTGTGAAACTGGGTTCCTGGGAGGGGAGAGGAGATGATCTCCTTGAACGGGACAAGAGGAATTTAGTGTCTCCAGGACAGCATTTGGCTGTTGCACTGTCTTTGATTGCAGACTGGCATGGGGGGTCCTGGTTCCTAGAATAGTTCCCTGAGAGAGCCAGATCAAAGTCACTTTTCCCATGTAGATTAGGCCTTAAAAAGGCAGGCTTGTTTCTTTATATTCAGCAGATGGAAATTCACAGAGTGGTTCCCGAGCGTGCGAGAGAGAAGAGACGGAATATGAGGCATGAACTCTTAACTGCAAGGCCCTGGGCTTCTGGTTCTACAGGAATTAATTTAGCAGAAGACAAATACAATAAATCCTCAATTCTTGGGCACATTGATTTGTCACCTCTTTTCCAGACCTATCTTTAAGGACACCAGATTAGCATTCACAGAAGGAAGGAAGAGCATAGTACTGCCACACTTTGCTATTCTTACGAGACACTGTTTTCTCCCTGAATCTTATCAAACTAGAAGGCATTTACAGCCTCAGCTGATCTGCAGCTGAGCACAGTTCAAATGTGGAGGTTATAAATTAGTTTAAAACTTCAATGACAATTAGTCACTTCTCTGCCCTTCCCATAAATTTCAGAAGCAAGAACAATTAGTCTGATTAAAAACATGAATGTGAAGTGGGCTGGCTGGATTTTACTAAGCAATTACATTTTCCATTTAAAATGGTTTGCATAATTTAATTGTCATGCATTATTTTAATTTCCAAGTCCATTTGTGATTTTGATTATTGAGCCCTGTATTAATCATTAACAAACACAGAGAAGCTGTCCTCAGTTTTAAGCCTCCCCGTCACTTCCTTTCTGAAACAAGAAGCTCAGAGGCAGATGTACTTTTGCTAATGTAATTATACATTCTGAAGTAGCTTAGTAACATAGTGACCATGTGTACACTAGGAAGGTCTTTTGAAATAGCTTGTAAAAGGAGGGGCCCTTTTGAAATATCCCACTGAACGTCTACACACAAAACAGGTTGATTCAAAAGGAATTCCGAAAGAACACAGCCTGCCTTTCGAAATCCCTCTTCCATTCCTGTTTCAGGAAGAGCGCCCCCTTTCGAAAAATTCTTTTCAAAGAAAATGCGTGTAGAGGCTCCATGGGTGACTCTTTCAAAAGAGCAGTCTGCCATGGCGCTGGCCAGCTGGAGTGTGGACATGCCCCTGCCAGCACAAGCGGTGCTTTGTGGTCTCCACGTCCAGCCATGTTCAAAATGAAGTGACCCAGAAACCCTGTAGGAAGAAGCTGAGAGCATGCGAGCAGAAGGGGGGACATGAGCCTCCGGCTGATGCTCCAGTGCAGCCAGGCACCACACCTCACCCAGCCAAGAGCCCCGCGCCCCCCGCCCCCCACAGAAGCCATCCTAGGGGGTCTTAGGAGCCCAGCCAGGGCTCAAAAAAGAGGGCCCCATCCTGAACCAAGGCGGAGCTGAAGGACCTCCTTGGACTGTGGCAGGATGAGGAGGTCCTCCTCCAGACCACTGGCAGCTTTCCACCGGCTGTCTCTCAGCCTGAGCGCACAGGGCATCCCAGCTGCATGCCACATCGGGTTTCATCCGAAGTTAAAGAACTGCGGCAGGCCTACTGCCAGGCCCCAGATGTGGCTAGCTGACCGGGGGCAGCAGCCACCACCTGTCCCCAATTCCAGGAGTTGGACCACCCCATCAAGGCGAAGGAGGCAGCCCCCAGCAGTGGTGCTCAACACCGTGGGGCCAGAGCCGAAGCCCAAGCTGGAGGACCAGCCGAGAACCTCGGGTGTGACCATCCCCCTGCAGCTGGAGCAGGAGCTGGAGCCCCGCAGTGATGACAAGGGCTCCAGTGATGCATCCCCCGTCATTGCAATTCTGTCTGGGTCATCCAGCCAGGGAACCCTCGGGTAGGTACCCTCAAGGGACCCTCAGGTAGGTACCAGGTGTTTTGGACACCCTGGGGTATAGGAAGGGGGCACCTGCCTCTATCACAGCCAGCACCAGGCCATTCACATGGCCACTGGCCCCAGTCCAGACACATCCCAGACAACTGCAGTCCCTGGGCCCCGCACAGGGCTGCATGTGGGACTCAGCAACTGCTCCCATGCACAGCACCACAGGCTGCATGGTTCCCAGCTCCCCACAACTTGCTGGAGCCAGAAAACTGACAAGCACAACAGCACTGGTCAGTTTCCCAGCTCCTGCAAGTGGTGGGGGAGTGGGCTGGCTGGGGGTGGACCTGTGCAGTGGTGCATCTGCTCCCCAGCTTCCCCCAGCTGGGGGACCCAGGGGCGGATTTGCGGTGGCTTGGCTGCTCTGTGGTTTCCCCCAGCTGAGGGAGCCAGGGGCTGGAACTGGCAGGTGGAGCGCTGCACCACCTGGCTGACTCCACTCGTAGATTTCCACTCGCATTAATCCAAGTAAGGTGTAAGTCGAAATCATGGAAATCAGGGTTTTACTGTAACCAGGATACTGCTGTTCTGATTTGGACTTTGCACTTCCTTTGTGCATAGGTCAGTCACTCCATAGAGACAAGGCCAAAGAGTTTTAAGGGTTTTACTCATTACTTGTCCCTGAAGACCAAGACCACTGCACACCAAATGACAATCTGCTCAATGAGCCTTGATTTTACTGTATCTCAGTAAGAACCTTCAAACCATGATTACACCACAGGATTTGAATCACAAAAATACTTTTAATAACACAAGTTTATTAGGGGAACAGAAGGGGTAGTAAAGAAATGCTAGACCATTTTCCTCCTTTCTGGGAATGTAAAACATGAGGCGCTTTCTGTTTCTTAATGGTTAATCACTAAACCGATCAAAGGTCAGACTCTTTTCTAGAAGTTATGGGCTTGAACTTGCTCTCTCTAACACTCATGTAAGCCAGGAGTAAGGCTAATGAAGTTATACTAGCGTAAAACTGATAAGAGCAAAATTGGGTTCTAGTCTACAGGTTCACAGGCAGGTGTGAGTTATTTTCCTTTTTGTACAGGAATGCCTGCAGCTGAAAGTATGACATCATTATAAAGTTCATGTGCATGTAAGGGACAATTCGAAATACTCATATGTTTAGAGAGAACCCATATATTTTGCCTATGCCTCAGTTTTCTCACCTGTAAAATGGGGCTCATGGTACCTTCTTCTCTTCGTAAAAATTGCTTTGAGATTTAGTGACGAAAAACACCTTTTACATGATAGGTGGTGGTATTATTATTGTGATGTTTTATACCTTGGGGTAGAACCCTGTAACCCCCATATTCCTCATTTGTATATAAAATTGTGATACCGCATAATGAGCATGCTGTGTGATGTATGGGGAAAGAGTAATAATCTTCCAAATGTCATTTCTCTATCCATTTATGTATATTATCAGTGCATATGAAATTATGAGAACTGTGTTGTATGGATTTCACTAAAATGTGCTATGGGTTTGGGAAGCACCCAGAGACTAGCTCTTCAGAGATAATGACAAGAGAAGTAGCCAACACCAGGTGGGTGCTATTGATCAGACCTCACCAGCCATTGTCCAGCAAGGGAGTCACCACTCGAAGACTCTCCAGCATGACGCCACACCAAGGGAGTGGCTCAACTTTGCTTAGGGACTCAACAATACCCATCAGACATGCCTGGACTTGTTTTCTCCAAGCACGTGGACTTTTGGTATAAAACCAAACACAGGGGCCAAGGCTTTGCCTTTTCACTTCACCCACCTACACTGCCACCAACAAAGACACTGAGAAGACTGAAGACTCCAACAGAGGGTGAAAGCTGTGGACAGTGGACTGCAATATCCATTAGGGTTACAAAAGCTGCTTCGTCGCTCCGTCTAATGGGGTTGAGAGTTTTGTGTATTTATATTTTACTTTCTTTTGGTAACTATTCTGACATTAGGCCTAACACTTATATGGTGCATCTACACTAGTCAACTACTTCGAAGTAGCTGGCACAACGTCGAAATAGCACGCGTTGCATCTACACACGCCATGCACTATTTCAACGTTGAAATCAACGTTAGGCATCGAGACATCAAAATTGCTATTCCTATCTGAAGATGGGAATAGCACCCTACTTCGACGTTCAGCGTCAAAGTAGGATGTGTGTAGACGATCCGTGTCCCACTACATCGAAATAGCGGGGTCCTCCATGGCAGCCATCAGCTAAGGGATTGAGAGACGCTCTGTCCAGCCCCTGCAGGGATCTATGGTTGCCCTGTGCAGTAGCCCTTAGCCCAGGGTTTCTGGCTGCTGCTCCTGCTGCTGCAGCTGGGGGTCCATGCTGTGTGCACGGGGCTTGCAACCGGTTGTCGGCTCTGTGGACCTCGTGCTGTGCAGGCTGAGTGTGTCTGGGAGGGGCCCTTTAAGGGAGTGGCTTGCTCTTGCCCCGGAAGGGCTAGTCCAGCCTGTGACCCCGTCCGCAGGCTTTGCTGGCCCCTTATTTCAACGGAAAGTGTTTGTGTGTGTGGACGCTCCGCATTTCATTCCAGGGCGGCTCCTTTTCGACGTTCCCCATCGCTACTTCAACGTTGAACATCGATGGCACCAGCCCCGGAGGATGTGTAGACGATACGCATCGAAGTAGCCTATTTCAATGTTCTTCCTTCGAAAGAGGCTACTGCGACGTAGTGTGCTAGTGTAGACGTAGCCATAGTGACTTAGATTCTACCTTTGTAATCAATAACTTGTTTTGCTGCTTATCTTCACCAGCAAGTTTGTGTGACGTGTGCAGTAAACCTGCTCAGGCATCACAAGAGCTGTGTATGTCCTTTTTCTATTGATGAAGTAGTGAAACAATAAAATAGCTGGTACGTTTCTGAGGTATAGTGCCGGGAGCCTAGAAGGAGAGAGGGATTTGGCTGATACCTAACCCTGATAGTTTCATGAGTAGCTCTGGGAGCATTCATGCAATCTAGCAGTTGGGAGTGGGATTCCACGTGTGATTGCGCTGAGTGACAACGATGCCTGGAGTATTTGCTGCCAGTCACTAGCAAGACACTGTGACAGACAGCCCAGGCTGATGAGAGTTCAAGGAGCACAGTGGTCCACCAGTCTCGCCCTGCACTTTGGTGGGATCCCATCATAATTATTACTTCGGGTAAAGCTTTAAAAAGTTATAAATAACAAAACAAAGTTAAAATGGAAAGTGTTTCTACCGACAACATTTAACAACCCTGGGCCAGGTCCCCCCAAATATCACAATTATCTTTAATAAGATTTTTAAAACTCATAAATTTTGCATTCTTTTGTGGGTTTTATAGTTCATTAGCACTTTGGATTCTCTCAGGGCACATGTGCGAGCTTTCCTTACAACCATGAGGGCTAGAAGCCTGCTATTTTTCAAGAAAGGCAAGATTACTACTTTATCACTGGATTCCCAGGAGCTGCAGCTTTAAGGGAAACACCAAATATCATGAAACTCCTGATAAAAATCGTAAGAGTTAGCACTACAGCATTAGGCGATATTAACTACAGATGTTCTGAGCGCCACCTAAAATAGCTGGTTAATATGAGGAAGCAAAGCATTAAAAACATGTATCGAGAGGTAGCCGTGTTTAGTCTGTACGTATCTGCAAAACAAGGCCTTGTCTACACTAGCCGAAATCTTCGAAATGGCCATGCAAATGGCCATTTCGAAGATTACTAATGAGGCACTGAAATACATATTCAGCACCTCATTAGCATGCCAGTGGCCGCGGTTCTTCAAAATTTCCGCATCTCGCTGCCACGCTGCTTGTCCAAACAGGGCTCCTTTTTGAAAGGATCCTGGGAACTTCAAAATCCCCTTATCAGCAAATGCTGCATGCTAATGAAGCGCTGAATATGTATTTCAGTGCCTCACTAGTAATCTTCAAAATGAATATTTGCATGGCCATTTCGAAGATTTGGCCTAGTGTAGACATAGCCCAAGAAGTCCTGTGGCACCTTACAGACTAACAGATATTCTGAAACATAAACTTTCGCGGGCAAAGACCTGGTTTGTCAGATGCATTTTATTAAAAACATGGACTCCTGCACACTACCAATGTGGTTTTGGTAAATGGTTTTGTTCTTATTTTCTTCCCTCCCCATAATTTGTCTTTGATCAGTTTAGTGCACAGAAGAAATGGCAGACTTGCAAACCTAAAGATTGCTCCACAGAATAGGCCCAGAGGCTCTGTTTACACAGTGCCCTTTGGCATGTGGCACTGACTAAGCAGCACCACATGCCAAAATAAAGCCCTTTTTCAAGGCATCCCTGTACTCCTCCGGCAATGAGGAGTACAGGGGTGCTGGAATTGTGCACCCATTATCTCAAAATCTATCTTGAGATAATGGGTGCAGTTTTTAGACACAGGCAGCTATTTCAGGACACTTCCAAATCCCAAAATAGCGCCCACCATGTAGGCGTGGCCAGGAAGAGCAACAGAAGTGCAAACTTCCTGCACTGTTCTAGAAGATTGGCTTGCCTCTGCCCTGAACGGGATGAGGCATTCTTGAAATTCAATAATGTGCCAAAGGCACAGTATTAAATCCTATTGTAGGACAGTCCAGGTTTCCCTCCCTGGGGAGATTATTTCTGAAATATCTTCACAGTGCAAGGCATTTAAAAGGCAGGGAAAAATCCGAAGTCTCTTTGAGTCAGAGATAAAAGCATTGCCTAGCAAGGATTCATTAATAATGATCACAGAAAAGGATGAACTCCTATCAGAAGCTAGAAACCCATCCCCTTGAGATCGATCACTGAACAAGGGAGTAGATCAGTTTCTATGCCCCACTTACTTCTTTTGCCTTTTTACTGTAACTGCAATAAATTCATTAATTCAACTCTGTCAAGGCTGTTCCCCGGCCTGGCACTTTGATTGTGGAAGGTGGGACCTGCAAGAGACTAAAATACCTTGCCAGTATAGGCTTGTGTTAAAATCTCCCCAAGATCACAGTTCCCCAGCCTTGGATTAGTACCCCTGCCCCACCCAAATGTAAGATCCCCTCTGAAAACCCAAGTAGGCACACTTAGGAATTCCTTCCTGTGAGGTCACCTCAAGCTCATTATGTTCCCGCATTTGGCACAGAACCTTAGGGACACCTGTGTGAGCTGATGCCCAGGTGCCAGCTAAGGGTCTGGTGGGGCAAAGGGGGTGATGCCACAGCAGCAGCTATGCTAAGCAGCCAGGGCAGGCTGGGTTCTTTGGTTTGTGTTTAGTTCGGGTACAGCAGCAAGAGGAAAATTACACTTAGAGAGGCTTTAACAGTTACTTTTATTTATACAAAGATAGAAACAATTTAACTAAGACAAGTGATCAAAGTACCACAATTGTGAATTTTTGTTTATAACTTTACTAACAGTTAATAGGAAACTGCTGGCAGTGATTTTACAACAGAAGCGGCTGCCGCGTGTAAAAGGGGGTTTTAAACTGACCGCTCAATTTATGAATGAAACCAAGATGGCCACCGAGTGAGTGACAGGATAATGATTTTTCTCATGGTTACTAATGTTTACAGAAGGTAATTGCTGACCGCAGCTTGCCAATTAAGGTATGGTAAGGGCTTCCCGTGGTTTGAGTGACAGGCTAATGGTTTTTAGCAGTTTATAGCCCAAAACAGTAAGTACCCGCGGTTTTTAAAGGGGAAACAACACAATTTAACTTAAGAAAAGTTTTAGACAAACTAGCTAGCTTAAACTAATACAAGTAATGTGTACACAAGAAAGGCAAGTTGCAGGTGTGATTTTCACCCCTGCCTCTTAGACCTGGTGGAACCGGAGTCTTTCCCTCAATTCCTATAGGAAAGAAGTGTAATACAGGTGTAATTCTTACCCCTGCCTCCTAGATCCAGTGTGACCCAGAATCTTTCTCTCAGTCCCTCGGGAAGAAGTAGATACAAACCAGGCATCCCCAGTCTCGGGAGTTAATTCCAGACCTGGCCAGCAGGTGTAGGTGATTGAAACTCAAAGGGGGGTGGGCTGCCAAGCCCCTTTATACCCCTTTTGTCATGTAGGCTTCTTCCTGGTCTCAAGTGGCCAATCGGGAGGAATATGTTTGAACCCCAGGTTTTCCAGGGAAGGTGCAAGGCTCAATTCGCACCTGTGAATTGTGGACAATTGGGCATCTTGGAGGTGATGGGCGGGGGTTCCCCATTCTTCCTGGGGAAGTGATCAAGCATGTCAATCACCGAGATCAGCCAGAAGGGCGGCCATTAGCTAGCCCATTCACTGTCTGGTTTTTGTGTATAGTAGAGAGTCTGGGCGAGGCAGCACACCTGCGTTCCCAGGACATCAAAGGCTGCCTGTCTCCCTTGCTTTTCTCTCTCTATCTCTCCCAGTGGGGGGGAGAAGAAGAAAAGGCCAAATGAGGGGGTTCATGTCTGGCTACAACCTGCCAAATGGAGCTTCAGCCTTGACCATCTTGGCTGTTAGCAATGGATGGACCTGTCTGCCATGAACCTGTCTGATCCCTCTTTTAACCCAGTTCTAATTTTGGCCTTTACAACATTCTCTGGCAACCAGGGCCACATCATGTGCATTGT
Source organism: Carettochelys insculpta (assembly GCF_033958435.1). Classification (NCBI taxonomy): domain Eukaryota; kingdom Metazoa; phylum Chordata; order Testudines; family Carettochelyidae; genus Carettochelys; species Carettochelys insculpta. The sequence goes on from NC_134137.1 coordinate 42,027,975, forward strand.
GTAGAGAACTACTTCCTTTTATTTTAAACCTGCTGCCTATTGAGTTAATTGAGTGACCCCTGGTACCTGGGTTACTTGCAGGGGTAAATAACACTTCCATATTCACTTTCTGCACACCAATCATGATTTTTAGACCCTATCATATCCACTACAGTTGTGTGTTTTTCAAACTGAAAAGTCCCTACACTCCAGAACTGTATGCAGTTTTGAATGTGTGGGTGTACCATGGAATTGACAGTGGCTTTGTAGTGCCTATTTTGTTATTTATTCCTTTCCTAACAGTTCATTCTGTTACTGAGTGGACTTTTTCACCGAACTAACCACAATGACTCTACGGTCTCTTGCTTGAATAGTAATTACTAATTTAGAGCCCATTATTTTGCGTGTATAATTGGGATGAGGTTTTTCAATATGCATTACTTTGCACTTTTGGCTACGACACGCTCCCATCTCTGTATCCCTTCCTCTTTTCTTTTCTTTTCAAGCAGCTGAGGCAGTGAGTTATACCTCACAGCAGCTTGTGTCCTTATAAATTTATTAGTCTTTAGAGTATCACCAGACTTCTTGTTATTTTTGCTGAAGCAGACTAACATGGCTACCTCTCTGAAACCTTTCCCAGTATTGAATTTCATCTGCAGTCTCTTTTGGACTTAATAATGTTCAGCAATTTTGTAACGTCTGCAGAATCTGCGACCTCACCGTTTACCCACTTTTCTGAACAGTGGCACCTGGTGCCAGGATTCCTGGGGGTAGCTCGAGTCACATGCCCATGCCCAACCCCTTCCACCCACACTCTGTCCCTGCTCCGCCCCCACCGCCTCTTCCTCCGGAAGAACCGCAGCACTTGAAGCAGCACGACTGGAGAGCTAGGAAGTTTGCACTGCTCGCAGGCCATGCTGCTCCAGGAAAGGGGCAGGACTGCCTCACACTCACTGACGGTGGTGCAGTGCTGAGAGTAAGTGCAGCAGGCAACATGGGGAGGGGTGTGTGACTTCCTGTACACCCCAGACACAGCAGCCCGTTTCTGGGTCATTTCTGGATACTCTGAACAGCAGTTTCATAGAGGTAGCCATGTTAGTCTGTTTTAGCAAAAACAACAAGGGATCCTGCGGCACCTTAAAGAGTAAGACATTTATTAGGCATAAGCTTGCATGGGCTGCAGCTCACTTCCTCTGATGCCTGAAGTGGAAGCTTCTGTTGGCAGGCATTCATACATACATACAGAGGTGGGGGTGGTACCTCAGTACTAATAGGGCCAATTCAGTCAGTGTGGATGTGGCTCTCTTCCTAACAGCTGATAAGAAGATATATCCAAAGGCTTCTACAAAAGAAGACTGGTATCCTCGTTGAGGTAAAGGGTGGAAAAGGGACATGCCATGGTCAAACAACAGGGCTGTGACAGAGTTAAGTCTCCTGGCTGTTACTCGGTTGTCCTATCTGCTGTAAGATTCTCAGTCAAGAACAACTTGCCCAGATGGTAGAATTATTTCAATGCACATGTCACTGCATTGTCTAAGAGTCTTTATCAAAATGATTCATACATAATCTTCACTTAATACACCTTACCTGTTTTCTGATGGTTACATGCATATGTTTAGTAAGGCTGCATCAAAACTTAACATTTACAGCCAAACAGAAAAGTAACCCACAGTGTGTAAAGTGCCTTCATTATACCTCTAATGTGGTAACTGAATGTTGCTTATGCGCTCTGATGAGTACAAGCATATCAATTATTCCCCATGGTACTGTAATGATCAGTGAGGCACATATGTCAAGGCAATTGCTTAATCCTGAAGCTTTATGAAAAGACAAGAAAGTGGTGCCATAAATTATATATATATCTAGATCTAGATATGAATGCAATTCATTGATACCTTGCGTTTTGCTTCTGGTGTTCCCAGGTTGTTGACTCTTAGCATGTAAAATCTTATTTCAGATGCAAAAAAAGCCTTTTGTGGGTTTTCAACTGAAGTGTATTGGCTGCTGTCCGGTGCTCTTAAGAGTGGTTTCTGAAGATCAAACCTAAGTAGATAATAAAAAGAACTGTAAATACATGTAGCTGGGTTTTTTTTATTTTTTAATCAAGTAATGTGTCCTCCATTTAAAGACTCCATTTTACTTTATGATAAGGCGGGTGCCAGAAACGTGTCACTATAAATAAAGATGGTATAAAACAGATGCTAGCCACAGCAACTTTGCAGATCTTTTAAACGGTATTTCTTGACATTGTGGAAAGTGCTGAGTTTTCTATGTTAGTTCCATTTATTGATGTTATTTGCAGTTAAGCAAATGTGAAAAATGTTTGTTTACGTGACCAGCCTGTCGCCTTTCAGTGCTGAGAAGAGCACAAAACATAATAAGTCGTTTTCCTTTTTAGACTGTTGCTCTTCTTGAGAAGGGCTTATGAATTTCCAGGATGTTGGCAATATGACATCTAGCAGCTAAGCAAGATTCCGATTACTTGAGTCAGTTGTGGCATCGGTGTGAATTAGAGCTGGTCCACATTTTTCAAACTCAGAAAAATGTGGCAAAATGTTTCCAATTAAATTTTGTGAAATTTTTCAGGATTTTTTTTTTAAACTCAGTTTATGCTGGGGTGAGGGAAAGGATTAAAAGCACTTTGAATCCTTACCATTCTCTAAAGCGAGAAGAACAAATGCCTACCACTCTTGTTCCAACTTTGTAAGTCAGATCCATCTTTTGACAGAGTATGGTCTTGTTTGTGGGTCAGGCTTTAAATCTGATGGCTGTTGAGCACCTTTATTAGGTGCTGAATGCCCTCTACTCCCAATCACTTCAGTATGCACTGGGGAGTTGTCATTTACAAAAATGCATGATAGGACCCTTCTGTTGCAATTACGTCCATCAACAATATTTTTCTATAGCTTATTGCTGGCAGAAGCCTATTTGCTCAGTGAGGTTTGAGTGGCACACCCTTATTTATCATATGCTAAGTGTTCCATTGGGGTTTAGGGAGCTCTGGATAGAGGTAGTACCCTTGTTCTCTGGCAGCTGCATCCTATTCGTAGGATGGACGGATACACTGGTCCTCATCCATCTCCTATCTCTCACGTCTGGCTCCAAGTGCCACACCCCGGGCAACGGTCTCAGCTGGCCGGCTAAATGACGTGTTGGGGTGGTGTTAACACGGCATCACTGGGCGAATGTCTTCCATGTAGAAGTCACCAGCCAGGGTGGAGGGGCTTCAAGACAAGCTCAATGGCCACATGTTCAGGACCAAGGCAAGCCATAAAGTTACTGTGGAATTTCAGCTGTGGTCAACAGCCTGAAGAGGGATGGGCTCCGTCAGGCTATCTTGCCCATGACACACCACATGATGACATCTACCACTACCAACTCATACCAGATCGGTCCCAGCCCGGGTTAACAATGACCACGCCCACCATTGCACACCAGGACAGAGGTGAAAAGTATGTTACTGGTGACCAGTCAAGCAGGATCCGTGGGAGAGACAACATTGTTATCGGTACTTGGAATGTACGTACATTGAGAACAGCAGGGAAGTTGAGAGAACTGACCCATGAAATGGAAAGATACCGCGGGAACATCTTGGGTATCTGTGAACTGCGCTGGAAAGGCTCTGGTGAACAATCAATCGAAGGGGGTCATAAGTTGTACTTCAGTGGAAAGGAGGATAAACATGAGCACAGTGTTGGCTTTCTAATACACAGCGACATTGTGTATACTGTCATTGGATGCCAACCAGTCTCCAACAGATTCATCACCATCCGTCTGAAAGTATCCCCTTTCAACATCACCATCATTCAGGCTTATGCCCCAACGTCCAGTTATGATGATAGTGAAGTTGAAGAGTTTTATGATCAGCTACAGGATGTCCTGGAGCAAACACCAAAAAAGGACATACTTATTGTACAAGGAAACTGGAATGCAAAAGTTGGAGTGGATGCATATAGTAACTGGAAAGGAACGTGTGGGCCATACTGCAACACTGAAACCAACGACAGAGGCCTTAGACTTCTGGAGTTTGCCAGATATAACGACTTCATGCTGGCTAATACATTCAGCCCTCACAAGGCATCCAGACGATTCACATGGCACAGCCCCAGTGGAGACCATCACAGTCAGATTGATTACATCTTGGTCAAGAAGCGCTTCCGAACAAGCGTTAACACTGCAAAGACATGCAGTTTTCCAGGAGCGGATGTTGCAAGTGATCATGATCTAGTGATGATGTCATTCCGCCTACGCTTGCAGAAGATCTTAAAATCAAGGCACACAAGAATTAAGTTTGCCCTTGAAAAGCTCAAACATCCTGAGGTGGCAGAAGCCTTCCAAGTAAAAATAGGAGGCAGACTCACACCACTGCTCATCCTTGGTGCTGAAGAAGCAGATAAGGACATAGTGGCCTACATCTTTAATACAGCAGTAGTAGAAACAGCTACTGAGATTCTTGGCAAACACCACCCAAAGAAGAAGCCTTGGGTTACTGCTGATCTGCTTGACCTCTGTGACAAACGGCGAGAACTGAAAAAGAAGAAAGGTGAAGCTGGGGGGACTGAGAAATACAGAGAAATCAACAAGACCATCAGGAAAGGCATGAAGGCGGCAAAACAGAATTGGGTAGAAGACAAGTGCAAGGAAATAGAAGACAGCCTTAACAAAAATAACAGCAAGAAGGCATACCAGACAGTAAAAGAGCTGACAAACGTTAGACAACCTAGGGTTTCCATAGTCCAGAACAAGGCAGGGAACTGCCTCACTGAAGAGAAAGAGATCCTTGGCAGGTGGACAGAATACTGTTCTGAGCTGTACAACGATAAGGTCGATGGAGACCCAGAAATACTGAAATGTTCATATGCTACCGAAGAGGACAGCCTCCCAATCCTTCGGGAAGAAGTAGAGGCAGCAGTGCGATCACTGAAGAAAGGAAAGTCAGCTGGAGTGGACAATATCCCAGCAGAATTGATACAAGCAGGGGGAGAAGCCATGATCAGTGCCCTTACCAATATATGCAACAAGATCTGGCAGACGGGAAAATGGCCTACGTCATGGACCCAGTCGCTAGTGATCGCACTTGCCAAAAAGGGCAACCTCCAACAGTGCCGAAACTATCGTACGATAAGCCTCATTAGCCACCCAAGTAAAGTCTTACTGAAAATAATATTGCACAGGTTGAAGCCCCAAGCTGAGATGGTTATCGCTGAGGAACAAGCCGGCTTTAGGGCAGGGCGGAGTACCACCAAACAAATACTCAACCTGAGAATTCTCTGCGACAAATATCTGCAGCACCAACAGCACCTGTACCATGTTTTTGTGGACTTCAAAAAGGCCTTTGACAGAGTTTGGCAGGCAGCATTATGGGCCACCATAAGAAAGTACAACATCAGCCCCAACCTTGTCCGAGTTGTTGAACACCTGTATGACAATGCCACCAGTGCAGTTTTCCACAACGGTACCATTGGAAGCTGGTTCAGAATGACAGTGGGCGTCCGTCAGGGTTGTCTGCTCTCCCCCACGCTTTTCAACATCTTTCTGGAGCGCATCATGATTGATGCTTTGGAAGACCATGAAGGAACTGTCAACATAGGGGGCAGAATAATCACCAACCTTCGCTTCGCTGACAATATAGATGGATTAGCTGGAGGAGAAGAGGAACTTGCCAGCTTGGTAGAACGGCTGGATACCACCTCGAAAGCCTATGGAATGGAGATAAATGCAGAAAAGACAAAACTAATGACCAATAACACCAATGGCATCAGTAGGGATATAATGGTGAATGGACAAGCTCTTCAATGTGTGTCCAGCTTCAAGTACTTAGGTGCAATCGTGTCAGATGGGGGGGTTCAGACCAGAAGTCCTCTCCAGAATAGCGCAAACAACAGCAGTGCTTACACAACTTAGACCCATCTGGAGGGACAAGAACATCAGTCTGAGATGGAAAGTAAGATTGATGTGCTCACTGGTCATCTCAGTGTTCTTGTACGCTTGCGAAACGTGGACCCTTACAGCGGAACTGCAGAAAAAGATCCAAAGCATGGAGATGAGATGCTATAGGAGGCTTTTGGGCATCTCTTATGTTGAGCATGTCACGAACAAAGAAGTATGACATAGGATCAGGCATGTCACAGGCCCACATGACGACCTGCTCACTGTGGTGCAGAAGTGCAGGCCATCAAAGACCATCTTGCACGGCACAGTACCTGGTGGTGGAAGGAAAGGCAGGCAAAAGAAGAGATGGGAAGATAACATCAAAGAGTGGACAAACCTGAATGTGAGCGAGTTACAGAGAGCTGCACAGGACAGGATGAGGTGGAGTGAGTTGATCAGGAAGTCATCTGTGGTGCCCCAATGACCCTCAAAAGGGGTTATGGGATAGAGATGAGAGAGATGAAGTGTTCTATTGAAACTCAGAACATGAAGACAGATAACTATTTCTTTTTGACAAGACACTTTTCTGGTAACAACTACTAGCCTATAAAAGAGATTTCCGGATAGAGACAAGAGCCTCTGTCTGTTCACACTGTGTTGCATTGTTATTGTGATGTTATTGTACCTCCCTGTTGTACTGTTCCTCTGCATTTCATTTGCTTTTCCCAGGGCCTCGTTGTCCTCTCACATTTTGGACCTGATCCAAAGTCAGTTGATGCCATCAGGAGCATTTCCCCTGACTTCAATGGGCTTGGGATCAGTCTGCCTAAAGTGGAACACCTCTTTGAGCTCAAAACAAAAAAGCAGTCCAGTAGCACTTTAAAGACTAACAAAATAACGCATAGTGTGTTATAGACCCACTTCTGCCCACGAAAGCTCACCACCTAATAAATTATTTTGTTAGTCTTTAAAGTGCTCCTGGACTGCTTTTTTGTTTTGATAGTATATAGACTAACACGGCTCCCTCTCTGTTACTCTTTGAGCTCAGTGAGAGTTCTGCTTAAAAACTGGAGACCCAATATGCCCGCTAGTGACTAATAACTAGTAAATCTGTAACTATCAAGTGATGGCACAGATCCCCCTCTAGGCCACTCATCTGCCGGTGGCCCCATTGACCAACACCGACATGCCCCCACTCTGCTACCCGCTCACCACTTCCAGAGCACTGTCAACAGCGGAGTTGCAGAGTTGACTTGCAGCAGGTTTGCCCAAACCAGCTGCGCTTTACCACTCGTAACAAAAAGTTTGTGTGTTGATTGGAAAGTAACCTACCAGGTGCTGAGGGAGGGCCAGAGGGGGATAAGGTGGAGGTGCTGGAACTAACTCTTGGAAAACTTCTGACTTGCAGAACAGTAGCCATGTGAATACCCTGGTGAAGGTGCAATATATTGTCTAGGGAGCTAGAGAGAGCTCTCTGTTAGCTTAAAGGTTGTGATTAAATTTTTCAAAAGGCCTAGAGCATACCAGTATCCCTTGTAAAGTGAGATAATGCAATATTATGCTTCAGGTCACAGGCTGACAGCTCCCAGGCAGGAATTCCCTTTATTCCTGTCCCACAGATGGGTCAGATTCATGCTGGCTGGTTCACTTTCCGGTGTCAGAAACTGGTCTCTGTTGGAGGCACATTACCGAATAAAACCCTGGTCTTGCCATGAGAATGGCGCATGTGGGTGCCTTCTTCCCATCCTAGGGCTCTGGATAGGTCAACGTTAGCAGATCTCATTGTAGAACTAGCACTTGTAGGAAACCCTATGCACACTGGGCAAAATTGCATGCTGCACCTCTTGCTGTATTGCTAACCCCAAACATTCAAAAACCAGGAGATCTGAGCAGAAGATCAGGAAAGCTGTAGAAAAATAAAACTTGGGTTCAGTTTGCTTTCCGGGTTCTGGTCCCTTAGGGCTCCCATGTTCAAATTTTCTCTCTCTACAACCATAAAAAGACTATTTAAAAAAAATAAATTATTGTTTAACAGCACAACTAATCCCATGATTAATCACAATTAATTTAATAATCTGACAGCCCTATTTATTAGTGCTTTTAAAGTACTCTGAGATGATCTTTTGATGGAAAGTGCAAAGTGCTATTAACACATATTATCTTTCCCTTTTCCACCTCATCACCCAAATCAAACACCACAGAGAGCTTCCTAGGGCAGGGACTGTGTCTTACAATAAATAAGTGCAGTGGACCTCTGACGAAGAATTAAAACCCCTCACTACACAAGCAGGGGTTAAAGAATAGCTGTGGGCTCTGGCAGCCCCACGTGGCTGTGCCTGTGAAGCATGCTTGGCTTGGCAGAGGAGACTTACAAGTGAAAAGACTAACCCCACTCAGATGGTATTTCCACACTGCAATGTAACATCTGCAGCTGGGTGACAGCCCAGGCTCCAACCCAAAGCCAAACATCTGTGCTGCAGTTAAGCAGCCCCTTAGCCCAAGCCCAGGACACCTGATAGACTTTACTGAGCCTTGGGCAAGGGGGCACAGCTCTGAGCCCCCTGGAAAAGATAGGGCCACAGGAGAAGAGGTGGAGGTGAAGGCTAGCCTCCCCCAGCCAGCTCTTCCATGCTTTCTGGCATGCACTGCCTGGGCCTCAGGCAGCAATTTACATGGCCAAGGACTTGGGCCACTGCCATTGCTACTGTAGCAGCAGCTGGGAGTCCTGGGTGCTTTAAAATCTCCAGGTCCCAGGGTGGCCTCCCACTTTGCCCCAACAGCAGGCCTGCCCCAGCTCAGTGATCCTGAGTCAGCTGGCACAAGCCAGTCATGGCTGTTGCAGCAGGGTTAGTGTCATTTCTAGGCCCTAGACCTCTGCTCAGTCCACAGTCCCAGCGTGGGGCTCACGTGCTCATGCCAGGGCTCTGGCTTCAGTCCCTGGGCTCAGAAGGTAGCAGGTAGGAGCCCCCTGATTTGATCAGACTGAGCATACACAGTCTCCCCAGTCTTTGACTGAGCCCTGAGGTTCCCAAGTGCAGGGAGCCCCAGGCTCTCACCTCCCCTGCTGTCTCTGATGTTACTGTTGTCTGCCTGCACCAGTCTCCCCTTGCCTGTTTAAATCCCAAAACTCCTCTCCAACCTCCTCTTCCACTCTCTCCCACCTACCTGCTGCGGAAAGGCTTTTAAAAGGCACACAGCTGCCTCAGATGGGACCAGCTGGCATTTATGGTCCCATTTATGGCAGCCTCTTTCCCTGCTGCTCCCACTTTGCCTGGTTGCCAGGGCTGTTTCTGCTTTACCCCTTGCAAGTTCCTCCACTGGCCTGATCCTGTCACACTATTTAATTGTTACATAGCTGTACCCAGAGGGCTCCAGAATAGGGAGGAGGATAGACTTCTCAGCCTTGTTTCCTCAAAGGGGAGGACAGCAGAGAGCCAAGCTCTGAGCACAGGGCAGTCAGCTGGAGGATCCTGCTAGGGACAGAGGGGCTGCTGTAGCTCTTTATTGCTGTTCATTTAGTTTTTCCCCTTTATTATGTGGGAGGACTGGGCACAAGGGCTTGACTCCATGGCAGATTGCTGCTGAGAAAGAGAGCCCCTGGAGGGGAAGGCAGGCTGATGTAGGAAGTAACTCAGGGAAGAAACATCAGGCCTAGCAAGATGGTTCTTAACAACTTGCCACAAACTACCCAGGACCAGGTATAACTGCTCTCAGGCAGGCTTGAACTGAAGACTTCTGGAGCTTAGGGCCAGCACGTCTGCAGCTTGAGCTGAAGGCCGGCTGACTTGCCACTTAGGCTGCAGAGGACACTTATTCTTTCTCTGTGAAATGGTCTAGATACCACTACATGGGACAGTTAACCACACATAGGCGTGTGGGTTACACAGGTACTAAGGATGGTGGAGTGAGGTCTGAGTTCCATAAAAGTCTCACTGTAAAGACCCCTGGAACAAGGGGCCTAACAGACTAATGAGCCTGGGCCTGGATGTCAACCTTTTGTGAGGTTCTGGGATTGCTGGATTAAAACCAAAAGGAATGAGACGAAATGTGATCCAGCCAGAAGGCCAAATCACACGGTGAAGGGAACCACCAGCAGACTGGATCGGTAGGGCTGTGGAGAAAAAAATCCGGCATCACTGCACCTCAATGTCAAGTGACACAGCAGCTGGTAAGTTACGCTGTCACTGGGCCCAAGCAAAGTGAGCCCAGATTAGAGATTTGAGGCATTGCCACACTACAAACAAAGAAAATGCTATACACACTGAAGGTTAATTACATGCCCACAAGGAACAGAGGGCTTTTTATTTACTGAATCCAATTTGCAGAAAACGGCATGACTCTAGTACTCAGTCCATTAACCTAGATTCCTATCTTAGCAACTAATTAAAATATCAGTACCTGACGAAAGAGTTAGAATTCATGCCACATCTTCTTTCTGCTTCAAAAAGTGAAATGAAACAATTAACCTGACAGTTCAATAAACCACTTTACATATTCACTAAGTTATATGCACACACTTTAATTTCTAACAGACTCTCCTGCTGCTGGAGCGTTCTGCTGCTGAGCTGATGATCAGAGCATGCAGAAGCCTAGTTAGGACAGTGAGAATACCCAGCTTCCAGATCGGAGTGTATCCTGCTATAGCCAAGGTCATGGCCAGCAGGGCACAGGTGTAAAACCACTTGAGCTGGTGCAAATGCAATTTTAAGGGGGTGACGATGACAGTTCTCAGTTCCTGCTACCATCATCCCAGGGTTCACCTGATCATTTATTATATATTTAGCTCTCCTAATCATCTCAGCCCATTCCTGAAACAGGCAGGATTCCATTTCAATGTGGTGCCAGAGCCTTTCTTTTAACAGTGTCTATATTGGGCCATGCAGTATTAACCGGCTTGCACAAATCAGCCAGTGGACCATGTTATCAAAGATGGCCTGGTGAGTTACTGTGAAGGCAATTCCCAAATGCTCCCTTTCTTCTGTGCCATCATTATAGCCAGCCCAATAACAGATGAAGATGGAAAGAAAGGAGCTGGATTGCCAGTGGTGGATGTCACGTTGTAGGAATGGAAGTAGGAGAAGTGTTCTCATCCTCCACCCTGGCATCCAGAAAATCCCAGGTGGTGGCACCGCTTCAGATGGCCAGCTGCCTGGTGGCCCTTGGCTGTCTCTGCCAGACTACAGAATCATGTGTGACTCCCCACGAGGCACTTCTTGTGTACTTGCCACATAAGGTTGTTCCGATTTGGACTGGACTGCTCACCCAGTGCTTGGTAATCATGGCAAAAGTACTCATGGGGGAATTACATCGCTCTCGGGGTGGATCCATCTCCCCATGACTTGGTTCCTCATACCAGACTGCTTTTACGAGATTGTGTGGCCACCAGGGGCGAAGTGACCACCGCCCCCACAGTCTTGTCCAGCCCCCTGCTCAGCCCTTTACCCAGCAGTCCTGGGCCCTGCAGTGGTCATGGCTCAGCCTTTGGAGGTTCTTCCGCCACCATGTAATCTTCCATCAGGGTAGCAGCCTGGGCCAGAGTCTCAGGTCGGTGTCGCTGCATTCACTCCTTCCCCCTCAGGGTAGGACTTTTACGAACTGTTCCAAGGCTACCAGTTCCACTACCTGGGCCACCATCCTCCAGTCTGGCTCCAGCCATCGCCAGCACTGGTCCCAGATCTTCTGGGCCATCGCCCAGGGCCTCGCCCCAGGGGGTACCTCTTCCGCCTCAGCTGCTGGCGATACGTCTCCGCACTTATCTCTGCCTGGTCTAATATGGCCGCCTTCATCCACGGGTACGCCCTTGCCTTCAGAGGATCCATATTTCGGTATGCCAGCTGAGCCGGCCCTCTCAGGTAGGGGACCAGTAAGGTGGCCCAATGATCCAGGGGCCATCCCACAACTGCCGCAACATGCTCAAAGGTCACCAGGTAGGCCTCGGGCTCGTCATGGGGGCCTATTTTGGTGAGCCTTAATGGTAGCCCAGCCAGTTCCCTGCAATCCCGGCCTCTCCTTCATCGGTACATGGGTGTGCTGGGGGCGCCACCTTCCAGAAGGGGGCCATATGCTTCCTGCTGAGCATGTTGCTGGTCAGCGAGGCCTTTCATTAGTTGTTGTTGCTGCTCCTGTAGCCATGTAGCCTGCACCTGTTGTTGATTTGCTAGAGCTTGAAGTAGTTGACTCTGTAGTTGCTGCTGCTGGCCTGCCTGTTTCGGTTTGTGGTCCGTCAGCCACTCAAACAATGTAACGGGATCCACCCCAACAGCATCCTTGTCTGCCTGCCTTCATCCATCTATGGGGAATACACTCATCCCTCACTATACAAGCACAATTGGTTCCTAACTTTTTGCTTGTAGGCAAAAACTCGTAAGAGGGACACTAAATTCCTACTAAAGTACTTGTAAAAGTCTCTGATTGGTTCCGAGTGCTCAGAGTGGCAGCAAATGACGCTGCTTTTGAAAGGTAAGTGAGCCTGGGGTTGGGGAAGGTAAAAGGCTGGGGGCAGTTTGGGGACATGAGTAGGAGGGACGGTTAAAACATGGTGGCAAATTGGGTCCATGGGAGCGGGTTAGTTCAGGCTGCTGCAGATTGGGTCTGTGGGGCCGGCGGGAGTTTAACGTTTGGCAGTGCAGGTGCGTGGGGGCTGGCGGGCGTTCAAGTTTCACCAGTTCGGGCTGCGCGGAGGCGGCAGGGGGGTTAAATTTCAGCAGTTTGGAATGCGCGGGAGTGGCAGGGGGGTTAAATTTTGGCAGTTCCAGGGTGCGCGGGGGCAGCAGGGGGTTTAAATTTTGGCAGTTCGGGCTGCGCGGAGGCGGCAGGGGGGTTAAATTTCAGCGGTTTGGGCTGTGCGGGGGTGGCAGGGGGTTTAAATTTTGGCAGTTCCAGGGTGCGCAGGGGCATTAAATTTCACCGGTTCGGGTGCACGGGGGAGCAAATTTCACCGGTTCGGGGTGCACGGGGGAGCTGGGGGGTAAATTTTGGCAGTTTGGGGTGTGCAGGGACTGGCAGGGGTTTAAGTTTCTCTTGTCCAGGGTGCACGGGGGTGGCAGGGGGGTTAAATTTCAGTGGTTCCAGTGCACGGGGCCCGTGGGGGGGTTAAATTTCGGCAGGCATGGCCGGCGGGGGGAGTGAAGTTTCAGCTGTTTGGGTATGGGGGGCAGCGGGGAGTTTAGGCTTTGGCAGTTTGGTGTCTGCAGGGCCAGTGGGGGGTCAAGCTGCAGCGGGTTGGAGACATGGGGAGGGAGTTACTCTCGTATGAGCGGGTGGAATTCACTCATTGAGTGAACTGGGGGAGGTAAGTGTGTCCCTCGTTGAAGTGAGTACTTGTAAAGGAAGTACTCATTTCACGAGGGATGAGTGTACTCAAAAATAAAGCCAAGGATTCTTTTTTTTTGCTTTCTTTTGGGGGATTCAATTTCAGATCCTTTATCTGACCCCTAGTGCCGGGAAGGAGGTCAATAACGTGCCCACATTCTCCACCAGTTGTGGCAGGGTCTCCTGCTCCACCTTGCTCCTGAGGGCTCATACATTACCCTTAGGGCTCCACAGCCCAATCAGGCCTCAGCAACCTAGTCCCAGTTCACAGGCCTAATGGCCCAGTCAAGCCTCAGCAGCCGGGGTTCTCCCTGCCTTGGACTCACAAGGGAGGTGGGGTAAGGGAGCTGGGACCCTCCCACTCCACCAAGCTCCAGCCCAGGGGGCCGGTGGTGGCGGGTGTGATCCTCCCCGCAACACGCTGAGCTCACTGGCAACTTTCCCAGTCCCCCCACGCTGGGCTACTTCCTACCCCGTTCCTGAAGCAGTCCGTCGTCTCAGCTCTGGCTGTGCTTCCTCCAGACACTCCTGCTGTGGACTGCTCCTCCGGCGGGGGCTGCCACTACTGTCGCTGCTGCTTTTCGGGTGGATGTGGCTGCTGTGGCTGGTGCTCAGGCGGTTGCTGTGGCTGCTCCTTGGGTAGCTGAGGCTGCTGCTGCCACTGCCATTGCTTAGGCAGCTGTAGCTCGCAGGTGCCATTGGGAGCTCCTCCCCCACTGGCCAGCCCCATCTGCTAGGCTTCCCCAACCTGGTCTACAACTGGAGCATGGCCAGAAGGGTCTTGGGGGCAGGGCCTTTTCTATCCAATTGGCCTGGCTCTCACCCCCCTACTCAGTGTGGGGGTTGGCCCACCCCGTCACACCTACCTTGGCATCCTACTCCCTAAGGATGGACTAAATGGGACTTACTGGTACTGAGTCTCTTCATGTGCTCCCTGCTATAATTCCATATTCTAAAGGCTAGTACTCACTTCGTTGTGCTGGCCAATCTTTGGTGAGCATTTATTACAGATACCAATGTTCAGGAAAGTATTAGGGACATTGTCAGTCACCTTCCCACCCCAAACACAGAAGCATTGTTCCACTGAACTAGGATTTCACCCCATGCCACACTGTTTTGTAGCTCTGGGGAACTAAGACCCTGACAAGCCGAATTGTGTGTCACTTTTGCTGCTCTTCAGAAAGCTGTGATTGCCTAGCCATCCTATGAGGCATTGAAGTGTCTTAGGATTTGTATTTCTGGTTCCTCATTGGTGGTTATTACCAGCCCTTAGAGAGTCTACGTTTTAAATTGCTTGGCCAGTGAAAGGGGAGCCCTTCTGAAGCAAACAAAAAGATACTAATGGATTAAAAATAGGGGGCTGGTTCAAATTTGCCACTTTCATAATTTTTTTCTGACATCCTTTGGGACTGGATCCTGCTAAGTACAGAGCGCTCTTACATGCTGCTGAAGGACAGCACAGGTTTGGATCTGTGACAGGGCACCTTTATCTGACCCTGCAGTATCGTACATTATTGAGTGCTGTTTTTTTGTCCTGAAGAGTCAGTCCTCAAGCGTTTCACAAACACAAACACTGATCTACATACTTTACACAGCACTCATTGCGTTTCACGAGTGAGTGAATCCATGTCTGTGATGAACTATCCAGTTGGATGGGTGTTCCTCACCTCAAGCTGCTGGAACTCCCCAGCAACAGAACCTGTATCCAGCCAGTCATCCATGTACCTCAGTACAGGCCGGTGGAAGCAAGGTCAACTACCTGAGATCCTGGCAAAAGAGTCACACACAAACAGCAAGTGGCTGTCAGAGCACTAGAAGTGTGAGAGGACAAGGATTATGAAGTTCTAATGAGTCCCAGATGGAGGAACTTTCAATACAGGCCAATGAGAGAGTCCCCAGACTAGGGCAGGTCTACGCTACAGGGCAATGTTGCCCTAAGATGCTTGAATAGCACAGCTGGAGTTGATGTACCTTATGTCAAGCTGCCATGAGGTTGCCACTATGGGGATGGGGGGTCGATGGGAGAAACTCCCCTGTTGACTTCCCTTTTACATTTCTTGTTCTGGTGGTGTACAGGAGTTGACAAAAGAGCTACGGTGTTGATTTTGTGGGTCTTTACAAGACCCTTTAAATCAACCCCTAGAGGGGCAATCACCACAGTACCATCCTCCTGGGAAGTGTAGAACTGCCCCTAGAAACACCTGATGGTTACTATTAATGTGACTACTAGGATTCACGGTGTTGCTGATGCAACAACGAAGGGTCCTGTGGCACCTTATAGACTAACAGAAAAGTTTAGAGCATGAGCTTTCGTGTGTTAACTCACTTCTTCAGATGCATCTGAAGAAGTGAGTTAACTCACGAAAGCTCATGCTCTAAACTTTTCTGTTAGTCTATAAGGTGCCACAGGACCATTCGTTGCTGCTACAGATCCAGACTAACACGGCTACCCCTCTGAAAGCTGATGCAAGTAGTGGAAGAGTAAGATGGCTGTATAAATCTGTATACAGGACACATATTTGCTAAATCTATGATGTTAGCTGTTTATTAACATTTAATCACGTACAAAAATACAACTTCTTTTGTATTTTCTATATACAGGCCATTTTGTTAAAAATGAGGAGAACCACAAATCAGTGCACACCGACTTCTGTTTGACTAAATTCTTATTGCATTAAAATGATGTGTGCAATCATACTATAATTTCATTCCAACCACTGAAATGCTCCCCTTAATTTAGTCAAGCTACTCTAGTTATAAATCACTGTTGTTCTCAGGAAACAAATTAATTTACAGATGTTACAAGTGAAAAGATTACCCAGTAGAGTTCCTTTTTAAATACATATCGCTTACAAACTTTATTAAATAAAAATAATTTATTCCAACAGGCTCTTGCATTAATGACAGAGAAAGACAAATTAGGGAGTGTTGGCTTTATACAGCACTGCAGACTCCTTGCAACTGAATTTGACTGAGTCCTGCTGTGAATAACACAACAAAGCCAGTGTATGAAATACATGTCCGCACCTGCATATTTTTCAGTATTCACTGGTTAGTGCTGGGGCATGCACAATACACAATTGTAGTCACAAGGACCCAAACACAAGGGCTCTTTTCCAGTTGTTTAGCACTTTTGCCACACTCATTTTCAGGGCTAACTTTCTGGTTTGATATCAGCCTGAAGGTGATTGTTTGAGAAAGTGTGAGCAAAAAGGATGTTATATAATGCTTCTGAGCAATTCTTTCCTCTGTGGCAGGGTTCAGAAACCCCTAGCACATGTGCCACTCTTGACACGCGAGCCAAATTTCAGCAGCATGCAGGGGACTGGGACTGGAGCCCCCGCTGTGTGCTCCTGCTGCAACATGGGGCTGGGGCCGGAACCCCTGCTGTGGAGCCCCTACCATGGTACAAGGTTGTGGCTCGAGCCCCTGCTGCAGAGCCTCAGGTGCGTGCTCCTGACGCAGAGTGGGGCTGGGGCTGGGGCTGGAGCCCCTGCTGTGGGGTGTTTTTGGTGTTTTTTGGGACCCCCCCTCCCAGGAGCAGGTGATTATCTGCCCATCTCAGCTTTCACTTGCTTGTTGGAAGTCCTTGTTTTTTTGCAGAGAACAGCCTGAAAATCAGATTCCTGCTCACATACCAGGCTCCATGCAGGACCAATGTCCATTCCAGTACCACATGTCTGGTCCTCTCCTGCTAATAGTTTGAACTAATGCAGGTCTCAAACCTCTATTTCACTGCAGCCTACTTGCCTGTTGGCAGTAGTCCTGATCCAGCCCAGCATGCCATGATGCACACACCAGTCCGTCCCAAAGCACTCAACCCACCCCGCTTCACAAGTCCTATCTCTAGCCAGCCCCATACTCCTGACCTGCAAAATAATACACAAGAACTCCATATCAGAGAGAGATGAAGCAGGTTGCTCCCTGAAGCAGGAAAAGGCACAATTCACCACTCCATTATCCCTCCCCACTGGTCTGGGCCAACTCTTAAAGCCCAGTCGGCCTGCCACAGGGACTCTTGTCAAATGCATTGTTATTCCCCTTCAGAGCAGCCCAGTGGCACTCAGACCATAAGCAGGGGTCAAATTTTGGCAATCCACCTTGGAAAGGTTGCTGACCCCTGTTCTGTGGTATACAGTAGATCAAACTAAGTGACCCCCCACCCCCGCCTTAAAATCTATGATAAAGATCATTCTTTAACAGCCTGAGAGCATACAGAAAGATGGATCAATTGCTAAAAAGAAGGTAGCTTGATGGTTAAGAAACTAATCTGGGACTTTAGAACCACAGATTCAATTCACTGCTACATATTTCCTGTGTGATATTGGGCAAGTTACTTAATCTCTGTGTTTCAGTTCTCTGCTATAAAATGGATGGTATAGCTTATGTCTCATCTACTGAGTTTGTAAACTTTTTGGATGGGAACATTTTCATAGGCTTTGTCTACACTACAGCAACCCGTCGACAGAAGTTACTGTCGGAAGATAACTTCTAACAAAAGTTCTGTTGACAGATTGTGTCCATACATGAAAGTGGATTGCTGTCAATCTGCTCTGTTGACAGAGTGCAGCCAGACTGCCCAGCCACTCTCTCAACAGAACAGCCAACTGGAAGAACAGCATATAGGGCTGCCCGGTGACCCAGAAGCCCTGTCTGTTGCGAGGGCCCCCCTAGCACATCCCCATTGCATTTTGTTGACAGAGCCCGTCAAGAAAGGAGTTCTGCCTCATGTGGGGAGAGGCAGAAAGCTGTCAACAAAAGTGCCGATTTCTGTAAACAATATGTTGACAGAGCGCATTTTTAGTGTGGACGCTCTGCAAGTTTTGTTGACAAAACCAGGGTTTTGTCAACAAAACTCTCTAATGTAAATGTAGCTTTGCTGCATCTGGTTAAGACCAAGCACAATGGGGCCCTATTCTTGGCTGAGGCCTCAAGTTGTTTCAAAGAAATGTTTAGCTTAAAATACAAAACTGCTTCCCCAAGGCCTGATCTTGTACTTCATCAGAACTGATGGCACTTTATGATCATGTAGGAACTCACAGGATCAAATCCTTCAATGGCACTCCAGTGATGCTGGGAATATTTTTGATGAAAGGCTGATGAAATTCTAAAATCTTTAGTTTGACTCTCATCAGAAACTGTGTCTATTTGTCTCAGTTGTTCATTGATCAACCCTGTAGCCTGAGAACAACTTTTCCTATCAGATTTCCCAAGCTGATTTTAACAGCCATTTGCAAAGTGGCAGTGAATTCCACAAACTGTCCAACAATATGTAATGTGGGCATAAGTGCCTCTGACAAGAACTGATGTGTTTGCCCTGAACATCACATCATGCAGAACTAAGTGTGTGTATGATGAGTAAAGGTCATGATTCTTAAAATAGTTAATAGCCAATAGCTCTCTTTTCTCTCTCAGATTCCAGTGGAGATAATGTCACATGCCCCCAGTCTGTTGCACTGTTTTTTCAGATACATCACAACATTCTGATGCCAGCTAGGTTTCCGATGTCCTTGAAACCAAACCCTGGAGCAAGGCAGGGCATCACACTATTTAGTTTGGACACATAGCTCCAATTCATCTGAAACATCTGGATATCTGGGGCTTTTTCCCCCCTTCGTATGATGCTTGCATGCTTAAAAAGGAAGCCTGTATTTAATCTCTCCCCCAAGTACTGTATGTTCTTATATGTGATTTATTCTCTTGACGCTCATTTCCCCAGCAATAATGAATGTGTCTTGTCTCCCTTGTGTTTTTAAGAAATGCACCAATATAAGAGCCTTTAGACCTGACTGCTTTCTGATCCAGGCCTTGCCTTCCCAAAACAAGCCACTGGAAAGGGGAACTGATTGAAGCAATAAAAGGATATGGAGCTCTTAACCTGTACCTGATTTAACAGACCCCGATATAATTGACTTCGGAAATAATGGATGCTGTCTGCCAGCCCCCCAACCCCACCAAATAAATGCCAGAGACTCACCAGAGCTACCACCAAGGCTGGAGGAGCTGCTGGAATGGCTGGGGCTGGTGGGGCTGGAGGGGCCACCTCAGCAGCTGGGGCCACTGGGGCCAGAGGAGCTGGGGTGGCGTGGTCTGCGGTGGGGCACAGGAGCTCTCCTCCCCCAGCCCTGTGTTCATGGAGCATCTCGGCACCCGGGCACCGCTGCCTGCAGTGGCGCTGAGCAGCAGCCATGTGGTGTCAGAGGCTGCTGCCCACCGGCAGGCTGGAAGCGGCCATGCGCTACCTTCTCACAGGTGGCTCGGGGCTGGAGGACCCGCAGGGCTCCTGGTAATTGGGAGAGGGAGTTGGAGGTGCAAGGGGAAGAATGGGGCAGGAGGGGGAAAGGGGAAGGGGGCAGAGGACAGGACTGAGTGATGGCAGGGAAGGTCAGTGCATCACACAGTACAGCCATTCGGATACAACGGGCTTTTGGCATTAACGGACACCCCTTCCCCTCATCAGTCCGTTAAATTGAGGGTTTACTGTATGTCACTCACTCAAAGCCAGACCAGTCTAACCAAACTTTGTGCTTGGGAACAATTTCTAGATCTCTCCCCTCTCACCTCACTGAGCATTTAACAACAAAGTAGTGAGGGAAGGATCTCCCACTGGTTAGTGGGCCTGGGTTCAAGTCCCTCCCCTGCCTTAGCGTTCCTCTGTGACACTAGGCAAGAAGCGTAGCCTCCCTCTACCTCAGCTTCTGACCCACATCCTAGTTCTGTGGTGTCCAATACATTCGCCACTCACCACATGTGGTGAAGAGGACACCACGGTGTGGCAAATCCACCTCCGGAGCTGCATGCGGCTCTTGGAGCCTTTAAATGTGGCTCCTCAGAGACGCACACAGAGTGCCCTCCACCCGCTCTGCCCCACCACTTGGTGGGACAAGCGCTTGGAGGCAATGGCAGCTCCTGCGGCTCTTGCCCCTCCCCCCCACCCCCGCAGCTCTGGTGAGCCGCCAGCATCTAGTTTGCAGTGGGGAGGGGGGAGTGCCTGTCTCTGGGGATGGCTTTGAGTCGGTGGGGGCTGGGGGTGCCTGTCTCTGGGGGAGGGGAAGAGCATACAGTTGAGCGGGCTGGAGGTGCCTGTCTCTGGGGGAGAGACTATTCAGCTGCGGGGGGGTGGGGAGAGATGTGGTGAATATGGAAGGACAAAAACCACAAATGTTGCAATCCTTGAATTTCTATTGGACACCGCTGTCCTAGGTCATAGGGCTGTTGTGAGGCTAAATGCACTGAAGATTATGTGAGACATTCAGCTGACTTTATAAAGCACGCCTTAGGCTACATCTACACTAGGGTCAAAAGTGGATTTGCAATAGGCAATTCTAGCTACGCCATTAGGCATTAGCGTAGCTAGAATCAATGTCTTAGAATCGACTTTCGAACCCAGCTACCTGTTTCTTACACTGTGTAGATCAGAGCTCTTCAGGCTCGTGACAACATCCCTCACTCCACACTATAGCATAGACCACCAGGGTCAATGGCTGAGCCCAGACTGATTGATTTTGCCATGTCTTAACACACCCGGCCAAATCAAACTCCAGAAGACTGACCGCGATGCGGTCGATCGGCCAGTAAGTATAGATTCACCCTTAGAAGTACCAAAGTAAATAGATAAATAGAAAAAAAAGTATGTAAAAGCTGTGATATTCAGACCTCAGTAGTTCAGGTGTTAAATTAGCAATCAACACTACTCAAAAGAGCTGCAGCCATGTGAATTCATTGCGTCATTTACTGTCTCTGTGTACGTACGTATGTACGTACACACACACACACACACACTGCAGACTCTCAGCATTATGAGCACCTTGGGAATGAAGAGTACTCGTAACTCTGAAATATTTGTACCTGAACAAAACATTAGAGTTTTTCTTTCAAAACTTCGTAACTGAACACTGACTTAATACAGCTTTGAAACTTTTCTAAGCAGAAGAAAAATGCTGCTTTTGATCACCTTAATTTAAATAAAACAACAGAAGCACTTTTCTTACCTTGTTAAATCTCTTTTTATTTTGTAGTTTACATTTAACTCAGTACTATGCTGTAATTGCTATTTTTACCTCTGTGGCCTGATTGCATATTTCCAGTTCCAAATGAGGTGTAACTGACCGGTCAGTTTGTAACTGGGGGCAGGGAGGTGATTCTCACAGAAAAATGAACAGACTCAAGTATTATTATTTTATCATTTTATCAACTATAATTGATTAATAGTACAGTAAAATCATCTTGATTGATTAACAAGTTAGATTGGTTAATAATTCAATCACAGAATGTTTTAATATCATAACCTGCAAAGAGCTGCAGGAGATTCATTAAAAAGCCACTTGCAATTCAAGTCTCAGTCTGAGTATCGCTGTTGTCAATAAAATAAGCATATAGGTCACTGATTTTTTTTTTGTCATAAAATGAATAAGTTTACTTCTCAGTTACTAACCAAATTCTTTTCTGTGAATTGAGAAATAATTAGTAGCCCAAACAAAAATGGGCAACAGAAATTAGGAGTTTGGAATGGTTGCCATATTAGAACAGATTTAAAAGATTGGGACTTTTAAACTTTGCAAAGAGGAGCCTGTGGGGGGGGGGGCATACGATAGAGGCCTATAAAATCATAACAGGTATGGAGAAATTGAATAAGGAACAGTTATTTACTTGTTCCAGTAACATAAGTACTAAGAGTCACCAAATGAAATTAATAAGTAACAAGTTTAAAACAAACAAAAGGAAGTATTTTTTTCCCACAGCACACAGTCAACTCTTTGCCAGATGTTGCAAAGACCGGGACTTTAAGGCCGTGTCTACACTAGCCCCAAACTTCGAAATGGCCACACAAATAGCCATTTCGAAGTTTACTAATGAAGCGCTGAAATGCATATTCAGCGCTTCATTAGCATGCGGGCGGCCGCAGCACTTCGAAATTGACGCGCCTCGCCATCGCGCGGCTCGTCCCGACGGGGCTCCTTTTCGAAAGGACCTCGCCTACTTCGAAGTCCCCTTATTCCTATGAGCTCATGGAAATAAGGGGACTTCAAAGTAGGCGGGGTCCTTTCGAAAAGGAGCCCCATCGGGACAAGCCGCGTGGCAGCGAGGCGCGTCAATTTCGAAGTGCCGCGGCCACCCACATGCTAATGAAGCACTGAATATGCATTTCAGCGCTTCATTAGTAAACTTCTAAATGGCCATTTGTGTGGCCATTTCGAAGTTTGGGGCTAGTGTAGACGTAGCCTAACAGGCTTCAAAAAAGAAGTAGATACATTCATGGAGAATATGTCCATCAATGGCTATTAGGAATTGTGTCCCAAGCTGCTGTCAGAAGCTAGAAATGGATGACAGGAGAAGGCTCACTCAGTGACTACCTGTTCTGTTCACTCCCTTTGGAGCTTCTGGAATTAGCCATGGTCAGAAGACTGGACTAGATGGATCTTTGGTTGGCCCCATTATAGCCGCTCTTAACAGATGAGAGAGAAAATTCTCAGGAAAAAGTCTCTCCAAAGCTGGCAAAAACAATGAGAAGTCCTGTGGCACCTTATAGATGAACAGATTTTTTGGAGCATAAGCTTTTGTGGGCAAAGACCCACTTCATGCTGCATGCTGCATGCTCCAAAAATCTGTTCGTCTATAAGGTGCCATAGGACGTCTCATTGTTTTTACAGATACAGACGAACACGGCTGCCCCTCTGATACAGATCTGGCAATTTGCAAGTTACAAATAAAATTGTAAACAATAATGGCAAAGCTAAATTATCATTCAACCTTTGTTGCTCTGATTTTCATATTGATTCCTCAGACCTAATAACAAACTTGCAGCAGCGAACCACCAGCAGCGAACCGCCTGCTTTAGTGCTGTTTAAGACTTGTTCCCAGCTATCACAATGAACATGGGGCCAGATCAGCAGCTGGTATAAACCAACATAGCGTAAGTGAAGTAAAGGTGATGTATAGGAGCTCAGGAGCTCACCCCATGCCCCAGAAACCTAACTCTGCCAGCATAAGTGAGGTGGGATTGCCATAACAATACAGTCTCTAGTGCACTGTAAAGTTAAAATGCCATGCCTCATCTGCAACTTGCTCATCTTCTTTCAAGCAAAGACATGTACCATCAGACCTGTTTGATCTAAACCTGTTTGCAGGAGTGTGTGCTAATCCCTGCCCCTCTCATGGAAACAGGCACTTATACCAGTTTAACAGTCTAGGAATGGGAATCCTGCTGCCCGCAGTTGGGCAGCTCAGGCTCTGAGGGTGCGATCTGAGGGAAAGTTTTTGATGCCTCCTTGCTTTGCGCAAAATGGTAAGAGGAGGTGAGCCCTGGGGGCTTTCAAAGCATGGAGTGTCTCTATAAATCAGTGCTGGCAGGGCACCCTCAGATGGTGAGAAAAATCTCCAGGGGGCTCTAGCAGTTTGATGGAGAACTTGGCCTGATGTCAAAGACCAATGACAAACCACCTGAGCACCTCTCACATCCAATGGCTCCTATGACAGGAGGGGAATGATGCCACCTAGCCCCAGGATTGTCCCCCACTGCCCTGCTCAGGAAAGATTTTGGCACACAGGAGAAAATCTTCCTCTGCTTTCATCCCTCAAGGGAGAATATCAGAGAGGAGAGGGTGAGTGAACATCCGAGCTCATGTACCTTTTTCTTCACCATCTTCCCTCACAGCACAGTCACCTCCTCTTATTATCCATATGTGAATTTCTGACTGACTGCAAGTCAGGCAATGTTTCTATCGTCAGGACTCATGCTAGAAGCTAGTGCTTTAGCCATGTGCATTCGTTTCTTTGTTCTATGATTCATTCACCACTCTGGAAAAGGAGCACAATTGTTTTACCTGCCCTGCTTTAACTAAAATGTATGTAAAAGTAAAGACAATAAAAACACGTAGTCTTTTTCATGCCTCACTGCACACAGCACATCAACACACTATGCATGTAGCAACCCTAAATAGATAGGTATGTTTTAATAGAACCTTTGCATAACCGTGAATCTTTGTATTTCCCTGCATTATCCGTATCATTTAATAGGACCTGTGTATCACTTTGTATCTGACTCCATATTGTTCCTAAGACTCCATTTTGAGGGATATGCTCTTCTGCATTAGCCTGTAAACTTTGTGCTGTCTGTGTGAGGATGGGTGTGCGTGAGCTGCATCTGGAAGTGTTAACGTGGATGCTTAGAGAGTTACCTTCTGGAGCTGCCTGTCCAGACAACAAAGTCTTGGTGGCTGAAGAGCATTGAGAACTGGAGTCTACAACAGTGACCCATCCAGAGAGGAAGATGGTCTAGACAGTGCTTGGTCCTACCATGAGGGCAGAGGGCTGGACTCAATGACCTCTCAAGGTCCCTTCCAGTCCTTGTATTCTACGATTCTGTGATTAAGTCCCATCTATAGCTGATGAGTCACACAGAAACCTGGGGCAGTGGGAAAGGATCAAACCCATCTGCCATTGACTGGTGACTCATTGTGCCTGGGGCAATGGGACAGAACCAGGACTGTGGATTAAAAGCTATAAAAGACGTGTGCACCACTGCAAGATTGGGTTCCTCTTCCCGTCTTGTCAACATCGGAGCATTGATCTGGATCAACAGAACCTGACTCCACACACACCTCTAATCCATCTGCCCAATGGATTAGAGTGAGCAACCTTTGGTAACTATATGCAGCCACAAGACGGGGTGTGTGTATATGCCTCTAAGTAAACTATGTATATTATACACACATAATATAATGGTACTGTATTCTCAATAAACGCAGCATTCTTGCCTTGTCCTTCTAGAAAGATCCCATGTGCTTCTCATAAGCATAACATGCAACATAACAAACTTCACTGCTACGATAAAAACTCTTATGCTTTGTCAACACTGGTCATTGAGTGACAAAGATGTTTGTCATTTATAGGTGTCTGAACACACCTCTCCTCCCCCAAACAATAAAAGCTTTATTGGTCAGGTGCTCTTTTGCTAACAAAGCAAATGCCACTTGTAAGGCGTGGACGTGTTTTGTCCGCAAAAATGTGGAAAGACAGGCCATGTCTACACTACAGAGTTTTGTCAACAAAACTCAGGGAGCGTCAATACACAAAAGCTGTGTCCACACGTAAGCGCCCTTTCGAAAGGGCGAAGATCGAAGTTCAGCGTTCGAAAAAGCAGCCATTGAAAGAGAGCACCTGCCGCCATTTTTCAGATCGGTGTTCCAATCTGCTCTTTCAAAGCGCCATCGAGATCTTTCGAAAGAGAGCGTCCACACAGCTCCAAGCTCTCTTTCGAAAGAAGGGAGGCAGGAAACGCGTGGACGGGGTCCCATGGCCGACAAGCCCTTCCGGGGCCGCAGCCAGCCGCCTCCTTTAAAGGGCCCCTCCCTCCGCCCTCCCCTCCGCATGAGCCGAGTGCTGCCCAGCCTGGCAGAGCCCACTCGTGCCCACCATGGAGGCCCAGTGACAGCTCCTGCAGGAGGACACCCTCATCATGGACACCCTGCTGGCAGCACTGTGCACCATCGCTGCAGCTGCACCCGAGCTCATAGGGTGGCTGCAAGGTCCCCTGGGGTCCATGGGGCTCCCCCCACTGGGGCACCGCTGGGTGCCTCCCCCAGTGCCCCGATACCTCTGAACCCACCCCAGCAGCACTGACTGGTGGGAGCGCGTGGTGCTGGGGGAGTGGGGTGAGGAAAGGCGGCTGCGGAACTTCCGCATGTCAAGGCAGACCTTCGACGAGATCTGCCACTGGCTCGCCCCCACACTCCGGCACCACGACACCCTCACCCTGGAGAAACGGGTCACGATCACCATCTGGAAACTGGCCACCCTGGACTCCTATCACTCCATGGGACAGCAGTTCGGGGTGGGCAAGGCCACCGTCGGGGCTGTACTTATGGAGGTAAGGTGGGGCTGGGTGGGCGGGGGGGCTGGGGCAAGGGGAACCCTCTCCCGCAAGGGGCCGGATGGGGCAGGGGCTGGACAGGAGGGGGCGGGGGCTGCATGGGCCAGTGGCCGGACGGGAGGGGGGCAGAATGGGCCTGAGGCAGGGGGCAACAGCCGCCACATCCGCACTAGAGCACGTGTCGCCCTTCCCCCTCTGCAGGTCGTCAGGGCCATCAACGCGATGCTGCTCCATAGGGTCATCCGCCTGGGGGATGTGGACAACACCGTCACCGGCTTCCAGGACCTGGGCTTCCTGAACTGCATGGGCGCTTTGGATGGCACGCACATCCCCATCTGCGCCCCAACACACAGCGCGGCCAGTACGGCCAGAATAGGAAGGGCTGCCATTCGGTGGTCCTGCAGGCCCTGGTGGACACGGGGTTCTACGTGGGCTGGGCCGGCCGCACCCATGATGCCCGGGTCTTCCGGAACTCCGGCCTCTGCCGCCGCATGGGGGCCGGCACCTTCGTCCCCCCAGAGGGAGATCCCCATGGCGGAGGATGTCACTAGGCTGCTGTGCATGGCAGCAGATGCGGTGTACCCCCTGCAGCCGTGGCTCAAGAGGCCCTACATGGGACAACTCGACCCCACCCAGGAGGCATTCAATGAGCGCCTCAACCACGCCCACAACGTGGTGGAGCAGGCCTTCGGGCATCTAAAGGGGCAGTGGAGGTGTCTCCTCATGTGGCTGGAGGTCGGGGTCCCCAGCGTGCCCCAGGTGGTGGGCACCTGTAGCATTCTCCACAACATTGCGGAGGGAAAGGGGGACGCCTATGTCCCTGGGGGGGGCCCTCCGGCTGATGCTGTCTATGAGCAGCCGGGCACCGCCCCCATCCGCCAGGCCCAACGGGACTGCCATCGCATTTGGGAGGCCTTCAGGCAGGCCTTTGCTGATGGCCACCTCTGACCCGCACACACGCCCACATCCCACGCACATCCATCACCCACCCTCCCTGCCACCCCCATCCCACCAGCACCACACCCGCACATCCACCAGCCACTGAGGAGCACAGCATGGAGTGGTGAATAATAAAGAAACATTTATATAACTTGGGTGTTTGTAATAATAGGTACAGGGGGAAACCTAACTTGGAGGGGGGCGAGGAGTTCATTCCGGGGCAGGGGTGGTGGGCCGACGGGGGTGCCGGTACCACCAGCAAATATTGCCGGTGGGTGGGCCTGGTGGGGGCAGAGGGGGCAGGCCCAGCAGAGGGAGACACCAGGGGGGCCAGAAGGTGGGCCACAGTGGCTGTGTACTCCCACACAGCATGGCCAATGCCCTCAAGGGTGTCCAGCAACTATCCCAGGCCACCCTCCACCACTCCATGTTGGCCCGGGCGAGCTGGAGGTGCTCCTTGGCCATCTCAGCCTGGCGCTGGGTGGCTGGGTCTTCCTCAGCCCTCTGGGGGGCCTTCCAGCCATGGCCCCGACGGCGCACTACCTGGGGTGGAGTCCAGACACCTCCAACGGCTGCGGGCGGGCTCTCCGGGACGAGGGATGGCACAGGGCTCTCCTGGCCCACGGATGGTGCGGCTGTGTGGAGAGGAGGAGAGCATGTCAGTAGTGTGCCCTAGACGGAGAGGACCCAGCTGTGGCCTACCTGCCCAAGCCCACCCCATGGGGCCCCTGCCCCCCCAACAAACACTGACCCTTCCAGGGAGCACCAACTAGCCGCCCCCCTGGGACCGGGCCTCCCAGTCTGGGTGTGATTCCAGGGATCTCTCCCGCAGGTGGCCCTTCCCAGCCTGCGGTGCGCGGGCCCTGGGCACCGTCCGGCACCAACCGGCCATCACCCCATGCGGCTTACAGCGCTGTGCCCTGGGGGTGGGTGCTGGGCCTCATTGGTGAGGCACTGTGGGGTGCCGCATCCCATGTGGGGACTGGCCTGTGTGTGGCCTGGGACCACCGGTTCCGTGTGCGGGCACCTAGCCGTTGTGTCGCCCCCACCCTTGGAGTAGGTGTGTGCCCCTCCCTGGACATACCTGAGGGTCCCCAGGTGACGTCCGGAGATAAGTGGCCCTCGGTCGCCCAGCTGGAGGAGCGGGAGGGGATCACGATGGTCAGCTCCCCCTCCTCGCTCGACCAGTCCGTGGTCCCCTCGCCCTCCTGGATCCTCGATCTGGGCTGCTCCTCCTCCTCCTCTGGCTGCAGCTCCTCACCGGAGGTGTCCAGGAAAGCCACGGGGGGTGAACTCTCCTGGGGCCCCAGGATGCTCCATAGCTCCCTGTAGAAGGGGCACGTGGCTGGTCCTGCCCCAGAGCGTCCGGCCTGGTCCCTGGCCCAGGCATATCCCTGGTGCAGCTCTTTTATTTTGGAGTGTACCTGCTCCATGGTACGCTCTGGGTGGCCCCTGGTGTGGAGGCCCATTGCCAGGCGGCCAAAGGCTGCGGCATTGCGCCGCTTCACGCCCATGTGGCACAGGACCTCCTCGCCCTGCCAGAGGCCGAGGAGGTCCCGCAGCTCCTGCTCCATCCAGGAGGGAGCCCTTTTTTTTTCTCGCCCTGGGAGCCTTGTGAGGACTCGGGGGGGGCCATGGGGCTCGTGTGGGGGCTGGCTGCTGGCCATGCGAGCACTGAAGCGTCAGGCTGGAGCGTGTGTGCAGGCTGCTCCTAGCACGCTCTCAGCTTCCTGCCACAAGTTTCCTGTGTGCGTGCGGCTTTAAGGCAGCCGAACGCAGGGACCATAGAGCCCTGCTGCTGCCTGGAGCAGCCCCGCGCTCCAGCTGATCGGCGCCATGGCAGACCTGTATTTCGAAAGACCGGACTGTGGAGCATCTGCACGTGTACTCTTTCGATTTATTATTTTGAAAGGGAGCGATCTTCCTGATACGGGATCGGGGTTCGGATTTCGAAGTGTGCGCCCCATTCTTTCGATTTTCCTTCGAAAGACAAATTTACACGTGTGGACGCTCCTCCCCCTCTTTCAAAAAAGGGCCATTTATTTCGAAGTTTTTTGCATGTGTAGACACAGCTAAAAGGTGTTTTGTCAACAGAGTCTTGACAAAACACAGCACTTTACCCAACTGTGTTATCCTTCTCCACATAGAGGAATAACGCTTGTGTCAACACAGTTCTGTCGACAAAAAGTGCAATACAGATGGTCCAGAGCCCTTTTGTCGACAGACAGGACTTCCGGTTCACCAGGCACTCCTGTCTGTACAGCTTTCGGTCAGCCATTCTGTTGAGAGAGCACCCAGGCTGTCTGGCTGCTCGCTGTCAACAGCTGATTGCTCTTTCAATCTGCTTTTGTGTGTAGACACAATCTGTCAACAGAAGTTTTGCCGGTGGATCTCTTCTGACAATGACTTCAGTTGACAGGTTGCTGTAGCGTAGACGTAGCCACAGGTTACAGTTACACTGACCTGAACTGCTGGCAGCAGTATGCAAATAGGCAGTTTCAAAAATGTAAATAGCCACTCATTTGCATATTTGCTTGCTGGCAGAGGCTGCTGCCAGCAAAAAAAAAAACGGCAGTGTAAATGTGGTTCTGGCAGCAAAACCCCACCTTTGTCAGATGCCTCTTATGCCTGGAAAAAACCAGACTGCTGGCAAAGAGGGGCTTTTGCTGGCAGAACCAGTTTACACTGCTTTTTTTCTGCCCGTGACTCTGCTGGCGAGTGAATATGCGAATGAGTGTCCTTTTGCATTTTTGAGACAGCCAATTTGCATACTGCTGCTGGCAATTTGGGTCAGTGTAACAGTAGCCACAATATTTACACTGCCTGAATTTTAGCAGCAAGTCAGTGTCACAGTGCCATTAAACACTGTGTAGTGTAAACATATCCATAGTTTAGAGAAGGATTCTCAATGCTCCATCTAGTGCCCACAGAAAGTAAATGCGAGTACAATATGGCTGTGGCAGAGATTCTCAAACTCCCTTATGACAACAAAAATGACTACATTACCCCAGTGGCAGGGACTGGAGCCTGAACCCACCTGGGTCCTGCTGTCCCATATGAGGGGCCCAAAGCCCAAGCTTCAGCCCCAGAGATTTGGGCAGGGGCCAAAACCCAAGTCCAAGGGTTTTCAGCCCCAGCAGGGCAGCCTTAAATCTGAGCCACCACGCAAGGCTGAGGGCCTCACACTTTGGCCCTAGAGCTGGTGCTTTGGCCCTAGGCCTCAGCAAGTCTCCCACCAGCCCTGGTAACTCCATTCAAATAGGGCTGCAAGCCACTTTGGGATCCTGACCCACAGTTTGAGAACCACAGGCCTATGAAATGATCTCACAGAGACAAGGCCCTTAGTCTCTTTGACAAAAGAAGCAAACTTTGGAAGAACTCTGGGTAGTTCAAAAGCTTATCCCTCTCACAAGCAGAAGCTGGTCCAATAAAAGATACTATATCACCCACCTTGCCTCTCTAGTAGCCTAGGGACAACTTCGCCACAACATTGAAATAGTTTTCTCTGTAGCAAAGGAATTAGTTTCAGTGTTCTGCACCCTGCATCTATGAATCCTGAGTGGCAGCATTTTGCACTTATGTTGCACTGCTACAAATGGCAACCCAAGGTGAAAGGCAGGGGAGAATTGGACCCTAACTTGTCACAAAGTAGCATCAACTCATCTAGTCCTCCTCTATATGAAGAATTCAGTGTACAGGCAATGATGAAAAACAGCCACTTCACTGTGTACTGCATATTTATTTTTTGATCTCTTAAAAAAATCAGATACACTATTTTGTTCAAATGAACTATAACAAACCTATACAAAAAACAAACACAGCCATGTGGTAATCAGTTTCTTCTAAAGAGGATCATTTACCATTTAAGACAAAACCTGCTGGTTTACAAATAGTTTGGTCACTAAAAAAAAAAAAGCAATAAATACAGTCTTTAACAGAAAGTGAAATCACAATAGGCAAAAACAGAGTGAGAGCCAGATTTTCAGCTGATATCACCTGACACAGTTTCAATGCAACTATGCAAATTTACACCTAGAAGTGTGGCCAAAGAATGCCTACGTAGTCTCAAAACCTTAGTCTGGTGTCATGTCAGATCCATTTTAATCACTGATCATCAAAGAAAAAAATGGCACCGATAAAGAAAAATGTCTCACGAAAGTACATAACATTTTGGGGAGGCAGACTTTATTGCTACAAAGAATGAGCTGAGGTGAGGGCACCTGCAGTACCCCCCATCTGTGTTCCGGAAGCTGCATCTCCCCATTTTTGGGTGTGTGAGGCTTAAGAGCTTGTCCTGCCAACTAACGAAAATTGGTCCAATGGAAGTTACAACTCATCCACCTTATACAGCCGATATCCTGGCACCAACAGTGACAAACTGCAAACGTGTTTTATGGCATGGACAGCTAGACACAGTCTGGTCCTGAGGGCCTCTTGAGTCATGCTGAGTGCCCTCAAATCCCACTAATTTCATTGGAAGCAAAGGACATTCCCTTCACACCTTTCAGGATGGGGCCCTTAATAATTAACACACAACAAAATATTTCTGCTCCTGGTAGTGACATGATAGCTAGCTTTGGCTTCATCTTTGTAAAGCATTCACTCTTAAATTAATCGAACGTTCTGAGCATATGGTTCTGTCACTTCCCAGAAGCTTCCAAATATTTCTATTTCCCTTTAAGGGACAGATCTTCAATTGGATTAGATTAACATAGTTCCATTGATTGAGGGTCTGTCATTAACAGTTAAGTGTCTATCCAGTGTACTAAAACAAACGCAGCTTAACATCCACTCTTGCCAACAGAGTGGGTTCTCCATATTGACATTGAGGGATAATTTTAGCAGCACAAAAGCTTCCTTTAAAATGCACGCTTGTCTTCTAACCCACATTCACATGCACATTTTCTTCTCTAGTAAACTGTGCAGTACCAGCAAGAGATTCCTGGGGGTTCTCCTCAATTTTTAGTCCAAGGTTATCAAACCCAGTGCTGGCTGGTTGAGGCAAACTGGTTGTGGCTTCTTCTGCCGTTCGGGTTGGTGTAGAACAGTACAAAATGAAGCCCAGCATAATGATCCCAAAGGACAGGAGGTAGAGACCTGAAAACTGACAATGATATGTGGAGAGGTGGAGAAACGGATGTGATTAGAAATCTTGTCTTACGATTGTTCCTTGCAGCAAGAGCATCATCACTTAGGTCTCAGTACCCTGAGTGCATCAATCACTATAGTATATGGACCAAAAAGCAAAACTCAGAAGCTCAGTCCACTGTCAGACTCTGACAGCTTTACCGTGCTTCTCCACTTCTTAACATGGGTATACAGGGAATTGTTGGCATAAGCTGAGACGTTCAGCTTGATGGATATGACTATGGATAATATGGTTCTAGGCACAGTGACGGCAAGGAATAATTGTTTATGCAAGTGAATACTAATGTAAGAGTTTTCAATTTGAAGTGCAACATGGCTCATTCCTCTGATGGATGTATTCCAGACTTTCACTGGTGAGAAAGAATTTGTCCCTGTTGTTGGAATCCTGCGAGTCATTAGATCAGTAGGTGCACTGTACGTCACTTTTAACCCTTTGACATGCTATAAAAGTGTTATTATTGGGCCAAACCTGTTTTCCTGCCTCCTGATACACATCAATTTAACTTCGCAGAAGTTATAACAGTGTGAAGAAATAACTGAGGCTACTAGGTGGATCAGACAAACAGGATTTGATCCATTAATATCATCCAGTAAGCTGTGAACAGTCTAAAAAAAGGAAAGATCATTATAAACCATCTTTAAATCACTTCATGTGTTGACTTGATAAAACTGGATTTCAACTATAAAAGGATTAAATTACCCTCATCGGGGAGCAGTCTGTCAGCAAACACAAAAAGTTACAGATTTCTTCCCAACACCTTTCACCAGGACGCCCTCAGCATGTCTTTTAGGCTACCACCTAATTTTAATTAATGCGCACTGTACTATATCTGGAAAACAAATATTATGGTGTTTATGTTTTGTTTCTAATTTGTTTTAATCCATCAGGCTTTGTTGCACCAATTTAAATCAGAATAGTAAAATCACTGCAACAAGTACATGATAAGGAGTCATCCAATATCAAGTCTGAAGGCTAGTAAAAATGTCACTGGTAATCCAGTAACTCCACCTAGTGTCCAGATTATCAACAGAGTCTTCCCCAAGAGTTTACACAACAGAAGCACATTCAGAAGATATGAGTAGCAAGCAATCTCCATGCTCAAGTTTTGCACAGCTCCTGAAGTTTTGGTTTGTTTGATATTTGGCATTGTATTTGAGAGCTCATCTACAATAACTCTAAAGCAATGACAGAAGTGCTGTTCCCAAAGGATGCAAATGTGATTCCAAAAGGGAAGGCTGGCTGATGAAGGCTCCCTGTGGGTCTGATCCTGTAAGGGACTAAGTATCCTAATTCCAATTAATACCAGTGGTGGGCAAGGGTTCACAGCACCATGGAGGAATAGAAATGGGCTATTCCTACAGGCCAAGTACCATTCTGTGATGAGCTCATTTCGAATGGGAATACTGGCAAAGATTAACTGAACTATTATAAACTAGAAAGCAACAACCAAGAACTGCTGGAATTAGCAGAAATCAGAATAGTGAAATAAAGGCATCCTGTGGTACAAAGCGATGGTTAAGAAAGAGATACTCTTTGGGCTTGTCTATACTTGCCCCCAACTTCGAAGGCGGAATATTAATCAGGGTGATGGGAGATTATTAATGAAGTGCTGTGGTGCATATGCAGCACTTCATTAGGCTAATCCTCCCTCATGGCAATTGGGAAGGGTCAAACTTCGAAGTGCCACCATGCCTGTAGCTGTGGGCACTTTGAAGTGCCCGCGCTACTTTGAAGTGCCTTTACGCCCCCAAATTTTGAGGAGTCGGGGCACTTCGAAGTAGTGTGGGCAATTCTAAATACCTGCAGCTACACGCAAGCCGGCACATTGAAGTCTGACACTTTGAAGTTGCCGTGGGGGAGAATTAGCCTAATGAGGTGCTGTGTATTCACCACAGCACTTCATTAGTAATCTCCCAACACCTGATTACCATGCCCCCTTTGAAACTAGGGGGCAAGTGTAGACCCAGCCTTCTAGACTGACATGCAAAACAAAACCCTAACTTCACTTGCCATAACCTCTCAGAGGTCTTATGTGGAATATCATCTGGTGACAAGAGGAAAACTGTTCTTCGCTGAGAGATGACTGTTTCCTTGCCCCCTCACCTCTTTTTTTTTTGGTAGCATATTCAGTTCCCTCAATCTTTCTAATCCATGAAACGTCCTTCCTGGTGTCTTTGGGCAACCTCAGAGGAAATATTACAACTCTGCTGCTGTTACATATGCAAAAATTGTGCTTCCTGATGTGTAGTTATCTAGTTCTCCCCTCAGACCTTCTTGTAATTATAGCTGCTGCAATAGTACTGCTCCATTCTCTCTCTGCCTTCCCTTAGCTGTCTTAAATTACTGAAGGAAGCTCTTCGATTATGTAGTTGTCATTCCACAGATGATTTCATTCCTTGATCAGTCACAGTGTGATCCTGAGTTCATTATTTCTCTTCTGGCCCCAACTAAAGGGGTGGGTATAGCTCTGTGGATTGAGTGCTGGCCTGCTAAATCCACAGTTTTGAGGTCAGCCCTGGAGAAGGCCACTTAGAGATCTACACCAAGTAGATTAAAATAAAAAAAATCTGTCAGGGATGGTGATAGGTCCTGCTGTGAGAGCAGGGGATTAGACTCCATGACCCCTGAAAGTTCCTTCCAGCTCTATGAGATGGGTATGTCTTCATGTATTTAAAAAAAATGTGGGAAGGTTTCAAACAGCACTCATTCCCCTTGTTTTGTGAAGATACTAGCAAGGAATTAATATAATCTTCAGTAAATTGGCATTGCCATCTCCTTCACTCTCATTTGTATACGTGCCTGAAATTCTCCTGAAACTTACCCCAAAACCTTCTCAAATGCACCTTTAAAAAAAAACCCAAACATTGGCTGATATCAGAGGCTTCAGAAGGAGTTGTAAGAAACTCTGAAGTGGACAATTATGGGACAATCTCCCAAGACCCTATAATAAGAATGTGCCTTAGAGCCTCATGTCCCTTCCAAAATTCTTGCTTAGCTTTTAAAAATATTTTCTATTATCCTTATAAATGTCTAATACCTTTTTGAATTATGCCAACATAATTGCCACATCACTCACAGGTGACTTAGAAATGGCTGAAGTAACTGAGCTGCCTGCTACAATGCAGACATTGTCATTAGTCTCTCATATTTACTTAAAATGAATCTAGTTGAGTGGGTTAGATAGAAAATGCTCAAAACTTTTATCATCTGGTGAGGGCTGTCAATTACTAAATAGGTCTTCAAAAGGAAACTCTAGCCACTGCACGTGTCCAACACCACAATACTTCTGCTCATGCTTCAGAACTAAGATAAATGGTCCTTCCCCTTTAGAGTGAAGTTTGACACAACAGCTTTTGATTTCTGTACAGCAGAGGACAAGTAACCCTGTGGAGTAACAAAGCTAATCCTCTTAAGCAAAGCTCTCAAACTGCTCGCTCAGCTTTTCCATCCAGAGAGGGACAATAATTAAAAGGGTGATAGTTAAATCAGTTCTCCCAATGACTCTGGTTGCACAGTACCAGTTGGAGTGGAAGAGTTGTTTTTAACAAGACCACTTGGCTACCACAGAATACTAATAAGTTAAATATATGGAAGTATACACATCTCATAGAGCTTGAAGGGACCTTGAGAGGTCATAGAGTCCAGTCCCCTGCACTCACAGCAGGACCTATCACCACCAGTGCTGACATATTTTTTTTTAAATTTATTTGCCCCAGACCCTGAAAGGATTGAACTCAAAATCTGGGGTTTAGCAGGCTAATGCTCTGGCCACTGAGCTATCCCTCCCCCTTACAGAAACAGATTCACAGAATGTCCTTATCAGAGTATAGAAGAAATACATTGTCTTCAGAACTCTGCGTCTTGAGTTCTGTTCAGTGACATTCGTGCATAAGCTAGATTTCTTCTCTCACAGATGTATCTAAGAACTGATTAAACATGCAGAAAGCATTTACTTTAGGGATCAGCCCACACCATAACTTCAGATGTAAACACATTTGAACTTCTGATAAATTTTGGATTTCAACTTTTTTTATGTGCTTTGAGGGAAGATCAGATTTGAATATTCCCAAATCTGACTGATTCAAAATATGGATTAAGAAAAGAATTCTGGGACTAAGATCAATCACTCATTTATTTACAGTTTCTTGTGCTGCTTGCAAGACTTTCAAGGTTTTGCAATGCTCTTTAATAACTTAATCCATGAAGTGTGAAATGATGTTTATATCACTGTCTACCTAACAGTGCCGTATTACATAACTTAGCTTGACTCTTCTGATTAACTTTTTCATTTCAACGATACATGAATGATCTAATCTGCACGAACACACAAGTGCAAACAGATGATAGAAACAGTTCAAATGATTCTGCTTTGGAATGAAGCTTAACTGAAACCATAATGATTAAACGTTTGCTTACCTTATAGCCGAACAGGAACAGTCCAAAAAAAAGACTGTAGAGATCAGCCGTGAGAATGCCCAAGTTGACCGAAGTAGCACTAGTAACTTTGATCACTAGTGGCATGAAGCTATACAGTCCAAACATACACAGGGCAAAAGCGACAAACAGTAACACTATAAAACAAAACAACAATTTACACTAATCAGACTGGCACAAACGAGTTCCTTATACATAACTCTCATGGAAGGAAGGAAGTCTTGCACAGATTCAGACATTGCATATATGAACGGTGGGGCAGGTTCTGAATTTCTATACAGACCTGGCATACAGGGAGATGAAAGAGGAGACTTGTCACTTTAAAAAAAAAAAAAATAAAGGACTAATCCCATTCCTTCATTCTTCACTGGGTAATATTAGAGCTAATCAGAGAAACTTTGGTGGAACCATATTCCATCAGAATATGAATTTCCATCTTAATCAAAGCACTTCAAGAGATCAGGTCATTTTTGCTGGAGTTTAATTTCAGAAGAAATCAGAAAAATTGTAACAGGTCGAACCATCCAATTTTGACCCTTTCACAGCAAAACATTTCCAATTTTCCTTTTAAAATTTATCTAATTTTAATTTTTAAATGTTGTACTATATAATACAAAGAAAAAAGTTGGAACTGAAATGAAATATTTTGATTGACCCAAAATGAAATTTATTCTGAAATTTGTAGAGAAACTCAAGATTTTTTGTTTTGCTTAGATTTTGGAACAAAGCCAAATTTCTTAATCATTTGCCAGACTGAATTTTCTATCCTTAATTTTCTGCTCTAATTAAGACTAACTTTGCCTAAAGGAAATAATGGCAGCTGTATGAAATATGCTGTCTGAAACAAACCAGTCAAACCAACCATGATCTTGGTGGTATGAGTGAAATATTCTGAAAAACCAGCTAATGCCATAACTTTTGCCTTGATTGTGTCTTCTGTACCTTGATCATCAACATGGATCAGTTCCATGGAGCTACTTGGATTTTGTGGTAAAGTTTCTCTCTTTGCTACTCAGAGTTTGCAGAATGCAGCTTTCCTTTTTATTTATTTTTTGAACAGTATGAAATACTGCTTGTTTTACGCTGACAAGTATCACAAAGGGAAATGAAGATACCATAGTTCTGATTAATTCAAATAATTACCCCTTTTCTGAGATTTTTTAATTGATATATAATTTTAATGTACACATACCAATTTTCCAGTTCCACTGAATGTGAGTGATCTCTGTGTGTTCCACAATGGCTCTGCATAAGGAAAGACATGTCAGAGTGAAAACTACTTTGCATTTTTTTCACTATACATTCAAACGGTGATTTTAATTATGAACATGTCTCAGAAATGCCTTGGTTTTCACTTATAATCCTATAATTTCGAATCTAAAGTATTTCCTGAGCCCCAGTCACCCCAGAATCTAGCTGATCATGGAAAGACTACATAAAATAAATAAATAAAAGGGTATTTGACTCTCGCAGATTCACTTGTTAATTAACATCCCATCTGAGAAAATGATTAACTGAGGCGGAGATAAGAGGAACATAAAATTAATGAGTAGGCCTTGTTTGCCTGCTCTCTGTCTCCAAGTTGGTGTGTGAATGTTGCTTCATTTGTAAATTCAAGCTTAAATATCAAAATTGCCCCTTTTTAATCATTCCTTTTTTTTTTAAATAAATTTGAACTCTGATTTTGTAGTCACTTTAGAAAATCATAGAAGCTCATTCTGCCAGTGAGTAACTCCTGCAGGTTTCCACTTGGAAAACCTTTATAGAAATGCAGTCCCACGAGTACACAAGTACAGACTAGGGCCCAGAGCTTCAGAGGTATTTAGGTACTGCTCTCCCACTGAAATCAACGCAAGTTCGGCACTTAAGTGTCTTTCGGGGTCTGGGCCCACACTTAGGCTATGTCTACATGGGCGGCCTCTGTCAACTGAAGTCACTGTCAACTGAGA
Source organism: Carettochelys insculpta (assembly GCF_033958435.1). NCBI lineage: Eukaryota > Metazoa > Chordata > Testudines > Carettochelyidae > Carettochelys > Carettochelys insculpta. The sequence continues at coordinate 42,066,478 of NC_134137.1, forward strand.
AATCACAGCAGTACCTCTGCTGACAGATCACATCTACACATAAAAGCAGATCGAAAGAGCAATCTGCTGTCAACAGAGAGCAGCCACACTGCTCTACCCTCACTCGACAGAATGGCTGAGCAGAAGCTCTGCAAACAGCGTTGTCTGAGGAACCTGAAGCCCTCTCTGTCGACAGAACTGTCTACGTGGACACTCTAGTGACAAAACACTGTCGACAGAGGCACTATTCCTGATCCGGAACAGGGATAAAGCTGCTGACTGAATAGCTGAGTTTTGTCGGCAAACTCTCGACGGAACACTTTAGCCGTGTAGATGTTCAGCAAGTTTTGTCGACAAAAGGGCTGTTCTGTCGACAGAAGCTGCCCGTGTAGATGTGGCCTTAGGGTACATCTATACTCCAGACAAGGTCGATCTTCTGGAGTTCAATTTTGCGTGCTTGGTGGAAATGCATGAAATCAAACTATCTGGGGTCAGCAGTCAACCCCTGTACTCCTTGATATCACAAGGAGTAAGGGAGGTCAATGGGAGAGTTTCTCCAGTTGACCTCCCTCTGAGTAGACAGCAAGGTAAGTCAATTGCGGACATGCCAATTCTAGCTACGCAATTGCCGTAGCTATAATTGTATATCTGCAGTAGACTTACCTCCCTAGTGTAGACCAAGCCTCAGACCGGCTTGGGGGATTGGGCTTCAAGGGTACTACATGAAGCACTAGGCCATAGGCTGCAGACGTAAAATGTAAATGAAATACATACTGCAGATCAACAAAGAGAACCCCAAACCTAGAGAAATGCAGACTTAATAGGGAATTAATTTAAAAACAATAGCACTATTTGCTACACAAAGAAATCATGCTGCAGAGTGTTCTTAATTAGGATTAAAGTAAATATATTAGATCCTTACAGCTGTAGACCGCTGACAATAGTCCCAAACAAGCCCACCATTCCTAGAAACTCCACTCTGCTCAGATTTTTCACAATGTATTCCTCACTCACATTAGAAATGGCATACAAAGAAGCACCCAGCAGAACTAAGACATCGCCAACCACCACGTCACTTCCTGTACACAAAAAGGGAAATGCTGTCAACACTTTTTAGCTTTTTTTAAAAAAAAATAAACAGGTTTATTTCTAATGCCTCCATCTTTCAGGATAAGGAGAGGGGAATGTTTCTGCACTGCTTGGGACCAATCACTTGCAAACTGAAGGCTGACTACACCAAAGGCTTCAGCTGAGCTTTAGGTTTTTCACTTTAAAGGTTAAAAAACACTTTAACTCACCAGCTGTTTTACAGTAAGGTCCAGTTTTATTTAGTGCTGTTAGGGTGAAGCACTGTGTGGGAATTCCAGCAGAATGTAGAAGAATTCTACCTTTCAGATAATTGAGTCACTTCTTCTGCATTAAGGGCCTGATTCAGCTCCCATTAAAGTCAATGTATTGATATCAGAGCCAGATGAATTAGGTTCCAAGTCTATGAAAGCTCTTAAGTGGGTGCTACGTCTGTGATTGCACAATATGGGCTAAAATAAGACTTTTATTACTATATGAATGGGATTCCTCATAATGCCAACACTCATCAGGTGATACCCTTCCGAACCAGTTCAATGGCCAGCTTGTTGCACTTATTAAAATCCTTGATTGGATTTAAAACCTCTTTCCCCAGCCATTTGAGAGTCATTTCAGGCAAACATGATTGGGAGCTGGGGAAGGACTGAGAAATGCATTGTAGCAGGGAGTATATCTGTGTCAAGTATTGATGGAGGGAGGTAGATGTGTTAGTCTGTATTTGCAAAATCAAGAAGTCCTGTGGCACCTTATAGACTGACAGATATCTGTGTTGTACCACCAGACTAACAGATGACTCATGACAGACCCAAAAATCTCAGGGTAGGAAGATTTTTTCCTTTGGATTCTATCCTGTCGTAGACTCAAGGCCAGAAGTGATCACTGTGAAGATTAGATGTGACCTCCTATATAGCACAGTCCCCACAGAATGTCCCCAAAATAATTCCTAGACCAGATTTTATAAAACAACTTCCAATCTTGATTTTAAAATTGTCAGTGATAAAGAATCCACCATGGCCTGTTACATTGTTCCAATAGATAACAACTCTCACCATGAAAAATGTACATCTTGTTTATAATTTGAATTTGTCTAGCTTCAGCTTCTAGCCATTGGATCATGTTATACCTTTCTTTGTTAATGAAGACCACATCATGCAACATTAATCACGCTTACTAATGTCAAGTGGCACTGCAACTATGTCTTCACTACCAAAAGGCTGTCTTTACATCAAGAGAGCTATCAAACTCTGTAAAATCCTGGTGAGGACAAGGCACAAAGGAGTTTTACCTTCATATAGCTAGCTGAGGTCAAACTATACCTCCCACCTGGGGTTACTTTGACTTGTTTCTGCTAGGACTTGCACTGAGATAGCTAGCTCGGTTTTCAGAACACACCTGTTTTCCAGTCGCTGAAGATACTGACTTTTGAGCCTAGTTGCGAAAGTAGGTGCTATTTAGTGTATTTGACAGCTACAGAGCCACGCCCATGATAAGTTTTTAATTGCACTAAAGGCATGCTGGTATTTTAGCTCTAGAAAAGAGAACTCATCCACTTTCTCTTTGCTTGCAACAGTATTTGACCTTTTAATTAATTCCAGAATCTAAAGGGCAGGTTTTATTTCAGAAGTTAAAAGAGATAAACACATTGGTCTCAGTCCTCAGCTGCACCCAGCAAGAGCTATTACAGCCCACACATCTACTGGGTGTGGTTCACTGTCCCATGTTAAGTGCACTTTGATCACTTTCAGGGCAAAAGAATGGCTGGGTCTACAGGGAGCTCTGCTCAGTGCTGCTGCTGGCAGAGCTATGCAAAGTGACCTGCTTGGGAATGCAAATTGCTGCTTATTTGCATATTCCCAAAGCTCATTATCATAGCTACATGAGAGTTTAGTCCCAGCAGAAGGGGGTGCCTCTGCCAGCTAAACCCCTCCACATCGCCAGTCACTTATGCCTGAAACATAGGGTAATGAGCTTCAGGAGTATGCAAATAAGCAGCCATTTGCAATCCTGAGAAGCTCATTTTGCACAGCTCTGCTAGCAACAGCATTGAGCAGAGTTTGGTGTAGATACAGCTGAAGCATCTCCTCTACAGCCTTAGCTGATCATTAGCTAGCTTTTAGCTCATGAACTAAGCCCCAGAGGTCCCAGGTTCAGTTCCACCAACTGGGGGTTACACTATAATTAGGGCTGCCAACAGTCCCTTATTACAAGGTCTGTCCCTCCTTTTTTAATCTCCGTACTAGATCAGGAGTTGCTGAGTGCTGCAACAACAAGCAAGGAATACCCCTGCCAAAGTTGTTTAAGTACTGCTCATTAGTACTACAGGTTGAACCTCTTTAGTCCGGCACTCTTTATTCCAGCAACATACATAAACTGGCATGATTTTAGCTACCCAGGTGACCACTTATCATGGCTGTGGCCAAGTTTCCCATGGTTCCATAAAGTTTGTTTCCAGCCACGAGTCCTGGCCTTCAGTGTTCTGTGTTGTTATTTAGCTGTAATTTACCCCTAAATGTCTTCTAAGAGGCCAGTAAGCAGTGGAAGTGTTGGTAATGTGCTAGACCTCCCATGGTCCAGCAAATTCTCTCATTCAGCACCAGTCAGGTCCTGAGGGTGAGGGAGAAGAGAGGTTCAACCTGTGGCAGCAATCAGTAATAACACTATCCAAAGGAGGGCTTGGGTGGGGGTGCTAAGGTAACAATCCTTTATTCTTAAAATACAACGTTGGCAACCACAGGTAATGGGCAAGCTGCAAAGGAGCTCTCTGTGGTTCTATAATGCTCAGGGATGCCTGGAGATTGTTCTGGCCCCTGCATAGCTGAGAGAAGCCCTAACTCCGCTCTAAGCTATGCCCCCTTGGCTGTTGGTCCAGCCTTCTTCAAGGCAGGGATTATAGGAACTTACTGCATTCTGGCCACACATCCTCCACCACCCTCAGCATGTCTCTGGCACTAGCTTCTATGCCATGCAGGGATTCCCCTGTGCAAGTAGTTTTTTCCAGCTGCAGACAGCTGCCAACCTTCTGGTCCCTTTGGAGTGGTGTAAAAAGGTTGGAGAAGGGCTTAATGAATGGGGCCTAGAGCCTCAAAGATGCTTAAATACCTAACTCCCAATTAAATCAATGGGAGTTAGGCACATAAATACCTTTGAGAATCTGGTCTTCAGTCTCTGGGTCAGCAGCATTAGCCCAGGTCTCCAAACCAGCAGATATCACCACCCCCAGAATCTGAGTACAAGTCCTCTAAGGCTGCTGCTAGGGAGTGAGAAGCAACTACGTTTCAACAAAAGGAACCAAGAGTGGCAGTGCTGTTCTGCAGGAAAAGTAGAAGAGCGTCTAGGAACATAGGGTTCCACCACACGTCTGCTGTCTAAAAAGACAAAAGACCTTGAGTTTGGAAGGTTCTTAACTAGTGACCCCTGGAAGCTGAGTGCTTGGGCAGTTGCCCAGGAGAGATTCAGGTGCTGCCCAGCCGATTACCAGAGCACCCACAGAGGACAGTGTATGTCCCTATTGTTGGTGCACATCCACAAATGCCTTGGTGCACATAACAAAATGTACTCTGCCCTTGGATGGAAAAAATAGAGGGCACCTGGGGTGGGAGGGATAGCTCAGTGGCTTGAGCATGGGCCTGCTAAACCTGGGGTTGAGAGCTCAATCCTTGTAGAGGCCATTGAGGGATTGGGGCAAATAGATGTGAGGGATAGTGCTTGGTCCTGCCAAGAGGGCAGGAGACTGGACTAGATAACCTCCCAAGGTCCCTTCCAGCTCTAGGAGATGTGTATCTCCAATTATAATAGTGGGTGCCACACTGGAACAAAGCCAAATCCACCCCCACCATGGATTTTCACTTCTTTTGACTCCCCTTTGAAAGTAAGAATGTCATGAAACCCATCTCTCCACACTCTGCCCAACTGATAACCGACTCCTTACCTTCACTGTTCTGCCTCCCGGCTAATATGTCTGCACCAACCATAGTTCCCACACCCAAAAGACAGAGAGCAACAGCTATAAAATGGATGAATCTGTATCTTGCGTGTAGAATGAACCATGACAGAGCCATCAACACGGGGATCCCAAAGCAGTCCAGCAGCTATGTATACACAAAAACAGTTTTAGTTGGAAACCAGCCAAAACAAAAACTTGATGTCACCATCCAGATGGCAAACATGGCTTTTATTCTCCACCACAGTGAATCAGTAGTCAGCCTATGGAAGTCAACAAAGTTATACCAGTGTAAATCCAGTGAGAAACCAGGCCCACATTTGGCCATCAAAGCCATGTTGCAAGCTGGGGAGGCATGGGTGCTAGTGAATGGAAAGTCTCTTTTATCTATATTCAGTGGGCGGGGGACAGTATTTCCAGGCCCCTGGGCAAGGGGAAGGTGGGGTTGACTCATGCCCCTGGGAGGGGTAGGGCCTCAGGCAGAAGGGTAGAGACGGGGCAGTCAGCCCTCAGCATGGCCTGGTGAATAATGCGCCACCCCATGCCCCATCCCTTCCTGCCTGCCCACCCTTACTTCCAGAAGCGACTTAAAGGGTCAGTGGCTCCAGCTGCCTCGCTGTTGCAGTAGCAGTGGCTGGGAGCCCTGGGCCCTTTCGAATCGCTGGTCCCCAGGGCAACTGGCTGGTATGCCACCTGCTGTTGGTGGGCTCCAGTATATTTATGATGGGTCTGCTCACCCCCACCACCATTAGGAGTGAGAGTGTCGAAAATGTTGCAGTCAAACCCAAGTTCCACCAGGGGGGTCACAGCACTGAGCTACTAGAAAGAGGATTTTTGTTCAGATTTCTTTTTTTCCTCTCTTTTTATGTCTTTCTTTTTTTGGGAACGTGAGGCGTCACAGTCAAATAGTAAAATCAGATCATGTTAATCTGTTTGGCATTTTTTTTTTGCCACTTTTCGACTTTAGAATCAGAACTACTGCTTAGATTTCTGATCCCAGTTACACAAGTGAAAATCTGGAGTAGATCCAGAGGAGAGAGTTATTTCAGGTTTATACCAGCACGAGTTACAGCCAAGCATTAGGGTCAAATCAGTGAGGCATCTCACGTAAGTGCCATGGATCAAGATTTAGCTCTCCGTCCTTAACGTTAACTGTTACTTTTTGCCTTTCCAAATATACCACATCAGTGTTTTATTCTGCACACTCCAGTAACTGAGGTGTGATTACTACTTCCAGAAGTAAGGATGCAAAAGGCTCTTGTTTGTAACACCCTGTATTTACTTGCTCATAATGACAGAGTATTTCAACTAAAATCAAGGCAGCAGAAAGAGGAATTGTCACAGATTAAATCTTAATTGCACTTCATAAACCACATGCTCCATCTAATCCCACTATCAAACTTTTCTCTGCTCCCTGTATTCTCTCCAGTTTATCCTATTTGAGAAGCCCAAAGACGTACAGGCACCTAGTATCAAGACTGCAGGAGAAATTACAACATTAGACATACATAAATAGCCCAGTATAGCATTTGCTTTATCCTACGACTATCACACTGTTAACTTGCATCCAATCTGATGTCCCTTTCTCCTGTCACGGAGAGAGAAAACATTAACATGGCCCTTCCTCTGGCACTATTAAATTCTGTAGTTTTGTCAACTGTTAAACCAAAGGTGGTGTTTATCTGTTGGAACAGAAATGCACATTGTTCTTCCTTCCACAGCTATGTTACTCCAACGCCTGTAAATACAGGTTAGGCTGAGAGGTTACTTTCAGCCCTGTGTAGGGAGATTTTTAACTACCCCATCCCAGAAAAAGCTCCAGAAAGCAATGCTGCCTCTGAGGCCTGATTCACACTAAAACAGGACAACCTACCTGCTTTGCTGAGCGAGGTAAAACTATACATCCCTGAGAGATGTAGCTCAGCCACATCATAGACATACTAAACCCTAGCTACTGCCTCTGAAGGGAAAAACCCCTTTTTTGTCATTGTAGCAAATGTCTACACTGAAGCATTGGTGCAGGACCGGAGCTGTGCCAATGTAGCACCTGTTGTATAGACATATTTCTAAGATGTCCCTCTGCATCACTCTTAGAAGGAGTTCCAATCTTGATTTAAAGATCCAAAGAATGGGCACTTTCCCTTGGTAATCTATTACAATGGTTAATCACCCTCAGTTTGAAAAGAAATCTCATTTCCAGTTTAAATTTTTCAGACTTTAACTGGATGTTGTAATGTTTTATCTGCCACAGTACAGAGCCTGCCAGTATAAAACACAGGTTGAACCTCTCTAGACTGGATCGCTCTTGTCCGGCAACATCTGTAATCCGGTATGATTTCAGTTAGTCACCACTTATCATGAATCATAGAATCCTCGGGCTGGAAGGGACCTTAGAAGGTCATCTAGTCCAGCCCTCTGCCTGAAACAGGATCACCCCTAACTACATTGTCCCAGCCAGGACTTTGTCAACCTGGGACTTAAAAACCTCTAGGGATGGAGATTCCACCACCTCTCCCAGTAACGTCACCCTCCTAGTGAAATACTTTTCCCTAATATCCAATCAACACCTCTGTAACTTGAGACCATCGTTCCTTGTTCTGCCATTCATCAGTACTGAGAACAGCTCCTCTCCTTCTTTAGAGCCCTCCTCCAGGAAGCTGAAGGCTGCTATCTGACTGTCCCTCAATCTTCTGCAGCCAAGTTTCCCATGGTCCCATAAAGTTTGTTTCCAGGCACCACTCCTGGTTCTCAGTGTTCTGTGCTGTTATTTACCTCTAATTTTCTCCTAAGTATATCCTAAGCAGTGGAAGTATTGGTAATGTGCTAGACCAGTGGTTTTCAGCCAGTGGGCCATGAGAACTGTCCAAGTGTGCTGCAAAATTCCTCTTGCTGTGGGTCTTTGCAAAGTCACTGGTGGGGAGGAAACTGATGACCCTGCACTAGCTGGGTCTCAAGCAGCAAGGCTGCCTGAGTCCTAGCAGGCACGGGGTGCATCAATTCCCCCTGCCCCCACAAGAAGAAATGTCAACCCTGCAGGACTCCATTCGCGCCAAGAAGCAGCTGAAAGCTGCTTCCCAGCCCAAACAAGCTGGTGGGGATCCTGCCCTCACTACCTGCTGTGGCAAAGGAGAGAGGGAGGATGGGCAGGTGTTGGATCTGGGGTGTGATTTAAATGCCACGAACTGGCTCTAACGGGCTGGCAGGGAGGGGAGCCTGCTTTCACGGTTTACTTGTTTACTCAACATCCCTGGCATGGGGCTGAGCAGATTTTGAAAATGTGTCTGTGCTCACTGTCTAAGACAGTGCATTCTGTGGTGGATTTAAAACATTAATGCATTTGATCCTTCTTTAGCTTGTCGTATGAACTACTATGTTTCAAACCTCTCTAGTAAGACTGTAACCATAGTAAATGTAAGTAAATGTGATGTCTATGAGAAACTGATTCAGCTGAAAAAAGTGGATGTGCCATGGAATTGTTTGTTTCATTGAAGTGTGGTGCATTACTGAAAAGGTGGGAAACCACTCTGCTAGACAATACTGAGCCCCTATAGTCTGGCAAATTCTCTTGTTCAGCACCAGTCAGCTCCTGCAGGTGCCAGACTAGAGAAGTTCAGCCTGTACGCTCTTCTGGCATGGTGATCAGTAGGGACAAAGCTGCTGGAGCACAGCAGTGAATCTGACCCGCTGATGTCACTGGCATTATTTATAAGAATAAGGGTTCATACAGTAGTGCTATGAAATGCCTATAGAGCAGTAGGCAATTGATATGTGGAGTTATTGTCACTAATCTCTCAGAAAATTCTCTCTGACTATTTAATTCTGACTTCCTCTTTTACAATTTGGTTTACCAGATGGTCTGTCTCAACTCAGTTCTTTGCCACATTTTATATTAAGATTTTGTTTACAAACAGCTAATGGGTGTTTTCATAAATGGTTAGTTAATTATTATAGATTATTAGAGAACCCAACAGGTCAATAGGTTGCTTATAACTATTATAACACCTTCAATAAATGTGGTTATAAACATCTATAATAGATAATACTTTTATCCATTGCATGTTGAGAACATTGATATAATTACTCATACAGCTTTTATAAATGGGCCCTTAATATAAAGCAATTCTTCAATATTGCATATTTTGTTCTGTGAAGTATGTGGTCAAAGAACTTATTTCAATTACCAGTTCAGCTAAACGATAGCTTGAAATTAAAACAAATCCTTGTGAGAACTCAAATTTCCACTGACATTTTCTGCACTGTAGCGTGATAAACCACTGTACATGAGCACCAAAGTCCTTTTTTCTTTATCCACCAGGAAACTGTAATTGCCATTTCAATGTTATCGATGTAAAAATCTACAGACCCTTGCTTGCAGTGCAAACATCTGTTAAACTAAAGAAACTGTTTTTATTTTGCTTTTCCTCTGTTGAAAATGTATGGAAGTTTCCCACTGAGAAGAATCATGAGGCTGATCACAAGCTCCATGGATTCACTGAGGCACAGAGGATCCTGAATTTTCATAGTGATTGCATTCACCTTAATTATGGTGCAACTGAGCAGTGTCATCAAGCCATAGCCCTGCACTCGGTATACCTAGAAACTGCTTTTGAGAAGCAACCCACAGAGCCATTTTGACAAGGAGCTTGTTTTCAGCAGTGAGAGAATTTCCTTCAGGAAATTCATAGCCCAAAACTGGGCCAAAGTTTATGGCTTGGGCCTCTCTTTGTGTTTTAAACATAACTTAAACTTTTGCCGTGTCTGTCTCATTTGCTGTCACGTTCCCAGATGCAGTCTAGGCCAGTGAGGGCTGTGTAATCACCTCCCCCACAACCTCGGGTGCCTCCAATTTTTTTGTTGCTGCAGCTTCCAACGCGGTCTAGGCACAAAACAGCCAAACAGCATGTGAGTCACATCTGAGAGTCTGAGTGTAACTACAGCCCTGGTCCAGCAGCTTTGACCCCAGCAGCCTGTCAGCAGCACACTCGTCACACTTTGGCCTCCCTCAGCCTTGGGAACTACCAACACACTCCCAGTGCCAAATTTTCCCAAAAACTTATGTTTTGAAGTGTGCAGCCCCTTACTGGACAGTTCAGATATTAAAGGTTTGTTGCCCCCAACAGTTTGCTTTGTCAAGTGGAGTTACCAAACAGTACAATTTACACACAGCACTGGATTGGCTTCTTGTAAAATATAAAACAAGTTTAATAAGAAAAGAAGACAGGTTTTTCAGTGAATTCAAGTACAGGAGATGAAAGTGAAAACATAAATCTACAAATCTAAAACTGAATATAATGAGTTTGGGGTCAAGGCTTTGCTTAAGATGACCTTTCTTACCCACAGTCTTCCAGCAAGAGGGTGACTTACCCTTCCCCGGGTCAGGATATTTCCCAGAGGCACAAAGGCCCTGATGCCTTTGTCAATTTGGAGAAGGAGAGAGAGACAGACACACAGACAGAGATGGCAGGGTTCTCTGGCCCTCTCTCATATAGTCCTCTGAACTTCTGAAAAGGTTTTGTCTGGAGGCTCCCCTCAAGGCAAAGTTTAATCAAACAGTATAGAAGGCAACAGGGAATCTGGTGATGAAGGAGGCTCCCTGGTCTTTCTTCTCACCTGCGTTTACTGATATGCAAATTTGCTTTTTCTCCTGCCTTTTTCAACCCCTGCTGTCTTTAGGACCCTGTTTACTACTCAGTTCACGCATCCTTTGTTTAAGATAGGCCAGTTTAACAACTTCTGCCTGGGCAGGGCTGTATGGGTTTGATCATATGCTAAGATCATACAGGGGATTTCATAACATTACCTAACATCTTGCTACATATAATTTCACCATGATGTTATTGACCAGCTTCATGATATCACATAAGCTCTAATTAGCACTATGATTATTAGAGCAATATGTAGGGTGTGAATGCAGGAGTACTTTCTGTCACACTCACAAATCTCTCTATCTGCTGGAGTGCCTTAGAGACAGGCTGTGGCTGACTCCTGTGCAGCTGTTCCAGAAGGGTAGGAAAGGAATCTTCTCCCTCTACTCACACCCAAGGCAGCTACAGCTGCACTCCCCGCTCTCTGCTGCATCCTGGGAGTGCTCCCTGCTAATCCTCCTTGGGGTACAAGCTGAACTAAAAGAAGGTGAGGAGGAATAGTAGGCGGGTGAGGCAAAGGCTCTGCTCCCACTCCATAAGGCTCAGAAATGTTGACTGGCTGGGGATGAGAACACACACTCCTCAGCATCATGCCATGGGTGTGCCCCACTGTTACAATGCTTCCCAGAGCACTTGGAGATAGGGACAGCACCACACTGCCTCTGACACAGCCTTTGCCAGACAGACACAACATGGCCCAAATCCTTGTTTTGCCCCACGCAGGAAATGGAGCCATTGTCAGCAAACGCTGAAAAACACATTCCATCAAAATAATTAGAGCTGTGCCCAGGAGACCTGGCACTGGATAACACGAGAAAATGTTCACTGCTTCCCAGAAATATTACTCACAGAACAGTATGCTCCACTCCCCAGACTGCAGAGAGAACTCGCATGTATTGACAACCTTTTGCACTTTAAAACAATTCCATGTTTGCCCTATAAAATCTCACATTCATAATGGATTCAAATAGATTTAAAAGCAGCAAATCAGCAAGGGAAACTGGGCCATACCTGAACACTTGTTAGCGTTGTGTACTGGTAAGCCTTTACAATGGTGTAGTTAGCTTCAACATCCACTAATGCCAACAGAAGATACTTCCACCACCTCCCTTTCAGAATTGGCAAAAAGCTGTCACTGCCTGGTAAAAGAAAATGTCAGTCAGTGTATGACTGTGTCAAAGGGAATGCTGAATTTTTCTTTCAGAGCTCTTGCTTTTTAAAGTATATCGCATATTCCTGTGTTTGATTCTAGCTGGCCCCTCTGAAGAAAGAGAAAGTAGAAACAGAAAGCAGCCCACAGACAGGCAATAAAAACGACGAAGAGCATAGAAAGATTTCCATTTGAAAAGAAACTGACAGGACTAGGGTTGTTTTAAAGAGGAGATGAATAAGAAAAGCAGCCGGCTGGGCATAGCCCTATAGCTCAGAATATGGGAAGTTGCAAAGGTGTCAGAAAACTCTTTGCCATCACATCCTCCCTCTTCATCTCTGCCCAAAGTATAGGAATTCAGTAACCAAGAATTAGGCCCACAGATGTCAGTGGGATGCTGTACAAGAGAAGGGGTCCACTTGTGCCTATCTGAAGTCAGAATTATGGCCACCTTCTCACTGTGCTATCACTGATCATTTAAAGACATATACAAAATAAATTATGAAACAAATAAAACTTCCTTTCCTCTTCCCACAATATTCAGGTGCATTCACTCTTCCCCAGCCCAATCCTTCTTCTACTGGAGTCACTGAATGTTTTATCATTGATGTTGACGGATGCAGGGATGCACCCCTATTTTTATGGTATCTCTTACCGTGTTCAGTTGGCTCATATGTTATAGGGTGCATGTCTCACTGTTTTAGTGCATTAATCTGAAATGCACATTGTGAAAACAGAGTTTTGTGAAGCAAAATCCCTCCCACAGTATTTCACATACCTCTCCTAAATGCCAACATTGTCGTGTAAACTAGAAGAAGCAAACAATAGTTGATAAAACTTTGGAGCATTGGAGTGTTCACTTTGTACTGTTCTGCTAAATACTGGCTTGTAACAGCAGTCCCACAGATAAACAAGGAAAGCATCTGACCCAGGGCAAGTGTTTTCAAAATACGACTGTAAATGTAAAAGAAAAATGTAATTAGTTTAGAATTGAACAAAAAAAATCTTGAATTTTACAGAGGAAAATAATAAGCTATTTCTTAGCCTGGCATCTAGTTCTTTCTTCTCCCTTTGACGAGCTCTTCAACTCAAACATGTTGTTGATATCATTTTTAGTGCACAGGAAGAAGGATTTCTGGTTTATTTGCACATGGGGCTTTGTCTACACAGGAAGTATTTTCTAATCTCACAGTCTTAGAACCCATTCAGTAAAATACAGATCAAGCCAACTAAATCACCTAAAACTGAGTCCATACTATCTCTTTAAGTAATTTTAAACTCTGTTTAGCAGAAGTGGTTTTAAAACTGGGCAGAGAATCTCCCCAATGTGGTGAGTGAGGTATTCTGATACCCAAGGCCTGTTCTTTGCTCTGCACAGAATCCTTGAGCAACCTGAACTCTCTGCGCCTCAGCATCCCAATCTGTAAAACAGGGATAATACTCACCTAACTCAAGCCTCTTAAGAGGTTCAGTCCCTGGGAGACAGAAAGTAAGATGAGACCTTTGGAGTGAAAGTGCTGCAGAAATGCAGTGTGTTTTTATTAGCTATGGATCTTTCTGATATTTTCCCATCATGCCCAGCTGTAGTCATTGAGGATCATTAGAATGGACACTTCCTTTGCAAGCATGGTTTTAATTCATTCTCCTCTTCCCCTACCCAGCTAAAAATGGCAAAAGGTTTAGCTCATGCTGGTTATCAAGCACATTCACTATTTAATTCAAACTAGGTTTGAGCTTTGTTGTATTCCCAGACGTTCAAAATTAATATAGTAAATTATATTCCTAGCCTAGTTTCCAGGCTGGTTATGTTGGTGACCAATGTTTTTTTGTAAAATAAGAGGAGCCGGTACTAAGCCAGATCCTCAACCCCCTCTCCAGCCAATCCCATGGCTGGAGCTGCCAAGGTGCCGGTACTGAGTACTGGCAAGTACTGGCACAAAAAAGGACTTTTGGTGACCATTCTGTCTATTTTACTCTATGAAGGATCTCAGACCTCAATCATCACTGCAGTATCTGAGGATCTTCCAGCAGTGCATTAAGCGACGTGGCAACACATCTGTCAAGGGTGATTTGTTCTCTCTTTCTCTCTCCAGAAGGAGAAGACTGTGCAGTGATGTGTCTTGTTGGGATAAGGGTTTTTTGTTCTGTTGGTTTTCGGAAGGGCTGTAGGGAGCTAATAAATATATCTGGTGGTGCTTTGTGTTAAGTTTGAAAAGAAAAGGTAAAGAAAAGTGCCTTGCACTTGGAGTAGAAGATGGTGTGGTTCATGTGGAGCATTCATTCCACAATCTCAGACCACACAATCTCCAGCACAGAAGAGCTTTTGTGCTAAGAACTCCTATGTACCAGAGAAGTGGCTTTGTCAACCACTATCTCTGCCTTGGAGCTTGGGTTGATCTTTTCAATATCATCACCATAGACCACTCTGAGCACAAGGACCAAGACCACAAACTTGATTCAAAATCCTTTGATGGCTGAATGCTTGCTGTTGACAACATTACGAAGCTACAACCAGATTTTCATGTACATCACAAAAAATGGTGGATGTTGAAAACTCTATGGGCTTCTCTTCACTGCTGAGCTAACTCGACCGTTGTCCTAACAAGGGTATTTGTACAGTCAGATATGTGACCATAGCATGGGTAAGCATAGCTAAGCGAGTTTTGACTCAGCTAGCTCAAATCATAAACAGTAAAAGCACAGCAGTGTGGTTGGCAGCACAGGGTATATAAACTAGAGGTGTAAAATCCCATTTGAAAATGTTATGTTTGATCAGTTAACCAATTAAACTGGGGCGGGGGCATTCCCCCACCGCAGCTGAGGGCTGTCATGGATGAGGGCTGCTCTGACCAGGCTGAAGCACCTCTGCCCAAGATGCACCCTGGGCCTGCCAGTAACCAGGGCTGCTTCAGCTGGGCTGGAGAACCCTAGTCCGCAGCACTCCCAGGCCAGTCCTGCCGTAGATGAGAGCAGATCCATCCTCACAGGAGTATCCACCAGCCATAGCAGGCCCTGTGAGGCTGGAATGACCCCCGGCCCATGACAGGTGAGGGGCTGCCCCAACCCTCACCAGTTAACTGTTAACATCCCTAACACAAGCCACCCAGGAGTAGCCCGCATCAGAAATTACTGTCTACCCTGGGGCCAGCCTATACTGCCACAACTTTGCTGTTCTTGTTATTCAAGCTAGCTACAGACCTAAGTTAGCTCAGATACAGCTATGTGCATTGCAGTCACCTCCCTGATTGCAGCGTAGACATTCCCCAACTCAAATCTCATCCCCACACTAGGGCAAGTCCATGCTGCAAGCAAAAGCACAGTTGTGGCATGAGAAGACCTGCACCAAAGCGCTGGCAACCACATCTACACTACTACTGGTCGCTGTGCTAGCTATGTTAAAACTTGTGTGTGTATGACTACCCCTACTACTGTAACACCTTCATTTGCAGAGGAGGCATAAGGGACCTAAGAGCAGCATCCAGGGGCATGATTTGCAGCTCACGTAGGTGTACCGGCCTTAGCTGTAACCTGGATTACTCATTAAAACAGCATTTTGGGAAGCATGGGGGGGTGGGGGAAGCTGCTGATGGAGTAAGTGTCCGCTGACTGTACACAGACACAAACACCCAAGGGCTAGCGGAAGAGTTAAGTACGGAGCTATACGGCTCAGGGAGGCTTCAAAAGAGCTGTTTAACAGTGAGCCACAATAACACACTGTAGTATACTGTGCTCTACCTGTCCCAGCTGACTGAAGGCCTGTTGGGAATTATATGGTGCTTGGAGTATGTGTACATACACCATACTGTCCATGCACCTGCATAGTGTGTGGTGCAGGCTGTACATTTATCATTACTCTGCGTTCATCACATATTCTCTGAGTTGTGACACACCACATGGTAACAACTTTAAGTGTAGGCATGGACAGCTAGGTCAGTGCAAGGCTGCCTACAATGATCTGAGTTCTGCAGACCAGGCCTTAAATTGGTCTCCCTCCAGTGTTAAGTTGTAACACTTTGAAACAGAGCCTGGGGATCTTCCAGGCTCCCTCCCAGAGCACTGCAAACAGCTGCTTCGGGCGAACAGGCTGAGAGAGAATCACGGCCAACGGGAGCTGTAGGGGTGGCGCTTGCAAATGAGGGCAGCACATAGCGCCACCTTCCTCATTTCCCTTGCCCCGATAGTAACAGAGAGGGAGCCGTGCTAGTCTATAGACTATCAAAACAAAAGGCAGTCAAGTAGCACTTTAAAGACTAGCAAAATAGTTTATTAGGTGAGTTTTCGTGGGACAGACCCACTTCTTCAGACCATAGCCATACCAGAACAGACTCAACATTTAA
Source organism: Carettochelys insculpta (assembly GCF_033958435.1). Taxonomy (NCBI): domain Eukaryota; kingdom Metazoa; phylum Chordata; order Testudines; family Carettochelyidae; genus Carettochelys; species Carettochelys insculpta. The sequence continues at coordinate 42,082,615 of NC_134137.1, forward strand.
GACACAGAGAACCAAAAACAGTAATCAAGGAGGACAAATCAGAAAACAGTGATCAAGGTGAGCAAATCAGAGAGTGGAGGTGCGGGGGGGGAGATCAAGAATTAGATTAAGCCAAGTATGCAGAGGAGCCCCTATGGTGACTCAGAAAGTTCTCATCCTGGTTCAAACCACGTGTTATTGTGCCAAATTTGAATATAAAAGCCAGCTCAGCTGCTTCCCTTTGAATAGCGGTGCAAAAATTTTTTTCAGTATGTGTCTATGGTCTGAAGAAGTGGGTCTGTCCCACGAAAGCTCACCTAATAAATTATTTTCCTTTGCCCCTAGTGTGTCAGTTGCTTTCAGAAGCAATAGGGGATCAGGGTAGACGGGGCATCTGCCTCAGCCCTGCTGTGCCACAAAATGGGAGGTGCCCAAAGTAAGCGCCCTGCACCCCAAATGCCTGCACCAGCTGAGAGCTCCCTCCCGCATCCTATCTCCAATGACTCTGCACATCCACCCCAATCTCCTGTCCTGTGTCCCCTCTTGCACCCCAAAAGCCTCATCCCCAACACAAGCCCAGAGCCTCTACTGCACCCCAACCCTCTGGCCCAGCCTGGAGCCCCCTCCTACGCTGTGAACCCCTCATGCAACAATTAAACTAGCTAAATGTAGTTATCATATTCTTGAAAATGTATTTGAAATTGTTAAATTATTTGATTATGTGTGTAATTATATATTTAATATTATTGTATGTGTGTGCAGTTTGGTGAGGTGGTGCACAGGGTATTCAGTAGTCACACGGCTCTTTTGGTTAATTATGGTTACAAATGTGGCTCCCAAATCACATAACTATAAGTACCCTGACTCACATTTTTAAAAGATATTTAGGCTTTGCCGTGCTTAGTGGTGATATGTCTTTCTGATGTAGGAGCCTTAACCACTGACTTAAATGAAAGCGTATGAGTAGCTTTTCAGTGGGGCTACTTACATGTATAAACACGTGCTTACAGGCTTTGTGGGGTCAGGGACAGCACATTAAAAGCAGAGTTAAAGGCAGCCTTTAATGATGATTTTTCATGTAAGGGTATACGTGACTACACCACACCTTGACTTCACTGCTGCAGGTTTTTAAAAAGACAGTAAGATGGATGGGAGATTACATCATGCTTCCCTTCCCCCTGTTTAGCCACAGGACACAAAGACTGAAATCCTGAGCCCACTAAAATCAATGGGAGTTTTACCAGTAATGTAAATGGGGTCAGGATTGCAGCCAAGGTGGACAGAGTGAGTCTTTTCACTGCTCAGGTCACTAGTTCAGCCCTGCCCCTCCTTCCCAAAAGCTATTACCATACAAGGCCACCACATAAGGATGACTGAGAGAGGGGGAAAGGGTTGCCCCTCATGCACTTATCCCCTGTACTGTACTGACCTCTTCACGGTAATCCCATAAACGGTAAACTTTGTTCATAAGCCTTTGTTTAGCGCATGGTTTCTCAAATTGGGAGGCATGCCCCCGGAGGGGGGGGCATGAAGAAATTCCAGGGGGGCACAAGGTGACCCAGCCCCCCCCATCATTCCCTGCGCCTCGAGAAAAAGCCAACCTTTGCTTCTGGCTCTCAGCCCCTGCCATTTTACATGGGTGACCCGGCACAGACGCTATAAAAAGCAGGCAGTTGGTGAAGACCCACATGGAGCTATCAGCCTCCTGCAAAGGGGAGTGAGTGGGAGTTGGAGAGTGGAGAGGAAGGAGGAGAAGGATGCATTTAGATGGGGGCTGGGGATGCCTGGCTTTGGGGAGAGGGATGGAGTGAATGGCGGTACCTGGCTTGGGGGGAGGGGAGGGGCTTGGGCAGAGGGGCTCTGGGGGCTCAGGCTGCCAGCTTGCAGGGCTGGTGGGGCTTGAGTGGCTGGCCCCAGCATTGCTGGGCTCGGGCAGCTCGGGCTGGTGGGCAGGCAGCTGGTCCTTGCAGTGTGGGGCTCTGTCAGCTTGGACGGGCAGCTCTGGCAGCCGAGGGCTTGGGCGGGCGGGTAGCTGGCGTGGGCAGCTCTGGCTGCTGGCACAGGGCTCAGGCAGCTGGCCAGCTGGGGCTGCACTAGGCACCCGCAAGGGACCAAGAAAAACTATTTGTGCTTATTTTTAATTTCCAATAACATTTTTATATCACATTTTTGTGTTTGTTGTAAATTATTAATTGAATTTTTTTGTTAAAATGGGGGTTGGATGATGATAAAGAAGAGATGGGGGGACGCGACGGTTTCTCAAAAATCAAAAGGGGCATGATGCCGAAAAGTTTGGGAACCACTGGTTTAGCAGGTCCCCAATTCATTTCGAGAGCCTGCAGAATATCATCACCGCTGCGCTGGGCTGCGCTGGGATGCTGCAAAGGGAAAGAGAGGACGCTGCCTAACGCATGTGGCAACACCAGTTGGGGGCCCTATCAAGCGGTAGTAGATCGGGGGGAGGAGAACTTTTGCTGTGACCCTGGGGCACACTTGCCGAGGCTGCCGAACCCCGCGCTCTCCTGTAGCACCTCCCAGCGAAGAGCGCCGCAAGTTGTACCCCACAGCCGTAGGCCCCCGAGAGGTGGTGGAACCCCGCAAGAGGAAAGGAGCCGCCGGCACGCCGCACGCCTGGCCAGCGGCAGAGCTGGGAACGGGGCTCCCACCCCCGATCCTGGTATTCCCCCGCCGGCTCCTTCTCCGAGCCCCCCGGGCCGAGGCGCAACTACTCCGCGAGAAGCACGTGTGAACGCCCCACGTGCTAGCGGCTGGGCACCTCCAGCTCGGCCGGGGGCGTCTCTAAAGAGGGCAGCGCCCCCTGGGGGAGATGAGGGCCTCCCTTCCGGGCCGGGCGCTCCCCGCTCCGCGGGCGCTGAGCACACGTGGCTCACCGGGACTCCTCCAGGGCGCAGCGTGGCACGTCCGGGGGCCGCCGCTGCCCTTTGTACTCACCAAGTGCAGAGCTTCTCCTGGATGCCGCGCATCAGGCGGGCGGCCGGGGTCGGACGCGGCGCTGCTGCCGCTGCCGCTGCCGCCGCCGGAGGAGCGGCGGCTCCGTCCGGCCGTGCCCGCGGGCCGGGGACAGCCTCGGGACCAGCCCCTTCCATCGGGAGCCAGACGCCGCCGCCGCCGCTGTCTACAATACTGGGCGGACGGGCGGGCGAGCGGGCGGCGCGGGGGAAGGAGGCGGTGCTAGAGCTGCGGTGCTGCCTCGGCACAGGCTCGCTCCGGAGCGGGTGTCTCCTGCAGCAAATCATTAACAGGCCGGGCAGACAAGAGACGAACAATCCAGTCAGGATCGCGCGCTGGCATCTCCCTCCGGGCGGAGACCTGCTCGGGGCGAGACCTCTGCCCTGCTCGCCTGGCTGAGCTGGGGCGCTGCCAGCGCCTGCATGACTCCTGCCCTCCTGCTGCTCAGGTTGTACAGCGTTGGTATATTCCGCTCCCAGGTGCCTGTAGGCACGAGACCGTGGGCCCACACCTCTGCAAGGGGCAGCGCTTCAGCTACCTCTAGGCTGGGGGGGGGGGTTGTCGCAGTTCTGTCGGCAGAACTCAGCACTGTCGTCAACAGCCTTCTGCTTCTCCCCCTTGGCTAGATCTACGGTAAAAGCATCTGTCAACAGCAGTGTCGGTTGCTAGAGTTGTGTCAACAAACCGACAATCGATCCGGCCCAGTCCTCCGTCGACAGAATGACTGACCAGAAGCTGTGCAAACAGGACTGCCTGGTGAACTGGAAGCCCTCTCTATCGACAGTAATGTCTACACTGCACTTCTGTGGAGAGAAGCATTTTTGAAGGATAACTGTTGAAATGAATGCAGACTTCTTTTTGTGTGTAGACGCTCCCTGAGTTATGTCAACAGAAGGCCCCTTCTGTTGACAAGACTCTACTGTAGATACAGCCCATGATGCAGAATGCCTTTCTCAACAGACGGTTGGCAAAAAAGCCATGGGGACACTCCAGGGGGTCCTCTGTTGACAGAGAGGGCTTCCAGGTCACTGGGCAGCCCTGTTTGCTGTGCTTCCGGTTAGTTGTTCTGTTGAGCGAGCAGCTGGCAGTCTGGCTGCTCTGTGTTGACAGCAGATTGACAGAGCGATCCGCTTGCATGTGTGGCCACAATCTGTCAACAGAAGTTTTGTCAGAAGATATCTTCTGACAGTAACTGCTGTTGACAGAACACTGTAGTGTAGGCGTAGCCTTTGGCTTGCAGTGAATCAGAGCTGCGTTCCCAAGGCCTAGTTCTCTGCTAGGGAAGCATGAGTTTTACCCCAGGGTACCCCTTGACATGTGTGGAATTTCTCCAGATTCCATCACTGTAAGTGACTGGAGATTTGGTCCCCTCATTATTTTCAGCCCATGAGAGATGTGTGGGTAGTGCCCCAACCCAGATCCTTAGCTATTGTCAATCAGCATAGCCCAGGGTTTCCTTTCCAGGATGTTGAACAAATCAGAAAGATCACCTGCTGAATTTCACTGATGCAACTTGAATGCATGAACTGTCAAAGAACAAGGAGGATTGTGAATATCAGCGATGCTTTCACACAAATCTACTCTCTCCAAGCACAAGTTGGCAGATCCACATGGGATAATGAATCATTCCCACTAAAAAAAACAAGCAGTCCTGTAGCACTTTAAAGACTAACAATATTATTTATTAGGGAGTGAACTTTCATAGGAAAGACCCACTTCTTCAGATTCTGGAGCAGAACTGAGAGAAAAACCAAGAGCAAACTGGGGAATCTGTTCTCTCAGTTCTGCTCCAGAATCTGAAGAAGTGGGTCTTTCCCATGAAAGCTCGCTGCCTAATAAATAGTGTATCGGGGGTAGATGTATTAGTCTATGGCTGTGTCTATACTACAGGGTAAAATCGAATTTCAAGGAGTTAGCTCGATAGTAAAATGTCACTGTCTTCACAGTTAATACTATTATCTTGATTTATTGAGCCATAATACCAATTACAATATATCTATGTTAGGATGGGTATAGCATCAAATATGAATTTAAAATCTCAAATCAAGGCTCGTGTGGAAGTGCCATATCCTTAATTCAAGTGAAAGGAATTGGATTTGTGATGCCTCACTCACATGGGGGTATCCTTCTCTGGCAATGGCTCCTAGGGAGGTGTGGGTCTTCAGGCACTGCTCCCTCTGTGCGCTCCCACCTGCCACCCCAGGCACTCCCCCTGCACCTCCTCCAGCCTCTCCTACCAATGGGGCAATTCAAAATGCTCTTGGCGTGGGAGTGTTATAAGAAGTACATGGGATCTTTTTAAAGGGACAAGGCAAGAATGCTGCATTTATTGACAATACAGTACCATTATATTATATATATAGTTTACACAGAGGCATATACACACACACACACATGCAAACCCCCGTCTTGTGGTTGCTTATAGTCACCAAAGGTTGCTCACTCTAATCCATTGGGCAGATAGATTGGATGTGAGCATGGAGGCAGGTTCTGTTGATCCGGATCAGTGCTCCAATGTTGACAAGACGAGGAGAGGAACTCAGCTCTGTAGTGGTGCACACGTCTCTTATAGCTTTTAGTCCACGGTTCTGGTTCTGTCCCACTGCCCCAGTCATGATGAGTCACCAGTCAATGGCAGATGGGTTTGATCCTTTCCCACTGTCCAGGTTTCTGTGTGACTCATCACCTACAGATGGGAGATGGGACTTAATCTTCCTCTCTGGGTGGTTGACTGCAAAAGAGTCCAGTTCTTATTGTTCTTCAGCCTCCAAGTCTTTATTGTGCAGACAAGCTGGCTCCAGAGAGTAACTCTTTAAGCATCCACATTCACACTTCCACGTGGCTGTCACACACACCCATTGTCACAGACAGCACAAATGTTACAGGCTCATACAAGAGTAAAATGGAGTTTTGGGTGCAATATGGAATCCTGTACAAAGTGTCTTATGAATATAAAATAATTGATATAAAGAATAACGTGAAGGTAGAAAGTACTTTATAAAATAGCAAATCTAAAGAGTAATACAAAAGTCTGTGGCCTATTAAAAAGATACAGGGTAAAACAGGGAGATACCAAGATACATAGGGGTACAAAGTTCTATTAAAATGTACATAGATATTTAGGGTTGCTGTAGGTGGAGTGCCAGCAGTGCAGCAGGGCTAGAGAGGCTTCCATCTGATCACTCACCCCAGCTACTGACATGTGCATCCTTGCAGTGCGGGAGAAGGAGAGGGATCTCTGAGCCATGTGCTGTTCCATGTCCTACCCCAGCCACCCTCAAACCCATCATCCTCTCCCTGCATCCCCCTGTCCCACCTGATCACATCCTACCCCAGACTCCCCCCAGGGTCTACCATGACACCCACGCTGACCCTCACTGCATCCTCACTTTGGGGGTTGGGGCTGCATCTTGCCCAGCATAGGACAGGTGTGGTGGCTGGGGTGGGGACACTGATAGACATTCAACCAAGAAGACTCCTCAGGCAGCAGCTGATCAGGTGTGAGGTCCCTTCTCCCCCATGCTCCACAGGAAGGGCCCTTTTGTTCTTGGAGTGGGCATTGGGAGAGGGGGGCTACAAATCACCTCCAAATTCCTGCAGCACCAGTACAGCAGCCAGGGGCCACCCACTGTGAGCCTGCTGCCTTGAGCACTGCTCTTATTTGCAGCTTTCAGACTCAATCAGCTTTCACACTCAGCAGCCCTCAGGCAAGGAAGAGACCTGGCTCCAAACATTGCTGAAACAGAGCCCCCAGCCCTGAATATTCATGGTGCTAGAGCACCTCTGGCTTATATAATTTCCCATTGATGTATTTTGCAAAACCAATTATTTCTAGGCTGAGAATAAACAAAAAAAAATCAACCCAAAAGATAACATTTTTGGGTGGAAGGAGGAGTTTGAAAGTGGGAGTTTTGTCAACAAAACTCACAGAGCATCTACGCACAAAATGTCTTTTGTTGCAGTCTATCGACAAAACTCAGCACTTCCACTGACAGTGTTCTTCTTCTCCACCATGAGGAATAACACCTTTGTTGACAGTTTCCGTCAACAAAAAAAGCCATATAGATGCTCTCGGTGGCGGGGGGAGATGGGATGCCTTCTGTCGACAGACAGAGCTTCTGGTTCACTGGGCGGCCCTGTTTGCTGAGCCTCTGGTTGGCCATTCTGTCAAGAGAGTGGCTGGGCAGTCTGGCCACTCTCTGGCGACAGAGCGGTTTGCTCTTTCAATTCACTTTTGTGTGTGTACATGATCTGACGACAGAAGTTTTGCCAGAAGATCTCTTCCAACAGTAACTTCCATCGACAGATCACTGTAGGATAGATGCAGCCTAGGTGTATATAGCTACAGAGATGATGATGATGGGCAATCACTCATTGCTGAGTATGATGGCGTGGGTGAACAACTGGCTGGATAACCGTACCCAGAGAGTAGTTATTAATGGTTTTCAATCCTGCTGGAAAAGTATAACTAGTGGGGTTCCGCAGGGGTCTGTTTTAGGACCGGTTCTGTTCAATATCTTCATTAACGATTTAGATATTGACATAGAAAGTACACTTATTAAGTTTGCAGATGATACCAAGCTGGGAGGGGTTGCAACTTCTTTGGAGGATAGGGTCATAAGTCAAAAGGATCTGGATAAACTGGAGAAATGGGCTGAGGTAAACAGGATGAAGTTTAATAAGGACACATGCAAAGTGCTCCACTTAGGAAGGAACAATCAGTGTCGCACATACAGAATGGGAAAGGACTGCCTAGGAATGAGTACAGCAGAAAGGGATCTAGGGGTTATAGTGGACCACAAGCTAAATATGAGTCAACAGTGTGATGCTCTTGCAAAAAAAGGCAAACATGATTCTAGGATGCATTAACAGGTGTGTTGTGAACAAGACACGAGAAGTCATTCTCCCGCTCTACTCTGTGCTGGTTAGGCCTCAGCTGGAGTATTGTGTCCAGTTCTGGGCACTGCAGTTCATGAAGGACTTGGAGAAATTGGAGAGGGTCCAGAGGAGAGCAACGAGAATGATCAAAGGTCTAGAGAACATGACCTATGAAGAAAGGCTGAAAGAATTGGGCTTGTTCAGTTTGGAAAAGAGAAGATTGAGGGGGGACATAATAGCAGTTTTCATGTATCTAAAAGGATGTCATAAGGCAGAGGGAGCGAACTTGTTCTTTTGCCTCTGAGGATAGAACAAGAGGCAATGGACTTAAATTGCAGCAGGGGAGGTTCAGGTTGGACATTAGAAAAAAGTTCCTAACTGTCAGGGTGATCAAACACTGGAACAAATTGCCAAGGGAGTTGGTAGAATCTCCATCACTGAAGATATTTAAGAAGAGGTTAGATAGATGGCTTTCAGGGATGGTCTAGAAAGTGCTTGGTCCTGCCATGAGGGCAGGGGGCTGGACTTGATGGCCTCTTGAGGTCCCTTCCAGTCCTACTATTCTATGATTCTATGATCATCTTCCAAGGGAGTTGTGGAGCCTCAGGTGTCTGATAAAGTCTATCCTCGAACCACAAGTTCCATTATAGTGAAGACTGATGTTTCCAGGTATGGCAGGAGGCTGTTGACCATGAATGGAAGCCAGTCTCTCCTTTCTCCTGCAAATCTTTTCCCCTTCAGTTTGTTGATGAACAAGTTCAAAAGGCGGGGGACCATCGGCATAGATCTTCTCTCCATTTTGAATGATCCTGGCTGAATGTCTCCCAAGTGTCAAGGTCAATATTGCACTTCTTTAAATTATCCTTCAGCCAATCGTTGTGATGCTTCCGTTGTCCTCCAATATTATGGGACCCTTTCAGCTGAGAGAACAAGACCTGTTTTGGGAGGGTTGTGATCTGAAATCCAGACAACGTGAACAGTCCAGTGGAGATGCTGATAGATGTTCATTGCCTCGATTCTTGTGGTCTTTGCCTCTTCCAGATCACTAACATTGCCGCTCCTATCTTCCCATTTGATCTTCAAGATCTTGTAGAGGCCACATTGGTGATGTCTCTCAAGAGTTGTGTCAACACGTGCACGCTACGTCGAAGTAGCGGCACTAACTTCGAAATAGCGCTCGTCGCAGCTACATGCGTCGGGCGCTATTTCGAAGTTAACTTCGATGTTAGGCGGCGAGACGTCGAAGTTGCTAACCCCATGAGGGGATAGGAATAGCGCCCTACTTCGACGTTCAACGTCGAAGTAGGGACCGTGTAGACGATCCGCGTCCCGCAACGTCGAAATTGCCGGGTCCTCCATGGCGGCCATCAGCTGGGGGGTTGAGAGACGCTCTCTCCAGCCCCTCAGCTCACTGGTGGCCGCGTGGAGTGGCCCCTTAAAGGTCCCCTGCCCCTCCCTGCCTCTGCAGGAAGCTGAGGGAACGTGCAGGCTGCAGCCTGCACACGCGGCTAGCCTGCACCACCCTCAGCGACCCAGCCAGCTGCGATGGCTGCCTGGCAGCACCCCCAGCGCCCCCAGGGGACCCCCCCCCAAGGGGAGCCAGGGCAGCCAGCCCAGCCAGAGGGGCAGCCAGGCTGGCAAGCGGCAGCGGGGCCCCTCCTGGACGGAGGCCGAGCTGCGGGACCTGCTGGGGCTCTGGAGCGAGGAGGAGGTGCTCCAGGTAATGGGGAGCAAGAGGCGGAACGCGGATGCGTTCGCTCGGCTGGCCGACGGCCTGGCTGCCCGGGGTCACCCTGCGCGCACTCCTGACCACGTCAGGAGTACAGTCAAGGAGCTGCGGCAGGGTTACTCCCGGGCCCGGGATGCGGCCAGCCAATCTGGGGCCGCCCCTGTCACTTGCCCCTTTTACAGGGAGCTCAGGGACATCCTGGGCCCCCGGCACACCTCCTCCCCTCCGGCCACCCTTGACACCTCGGCTGACGAGCCCCAGCAGGTCCTGCAGCCGGAGTCCGCCCCGGAGGCAAGCCCCGCACCCCGGGGGCCCCCCCCGGAGGCCACCCCCGGGACATCGTGGCAGGAGGAGGAGGAGGAGGGGGTCTCCTCCTCCGCAGAATCCAGCCTGCAGATCCTCCTCCTGCCATCCCGGAGCAGCAGCAGGGCCTCCGACCCCCGGGGATCTCCGGACCGTGGGAGCAGACCGACAGGTAGGTACCCCTCTCTGGTGGACACCCCTGGGCTTGAGGGGCGGGGGTAAGAGATATGTGTCCAGGGCCCCCCACATGCTCACATGGCCATGGCCCCAAGGACACCAGGGCCATGGCCCTCACAGCACTGCAGCCATCAGCCCCTGCCCCCCCCCACCCCGCATGACAGTGCCATGCCCCATCCCCGGGCCAGGGGGGAGCGGAACCTCGAGAGGCCCCCAGGAGGAGGGGGTGGGACACCCCGCAGCAGCAGCATGTGATGGAGTGGGGGGAGTGCCAAAGGGAGACTCAGGCTACATATGAGCCACAAGAGCCAAATAGCTCCCAGGGGCAAAGGAGGATCCTGGCGCTACAGCTGGCAGGTGACACCTCTGCCCTGAACAAACAGGAGGGAGGAGCCGAGCTGGCTTGGAATTGAGGGGCGAGGGCGGGGGCCACAGGTAGAGGCTAGGGGAAGGGAGAGCTGGTAGGCAGCCAGCCTGAGGAGGGGGAAAGCTGCATCCCAGAGGGGCCCCCCTTGGGGTCTTCTCCCCACGACGGGTTGGAAGGACTGTCTCTTCCGACAGCTGGTGCTGTCACTCCTGGCAGAAACTGGGCATTTGTGCCCTAAGAAACCTCTCCTGCTCTCAGACCCTGCGGGGTGAAGTGAGAGTCGCTCCCACCAGGGGACGGGGTGCAGGGCAGGGGGACCCCTGAACCCCATCCATCACAGCAGCATCTCCCGGGGACGGGGATGGGGAACCTGCAGCACAGGGCTGGTGGGACAAAGGCCACGGCTCAGGGCCCACACTAACGCCTGTCTCCATTCTTCTTCCCCCTCTCCTCTCCTGTGTCCTGCACCTGCACCATCAGAAGGACCGGAAGAGAGCGCCGGCGAGGCGTCAGTCGTCCCGGAGAGCCCTCCAGGACCATCGCTCCAGGGCAGCCCCTCGGCCGAGGACCGACCGGCCCCACGGCGGGCTAGACGGCAGACCCCGCGCCTGCAACTGCCGACGGCGATGGACCCCCAGCTGCTGGGCATCCTCAGTCGGCAGCTGGAGGTCGCGGAGCAGCACCTCCAGCTGCAGGAGCGGGCACTGGCCTGGCGCCAGGAGGCATGGGGGGCCTACATGCAGACATTTAACCGCCTGGTGGACTACCTGGCCCCCCATGCCGCGCCGGCCGAACCATCGCCTGCCCTGCCTGCTCCTGCAGCCCCACCACCAGCTGCTCCGCCCGTCCGCCGTCGCCCCGCCACCCACCCGCGAGGGCCGGAGTGCCGAGGGACCCCTGGAGCCACCTGACACTCGCCGGCCCCCATACCTTCCAGTCCAGCCGCTCCCACCCAGCCACGGACCAGGCTGCAAGTGCGGCGGGGCTCCCGGCCGGCCACGCCCAGTGCCGGGATATAGGGGCGAGGGGCCCGGGACGTGGCCCCCCCCCTTGTATATAGTTGGACCCTGTTTTTTTGGTCCCCCCGTTTGCCCCGTCCCCCCCATGTAAATAGTTCTCCCCTTTATCCTCCCTGGTTTTCTTTTTATTATTTATGGCAGACAGTTGTTTCTTTGGATTGTTTTATTTTTGTACATATTGCTTTTCTTGAACGTTTGTACCTCGTTGTTTTCTGTTTGTGGTTCACATATATTTATTTACATCAAAAACAAAAAATTTCTGAAAGAAAAAAATAAGTTTCGGCAAGGAAAAAAAAAATTTACGTTCAACCACAAGTGCGTGCTGTCATGTGTCCAGGACAAGTGGGGGGGGCGGTGGGGTGCTCCATGGTGTGGGCGTTGGGACAGGAGTGTGGGGGAGGAAGGGGCGGGCAGTAGGGGGCCTGGGCAGAGTTCACCCCGCAGCCTGTTCATCAAAGTGGGCCCGCAGGGCCTCCCGGACCCGGGTCCCCTCGGGGTCCACCTGCCGACTGGGGGCAGCAGGTGGCTGGACGTGTGCCCTGCCGGCCTCCGCAGCCCAGCCCTGGAGAAAGGTCTCCCCCTTGCTCTCGACCAAATTGTGCAGGGCGCAGCAGGCACCCACAATCTGGGGGATGTTGTTGGGGCCTGCATCCAGGCGGGTCAGGAGATATCTCCAGCGTCCCTTCAGGCGGCCAAATGAGCGCTCCACCACCTGGCGCGCACGGTTCAGGCGCTCGTTGAAGCGCTCCTGGCTAGCGGAGAGATGGCCTGTGTAGGGGTGCATGAGCCACGGCCGGAGGGGGTAGGCCGCATCTGCGATGACGCAGAAGGGCATGGTGGTGTCCCCCAGAGGGATCTCCCGCTGGGGGATGTAGGTCCCCGCCTCCAGCCGGCGGCACAGGCCCGAGTTCCAGAAAACCCGGGCGTCGTGGGTGCTGCCAGGCCAGCCCACGTAAATGTCCTGGAAACGTCCCCGGCTGTCCACCAAGGCCTGCAGGACGACAGAATGGTAGCCCTTTCGATTGAGGTATCGTCCGCCACTGTGATGCGGGGCGCAGATGGGGATGTGAGTCCCATCCAGAGCCCCGAAGCAGTTGGGGAAGCCCAGGGTGGCAAAGGCAGCGATGGTGGCATCTGGGTCCCCCAGCCTCACGAGCCTGTGCAGGAGCATGGCATTGATGGCACGCACGACCTGCAGAGAAAGCACATGGGACAGCACCAATGAGGGGTGAGCAGGGTGTGCGTGGCCCTGCCCTGCCCTGCCCTGCTCTGGCCCCCCTGCCCTGCCCTGCCCTGCCCTGCCCTGCCCTGGCCCCCCTGCCCTGGCCTCCCCCCGTGGGTTTGCTTACCTCCATGAAGACAGTCCTGACGGTGGCCTTGCCGACACCAAACTGCTGTCCCACGGATCGGTAGCTGTCCGGAGTGGCCAGCTTCCAGACAGCGATGCCGACCCGTTTCTGCACCGTGAGGGCACGCCGCATGGCAGTGTCCTGGTGCCTGAGTGCAGGGGTGAGCCACTGGCACAGCTCCAGGAATGTCTGCCGGGTCATCCTGAAGTTCCTGAGCCAGTGGTCGTCGTCCCACTCCCCAAGCACCAGCCGCTCCCACCAGTCGGTGCTGGTGGGGTAGCTCCACAGCCGCCGGCGTGTGAGGCAGGGGGTGGAGCGGGGTGTTGCAGGGGTAGGGGTTGAGCCCTGCTGCCCTGGGGGCATCTCCTCCCCTGGGGCAAGGAGGTGCTCAGCTGCCTCCCACATGGCATGGGTCAGGGCAAGCCCTGCTCCTGCCGGGAGGGCTGGGTGGACCTCTAGCTGCTGCTGCTGCTGCTGCTGCTGCTGCTGGGGGTCCATGACTGTGGCGCCCGGGGTCTGTGTGCCTATGGCTCCTCAGACCGTGTGCTGTGCAGGCTGAGTGTGTCTGGGAGGGGGCCTTTAACGGAGCGGCTAGCTGTTGCCCCGGAAGCGCTAGTCCGCCCTGTGACCCTGTGTGCAGCTGTGCCTGGCATCCCTATTTCGATGTGTGCTACTTTGGCGTGTAGACGTTCCCTCGCTGCGCCTATTTCGATGTTGGGCTGCGCAACGTCGAAGTTGAACATCGACGTTGCCAGCCCTGGAGGACGTGTAGACGATATTCATCGAAATAGCCTATTTCGATGTCGCCACATCGAAATAGGCTACTTCGATGTAGGCTTCACGTGTAGACGTAGCCAAGGACTTTCAAAAGATGTCTGTAGGTTGTCCAGGCTTCAGACCTATACAACTGACAGCATCACTCTCAGGTCATTGAAACACTCAGGCTCCTCCACCACTACAAGGTGGCAGTGGCACCAACAGCCACCCTGGCTGCAAGCTGGGAGGGGACCCAGCTCCCTGTCCCCAGAAGGGACAAGGCCAAAGGCAGAAGGGACAGGGCTTAGAGCAGTCAGTTCAGGATCTCACCCCCGATGCTCCCTCAGAGCTGCACTCAAATCAGCAGCACAATGCTCCGTGATGTTTCAAAGGGGCCTAAATCTCCAGCCACTGCTGCTGGCCATGGACAAAGCTCTGAGCCCCTTTGAAATGCCAGGCCAGGGGGCAACTGCCCCCTTCCCCTCCACCATCAGCAGACCTGTCAGGTGGTGATCCATGGAGTGGGTTAGGTAGATAAATAAGATGCTGGTAGGTGGAGATCCAGAATATGAAGCATAGTTCATGGGTTTTGTAAGACCAGTGCAGCTTCTTCTTGTTGTTGTTCATTACAAATGGCTTCTTATGTGAAGCTCTCTATGTGCAGTTCTTCATAACTGCTGATTTTGGTGGATTTACAATAGTATTTCCCTTTTACATATTTTCCTCTTTGGTTGGTGGGTGAATGCTTACACAAAACAACAAGGGAAATTGACTCATCCTCTGATACTGCAAATATTGATGTATATGAGTGGCTTTTTCACGTGAGTGGGCCTGTTGAGATCAAAGTGATTATTCATAAATATAAAGTTACATAAGTGTTTCAGGAGTGGAAGGGGAAAATCCTTGTTACCTACAACAGCTGATCAGGCTCTAAATGAATAAAGGAAAAACAATGAAACTGGCTGTACACACCAAGTGCCATCAAATGCATAGAGAAAATAGACTTGTGGAGGGACAAAGAGAAAAAAAATCCATTCAACTTGTTTCAATGGAATAGTCAGGCAGAAGTCTCAGAAGGGTAGCTGTGTTAGTCCGTATCTTTAGAAACAACAAGGAGTTCTGTAGCACCTTAAAGACTAACAGATTTATTTGGTCATAAGCTTTCCTGGGTAAAAAAACACACATTGCATCTGACAAAGTGCTTTTTGCCCCTAATAGAATAGAGATACTTTTCACCACTAGAGGTTCCACATGATCCATGCATTTCTCTATGTCATCTAAGTCTCAATGTCCATCTCTTCTGCCTGCTTTGTGGTGCTATTCAACTCATATGGAAATTATTATTTATGCCATCTTCTTTTTTCCTTAATTTGTATGTCTTCTTCCACAATACACTCAGGATTTCTAGCAATAAAGATAAGTGGGTTTTGCACTGTACTAATAAGTGAGGGTTATGGCTGAAGTATAGACAGCATGAAGAAGCAAACCTCCTTTTCTTCTGCAACAGATTTCAACACCTCCTTTGGTATTCCCCAGGGCTTCCAGGTCTGATGGGACATATAAGCCCTACAGCATGTCCTGGGTCAGCCTTAGGGCCCACACTCAGTGGTGTGTGTCCATTATATTTCCAACAGAATTCTCCGAGGGGGCATTCTTACCAGGTGCCCGAACATGGGCAGTGAGTGAAGCTCCCCAGCCTATGGCCATGCCCACATTCCAGTTCCATTCCACCCAGGCCCCATCCCTTTTGCTCTGTCTCTCTCTTCCCTCTGCTCACCCATTCCAGTCAAATCCCTGAACCCAAATGTTGCAAATGACATTTGGAAAAACAAAAGCACTTTTCTAAAATTTCTTTCTGAAGAAAATGGAGCATGTTTTCCACTGCAAGCCAGATTGTTTAGACTGGACATGCAGAAGGTACTTCATTAAAATCACTAAATTTAGGAATAAAACAATTCAGTCACGGATTTTTGAAGTTTGTCAGAGGTTTATTTGTGTAAGAAAAGTGTTAGCAGGAGCTCAAGAAGAAATTTGCTGCTGAAGAAATTTGAGGAATGTATCCTTTAGATACTATTTTCATGAAAATGCAAATGTGTGCATATCTAATACTTTGTTTGCAAGGCCTCATGGGTAGCAGATGAAGCAATAGGATTTTGTCTAATGTAAACAACATGTTGTTGTAAAGTCACAATTTATGCTATCACCCAGTGTAAGGATTGTGGAGTCTTATCAATGCTTGAAGTTGTTGTGGGGGTACAGGGCAGTCATCATTGCTGCGTAACATATGGATTGCACAGGGCTCCCCTCATCTGAGCATTGTGAGAAAGCGGGGGTGAAGGGTAGCTGGTTGAGTCAGCTGGCTGGGAGCATTTGATCTTATAGCTATAAGCCTGGTTTGATTAGTCCTTTCCCTCCACTGTTCAAAGACAGAGCTAAAAGTTGGATGCTGCCGTTTGTATTCTTTTTAGCTGTGTCCACCTGTGCAAGAAACTTTGAAACATGTGTCCCTTTTTCAAAAGAATGGGAGGAATGTCTACACATGCAACACATTCTTTTGGAAGAAAATTGAAGGAATGTGGTGCAGATGTTGAAATCCAAACCTTGATCCTGTATCAGGAAGAGCATCCCCTTTCACAAAACTATTTTGAAGGAGTATACTTGTAGACAGACACTCCACAGCACACTCTTTCAAAAGAGGAGTCCGCCATGGCACCAACTAGATGGAGCACAGGGACACTCTAGCCTGCAGCCATGGGGCTCTATGATCCCTGCAACCAGCCACCTTTAAAGTGACACGGACACAGGAACCCCATGGCAGGAAGCTCAGATTGTGCTAGGAGCGGCCCAAGCACTAGCCCCTCCTCAGCATGCACTCAGAACAGCCCCAGAGCAGCAGCAGAGACAGATGGCCAGCAGCCAGCCCCTGCAGGAGCCCCAGGGCCCCACTCCCCTAGAGCCATTGAAGGGCTCCCAGGGGCGTAGGAGTGAAAAGAAAATGGGATCCCTGCTGGACAGAGCAGGAGCTCAGGGACCTCCTTGGTTTGTGGAAGGAGGAGGAGGTCCTAAGGGAGATGGGTGTGAAGTAGCGAAATGCCACTGCTTTCACCCACTTGGCCCAGCGCCTCCTGTTTAGGGGCCACCTGGAGTGCACTGCTGACCAGGTCCACAGTAAAGTTAAGGAATTGTATCAGGGCTGTGCCCAGGCCCGGGACCAGGCTGGCCACTCCAGAGTAGCTCTGGCAAACTGCCCCTACTATAGGGAGCTACAGGGCACCCTGGCGCCCCAGGACAGCTCCCCACCCCTGGCAGTCCTCAACATGTTGGCAGACAAGCTACAGGTGGAGGAGCAGTCCAGACTGGGGACCAAGGAGGCTGACATCACCACCAAGTGGTCAACCAAGGAGGGGGACCTGACCATCTACCTCTCCTCCCACTCATCCAGCTGGGCGACCAAGAGCCAGGCATCCCCTGATGTCGCTGAGCGACCCTTGCATATGTGCATAACAGGGCATGCACCCCAGCCTGTGGGCTGTGAGCAATGAACCTGCCAGCTGGCCATGAAGGGGACCAGTGGTCCTGGGCCAGACACTTCCTGGCCTGGTGTGGCACACGGCACCCCATGACAGCTGCCGGCAATGGCCAGCACCCGCCGCCGGTGGACAGCGCTGCAAGCTGTGCGCAGGGTGGCGGGTAGTTGGGGCTGGACAGCACCCAGGGACCACTCCACATAGGCTGGGAACCCCCACCCACCAGAGATGTCCCTTGGCTGCTGTGCCATCAGATGGGATGCCAGCCCCAGGATAGGGGAGGGTGCCCCGAGTGGGAGGGATGCTGCCCCACAGTCATGCTCCCTGGGCCATAATATGGTACTGACATGCTGTGCTCCTTTCCATACAGCTGCAATACCCAAAGGTTCGGGGAGCCCTGTGCCCTCCATTGTTTCAGAGAGATGCCCAGTGGATGTGGAGAGCGCCCAGGCCCCAACACACACAGCACACCACTGGGGCAGTGGCCGAAGGGCTCCTCAGCAGGCTGAGGAGGACCCGACTAGCCACCGTCAGGCAGAGGTGGCCGAAAAGCACCTTTCAGCTCACAGAGGCCAAGCTGGAGTGGCGATGGGCAGCCTGGGACAGGCTGCTGACCAACCTGAAGGACATTGGCAGCACCCACAGGCAGCATGCAGCCAATGTGGCCCGCCTCTTTGCCCCCACTGCCACTCACCCTGCCCAGCCCACGGCTGTTCCCACATCCGAGCCCCTCGCACAGACTTACCTCCCGGTGCTCCATGCCCTCTTCCTGCCACACCGAGAACCCCACACCTGGGGGAGCAGGGGATCCTGGGGCCAAGAGGGTTCACGGTCTACTACCCCAGCCCTGGATTGAGCCCCTCTCCCCTCCAGGTTAAAACCCCTCCCATCCCCTGCTTGGTACACCATTGTTCTCCCCCTGTACAAAGATTCCCATTCAGAGTTTGATATCGTGTAGGTAAAGTTTTATTTTGCTAACTCCCTCTTGTGCTGTGCTCTTTGGGTAGGGATGGTGGGTGGTGGATGCACAGGTGAGGTGATAGTAGTGGCAGCGCAGATGGTGAGGGGTGGATGTGCTTGTGGGATGAGTGGGGTGGGAGTCACGGGTGTCTGGTCGTGAAGCCCTGCCATAGGGCTTCCCTAATTCAGAGGCCATCCTAGTGGTCCTGGTGGATGGGGGCAGCGTCTGGCTGCTCATAGACAGCAAAGGCCCCACTGCCCGCCCCCAGGACATAAGCACCCCCCTTGCCCTCCACAACGCTGTGGAGAGCGCAGCAGGTGCCTACCACCTGGGGCACATTGAGGACTCTCCCTTTCAGCCCACCCAGGGTCAGCAATGGCTGCCGTCCAGGCCAGCTGAGGCTCCCCACGCAGGGCGGCTGATGTTGCCCACCCAGGCTGGCTGGAGCTGCACACCCTGGGACCAGCTGGGGCTGTGTGTCCTGGGACTGCAACGGTTCTGTGCCTGGGGTGCCTGGGGCTCCCTCCTTGGGGTTGGCTGGGGCTCCATGCCCCCAGCCTCTGGTGGCCTGTTCTAGGCAGCTGACCTGGGGAGCTGGCCCCACAGCAGCCACCAGCCAGCTGGGGAGTAGGCCCCAGCACAGTCAGCAGCCTGCGCATGGCAGCTGGCTGCTCCCTCTTCCACTCCCCCATGGCCCTCCGTGATTATCCATCATATTCAGTCATCCAACTGTCGGTTGGTCACAATTATGCCAGATAACTGGGGTTTTACTGTATTCTGGAATACGTGCTGCAGCCCTTCTCTGTTCTACCTTTTTTTCCAGCTGGTTAAGCAATGCACTAAATTGTCTAGGAAGGCTGTGGAATCTCCAGCATCGGAGATATTTAAGAGCAAGTTAGATAAACATCTGATAGGGATGATCGAGATCAGAGGTTGGCAACCTGCAGCTCTTTAAGGAGTAATATGCAGCTCCAGACACTGCTGCCATTGACTCCTTTGAGGCTCCCTGCCCTGCTGCTGCTGGAACAGTAGAACTAAATTTAATTGGTTTAATGGCTGGCAGGGCAGTGGGAGAGATCCAGCCATTAAACCAACCGAATTTAGTTCCATTATTTCAGCAGCATCAGGGCAAGAAGCCACAGAGAGCCACTCACTCACCCTGCTACCCAAGCAGCCATACCCCTTCTATGGGCATGGCTTGGCTCACCCCCTGCAGTGGAACACCTCCATGCCAGCCTTCCTTCTGCTGGGCACATGTGGCTGCCTGGTGTAGGCTCCCCAGACAGCACCACAGGTGGATTAGTCCCAGGGGCTGGTTTGGGGTTGAGATGGGTTAATCCCGGGGGTAGGGGAGATGGGTTTGAGGCTGAGCCTGGTGTTGGAGAGGCCAGATTTGAGGATGAGAGGGGTTAAGCCTGGGCATAGGGGTGTGGGTTTGTGAGATGGGAGGTAAATCTTGGGTGTAGGGGCAGATTTGAGGGCTGAGGTGGGTAAAGCCTGGAGATGGGAGTAGGTTTGGGGGCCGAGCGGGATATATCCTGGGAATGGGGGGTGGGGTATAGAGGGTTGGCGCAAACATTGCTCCTTCTTGCTTACGAGCCTGGCCCCAGACGCAGCGTTTTCCTTGTCTTCATTTGCACTCCAATCCAGGGGTGAAAGTAACTCAGTTCCCCCACAAAATCCAAAAATGACCATGGACTTTACCTAGAGTAGGGACCTACTGCTGGGAGTGGTGTCAGATGAGCAGCTGGTGGTCAGGCTACCCATGTGACCCAGCCAGACCCAATCCAAAAAAGCGATGTGGACCCATGTTGTCAGCTTCCCACTAGTGAGGCAAAGGGTGAGTGTCAGAGTGATGCCAGAATGGCAGCAGGAGGGATGGACCATGACCCTTGGCCCTCTGCAATGGAGAAAAAAAATAAAACTGAAACTTTTTGGATGGAAAATTTTAAATGGATTCTATTAGAAATCCAAGTATTAAAATAGGGGTACAAGAGTAATGGTGTTCATATATATTTTATATAATCTATGTTTATAGTATGTCCATAACTGTAACAGCTGAATAAATACTTCTCAACTTATAAAGATACACAATGTATGACAAAGACCCAAGATCAGACACAAAAGTATTATTCCTGGTAGAAACGTAATATGCTGGTGTTAATGGTCTCAGTATATTAATTCTTTGTTGCTGATTTAATAATTTTTCAACAATAAAATGGAGGGAACACCAAATTTGTGTGGATGTGATTTTGGGAATAAAATGAGGTACACTTGTACCAAATTCCAAGTACAGTAAACTCTTTCATATCAGGCAGCCTCAGGACTGGGAGGTTGCCAGATGTTCAAATATTCTAGAAAGAGAGGTATACCTAGCAATGTATAGCACTAAAGATAAACAATATTAGATAGTAAGAAACAAATAAAAATGTAATGCAGAGTACTTTATTTACCAACAACAGTAGTATTGTACACTGTAAACTTATACTGTATTTGCTGTATTTATTTGTATTTACTTTCACCTTACTGTACTTATGGAAAATGTAATTAAAATTTACTTATGGTTAAAATGCCGGTTATGTGAGAATTCTGGATAATAGAATGTGGATATGAAAAAGTTTACTGTACCTCTGTATTTGGCCAGGTGCCAAGTACAGATTTGAATCTGCATTGCGCCCTAAACTGTAATCCTGTTTGCTTTTAGGTCAAGCAATACAGCAATCCCTAAGAAAGCTTTGTCCCTTCCTCGTGAGAGGAGAATTCCAGTCTGCCCCGTGTATGGAATGTTGGTCTTGGGCCTGATGGAATTTTTTCCCAGAGTGTTTCTACCTGTCTTATCATATTCTGGGTCCCCAGGTAATGTTTCTGGAATGGAGACATTCTACAGGTTGAGCTAAATCGACTGCCGGTGCCTCACATCTACAGGAACTCTTGAGAAATGTGAAACAGAAGCATAGGAAAGAAGGTTCTTTGGTTGCTGGATTAAAATTGCTTTGTTAATAAGTTCCTCAGCTGTATGTATTTTAAGAATGTAAGGAAGGTCTTCATAAGATTTAGGTATGTCATCTATTTATCAAAGGAGTGTTTTCAAAATTACAGTGCCATTAGGTTTTAACTCTAGTTGCTTTCCCTTGTTGTCTCCAATGTTTCATTCACGGCACTGTTCACTGAAGAGGTCAACTGGAAAAAAATACCCCAAAACAATACTATTTTGAGCCCGAATAGCAAAAGCTACAGATTTGTATGGCAGATCTTATTATAATGTATATGTTCCTATGTCAGCATATTATAGGTAATTCCCTGAAATCGCAGCAGAGTATGACTCCGAAGGAGGCCAAATATTTCATACAGTTAAGAAAGCAGCCTCCTCATTTGGCTGCTGGAACATCTCTTTGCAGGAAGACTATATATTTTTTCTTATTAATCAAAGTATGTTAAATAGCTTCAAGCTTTTGTATCTCTTGCCTTTGTTATGTCTGTCTCTAGAAGACACAGAACAGGACTTTTTCTCACGGTAATCTTTGCCGGACTGGTGCAAAAATACAAGATTTTCCCATCAGTGCTTTTGATGATCATTTATCAGGCAGTACCAAGTACCACTAGCAGGACATGATGGATTTGAGGGGTTTATGTTTAGGCTAGCCATAAAGGCAGACTATCCTTCCAGATTTTATTTTATTTTATTTTATTTTATTTTATTTTATTTTTGCTATTACTGGAATTAGGAACAGGGTCAGTGAACTCAAAAGCGCAAGTGTACAATATCTGCTATGATATCACACTTTGTTTGGGCATAATAGTAATGCATTCTTTCAACCTTTTTCCCCATTGGGCTGCCCTGTCAGATAGGAACCCACTACTCACTTGTTTATATCTAGCTTTTGTAAAACAGCAAAACTCATCCTGCGTGAGGCCAGAGCAAACTGTACCCAAAGACTCCTGTATGTTCCCTCAATTATTTAGTCCCCATGGACAGCCCTCATAGGTGTGTGCACCTTTAAGAATTTATTATCTGTTAAGGTGATTTTCAATGGGCATTCAACTCCTTTAGGCTTCTTTAAGGCTGAAATGTTCAATATTTACTCATAAGAAAATCCCTCCAGACCCTGATTGATTGAACTCCTTCCAGTTGGTCAACAACTTTCTGACAATGAGTTACCAAAAGACAGAACACATATTTTTTCCAGCTGTCATCTCACCTAGGCTCTTGAGAGAGGAATCTGTGACCACTGTGCTCTCTGACATGAAATCTCTGGGGCAGTGTCTTAATTGCAACAGAGATAGGATAGTATGTTGAGCTAATGCTTGCCTAGAAGATGAACCCTGGGTTAGCATCCCAGAATGATATTAACTCTTTCTGCACATTTAAAAGTTATAGAGGTTTCTTGCTGGATCACTCACAGAATAGACATCAAATGATTAATGAGCCCAATTTTCAGTTTTGCTCAGCAGCTGTAAGTTCCATCAGCTGCAATTATGAATGTACAGTGTCTCTAAAACAATCATTGCTGAATCAAGCACATGATTCCCTTGTATTACAGTGGTACCAAGAGGCTTCAATTAGCACTGAGGACTCACTCTGCTACAGGTTGTACGTACTTGCTGAAAGGTGCATTCCCTGCCCTGAAGAATTTACTGGTTTAAGAGCATGATTCAGCTTCCATTAAAGTTAATGGGAATCTTTTCATTGACATTAATGGATATTGGACCAAACCCTAAATCAACGTGTCCCAAACTCAAAACATTCACATACCCTTTTTGGGGTTTTGGCCTTATCGGTGTCTCCCCTCTCCCAGTGCCATTTCAGTGCTTATCTCCTCATTTTAATAATTTATTTTCTGCTGCTACCCCTTGAAATCCTTTTGAGTACCACCAACGATACATCTGCCACACTTTGGGAAACACTGACATATTTAGCATTTGCTCTCAGTCCTATTTCCATATTTTTTCCATGCAGCCAGATACCCTCTCCCGATTCCAGTTCATCAAGCCACCAGCCTCTCTGTAGTCAAATCTCCTGCCACACCCCTAAAGTCTTTCTTGTTGCTTAATGTCTATAACCGGCAAGGTTAAAGCTGGAAAATAAGCCAGGTTATTCCCTCCCCTCAGCTTCCCAGTGAATCCTCTTGTTTCTGTGTGTCTCTTTCAGACTATAAACTGGGAGCTAGGAATGTCTTCATTTGGTGTCTTGTACAGCCATTAAGTACTAGTAGTAGTAGTCGTAGTAGTAGTAGTAATTAATAAATAGGTAGCTACAGCTCCTAAATAAAGGGAATCACAGGCAAAGGAAATAGGTTCTGATCACTGTCCTTATCAAGGAGGATATTAGCAAAGACACCAGTAATAACCTCACAACATGTATTGAAATCATTATATCTGGCCACTAGGAATCAGGCGTTTATACTGGCTAATTATCTCCCAACTCTATACTACTCATCTACTTTTATTTGATGGCCGCCTGCTGCAGAGCCACGTTGGATTTGAACTTTTATTTTACAATAACAATAAGCAGTTACGAAATCCAATACAGTAAAAAAATTTCTAACCATGTGATCAATATACAATAAACACTTTCATATCTGGTACTCTATTGTCTGGAACTCTCACATAACCGGCAGTTTAATCATAAGTAAATTTTAGCTATGTTTTCCATAAGTATATAGTTAAAGTAATAAAATAAATACAGAAATACAGTATAAGTTTACAGTGTAGACTACTACTGCTGTTGGTAAATAAGGTACTCTGCATACCTTTGTTTGTCTCTTAATACAGTATCTAATCTTGTTTTTCTTTAGTGTTATACACTGCTAGGTATACCTCTCTATGATCCAGAATATTTGAATATCTGGCAACCTCCCAGTCCTGGGGCTGCCAGATATGAAGGAGTTTACTTTGCTTACAAATAGGCTAAACCTAAGGGTGCTTAGACCCTTGTGGGTCAGCTCCAACATGGTCAAGCAGCCATTAAGAATGATTTTTTTGTACAAACAAGTGATGTCACTGCCAAGAATTGACTTAATTTGCTAGCTTTAGCAAAAGCTAGTCTGAACCAGTTTTTCCCTGCTATCTTCCTTCTTTCAAGATCTTCTCTTACCCTCACTTTTCCCCTCACTACCATCCTTGCTTGCACAAGAGAACAGTGGAAAGTTCTGGGTTTGTGTCTTTTTAGACAATTTCCCTTTTTCTGTTATTACAGCTGTTTTTACTTTGTTAGGCTACGTCTACACAGAGAAGTTATTTCTAAATAATAGCCATTATTTCAAAATAACTTTGCAAGAATCAACACTACACGCAGGCTATTTTGAAATAGCAGATGCTTTATTTTGAATTTCATAAACCTAATTGCTGCAGGAATAATGCCTATTTTAAAATAGCTATTTCAAAATAGGGACTGTTAAGACACATTGGCTGTGTCTACACTTGCATTCCTCTTTCAAAAGAGGCATGCAAATGAGGGAAATCAATAATGCAAATGAGGTGCAGATTTATATATCTGGAGACACATGTGCATATTCTTCTTTTGAAAGAAGAAAAGCAGTATAAACACAACTCTTTCAAAAGCAATCCCCATCTTCAAAAGAACCCTTCTTCCCATGAAAAAGAAGGATTCTTTCAAAGATGGGGTTTACTTTCAAAAGATCTGCATCTACACTGCCTTTCTTCTTTCAAAAGAAGCTCTTTCAAATGAATACGCAAACGAGCTGTTTGATATGTAAATATGCACCTCATTTGCATTTTAAACTACTCTCATTTGCATGCCTCTTTTGAAAGAGGAATGCAAGTGTAGACACAGCCATAATAGCACTGTTTGGAAACAAACTGTAATGGCATCCAACGGCACTATTTTGAAAAAGGCACTGATGTGTCCAGACATGCTATTTTGAAATAGCTGGGTACTATTTCAAAATACACACTTGTGCATAACTGTGTTATTTCAGAACAAGCTATTTCAGAATAGCTATTCAAAACAACACTGCTGGGTAGGCAAAGCCTTAGCTCATCAGGTTGATCACAATCTTACCAAAACTACAAGGCAGAGGAAAAACTGTCTAGGCTTTCTTGTGAAGATGATGGTCATGGTTCTAGAAGACGTTCCCCTCAACACTCATGTGCTTAAAGAAATGGGGTCTTGATCACCTTTCCATTGTTATCAAGGCATTATTGTAAAGGGGATACTAAAGAGGATCATGAATGATGATTTTTTTAAGACGTACTGAAATAGGCGTATTTTCATCTATGTCTAATATGCAGTTTATTCCAGGGTGTAATAAGGAGATGAAGAGCCTGAGAAGTAACACTGGCAAGACTGTGTCACAGAGTAATTTAGAATAATTTTGTCACAGGACCAGAGTATGTCTGATAGAAAAGCTGGGCAGTACTGACACCTCCAACATTTTGGACTGTTACTTTGAGTAGAATCTTGACGGAGTCCAACACTATAAGATATTTAAGATCTGTGTTTAGAGTTCGCAAAATTATGGAACTATAGAAGATTAAGGTAGAAAGAGACATCATACTTTCATCTAGTCCAACCACACGCTCAAAGCAGGACCAACCCCAAGTCATTCCAGCCAGTGCTTTCATTGTCAAGCCTGAAAACTGCTAAAGACATTAGTGTGACCTTTTTGATACACCATAACCCTCTTTTCTTCCCAGAGGCACTGATCTTCATCCTAACATTCTGGAAAGTAGCAGATTAAACATAGATATTTATTGAGCCAAAGCAACAATTGCCAACAAAATGAGATTTGGCCCCCAAAGCTGGCCATCATGGCTTCTAAACATGACTAGCTGTTCCTGCAGCATGGGGTTAATTCCATGGAAAATGCCATGGACATAGAACTAATGGGAGCCTAACTGTAAAGTGAAAAGAGAAGAAACTTTGGACATAACATCAATCATTTCTTAACCACCACTGGAAAGAATATGACTTTAAACCACCTAGGAACCACTGAAGTCTCACTTTGCAAAAGTCACATCCTGATGCTTCTCATATGACCATTTGATTTTAAACTGCCACCCAATAAGTCCAACATTTTGCTTGTGAGGCTTCCTCACCACCCATTTCCTTCTATTTTTCAACTTGTCTTAGATGCATCTCTCTTTGTTTCCTCTTTGTAGAACTCAGTGTGTGCCTTCCTACCCCTTTCCCAAGTCCCACTCCTCATTATCTTGCACTTTCACCCTTTTATGCCTGCCCTTGACTGTCTTATGATCTTTTCCCAGCTCACAACCCTCCACATCAGTCCCATGCTCTTCCTGGTCTGTTTCCCACCTAGACCTGAGAAAATAATTAATTTTTAGTGCGACAGCTAAAGTGAAAAATGTTTCCCAAATTTTTGACCAAAGTGAAACTTCAGATTTCTAACCAAAATGAAACACAAATGAATAATAATTATATTAATTATATTATATTATATTATATTATAATTTCAGCTAAAACATTCATTTGATCCAAACATTTTTTCAATTTGTATTTTGCTACATTTTGAGGTGATTACCCCTCTAAAGAAATAGTTAAATAAATCTAGGTAAACAAAGGTCAAAGCATTTCATTTTAAAAATGTCACGACAAACTGTTTTGGTTTTCAATTATTTGTTTTTTTTTCGTTCTCTACTTGGCCACAACCCAATGTGGACCTAAATTCATAGACAGTTTTGATTGCCCCAAAGCTACATTTTTCAGCAAATAAACTATTGGATTAAAAAAATCCTCCAGCTCTACTCTCGTTCTTTGCAGGACACCTCAGTCACATGCCCGTTATCTCCTTGTTCATCTTCCTCCTTTCCTCTTCAGATCTGATTCTTCTTTCTGCCATCCTTACCCATAACCCTTTATTGCACTGACCCTTACTTTGCAACACAGATCCTTTCTACTCAGGCCACTCACACTTTCCCTTGTCCATTTCATGTCCCAAAGTTCAGTTTATCCTGCAGCATTTCCTGACTTCCTCTCACCCATTGCGGTGCCTAGCTTGCACCCCTACACACTGATTCTGTCATTTACCCCACTCCACCCCACTAACTGCCCTTGTTGCATCTGTTGTGCGTTGTTACAAGCTGCTGAGTAGGGCAACAGGGCCTAGCACATGACATTGGAGATGGAGGGAAACTCTTGCTTCAAGGAAAAGTCTTCCCTGCAATTTGTCTGGATATTCGGCACCTAGCTCTGAGCACCCAGGATAGCATTGTCAGGGGATGAGCAGCCACACCGCTGCCCCACATCTGAGTCCCTATGGCCCCTGTGGAGCTGCACTCTCATGTGTCACTCATTGGAAGCCAGCGGGAACCTGGTGATTGGTTGTGCTGCAGTCACTTAAGCCGCTCTGAGAGTCTGTCTCAGTGAACTGTGGGAGACCTTGTCTGTCTTTTCAGGCCCATCAGGGAAGGCCATGGGAAGGCCCTGGAGGGCTGTGCCTCTGGGCCGGACTTAGCCTGCCTCCCCACTGCAAAGTGTCCAGTTGAACCCCCAGCCGGGCAAGCCAGTCTGGCCGAAGGTACCACCACTGGGGTGGGTGAGTTGTGTGTGTGGCTGCCCAAGAGGAGCAGGAGTTAACTTTGCAGGGGAGAAAGATGCAGGGATGCAATGACAGGCGGCCTCCACAGCTCACCCGAGCAGAACAGAACAAAACAGGTGCTGAAGGGACAGCACCTTCCCTCCCCCCATGTGCACCCCCCCGGCCAATCGCCCAGGAGCAGAAGGGCCCCTCCCCCTGCATCACTGGCTCTGTGGGACACCCCACTTGGCAGGACCCCCCTTTGCTGCACAAGGGTTGGGGGATTCCCATCTGCCTCTCTACCCCACAGGCATGGGGTACCCCCCCGCCCCACAAGGATGGGAGGACCCCACCCGCCCCTCTGCCCCACAGGGATGGGAGGACCCCCCAGCACGTCCCCATGTCCACCGGGAGGCGGGGGCCCCGCCCCTCCCTGGCATCACAGGGTGCAGCTACTCGGGTCCGAGCCATCCCCTCCCGCAGCCGGCCTGCAGCGCCGATGCCCGGGATAGGGGCGGCGGGAGCGCGGTGCAGGCACCGGCCGAGGAGGAGCCGCGGGAAGGGCCCGGAGGCCGGGCCGGGCCGGGGCCGCCATGGACTCAGCGATCTGGATCTACCAGTTCCGGCTGATCGTGCTGGGCGACTCCACCGTGGGCAAGTCCTGCCTCCTGCACCGCTTCACGGAGGGCCGCTTCCCGGGGCCGCCGCACTGCGACCCCACCGTGGGGGTGGACTTCTTCTCGCGCCTGGTGGAGCTGGAGCCCGGCAAGCGGGTCAAGCTGCAGCTGTGGGACACGGCGGGGCAGGAGCGGTTCAGGTACCGGCGGCTCCGCTCGCTCCCGGCCTGCTCCCTGTGCCCCTGCCTCGGGCCCCCGTCCGCCTCTGCCCCGCCCCGCCCCGCCCCGGCCCCGGCCTCCCTCCCGCCCCGGGCCCCCGCCCTCGCGCCCGCCAGTCAGTGCCCCTCCCTGGGCCCCGGGCCCTGCCCCCCGCCCCTCCCCGCCCTAGCACCCCCCGGGACAGCTTTCCCGCCCCCTCCTCACCTCCCTCCCGATCGTTCGTGTGTCCCCCGGGGCCACACCCGGGCTCCCTCCAGTCTCCACAACACCCCTGGACACACCCTCCCGTACTCGGGGCCCACCCAGCCTTCCCGCCTGCTGCCCTCCCACCCTGCATAGGCCGCTGGCGCTTCCTATCCCCCAGCCCTCCAGGGACCGCGCTGTCCCCACTGCTCTTTAGGGTCCCCAGACCCCCCGAATCGCCTGTAGCCCCAGGAACTTCCCTCCAGCCCAACCTCCCCTCCCCCGCACTGCTGAACTCCACCCGCTGCCAGTCCAGCCACTACGAGCCCCCTCGTGGCCCCTTGGGAAAGGCAAAGGCAAGCATCCCTCTTCCCTAAGTTCATCCGCCACCCTGGCCCTCCCTATCGCGATATGTGACAGCTCTCCTGCCACACTCCTTCCCGCATCAGTAGGGCCACTGGCCCATCTCTTTGTTCTTTCTACATCTCTGCACCACTTACTCCACTGGGAGTAAAGCAATTCCCTGTCCCACATCTGCCCTCTGCTGGCACTAGGGGATGCCTACTCCATCCACTCCTTCCAGTCACTTACTTTCTTGGGGTCTTGAAGCTAGTCCCCACCTCCTCTCTCCATCCTCTGCAGGAGAGAGGAAGCTAGCCTCTTCCCCTGGCCACGTAGCTACCACCTGTCAAACTCTACCAGTGCAGGAGCCATAGTGTAAACACCTTGCTGTCTGGATTGTTGGTTGCTGAGACCTATCATCTTCTCTAGTACTCCATTACCACTACTGCTGGTGGAGTGCTGGGGCTGACTAATAAGACTGCCAACCCACTTGGGGAGCAAATCCCCCTCCTTTCTGTTCTCCCACTGTTAGTATCAAATCCTCCCTCTTCACCTATGAACTAATAATGTCACTGATGCCTATGCCATAAAGCCTGAGGCTTGGGTCCTTCAAGTGTCTTCACATTGCCAATCCTAACTTATACTCCTTCCCCTCTATTTTGGACCTAGCAGCTGCCACTCCTTGCAATTTGTGTGGGTTTTAGGTTGGTCTCACAAACTATTTTTATTTATTATTTATAGGCCAGTTTGGAACAGAGGTACCAAAAGTTCATATACAAATTTATCCCAGCTCCCAACCCCCTTTCACGCTGTAGCCCTTAAACCATTCTTTTAGTGACCACTGTGCTTCCAGCACATTCCTGAGCTTGGTGAGGTTAAATTGTAACAGGGTCCCTCTGAGGAAATTGCAGGAGATTCATTTACACATACTGTCATCCTCCCTTGCAGATCCCTAGTTCCTTCACAGCTGACAGGCTAAACTATTCCTTGGACAGGGAGACCTTTCCTGGGCTTTCATGAGTCAGAAGTGCATAAATATTTTGTGCAGACTCAACAAAAGCCTCTTAATATTCTTCCACCTCCTACTACTTTCCAACAAACAAATGCAAAATACTTATAAACACATGCCTAATTACTAGTGGTTGCCATATTTTGATTTTGCTGGCAAAGGGCCAATATGTCCAATGACAAGGCTGCTGGCTTACTCAAAGGGATGTAAATAAAATGCCATTTTAAATTAAATAATAACCATCATTTAACATGGTGATGCTCAGGGGATGTACAATGATGAGTCATGCATGCGTTGCCTTGACATTTACCCATGCCTGTATATGATATGTATTCTCCAATACCCAGTGGATACATACCAGAGGAAATACCCTTTGGTTTGCTAATAAGATTTCTTGACAGTTGGCATACACAGAATTATTAAAGCACTTATTGTGCTTAGGCTCTTAAATGTATTCAAGCATATTATAAATAGATTGTTAAAATATAAACAGTGTGCTCATTATACTTAGAAGAAAACTGTAGCTCATATACTCAAACAACAACCTTGTGAAAATGAGAACATGCCAAAAGATCATCTTAATGTCGTGACATGCTTTTGTTGTAATAATAAAAACAGCTAAGCAGGGTATAGGTCTATTTCTCAAGCCTGCTCCAGCTCCTTTGTGCTGTCCCATTGCTGCAGAGCTCCATCAAGGATGGTTTAATACATACCCAAAGGATTTCCTTCTGTAAAAGGAATTCATAGTAGTTGTATGCCAGCCTCCCTGCTGGTCCCAAGCCTAGGAGACATCTCCAGAGAAAAGTAAATTTCGATGGTGTACTTGCCACTCCCACCCTATTCAAATATTTTTCCTTTTTCTATGTCTTACAATAAAACTTCTGAGAAAGTTGTTGGATCTGCCAGTGGTGTCTTGGGTTTGTACTCTGTGTCTAAATAGCTTCATGAAAATGCCCTTTAAATTCCTGAGGCATATTCTATGTATTACTTTTTCAGATAAAGTGGCATGGTTACAACTACTCTGCAGAGTGGGTAAGCAGGTCGTAAGCCTGGATGGCTCCTTATACTGTGGTCAGATAATACAAGGGTGGATACAGTTTATTAATAATAATTTATTTGTATTGCGGTACCACCAAAGAGCTGTACTCATGGACCAAGATCCTGTTTTGCCAGGTGCTGTCCAAAGAGAACAAAAAGACACATCTACCCCAAAGAATTAGGGAACAAGAATATAAATAGATGATGTTTAATGATGAGGAAGGGGTTGTTTACTCTATATTTCTGACCAAGCATTAGCAGACACCTGCAGTAGGAGGGCTAATTTACTGTAGCAGGGAACTGCTGAGACAATTTTATGATAGATACAAAAAAGGTGACTTGCCAGTAACTTAAGTTCTCAGAATTATTTTGCCTATGCCCCTCCATTCGGACTCCACTTCTGTGGAGCGTCTTTGATGAGTTAGATGAAGGCGTGAGGAACTCTGGATTTACTACACATCAGGCCTTTTGTAAACAGGAAATTCCAACCTCAAATCAATGGTGCTAATGTTCCAGAATGGCCACACTGCTTTGGAAGAGTATGTTCAGAACACACTTGTTGAAGAATATGGATGCTGAAAGGCAACCATATTGTCCTTGGCTTCAGTTATTTTTCCAGAACTCCACGGGCTTTGCTTTGGAAAAGCCTATATTTTATAGTTAATCTCTTATGAAGGTTTTTAAATGTTTTATTAACATTAGCCTTAATTTCCACACACATCTCCCAGATTCACTTATTTCAGGTAATAAAGAAGAGGTACAGACAGATCAAAGAGGAGCACTAAGACGTGGTGGTAAAAAGCAATGAGACGCCACAGCTTGATGGCATTAATTACAGAATGTAAATTGGGCACTCCTATTTACTCTCTTAAAATACAAGAACAAAGGGTTATTGAATTAGATCAAAAGGTGTTGTGTCATATTTAAAACTGATTAAATACTTTTTTTACACAGCACATAACTCATGTAGCTTAGTGCCACAAGATATCATTGAAGCCAAATGCTTAGGCTTGGTAAACAAACAGTTCTTATACCAATTCAACTGCTTTGATTAGAGGTGTCTGCTTTTAATCAAATTAGTTAAATCAATACAAATCATAGTGTAGATGGAGTTATTTTGGTATAAAGGTATCTTATATCAATATAATTTGTTACCCTTCCCTACACAAATAAGCTATACCTGTGTAAGCACCATTTACTAATATAACTGTGTCCACACTAGAGACACTTTAACTATTTTGGTATAATTAAAGTGGTACTATATTTGTACAGACAAGCCCTCGGTATGACATTTTAAAGGATTAG
The DNA here is from genome assembly GCF_033958435.1 of Carettochelys insculpta. Classification (NCBI taxonomy): domain Eukaryota; kingdom Metazoa; phylum Chordata; order Testudines; family Carettochelyidae; genus Carettochelys; species Carettochelys insculpta. Next base: position 42,114,840 of record NC_134137.1, read on the forward strand.
ACAATTGCATGACTAATAAGGACATCCATAGTAATGTCAGATAGAATAAAACTTTATAAAGGACATAGCATTTCATGTTTCAAATAATAAATCAACTTCTAATTGTCAGAGATTAGGAAAAACTTTCTCTCCACAGATTTTTTTCACAATTGTCCAGTATAGGATTTCTTGAACCTTTCTCTGAAGTATTGGATAGTGGCCATTGTCAGAGGTATTGACTAGACTAATGAACCACTGATATGATCCCATTTGGCAATCCCTGTGCTCCTGTCACATTCTTCATAGTTCTGCATTTGGTTCCTACAACATAGATAGAGCTGCTAGCACAGAAGTTCCTTATGGAAGGAGATTTTAGGTAAGCAGATCCAACGAGTGAGTTTGAATGAGATTCTGAATTGGGAGCCAATCTTATTTGCACAAAATTTGCAAACCTAAGTGACTGAAGTTACTCTGGTTCCTGAATCTGTTCTTAAATACTAAAGCCGTGGCCCCATTTTCAAAGAAGGTGAGCTATCCCAGTTCCCACTGAAGTGATACTGTACCACAGTATAGTTGTCTATACATTAAAGAAAAAAAAGAAAGAAAGAAAAACTTTCAGGCTAAATGAAAGGAAATGTTGAGCAATCTGTATGTGAAACTCACAGATGAATCCAGACAGGATGGTTTTACACATGACGACCTCACGTGAATGCAAAGGTGCCTCGTAAAAACAAATAGTTTGCCATTGGCAGCATCAGGACAGAACTGAAGAAAGAATAGATCTGTTGCCTGTTTAACTGGGCAGTGCTTATTGACTGCCTGGTTCCATAGCACATTGGCAGTCTGGACTTCAGATTATCTGTCCAGCCTTCCCTGGAGTTAAATCATGTTCATTACTGTAATGTAATCGAAACTGCAGAAATACCTACCATGGGATGAGTTAAAGACAGAGATTGAACTTGAATTTAGCTTGCCTTGTTGCTCTGAGGTTTTCACGTTTCAAATTATCTATACAGTTTTTAATATGGATTAAATATAAAATACATGAAATGATATACCTTTATTATATAGGTAATGACAAAGGCTCTGCAGTCAGGGTCTAGTTCTGTTCTGCATATAAAACAGGGATATTTTTGACAAAATAGACTATCATCCCCAATCTCACAGTTTTTCATCTTTGAATAAAGAAGGAATTTTTCATTCACATACAAGTAAATTTGTGAATCAGTTTGAGTTCAAATCAGTTAAAAACTTAGTCCTTTAAGAAACATTGCATGCATCAATCTTCTCATTGTTCTGAAATATTTTCATAAGGGAATAACACAGACTCATCACCTTTCCATATAGTTAAAATGAATTGTAATTTTGTGCATAGGCTGCATTTAAAAATTGATTGAAATTAAACTAAGTTATTAATGATTGTCATAGTTAACTATTATGATTATATAGGCTACAGACAGGCTCAGATAACATTTAAGCATGGCCATTGTGAGTACTGAGTTAAATCAGCCAATTATGCACCTTCTCTTACAACAAGTGTATTAGCTGTGATGAGACGGTGGTATGAAGCAGACTGGAGAGTGTGTTAAGAGTTTTCATTGGTTGATTACTTGACCCAATTATCACTGCTCCCTAAAAAGTCTTTACCTGCATGCTAGCTTGGGCAGCTCAGCTAATGTAACCCACACACCTATGTGTGGTTAGCTGTTCCATAGAGTGGTACCTAGACCATTTCATAGATAAAGAATGAGGGTGGAAAGAATAAGTGTCCTCTACAGCCTAGGGCTGAGAACCAGCTGCCCTTGAGCTCAATCTGTAGAGGCCTCTGCACTGAGGGCCCAAGTTCAAGTCTGTGAGTGGGCGGTTACACTAATAGAACAAAACTGAACAGCCTAGACCTGCCTCTTCTCTAGGCCATGCCCTTGTTCCACTTGCTGCATATCCTATCCCTTGGTGGCTTACTCTTCTCCCTCACTCACTTTCACTAGGAAAGAGGAGTGCAGTGCACGAAGGGTTGAGAGCTCTAGTTGGTGGGTGTGCTGTGGGGTTGGGGATGGGGGACTTGGGTGCAAGAGGAGGCTCTGAGTTTGGAGAGGCCAATGCAGGGTGTTGGGACTTGGAATTGAAACATGCCCTTACTTTGGGCAGCTCCCAGACAGTGGTTCAGTGAGGGAAACCTAACTGGGAGGGCAGGAGTTAGGAGACTCTGTGGGTTGCTCTCACCCACAGGTATCATTTCTGCCAACCTTTGGCTGGTTCCTGGCCCATGTAAATGTGGAGGTTGAAATGTGGAGCTGGTGCTTGGGATGGGAACAGCATGCAATGCCCCATGCCTCTCCCCCACCTATGAGCCAGACCTGTTGGATGCTTCTCAGGTGCAGTGCTGTGCTAGGACAGGTGGGGGCTATGCTGCCTTCGTCTGGCAGTACTGCTGACCAGACTTTTCATGGCCCATTGGCAGTGCTGACTGGATCTGCCAGGATCCCTTTTCAACCAGTTGGTTGAGTCCAAAACCTGGTCACCCTCTGTGCCTTAAAAGATAATTTTTTTAAATGATTTATATTTGATATTATATGTCAGCAAAGCATTAGAAATTTCATGTGGTCAAATTTGCTTTGTGTTTCTCGTTTAATATGGTTTGAAATTTTAATATTTTTTAAACACTAGGGAAATTCCAAGGTTGAAAACTACATGCAGCTAAGGCTGACGGTGTATACCAGTGGCAGGCTGCCTGCAGCTTGTGGGCCACATGCGGCACACTGGAGTCCCACATGCAGCTCAGTGACTCCTGTCTATGCCACTCCCACATGCTACTCTTACGCCCTGCAGCACTGGAGTCCTGCACTTCCTTCCTCCCTCTCCCTCTCAACATTTTCAGAGCGCCATGAACCCACTCCTTCCCTGCTCCTCCCAAAGCTTGAATGCTGCAATTCAGCTGTTTGCAGCTGTTCAAGCTTGCGGGGAGGGGGGAGCTGGAGCAGGGGTGGAGCATGAATCAGCAGATTCATGGTGCTCTGCAAGTGCTGGGAGGGAAGGGGCAGAGTAGGGAGTGCAGGACTCCAGTGCCCCACGCGCAAGAGGCATGCAGGGGCGGAGGGCAGAGATGGGGTATGTGACCCACAGGCTGCTCCATGCAGCCCACTGAGACAAAGGATGGCTACTCATGCAACCAACTAATGGTGGTTGCCCATCACTGGTATATATCAATAGCGTAAGGCTAAAAATGTTGCATAGCTGTTATAATTATCCCATAACTATGCATTACAAAGCCAGGATATTATATGAGTTCATTCTGGCTTTGTAAATCTCGGTTTTAAGATAATTATACCATCCCTGTAATGTTTAATGGACATTACTCTCTAAAACTCCATTATCATATAGTGCTTTTAGGCTGAGGATAAAAATAATTCTCTTTCTAAATTAGATAAAGATAAAGCTTTCACTTGGAAAGTTACCTTCATTTTAGTAAAAAATCAGTGAGCTCAGAATCAGAAAGAAACTGGGAGCTTATCTAAAACAAGCATCACTCTAAGAACACAGTTTGGTGTGATTAGCATGACCTCTAATTATTTTCAGAAATGGCTGTCTAGTGAGTAAAGTCTTAATGTTGCATTCATTTAGAATGACTATCAGGGACTTATTTTTTAACTTAATTACTTAGTTAAATCTAAAATGACTTATGAAGTAAACAATTTCCCCCTTTAGTAAGACCAGTTTAATAAGAATTAATTAACCTAAACAAAGATTTCTCTAAACAAGGAGTCATCATTGCAATAAGCATTTCAGAATCTACATTCAACAATATATCTCAATTGAAACTAAAATGTGTGAAATTATTATTCTTTGCAAGGTCAAATCTGCCACATGATTTTCTGATGGAGCGATCTCATTATCAACAGGAAACTGTTGTAGAATACAGCGTTATTTTGTTGGCCTTGTAATTGTAGAATTCAGGATCAAAGCCATCTGGTTCAGACTTAATATCTACTGTACCTTTATTTAATTTATTGACCAGATGGAGACTTATTAAGGCTTATTTTAGCACGTTCTTTTTGACAAAGTTTAACTGTATCAAAAAACTCTGCATTTATTGTGGAAAGGGGCTCAATGAAGATTACAAATGTATTATTGGTATCTTTGATACAGACTCTCTAGTTGCAAATCTAAAATAACAGTCCTTTCAATAATCTGATATATTTTAGTTAGCATCTATTATCTGGGGTTTTCTGGTTTTGTTTTTGTTTTTTTTCCAAGATAAGTTGGTTTACTATATTTAGCAAAAGCACAGATGATTCATAGGTTATCATAACCTGGGTCAGGTTTATATGGAGTAGAGAATAAATACAGCATATTTTTAAAAATTATTATTAGACTCAAGTATAGTACTCCTTAACTTGGTTTGATTTGTACTTAGCAAATCTTTGTGATAGCATGACTCTAATATAATGTAATAAGAGGGAAATATATTTTATTTTCTCTTTTATGGTAAATTAAACTTCTTTTTGGGGTCTGATTTTCACTTGCACATTTCTAGTGATATCAGTGAGTGTTTTCTTGAGAACTGTTGTTCATAATCATTGTGATAATCATAATATTCATAATCATTGTGATAGTGGTCATACAGTAGTGGTCACACGAAGAATGTCTGACATATAATTAAGCTCTTTTCCTTTAAGGTTGGGCAGGACAGAGTTAGTTCAGAAATATAATTAATACTGCCAAAATACTAAAAGATTGTCCCAGACTATTAATAAGGACTGAATTCTGCCCTTGTACCTAGTTTCACAGAAGTTATAGATGTAAGAACTATTTCATCATCTTCTAGCCTAAGTACTTTCATCACTGAAAGTGGCATGGTAGACAGTGTGAATGAGAACCACAGAAGTCAGAAATAAAATGCATCTAAATCACGAGGCCCAGATCCTCAAAGGTATTTAGAATGCTAATTCCCATTGAGTTGAATGGGAGTTAGACAGTTAAATAACTTTAAGGAACTTTGAAACCAACCAAAGCAGGAATGTCCCCCAAAGTATATATTTTAGCTGTTTGCCCAATGTAGTTTTAGAAACTTCAAGTCTGGAGGCTCCTATTATTTCTTTTGGAGCCTAATAAATCTCAGTGCTAAGAAGTTGTTTGTTTGTTTTTCCCAATTATCAGCCTCAGTTGCCAACTCCTTAATTTTACCTCATCGCTCATAGTTATACTTTCATGTAATACAATGTTCTCAGTAAGTGCTTTCCTTGAGGTGAAACATCTTGAAATATTTGTAGACAATATTTCCACACATATCTGTCCTCCTTAGCTGTCACTTAAGGTATACATATTTAAATATTTAAAAAAAAAATCCTTCCTCCTAAGTTATTCTTTCCATCCCCTGTCTCTTGCTGTTTTCTGAACTCCCTCAAGTTCATCATTTTTTCTTTAGGACTAAGGGATCCAAAAACAAAATATTTATTTGAGTTATGATTGTATCAAAAGGTAGAAACGATTATTTCCCTGATATGATACCACTTCTTATGTACCCCAAAATTACAATTGCCTTTTTAACCATGTGTTTATTTCACAGAATTGTTTTGAGATAATTAAACAAATAATTTAGGCCAAATTTTTGTGTGATGTAAATCAACATTGCTAAGGTGAAGCCGGTGGAGCCATGGCTGAAGAGTTAGTCCTGTATATGTAAAACACAAAAGTGTACATGTGGTATTATTTCAAGGAAAACAAACAGTTCATGGATATTTGATGCCACATAATTCTGTACAAGGAAGTATGGTACTTGATATAGCATTATTCCAGTATAAACCAACATCTAATTTTCTGTCTCCTATTGTTTATGCAGTATTACTTTCTGCGTTTCTATTTTCAAGGATTTTCTTCTGATTTCTTGCATTATTTTACATTATTTCAGGTTAAATCTCATGTTTTTGGCAATATTTCTGGTCTCTCTAAAAGCATTTAAATTATATCTTATGGCCTTGCTTAAATTTGCAATTCATCCAAAGCATTATCTGAAAATTTAAACATGCTAGTTTTGCCCTCTTCTAAATCATTAAGATACTATGTAAGGCACAGCCTGACCCAAATCCTTGTGGTATCTTCATTAGACACTTCACACAAAGTATTATCTAAACTGCATTTATGGTTCTTCAGCCAATTTTGAGCCATGCCATTTCTCAGATCCAAGCTTATTTGAATTACTGTTGAGGGAAAGATTCCATCAGCTTCACTTTAGAACAACACACACACATCCATAATAGAATTTGACTCTAAGATATTGGAAAAGGTAAGTCCAAGATATTAGGGTAAACAGGTAGTCTTACTCTACTATACAACTGCTACTCCTTCAAATGCAACTTGCTCTACCAGAATTTAACTATCCCTGGATTCAGTTAGGAATCTGCAAAATGATTATTTGAGTTTGTTACACCTTGGCACAAAAGCATTCCCCGAGAATAACAGGAGCTCTCTTAAAATTAAGATCAGAATGATAGTATGCAGTAAAAATGTTTTAATCAAACCAAGCTGCACAAGATAACATTAGGAGGCAGTATGATCTTGTTTGTATCAGAGTATAAAACTGGGTCTAAAAAGTGTCTCTGGCCAGCATCAGGGCAGTGCAGAGTCCCACCATTGACTAAGCTGCATCCATTGTCATAAGCATACACATCTTAATATCTTTGAGAACAGCAAGAAGTCCTGTGGCACCTTATAGACTAACAGATATTTTGGAGCATAAGCTTTTGTGGGCAAAGACCCGTTTCATCAGATGCATGAATGGGCAGGGTGGTTTCAGAGGCGTATTTAAAGAATGGGGTCCCAGAAAAAGGGAGAGCCAGAGCTGAGTACGTCTGTTCAGCAAGGTGGAAATGGCCCATTATCAATAGTAGGTATCAAAAGAGATAAAAACAAGTCAGATCAGACGGGGATATGAACCATTGTGAGTCTAATGGGGAGATCTTAACACCCAGGGCAGAGAAGCTGCCTATGTAAGCTGCGAGCCACTCCCAGTCTCTGTTTAATCCTTGGTTAATGGAATCAAATTTGCAAATAAATTGCAGCTCAGAGATTTCTCTCTCCAGTTGATTTTTGCAATTTCTTTGTTTCAGGACTGCCACCCTTAAATCTGCTACTGAGTGTCCAGGGAGATTGAAGTGTTCCCCCACAGGCTTCTGTACATTACTGTTCCTGATGTCTGATTTATGTCCATTTATTCTTTTACATAGAGACTGTCCAATTTGGCCAATGTAAATTGCAATGGGGCATTGCTGGCATATGATGGCATATATTATATTAGTAGATGTGAAGGTAAAGGAGCCCCTGATGGTATGGTTGATGTCAGGTCCTGTGATGATATCACTGGTGTAGATATGTGAGCAGAGTTGGCAGCGAGGTTTGTTGCAGGGATTGATTCCAGGTTTAGAGTTACTTTGTTGTGATCTATAGTTGCTGGGGAGAATTTGTTTAAGGTTGGCAGGCTGTCTGTAGGCGAGGACAGGCCTACGTCCCAAGGTCTGTGAGAGTGAAGGATCATCATCCAGGATGGGTTGCAGATCACTGACGATGCTTTGGAGAGGCCTTAGGTAGGGGCTATATGTGATGGCACCACGAGGACTGCTGTTTTGGAAAAAAAGGGCCTGCAGAGCGTCTACACACATTCACTTTTTAAAGGAGGCGATCTTCCTGAAATGGGAGTAGAAGAGCACTTTCAATAGGAGCACTGCATTCTTTCAATTTAGTTTTGAAAGAATTCTTTCTGTGTGCAGGCGCTTTTCTGCATATTTTGAAAGAACCCCTTCTTTTGAATAATTTTTCGAAAGACCTTGCTAGTGTAGACATGGCCAACAAGTCTTTTTCCTGCTGACCTCAAGAGGCATGATTATCTGTGTTGCCTTATTTCCATTAAAGCCCGCACCAGGGTTACTCTCATATGTATTTTAATAAATGCCGCTGTTTGATTACTCACACAGGCAAAGAGTTGCATAGAGACAGCGGAGGAAGCCAAGGCATAGTGGGTCCGGTGTGTCTGCCTGCAGTCATGAATCCAGGGTGCAGCAGGCTGATCTCACAGTCCCCTTGTGCTTGTTTAAGCTGGCTGCCTTTTCAGCTTGTGCTCTCTTGCAACATAGCATTCCGGAGCAGTCAGTACCAGCCATCATGGGGAGCGGGAGAGGAGCTCAGGGCCAGTGCCACCTCCTGCCTCCCCAGCCAGCTGAAACTGACTCCTGCAGAGTGGTGATGGGCAAAAAGTCCCTATAATTTTGCATCCAACTTTTTATATGTTTCAGTCCATAGCACGTGTCCTGTCCCACTGCCCCAAGACCCTATCTGACCATAGTTATCACCAGTGTCCCAGGACTCTGTATAACCATGAGTCATCAACTAACAGCAGATAGAACTTTGATCATCTCGTGATGGGGCCTCTTTTTCAGGTGGGTTCTTTTGCAGGGTTCAGCTCCTATTATTCTCTGGCCCATCAAGGTGCTGCTGGCAGCTGATCGTCCAGATAGTCTGGCTGCAAGGACTGATTCTATTGCGCGGGCACACCCACATTCACACTCTCCTCATTCACACAAAGGAAAGCTCACTTCAGAGAAAGCAATTTCTTTTGCAAAGGAGCAGCCAGGATTTCTTACAGACATGATATCTATAAACAATTTCTTAGTAACTTATAATACTTAATATAGACCTAGCAGCTGCTACACAATGAAACTACAGGACTTAAAACCAGTGATGACTGAAAGTTACAGAACTTACATCTGCATTGTACTGGACTGAGTGGAGGCTTTATACAATAATCTGCATCAAGTTTAATACCAAGGAATTGGTTTGAGAGGAGATTGCAATGAGTATACTTGTTTCTGGAAAACACAGGGCCCGATTCTGTCAACACTCTTCCACATGCTTAACTGTAGAACTGTTTACATGAGTACATTCATGAGTGTTTTTAGGATCAGAGCCTTGTCTTTAAAAAATTAGTCATCAATGCTGTAATATTTTTTCTTCTTCAATAAGTGCAGCTTGTTAATTTTTATCAGAAGTATCTTTTTTTCCAAATTGAGTCTGCATCCAAATTTAAAATCAGAGATGATGAGTCCAAAGATGCTGCATACAGTGAGAGCTTTTGGCTTTATGAAAATGTGGGAAATGAACATGATCAAAGACAACTTCGGTAAATAAATTCTGGTGTGTGAAAAAGAACAAATGTGTACTTTGTGATGAGATGGTCGCAAGTAAAGAATGTACTACTGTGCTGAAATATCACTTGAGAAATATAATTACATTCCCTTTAAATTTTCTCCCCTCCTTTCCCCCATCCCCCGCCTGTTTCTCTTCACTTTTCAGATCTATAACACGATCTTATTACCGCAGTTCCGTTGGCGGCTTACTGGTGTTTGACATCACAAACCGGCGATCATTTGAACATGTGAAAGACTGGCTAGAAGAAGCAAAAATGCATGTACATCCATTTCAAATTGTATTCCTACTAGTTGGACATAAATGTGATTTAGTGTCACAGCGTCAGGTTACAAGAGAGGAAGCTGAAAAACTGTCATCTGCTTGTGGTATGAAATACATAGAAACTTCAGCAAAAGATGCCACAAATGTTGAAGAATCCTTTACCATTCTGACCCGAGACATATATGAACTTGTAAAGAAAGGAGACATTTCAATACAGGATGGATGGGAAGGTATTAAGAGTGGCTTTGTTCCAAATGTTGTCCATTCATCAGAGGAGGCTGTAAAGCCTAGGAGACGATGCATCTGCTAAACTCATAGCATGCCAAAGAGCATATCAGGTGTTCAGAGAATGATGCCAACATAAATAATATCATTTTGAAAACTTATGAGATAATGATGTTAGAGAATCATCAAATCAACATCATCATATATGTATCATTTTGTCTTAATTCATAACTTCATAAAATTTAAAGTGTGTTTTCCTTCACAGTACAATAACTAAGTAATCTTCAAGAAAAAAGTAGATATGGGTAAAGGAATACTATGTGCTAAGTAGCAAGATGTTGAGAAAGTGCAATAATCATATGGTCGTGTTCTCTTACGGGCTTTGCATTTTGAACAAAGTTTGAAATCAAGCCCTTGTATATAGGCTAAGTGCTGATGACCCCATTGCTTAAGTTCATCCTTCTTCAGTTTGGGATATAAAATATTATAACTTGTACTTTTTTATTGTGATTCTCCATTCATGAAGAATGGATTTGCTAAATGACAGCTAAGATTTAAATTACTTTGAACAAAGCAAACAGAACGATTGTTCCATCAGCAAAAACTTTCATTATGACTGTGTATAGAAGTCTTACTAAAGAACAAGAATGTACTTGAGAAGACATATATTTATATACTAAAAAGGGACAGAAGAAGTGCAATTTAGTATGAAATATTTTCTGAGTCACCAGTGTGACTAGATGTAATACAACAAATAGTATAGCCATTATACAAGATGCATAGAAAATAGATTTTACAGTTACTAAAGGCTATATACCAAGAAAATAATTTAAAGTTTGTGGAGTGTAAAATTTTTATTAAAAAATACAATTATTTTAGGTAAGTATGATTATTGTATATTTTAAGGAATATATTTTACACTTCTGAGCGACCCTAATTAATTCATTCATGAAAATATGTATCACAGTTGATAACTTAATATTTATTGGGCCAGATCCTCAGCTAGGATAATTGGCCTGGATTCACTGAAGTCCTGAGAGTTAGGCCAATTACACAAGCTGAAGATCTTGCCCACTAGCTTTAGAGAATAATTCTGATTCTAACTCGAAGTAAGAGTCGAGAAAGTATTTCAGGCTGTGTCTTAAGGGGACTCCTGCCCTGAATCAGGAGAAACAAAGGATTAATTTGTTCTCAGAGAGAGCATAGATAAATAGTAAAAGGGGAAAACTCAGTGGAGAATCAGGCCCCTTGCCTCTAGCAGCATGTAATAAAGAGGAATCGGTTGGTTCACAGCATGTAACAGATGTATGTTAATTTCTGTAGCACAGCACTAGAATCTTAGGGCCAAATTCCCATTTACATTAAGCCCTCTGTATACCACTCTACCAGCATAAAGAGGCCTTCATATAAATGAGTACCAGACTGGGGAAGAGTTCAGTTCAATGCCTTTTGAAATCAAGGGGGTGTCTTTCCACTAATTTTTAGTTGATTCAGAGGTGAGTGCCCATCAAATGTGAACCATCCATTTATTATGCCCCCAAGATACAGGTGACATTGGGTTACTTGGCATATAAGTGATGCACAAGGGCATATTTTGCACAAAATAAGTATGTGCCAAAGCTAATAGGAAGGTGAGCCCAAGGTCAGTTAAAATGCAGCATGCTTACTGAGTCAAATTTGCCCTTGTGTGTCCAGCAGCCAGGACCCCAACGAGCAGGGCCAGCAGCAAAGCCCCGGACATGCAGGGCTGGTCCCTCGTACCATGTGTATGCGAGAACCACAGCAAAGACACAGGTATGCAGCAGGGAGGAGTGTGGGGCTGGCAGCAGACGTTCAGGTGTCTCCCTTCCCTTGCTTATGGGCACTGTCCCCACTTGGCTGGAAGCAGGGGATGGGCAGGCTGGGGTCACCAACCCAGACTGCCTGACCCACCCCACCCCACACTCCACCCTACACATACCCGCCCTACCCTGTGCCCAGATTCCTGCACACACACACAAACACACACACAGCCCGTGCCCTGAAGGCCCCCCATACTCTTTTTCACAGGTACTGCCACATGGCAGACCACCCTCAACGTTCTGCCTTGAGTCTCCACATCCCAGCTCAAGGAGGGGCAGGTTTCAATACAACAGTTCCTGTAAGAAACTTAATTTACTTTCACCCCTGTGATGGATCAACACCTATCACAATAAAGCCGGAGACTAAGACTTCTACCACAATACAAAGAATAGTTGCACAGATGACAAGCTAAGTATTATTATTTAAAGTCAATGTTTAATTGTACACATCCCCAGGTCAAAGCTGTTCATTTTGAAAAAAAGATTTCTGAATGTTCTGCAGCCGATACATTTTTCTTTCTATGTGGAAGGATTTTGGTGTGGGAATGGTGCAGAAATCTGCACAGAATAATAGGACAATCATCAGACTAAAGCCTTAATGATCTCTTTTGGGAATGTTATAGTCTTAAATTAATTATGGTGGGGGGGTGATTTATGCAGATTTGACTATGCGAGGAATTGCTATAGCCAATGAAACCAGAAAGGATTTATAATGCATTTTAAAGTACTGTGCACATATCATCTTATTTGCAGCACCTATACATGTAGAGTAGTGTGGAAATTCAAACACTGCATATCTAAGTAACATGTTAAAATGATACAGTATGGTCTCCCTACAAATTTACATGTAATAGTAATCTCTGCTGTATAGCTGACTCGCTGGAATGTATGGACTTGCTTTTCTATATTTTGCAGTACAATATACAAGAAACAGCTTGAGCATGCATTATATCTTAATGCACCTTAATGCATTATATCTTAATGCACCTTAAATCTTTTTTTCAAGAAAGTTTAAAGATAACATGAAACTGATATTGGAGCTTAATATTGTTCTTTATAGATCATTTTGCCTGCCACATTAAAATATAGAAATGATAGGATGAAAAATAATCCTCTGCAAATTAAATATTTTTCTGAAGTATTCTATGTGTTGTAAGTCCCATTTATGGTGAAGTGAAATTCTAAAAACAAGACTGTCTGTATTTTGATTCTAGTGTCCACTAATGCAGTGGTTCTCAACCAGGGCTATCCAGAGTTCTTCAAGGGGATACAGCAACTTATCTAGATATTTGCCTAGTTTCACAATAGGCCACACAAAAAGCTCTAGTGAAGTCAGTACGTGCTAAAATTTCACACAGTGATTTGTTTATACTGCTCTATAAATGGTACCCTGAACTGTAAGTACAGTATTTATATTGCAATCATTTTAATTTATAATTATACGGTCAAAATGAGAAAGTAAGCAATTTTTCAGTAATAGTATGCCATGATATTTGTATTTTTAGGTTTGATTGTATATGCAAATAGCTTTTAACTGAGGTGAAACTTGGGGTATACAAGATAAATCGAACTCTTAAAAAGGGTATGGTAGTTTGGAATGGTTGAGAGCCACTGCTCTAACAAATTTCTGGCATCCAAAGCTTTGGTTCACAACCCAATGCAAATATGAAACCTTATTTAGAGCTTTAGGATTTTTGAAAATTTGCTAGTGAATTAAAATGAGAGAGTTCTTCGAATAACTGTGGCAGCGTATAGCTGCACCACCTGATGAGCAGATGTGAGAAATAATTGTGACTCAAACTGTTCGTCTCAGTTTCTCCACCATTCCCCCATTCTCTCAGCATATGGGGAGTAGGTCACTTGACTTCTTTTCCTGATGCAGCTTGCTCACAGCTGTGCAACCAGCCAGCCGCTCTGGCTGACAAGTGGAGAGAACAGAGTCTGGGCTCCTCTAACTCTCCAATCCTTGCCATCCTTGGGCTCTGTCTGCACAAGGCAGGTAAGCCAATTGCAGATACATAATTCTAGCTATGGCAATTGTGTAGCTGGAATTGACTTATCTGCAGCTGACTTACCTGGCCTCCTCACTGAAGAAGGTTGACAGGAGAGTTTCCCCTGTCAACCTCCCTTACTCCTTGTGATAGTGAGGGGTACAAGGGTAAGCTGCTGATCCCTGATAGGTCTATTCTGCGCGTTCATACCAGGCACATGAAATCGAACCCTGGAAGATCTACCCTGAACAGATCGATCTTCCAGGTAATGTAGACATGACCTTAGTTTCCTACTAGAGCTGGAGGTGTGGGCTAAGCAGCCCTTATTCAGCCATACTAGGGAAAAAAAAAGGGTGGACCGGCAGAGCTTAGCCCCCTGTAAGTAAGAGCTGTGAAAATCTAGCCCAAATGTTTTTAAATATTTTACAAAACTACGTGAGGCTATTGTTAATAGTTAAGATTCTCCTCAATGGTGTTGCAGAGACAATCTTTAAAATAATTTCATGAAATGCTGTTTCTGGAACACAATATTTGAATGTATTAATAAATAAAGCAATTCCTAATTACCAGAATCACCAGAAGTGACCACAACAGTTGTCTGATAATAATAATTATGAATTTCAAAGGAACAGGTACCAGCCTTTACAGAATTATGTCAACACATACCCATTTCAGAGACTGTACTACAAACTAATAAAGATCTGTAGCCAAATTATTTGTAAAATTATATAAACCACTTTAAAAGAATGAATTGCTATGATTTGCACAACAAAATAAAGAGATTATGAATGTGCTAGAAGAACATCTGATTGCTTGTAGTGATCTTTTTATTATTATTAGTTACTATAGATTACATCTCCTAAAACCTGCGCTCTTTGGTCCAGAAACATCCCTCGTCTGGCAAAACCAGGGATATTCCTGGACCAGAGAGCTGGGGCAGGAGGGCAACCATCTGGCACTCCCAGGGGTGCAGCAGGCTGAGGCCGGAGGCAGCATTCCCTGGCAGCTTCACAAGGGACTGGGACCAGAGTTCCGGCTTCCCCCAGCAACCCCACGCAGGCCTGGGACTGGGGCCAGAGCACCAGTTTCCCCCGGCAGACCCACAGGGCTGGAGCACTGGGGCTGGGGGATAGTGGGAGGCAGCCAGGGACTGGAGGGACATTAACCTACCCTGGTCTGGCAAATCCCTCATTCGGGACCACTGAGGTCCCAAGGGTGCTGGACCAGGGAGGTACAACCTGTATTATATTTATATTGCAAGAGCACCTGGGAGACCTAGCCAAGACCTGGATAACAGGGTAAGGAACAGTATTACCAGTTTCAGAACGTATTTAGAAACAGGAGTATTTGTATTGAATTCCACGTTCAGTTCACTTATGTAGGAGAAAAAAACTTCAAAAATCATATCTAATTGGTGCACCTATACTTTCTATTAGCTCCCAGTTACTCAGCTTTAAAAATGTTGCTCTGTGAAAAATAGCTATATAAATATGACACCCCAGGCCTGCCAATGGGGAGGGGGGAAAAGGGGCAATTGCCCCAGGGCCTGGTGATTTAAAGGGGGCTGGGACTCTGGGTGCTGCTGTGACAGCAGTGCACCCAGAATCCTTAGCCCTTCACTGCTGGAGCACCACTGCTTCCCATGGCTTTTAGAGCTGCCTAGGGAGATGGGCGCCACACACTGCGTGTCAGGCAGCCCTGGGGTGGGGGTGCCATGGTCTGAAAGGCACTAGGGGCTGGCTGCCCTTGATCCCGCCCCTTCTACCCTCAGCCATGCCCTTTCTGGAGCTGTCCCCACCTCATACCTTGCCAAGGGACATGGCACAGCTGTTGGTTCCTCTGTGACACTCTCTTAATCAGCAATTCTTCTCTCAGCTCATTGATGCTAACAGATCTGAAACCGCTGAATTCCGTGTGTGTGAACAACAGAATTGTTCGGTGAATTACAATTGCTGCGCCAACCTTTGAAGGCCATGAGGTTGCGAAAATGTCCATAGGGACATAATCTCAAGACAATATTGCACAGGTGTAATTGAGGACATAATTTGGCCCACAGTACATTTATTACTGGTGACACAGCATGAGAAGGAATAAAATTTAACCTGGCTCACAAATTCTAGGTTCCTTTAGCAGGGTGGAGCAGCTTATTAGAAAACAATTCCTTTTTACACATAAATTAGGCATGTTTGATTTGAAACCACTGCAACACTTCACACCTCAAACTTTTTCATCAAAATATTTTTGTTGCAGCCACAAGGGAACAGCGAAATCAAAATTTCACAACAAATTCTGCTGTAATATGCACTTATAGGATCACACGGATTTATGGAAATACTGCAAATACCAACTCCATCACACTCAAGCAGGATTCAACTTCCTGCTAAACGGGATCAACTACAATAATACAGTAACTTCTCATACAGTAGCTACCCACTAAGATAAAGGTACTGCACCATTTAGCGTTGGAGGTACAGTCTACACCAGTGGTTCTCAAACTATTGGTTGTGACCTCAAAGTGAGTCATGACCCTAGTTTAATGGGGTCACCAGGGCTGCCTTAAACTTGAAGGGGTCTAGTGCTGATACCCAAACTCCACCACATGGGGCCAAAGCAGAAGCCCCAGAACTTCAGCCCCGGGTGGTGGGCCTCAGGTTACATGCACCCTGACTGTGGCTGAAGCCCTTGGGCTTTGGTCCTCTGCCCAAGGAGACAGGGCTAGGGAAGGCTCAGGCTTCAGTCCCCCGTCCTGGGATAGTGTACCAATTTTAGCTGTGAGAAGGGGCAATGAAGTCTGAGAACCTCTGGTCTACACAAATCACTGCAACTTTTGTCTCCCTAGTTTAATAAGAATTTAAATAGTAACTCCAGGGAATCTGGGTGGTCTTCCATCCACACATACTTATCTGTTGGTCTGGCTGCTCAAGTTCTATCTTCCGTCAATGAACCATCATTAGTAGTTGGATCGATTATCAGCAAGTGCACGTGTCACATCCTCTTGGTCAGTCCTATCCATTGTGTCTGCTGAACATTACAGTGTGTTGTTGTCCAAAGGGTACCCTGGCATAGGCAATTCTTCCTCCATAACTCACCTCACACCTGGAGCCACTGGAACCTGCCGGGGTACTTCCCAATCACCTCCTACTTCCCTCTGGCATGGTGGCAGAGCATCTTCAGTGTTTGTCCTCCTTTTCTGTCCATGAATCTGTGCACTAGCTGTCAGTGTGTTACAAAGGGATGAGCTTTAGCTTCTGATATTATAACAGCCAGGATAAGTGGTTTAGTTTTTTTAACTACCATGCAAGGCCCCATCCAAAAAGGAGTAAATTTGGGATTTTTTTCCAGGCTTCTTTTTCCAGTTGTGGAGCCACACCTTCTCTTCTTCCTGGACAGGGTAAAATCTGAAAATGAGTCCCCACACTTCAAAAAATTACTGTGAAAGCAAACAAGCTTAAGAAGAATACTCCCCAAAAGCATGAAACTAAAGGTGCAAAAACACTGACGGGAAGCTGCAAGAAATGGGGTTTGGAGAATAAACCCACACGATGCTCCCTGCAGTGGCAGCTCCTGTGATGGGTTTCTGTCCTATTTTTTCCCCCAAAGGATGTTAAATTTATAAACTTGACATTAGACAAAAGCAGTCATGCGTGGTCTCTGCTGAATGTTAAGAACTAGCTGATGGACATGGTTATTGCAAGATGTTTGTATGAGAAACAGTTTGTGAGCAAAACTGTTGAAGTGAGACTTAGCAGCTGAGGCAAAGCAGGATTTCAGGGCTAACTCAAACAATGTCCACCATAGTGGACACTTATGGAAACGGTACTTTGCTTAGTGTCTGGTCCAGGAGGAGAACTGAACATTGACAAAGAAAAAGATTCCCAGGAGGGGGTCCCTGAAAGGAGGAAGGACTCTCTAGGCTGAGAGACAATCGCCTGTAACTGCAAAAGAGCAAACCAAACAGCACTAATTGTAACTCATCACAGGAGGAAAGTCTCTGCCAGCAGAGACATCTCATGGACAAGCACTGCAAGGAATAATCTTTGGGTGAGCTATACATAGTTAGACCAGAAAGTAACCTTTTGATAAATACAGGCTATAGATTGTATCTTATGTTTTCCTTTTACCTGTACCATTATGTTTCCAAATCCTTACCTTTGCTTTTATTTGAATTTCTATCTCAAGTGCTGTTAAATAAACTTCAATCCGGTTTTACTAAAGACTTGTCTAACTTGTGCTAAAGAGACTTCTGGGATGAGGGGAAGTCATTAAACTGGGGTACACTGCTTCTTCACAGGAAAGAGTAAATCAGTGTACACTACAGGTGAAGATAAAGGACTGGGCACTCAAGTGTAACAAAGTGGGGTGTGTAAATCCCTAGCCTGCAAAGACAGAAAGCAGAGGTCCTGGAGCCTGGGACACAGAACTTATGTTGCCATCAGCTGGTAGTTGGGGAGAATTTCCTCTGGTAGGTGAATAGGAGTCTCTGTTCTGTTGCAAGGGGCTGTTAGGGGTTGAGGGCTAGCTCAGTGAGTTAAGCATTACCCTGCTAAGCCCTGGGTTGTGAGCTCAATCCCTCATTGAGAGGTCAGAGGCAAATAAACTTAAAAAAAAAAAAAAATTGCTCAAGCATTGCTCTTGGTCCTCCTAGGAGGGCAGGGGACTGGAATCAATGATTTCCCAAGGTCCTTTCCAGCTCTATAAGTGTGCATCTCCATACATTTAGTGACTCACCTGAATGCCTCAGCTCATCCAAGAAAGTGTTAGAGAAGCTGTTATGACAGATGCCTATTCTAGTAAACAAGATTGTCAGAAACTGTGACTAGGAAGCAACATTGTTATTGCAGCTGTTTTCTGTGATTTATGAAATAATGACCACTTGAAATATGTTTATAACTCATTAGGAATTGCTAGTTGCCACACACATTTGTAGTAATGACTGGATTAGAAATCCCTTTTAAACTGTCAGTCATATGAACTGTAATGCCGTAAAAAAGTTCCATAAGCAATTATGTAAACTGAAATATATACATAAAAAATACAGTTGAATTAACTGTGGAAAAGTAGCTTCTCTTCTCCACAGAGGAACATCTTTGTCCCATACCCTATAAATGGGAAAAGTTAGCTATGCTGAAAGTAGACAAGTTACTATCTCTTCACCAGTTACAGAGGCTTTGGTAAACTATGCCTTTCTTTCCGTATCCCATATTGTGCTATATTAACCTACAACTAATTATTTTTCACTAAATAATTCCAGTTGACCCTATTGGACATCTTGTGTTATTATCATCATTAAATCTGCACACTCAACATGCTGATTATGATCACTTTTTTCCCATGGGTGCTAGTTATGTGTTGGGTTGACAAGCCAAGTGTTGAGTGTGGTCAGATGTTTGGCTTCATGTATGTGTTCCTTCTTCTACATGCTGCACTGACTAGCCCTGTCTACATGTGTAAATAAATTAAAAATTCCTGGCGCTCTTTCAAAAGGACGTGAGGATCGTCTCTGTACAATGTGTTCTTTCAAAAGAAAATTGGAGGAATGTGGTGCAGATTTTCAAATCCCTGCCCCAACCCCATATGAGAAAGAGCGTCCCCTTTTAAAATTCTCTTTTCAAAGAAGACGTGTAGATGTTCCATGTCCCACCCTTTCAAAAGAGGAGTCTGCCATGGCACCAGCCAGCTAGAGCACAAAGACCCTACATGGACCCAGAAACCACGTGGTGGGAAGCTGAGAGTGTGCAAGTGTCACAGCCGTGAGCTGCTCTCAGCATGCCCTCACACCCTCCCCAAAACAGAAACTCTCCAGGGTGGCAAGCAGCACCCACTGCAGGAGCCCCAGGGCCCCCCTCAGAGGCCTCACAGGGCTCCCAGGAGCCCCAGGGTGAAAAATAAAAAAAAAGATCCCTCCTGGACAGAGCCAGAACTGAGAGACCTCCTGGGACTGTGGAAAGAGGAGGAGATCCTCCAGGATATGAGGATAACCTGGCGCAACACTGTGGCCTTTGCCTGCTTTGCCTCTGGCCTCAGCACCAAGGCACACCCCAAGCGCACTCCAGACCACGTCCAGGGTAAAGTAAAGTAGCTCTGGCAGGGCTACGCCTGGGACAGGGATAAGGCAGGATGCTCAGGGGCAGGTCTCTCCACCTGACTCTACTATTGGGATCTCTGATCCATCCTGGGACCCGGAAGATGCTCCCCTCCACCTACCATGCGGACCAGACAGAAGCAGAAGCCAGGAGGAGCCGAGGCCAGGGAGCCAGAGCCAGGGGCTGGACATGACCTTGGAATGGTTGAGCAACAAAGGGAACCTTGTGATCGATGTGCCCTACCAGTCGTCCAGCCCGGGCACCTGGGAGCCAGGCATTGCCAGACTTCATTGAGGGACCCTCTGTAAATCCCCTGGAGGGGACGCATGCCAGCTAGCGGTGCAAGGGGTGACACAGCTGCCAGCAGGCTATGTACATTCCTAGTGTTCATGGCCTGGACATATCCTGGTTGGTCATGGCCCCCAGCACACCATGATGCTCGCTAGTGACAGCAGAACCCACCCCCCATGGAGAGCACTGTAAGCCGCATGTGCGGTGAGAGGTAGGTGGGGCTGGACCATGCCTGGGGACTGTCCCACATGGGCAGGGAACCGCTACGTGCCAGGGTAGCCCATGGCCACCGTGCCCATAGCTGGGGGGTGTTACCCCCAGGGGAGATGGGTGTTTCCCTAAGGGGCACGGCCCTGAGGGCCGTGATCAGGGACTGAAATGCCATCCTCTCCTTTCAGCTGTGCCGTCTGAGGGCTGGGAGAGTCCCATGCAGTCCGTGGTCCCGGAGAGCCCCCTGGAGGCAGTGGAAAGTGAACAGGCACCCCCCAGCACCACCATGTTGGGCCTGAGGCTGGAGACCTCAGTGGTGGTCGGGGGAGGATGCTGCCAGTCCCTGCCAGGCCGTGGTGGCAGACTGATGCCTCTGGCTGGAGGAGGCCGGTATGGCCTGGCAGAGGGTGGCCTGAGACAGGCTAATGTCCAACCTGGAGGACATTAGTGGGAAGCTGTGGGAGCATATGGCCAACGCGGCCTACTTCCTGGCCCCCTGCGCTGCCCCCCTGCCGCCTGTCCACCAGTGCCCCTTTCACTGACCCCCTTACCAAGCCTGACCCCACCAAAGCCCTCCTGACTATGGTTCATGCCCCATCCCAGCCCCCCCATGGACCCCGAACCTGGGGAAGGGGAGATCCCGGGGCTGATGGGACTCTCAACCTTTGACCCCCTGCCCCTGAGTGAGCCCCCACTCCAGGTTCAGCTCCCTCCCACCTCCCCTTCAGGTTCAGGTCCCTCCCAGCCCCGCAGTGTACATGGTTTCCCCCCATTGTACCAAGTTTTCGAGTTAGTTGTGTAACAGATCACACATAGTAGTGTAAAGTAAAAGTTTTATTTTCAAAAAATCCCCATGTCCCATGTGCGTGGTGAGCGAATGGTGGGGGTGGGGGCATGGGTGTGTTGGTGGTGGTGAGGGATGGTTGTTGGGGGAGGGGGTGAGGCATGGCTGTGGGTGGGGGTCAGCGAAGCTCTCATGGAGGGCCTTTCTGATGTGGACCCCATCACAGCTGGCCTGGTGACTGCAGTCGGCGGCCAGCTCCTCATAGCCAGGGCTGGACTAGGCCCCCCACCATGGACGAAGGCATCCCCCTGGCTCTCTACAATGTTGTGGAGGGTGCAGCAGGCACCCACCACCTGCGACACATTCTGCACCCCAACTTCCAGGCACAAGAGGAGACACCTCCCCTTCGGACACTCAAAAGCCCACTCAACCACATTGTGAGCCTGGGTGAGGCAGGTGTTGAAGGCCTCCTGGGTCCAGTCGAGGTGGCCCATATCGGGCCGCATGAGCGGCAGCTGCAGGGGTAGGCATCTTCATCCACCATGCAGAGTGGTATGGTGACATCACTGACTGGGAGCTCCTTCTGGGTGATGTAGGTCCTGGCCTCCATGCGCCTGCACAGGCCAGAATTCCAGAACACATGTGCATCATATGACCGGCCCACCCAGCCCATGTATGCATCCATGAAGGAACATTTGGGATCCACCAGGGCCTGGAGGACTACAGAGTGCTAGCACTTTCTGCTGATATATTGGCTGCCATTGTGTGCCAGGGCGCAGGGGGGGATGTGCGTCCCATCTGGGCTGCTGAAGCAGTTTGGGAAGCTGCGTGCTGCGAATGTGCTGACTGCTGCTTCCAGGTCCCCGGCGCACACAACTTTGTGGAGGAGCATCGCATTGATCGCACGGATGACCTGCACAGGATGGAGGATGTGCGCTCTTGTGAGGGCATGGCAGGCAGTTCCCAGCCCCCATACCCTGCCCCTGCTCCCCCACTCCCCCCGCTGCCTCCCAGCCACTGCCCCCTGTTCCCTCCCTGCCACTCGGGAACAGGAAAGAATAGACACCCTTGTTGCACTCCTGAGAGTATGCTGACAGATTCTGTCAAGACACCATTGTGAACAACTTGGCGTGTTGAGGGTTCGTACGTTGAATGGATCAGGTTAATAATTTTGGATGAGATGCCACGATGTTGCAGCAGTTTCCACAGAGTGTCTGTATCAATCCTGTTGAAGGCTTTTTCAAAGTCTATGAAGGTTATGTACACTGGGGAGTTCCACTCGAGTGACTATTCTATGATCACTCTGAGAGCTGCTATTTGGTCAGTACAAGATTTCTTGCTTTGGCAGCTGGCCTGGTTTTCCTTGAGCTGTCTGTCAATTTCTGTCTTTGTTCTACTTGTAAAAAACGAAAGTTAGAGAAACATCTACAAAGAAACCTACAACTACAGAAGTCTTGGGAGGAGTTGGCAATCCACAGGGACTGAGTATGAACCGTGGTAGGAAAAGCCGAAAGGAAACTGCCCTGCAGATGACCCTTCTCTCACCCAGGACAACCACCCAGTCTGGTACGTGGAACATGTGGGCCACGTATCAAGCGGGAAAGACAGCACAGACTGCAGTGGAGATGAAATAGTACAAGCTTGCAGTTTGGGGCTTGTGTGAGACAAGATGGACGCAATCAGGACTGATACTCCTGGCAACAGGTGAACCCCTCATCTACTGAGGACATGAAGAAGAGGGCACACCACACACAGGTGGCACGCGCTTGATGTTATTGGGTGAGGCATCTGGTGCTTTAAAGGAGTGGACAGCAGTATCACCATGCATCATCACAGCCAGATTCTACACCGAAGGGCGGAAGTTACTGAGGCTGCGTCTACACGTGCACGCTACTTCGAAGTAGCGGCAGTAACTTCGAAATAGCGCCCGTCACGTCTACACGTGTTGGGCGCTATTTCGAAGTTGAAATCGACGTTAGGCGGCGAGACGTCGAAGTCGCTAACCCCATGAGCGGATGGGAATAGCGCCCTACTTCGACGTTCAACATCGAAGTAGGGACGTGTAGACGATCCGCGTCCCGCAACATCGAAATAGCGGGGTCCTCCATGGCGGCCATCAGCTGGGGGGTTGAGAGATACTCTCTCTCCAGCCCTTGCAGGGCTCTGTGGTCACCGTGGGCAGCAGCCCTTAGCCCAGGGCTTCTGGCTGCTGCTGCTGCAGCTGGGGGTCCGTGCTGCATATACAGGGTCTGCAACTAGTTGTTGGCTCTGTGTATCTTGCACTGTTTAATGAAAGTGTGTCTGGGAGGGGCCCTTTAAGGGAGCGACTTGCTGTTGAGTCCGCCCCGTGACCCTGTCTGCAGCTGTGCCTGGCTCCCTTATTTCGATGTGTGCTACTTTGGCGTGTAGACGTTCCCTCACTGTGCCTATTTCGATGTTGGGCTGAGCAACGTCGAAGTTGAACATCGACGTTGCCAGCCCTGGAGGACGTGTAGACGTTATTCATCGAAATAGCCTATTTCGATGTCGCAACATCGAAATAAGCTATTTCGAAGTTGGGTGCACGTGTAGACGTAGCCTGAATGTGCAATATTAGGCACCAACCAACGAAGCAGCTGAAGAATGTAAAACAGACTTCTATGAGAAACTACAAAGTGTTGCGAACCAAACCATGCTTGCAGGTAGTTATTCTGAAATAAATTAGCAAAATAATTGTAACTGATGTGATTCTCTAGTGCTACTTTGACAAATAAAATGTTTTTACTTTTGCAGAATTTAAAAATAGTGTGGGCAGCCAAGCTCCCCCGCAACTTCCCTCCTCCTGCGATTCTCATCTGCTGGTGGCCCTGTTGACTAACTCCTCCCCTACCCTCTGAATGCTTCTGGAGTGCCTGAGCTGCTGATTTTCAGCTTTCAAATAGTTTCGGGAGGGAGGAGAAGGAGCAGGGACGGGGCACACTCAGGGAAGAAAGTGAAGAGTTGGGGTGGGGCTTAAGGAAGGGGGATAAAATGGGGCAGGTCTTGGGGTGGAGGGTGGAGAGGTTGAGCACATTATGCTTAGAGGGAAAGTTGGCCTTATGCCCTCTTCCCCAGAGCCCAGCCATTTCCTCTCCAGCCACCTGCCCTCACTCTCCCCAGATCCCAGAGATCCAGAGGGATTAAAAAACTGATGCTCAGGATCAGGCTTGCACAGGAGTTTTCTGTGTGCCACGCTCTCCTTCCCTCAGAGTGTGCTAGGAACTGCAGATGCCAGGAACCCTTTAGCTCAGGGCCATCTCTGTGATTCTGGTGGCCTATGTAGCCTGAGCACCTGCATCCCTCATCCCTTTTGTGTGCGCATGTGTGTGTGCACGCTCAGGGCTATGGGGGCAGGAACAGAGCAGGGAGGCTGGTGGGGGGACAGGCAGAAGGGTGTCTTCATGGTTTTACTCCTGATGTTTCAAGCCAAATATCCTGACATCAGTTTTGTCAAACTGCTTTATCATGTGCTAGGTTGGGTGGTTCTTGTGCTGAAATGTGTTTGCATATTCAGAAAATTTTAGCAATGCTACATACTGGCGCCAAGTTTGTGTACCAGACAGTGCCTTGCAATCAAGCATCTGCTTTTTATAGTGCCTGACTATGGCTCATATCATAGCTTTTGCTGACTGTGGTTTTGGCCTCAAACCTTGCACCCGGCTATGCTTCAGCCTTTCTCTTTCTGCTTAGGGGGACCATCTGTCCCATTGTTACCAGGACGGTGCCGTATTCAAGCTGTCTCACAGGTGTCCCACATTTTTTTTTAAAAAGGGGCAAATTGTCCCGTATTTTGTGGTGCTCCTGTCCCCCAGCACCCAGTGTCTTTAGGCTGGAAACCCCGCTGACAGGGAGCTCCTCCAGTGGGAGGCTGCCCCATTCCCTGACACCCCCAGAAGCAGCTGCCATTGCCGGTGAGCTCTGCCATGGGGCAGCTGCCTCATCCCCGGGCGACCCCCGGCTGTGAGGTTGCAGAGCCCCCATCCTCCACTCCCCCTCATTAAGAGGCTGTGGAGCCTCCATCCCTGGTGCCTCACTGGGGGCAGCCGCCCCCATCACTGAGGAGCCCTGACGTGGAACAGCGACCCCAGAGGCTGGTGGCCATAGGGCAATGTGGTCACCCTATTTCTACTACATTCCCCCACTTTTGTATTGTTATGAGGAGGGTCAAGGCGGCCATTTTG
Organism: Carettochelys insculpta; assembly: GCF_033958435.1. Lineage (NCBI taxonomy): Eukaryota > Metazoa > Chordata > Testudines > Carettochelyidae > Carettochelys > Carettochelys insculpta. The sequence continues at coordinate 42,139,902 of NC_134137.1, forward strand.
GGAGGGCGGATGTGTGTGTGCTAAAGCTGCAGGTACCAGAAGGCTGCTTGCTCTTCTTCCCTTTCCCCTCACAATCAGGGAGCGAGGGGAAAGTACGCAGCTTGCGTCACTTACTCCTCCGCCTCCTCCCCTCACCAGCTGGGAGTGAGTGGAAGGCCGGCAAGCAGCGTACGCTCATCCCTCCCTATGCAAGCACAGTGGGTTCCCAGCTTTCTGCTCGTAGGCAAAACTCGTAAGAGGGACACTAAATTACTATTAAATACACGTTAAAGTCTCTGATGGGTGCCTAGTGCTCCTCACGCGGCGAAGGAGCGGTAGCAGGTGGTGCTGCTTTTGAAAGGTGAGTGAACCTTGCGTTGGGTGGTGTGGGAGTTGGAGAGGGTTAAAGGCTGGGGGCAGTTTGGGGCCAGGAGCGGGAGGGAGGGTTAAAACCCGATGGCAGCTCTGGTGGAGGAGGTGGCAGCTTGCTCCTCCAGCCTACAGCAGTGGTACCTGTGGGGGGTGTGACTGGAGGGCTTGGGGATCAGGCTGGTTTGGGTGTTGGGAGCTAACCGGGCTGGGGTGTGCGGGGGGAGCTGCAGACCGGGGGAGTGCTCAGAGCAGGCTGGGCTGGGGCTGTGGGTCTCCCCTCCCCCAGGCAGAGACCCTACGGCTGGCTCATATAAGCGGGGAAAGTTCACACGTTTTGTGAACAAAGGTAGTTATGTGTGTCCCTTGTTTTAGCAAGTACATGTAAGTAAAGTACTCGTTAAACGTGGGATGAGTGTACTTTCCTCTCGCTCCCCCGATCGCGAGGGAAAGAAGAGCAAGCAGCATTTTGATACACATGGATGTAACAACCCCACTCTCCCACAATGGTGCCCATGGGGTGGATGTTTACCCCTCATCCCAGAAAAGCAGCTACAAAAATGTAGATCCACATCCGATCTACACGTGCCAGGCTCAAGTCATCATCTGGTCTGACATCCATGGTCTGGATTTTACTGCAGCAGGCGGCAAACCATCTGGAGGGAAGAAGGAAGGGAGCACAGATGAGCCAGGCATGCAGGGAAGAGGGAGGTACCATGAAAGCAGGGAGTGGGGTAAGCATCAGCTCCAGCCCTTGGCCCATAGAGCCACTCCCTCCTGATTCAGAGCAGGGCAGCTCGCTGCTTTGCTGGTAGCCCTCCTTCTCCCCCAGAAATGAGGTGCTGCCCCACATGCACATGCTCAGCTGCACTGGCCAGCAGCACAGAGCAGCGTGTCCAATGGGCAGCATGTGTCTCCAAGTAGGACTGGGGCCAGGTCTCCTGCAGGTCAGTGCTTGCCAGACAGGGGAGGGAGGAGAACTGGGTGGGGCCAGCACTCGGCTCCTCCAGCAGAGAGATTTAGGAGCTTGTTGCGTACCTTCCCAACAGCCAGTTGGAGGAGCAGGGAGAGTCTTATGTGGCTATCTGCTCCACTATGCATGGGTATGAAGCAGATATCCCTGGATATGCAGGGCTCTAATTATATGGCAACATTACTTTATCATTCATCCACGCATGCCCCATCTGTCCCTTGGTCTGCACATTCCCGTGCGTGACTGAACTGATTTTATTTTTTAATTGTGTTTAGTTTTTAACAGTGTTAGGCTGGGACTTTGGCTGAGGAGTGTAGGTTTATAATTGAGCTTTGGGGGTATATAAACTATATGTATACTTTGTACGGGTATATAGGCATATATGTGTATGTATGACAATACCTTATATCCAAGCATGCCAGTCCTTTTTCACTCTGGTATTTTAGCCTGGCCCTTTTATTTTTGTACCACAAATAGCAACGCAAACCTAATTAGCATGGATGGTGGGTAGCACTGTCTTCCCCAAATTGCTCCAACTGGGCTTGGAAGGTTGGGGCCACACCACTTGCTGGAGGTGGCAGGCTATGGGATCTGGGGACACTCTGGCGCTGGAAGCAATTGCCTGGGGTGGGTGCCAGCCACTGCGGCATGGGATGGGCTTGATGCCACAGTAGGTAGTGGTGGAAGGGATGGAGCCTTGGGTGGAAGGTGTAGGGCTGAAGTTCGCCTTCCCCAGCTGGGTGTTCACCCACCACCCATGCCTATTAGGGCAATTACAGTTACCTCCTTTACCATTAATTATAGGCTGAGTGTTTTGAAATACTGGGATAGGCATTATTACAATGTGTTCCACAGTGCCATGAGAAGAAAAACAAAAATTTGGAGGAGTGACTTTACAAATACGGCCTTTACTTATATTTTTGATAATTAGTTACTACACAGTGCTGTCTGTTCCTGGAATAGGGTACTTTTACTGATGCTTATCACCCTCTGGTAAGCTTTTCTGGGCAGGAAACAGGAGTGGCTCCCAGAGACATTCATGAATCTCAGAGTAGCACTAGCTGAATTGCGCCTGAGCTCCCAGTACTGTGCCTGAGGATTACACTGCCTATTTTTAACTGATTCACCACTTCATCAGTGGGAAAAGGACATATATCAGTTTCCAAAACCTGAGCAGATTTGCCACACACGTCATATAAAATCAACAGGAAAGGTAAACAGTAAAACAAGTTTATTGATTACAAAGATAGGATTTAAGAGGCTGTACATATTAGGCAAAAAGTCAGAGTACTTACCAAAAGAAAATAAAACCTAAACACACAGTCTAAACTCACAATGCTTATAGAGTTGGCAACAACTAGACCAAGCAGTTTTTCTAACTCCACTGGATATTGCAGTCCGCCATACCCAGATTTCAAAGGTGAAAACTGGGTCCTGTAGACTGCAATATCCACCTTTCAATTTCACCTGTGAAAACTGGGCCAGTCCCCTTTGTTGGAGTATTCAGAGTGTCTTGTTTGTAGTATGGTAGAGCAGGAGAAAGGCAAAACATGGCCCCTATGTTTGTTTTTTATACACTCAGTGCCTGTGCTTAGGAAGCATGAGTCCAGGCCTGTCTGAGGCATTGCTGAGTTGACAGGCAAACTTGAGCAATTTTCCTGGCTGAGCCTCATGCAGTGAGTCATTGAATTGTAGCTCCCTTGCTGGAAAATGGCAGTTGAGAGCTGTTTGTCACCCTACTTGGGCGCTGGCTACTCTTCTTGCTCTGTTCGCTGAGGCATTAATCTCTGGCTGCTTTCCTGACTTGTAGCATGTTTTAAGGATAGCCATACAACACAATCTAATAACTTCACATAGATTGATGGTATACATACCTGGATAGAGAAATGACTTTTAGCAAATCATAACCTCTCCCTTGATGCCTTACAAGGTATGCTTCACAAGTAAAATCAAAATGATATAAAATTAGGAAGATGGGGTTTACAGAATACTCCCCAAGGTATGTACCCAGATGCTCAAAAATATTTGGATTGCTAACTTTCATTGAAACCAGTGGAGGTTAGAATCCCACATGTCTTTGAGGTTTGGGACCCAAAAGCTTTGTTAAACATATCCAGCCTGATTGGAGGGTGACACAAAAATGACTAAACTCCCATCAAATGTCTTGTCCCATCATTCACTCATTAAGAAGTGAGATAAATTCTATGTAGGCTGTCTATTACATGCTGATACAAAGTCCTGGTAAGGGACATAATACCCCAAATCTATCTCTGATATAAATCAGTTAATGTCAATGGAATTACAGGAGTGATAAATTCAGCCCAGTATCTCTAGGACATTATACCAAATATTTCTTTTTATCACAGGCCAAAACTTAATTAGCTGATGTTCTACAAATCACCGTGAAGATGTACAGTGGCTATAACTGGTAAATGTCATTCATTATTGTCTTTCAAATTCATGACATATATTTGTTAATGTAAATCATGTACTTATTAATCTTTTGCCACACACCATTCAGTGATAATCAGCTTGCAATAATTAAAACTAATAAGACAAAATTACATAACAGCTTCATTATAGATACTTGCATTAACTATTGAGGTAGGTACTAAATAAACAATCAAGTTGAACCATGACACTTAAAGAGCTTTTCCCATACTAGCAAAAATACTCTATAGGCCTTATAGAAAGATCATATAGATATTGTCAGAACCATGGAGAATTAATTAACCTTTATTTTATTTATTCATTTTTGTTATCAGTAGGAAGTACCCCTATTTATCTTGAGGGAGTGGGTTATTTTGTTTGTTCATTCAAATACCTTTCTTGCCTAGCTATCTGCACTCACAAAGCTTATTTCAGTACAGATCCAGTGATGTGTACTCTGTCTCAGCTAATGCTCTCCCAGTTGCAGCACAGGTGGAACCACACCAGTGCTAGAGCAAGGATGGGAGAATTTTTTAAAAAGTTTATTCCAACAAAAGCTTGCAAAACACCCAGATGCTTCTGCAACCTGTGTGCTCTTACATTTACCCTGCAACATTTGATATTTTAAAGGGAATGTGTAATCACTGTCAGCTATAGTACATGTAAAACCCTATGCGGGAAACAAACGTGCTTTATCAACAACAAACATAATAAACAAGGCATAATGAAGCACAATATGATTCAGGGACCACCACTGCTTGTCTACCTGCATCACAAAGAGAAGAGAAACTAAAAGATTAATAATAAGAGATTATAAATAAAAAGAAACGTATGTATCACCCTGGTGAGTTTGTTTTAATAGCACCTGTAAAAAACTTACATATTTATCCTGTTTGAATGCTGGATAAGGGACGTGCATTAGAAATTGAGATGAAGACTCTGCTTTTTAAATGGAAACAAAACCATTACAGAGCTGTTGGAAATAATTTCGTATTAAACAAGATATATGAAAATGGAAGCAGTATTATTTGGTACAGGAGGACAAGGCTTGTCGTCTTTAGAACCAATAACTCTAGTCGTTACTTATATTAACATTCAACACTAGTGCACATCCCTTAAATTTTTATATCTTCGCTATTTCTGCCATACTTTTGGGGATATTTTTCAGTGATTTTTGCTTTTGAGAAAGGATTTTTGTGAAGATGTAAAGTGATATGCAGACCATGACTTCAGTTCTCAACCATGGCGCAGAATTTGTAGCTTAAAAAAATCCCAGTGCAACTCATCAGAATTTCATGTCTTGAGAATTTTGCTTATCCAGCATTCATACAGGATGGGATCAGAGCAGGGACCAGGAAATTAGGGTGAGTGCTAGGCATAAGCAGCATAAGGCACTGTTAAATTTGGGGCATAGTGGTACCCTATGCAACTGCATATTCTGCACATGCCTAAGGACAGCCCTGCCGGGAGACTGTGCTTTAGTTGTGGATCACAAGCAGAGAAATGCACCTCCCTGCACCCCAGACTCAGGTGCCAATCTCCATGAAGGGGGCGGGGCTTAGGACAAGCCCCTGTAGTTAACATCCCACTGCATGCTCAGACAGCTGCTGACCAAGCAGGCCAGCATTTGTGAATATCATCGTTCAGCGCCCCCCGCATCCCCTCAGCAGGCTTTGCAAATCCCATTGTTGTTTCAGTGGTCTTCTAGGCATCTAGAATTTGGCGCTGAGATGCTGAACGTCACAATGCCCAAGTGCAGTGTGGATCTGAGCCTAACTAATTAATTCACCATGCTAATGTCTCAGTCCTATTTCCTTTCTCCCTTAATGAAGACCATGGATAGACTATGCGCCCCACCCCCACCCCTCAGGGTGTGTGTACGGTACAGAATTTTGTCAGAAAAATGGCCCTTTTCCAACAAAACTTGAGCCACATCCGCACTGCAACCACATTCTCATGATAATAAAGCAAAAGAATGGAGGGTATTTTCTGCCAGCTATGCCCCGCTTGCTACAAGGAAGAACACTCGTCCAAGAGAGATCCCTCAGAGAAAGGCATGTGTGGACGTGGAGGAGGGCCTTCTTTCAAAAGAAGAGGTCTCCATGAAATAACACGGGTGCTCCCATCCAAACCAAGCACAGCTCTGTGGTTCCTGTCTCCTACCCGCTCTTACAGCTGCAAGCACCCTGGATTGGCCTCGTGGCAGGAAGCTGGCCTGGGGAGCAGCACCTGACCACTTGTCTCCCGCTGCCACATCTGCTCACACCATGGCAGAGCCCCAAGCCCCCTGAGATCCTGCTGACCTCTCAGGCAACAGCCCCAGGCGTCCCAGGACCCACCCAGGGGACCAAGAGGCAGGCACCCACCTGGTCCAGGGCAGAGGTTCTGTCCCTTCTTGAGCTGTGGGGTGAGGAGGACACACTGCAGGATCCCCACTCCAAGCACCGCACTGCAGACACCTAGGGGTGTATGGGCAAGTCCCTGCCAGAGCATGGACACCCACCCCAGACCCTGGAGCAAGTCCAGAGCAAGATGAAAGAGATCCACCGGGGGTACATCCAGGTGAGAGAGTAGAGCTCGTGCCCAGGGCCAGGACCCCACATTTGCCCCTACTACCAGGAGCTGCACCAACCCTGGGGAGTGGGGAAACATCATCTCCACCCATCATGGTGGACTCCGGGCTCAAGACCCCCATAGTCACCTGATTGGAGGTCACATTGGAGGAGGAGGAGGACCGGGGCAGCAGCAGGAGGAAGAGGCAGCAGCGGATGTGGGCACCATCACCCTCACCCTGGAGCTGGTCCCTGCCTCCCAGGATGTGTGCCAGGCATAGTCTGATGCTGGAGAGGGATCGTCAGGTGAGGGCTCCCAGTTCGTCGCACACACAGAGCAGGAGATGTGGGCACAGAGGGGCTGGGGCGCGAGCGTTGCTCAGCCAACTTGGGCTGGACATCATGCTACAGTCTTCGCACATGGAACCACATGCAGCATTCGTGTGCACCATGTGGACACAGCAGGCAGTCCCTGAGCACGGGTGGCATTCTGCTGCCGGGCCTGGGGAGGCCACACACATGTCTGGCCCCAGGCGGGGGGGCTCTCCCAGCATCTGCCATGGCTGGAAGCAGGCTAGCCACAAGGGCGCTGTCATGACCCCGGACACACTGAGGAGTGCCGCACACAGCACACAGGCATGCCCGCACATGAGAGGCATCACCTGCTCCTGTGGGCAGTGCAGCAAGCTGCTGGTGTGTGAGCTGGCTGCCTCCGGCTCCTCTGCTGCCCATGAAGGGACCCCACTGTGGTTGGACACTTCCCTTGCCCGCTCGTCCATTGTCTGGGATCAGGGGCAGAAGCAGACAGCACAGTCCCATAGATACACATGGCCTTGCTCCCAGGACATCCCCCTCCCCTGCCCTGAGGAGCATTGATCGCTGCTCACAGAGGAGGGCACAGCCTCAGGGACACTGTCTGCATGAACGACTGACAGTCTCTCCCTCCTTGTGTTCTGCACAGCCGGACCAGCTGGGACTGAGGGGTGAGCTGCACCATCGTCACCAAGCACCAGAATCCGGGGACCTGAAAGCACACCAGGGTCCAGGAGGACGTCATTTGCCAGCACATTGGCATCCCATGCAACATGCAGCAGACCCTGGCACAGAAGGTCCGCAAAACATAGAGTGGCGGAACCAAGATGGGACCGGCTCATGCAGTGCATCACCATGTGTGCCACCATGCGCAACATGATAGCACAGCTGGCTGCTGTCGCTCCTCCTGCCCACCACCCTCCTGCCCCCCTGCTATGCCCATTTCCCCTCTGCCTCCCCACCACAACCAATGCCCATGGCCCCTTCCCCTGACCCCCTGCTACCCTGGACCCTGCTCCAGCCCCACCACCTGCTTAGCCTGCATGATCCCTGGACCTATACAACACCAACAGGGTCCCTGCATCCAAGGTGGTGCATCAACTGAACCCTGACAACACTCCGAGTCCTCCCTACCTCCAGGTTATGAGCTCCCCCTCCCGCTCCAGTTTATGAGCCTCACTTCCTCTGCCCAGCTGTTGCTAATGGACAATAAATAGAGACTTCATTTAGTTGGAAACCAAACAGATGCCTTTATTCAGGGGTCAGGGAAGGGGCAAAGGGAGGGGTTGTGGAGGGGATGAGGTAGGGCTGCAAGCCAAAGGCCCCCAATGGGGGGCCCTAGGGAAAGTTATTGGGGTTCTTAAAATAACTTCTTTCTCGGGGCCTCCTGCATGCACACCCCATTCTTGCACGCTCGCCCCTCACGGCTGGCGTCTGCCCCCCTTACACAAGTAGAAATGCCTCCCCCTCCATCTCCCAGATGTTGCGAGGACACAACATGCTGCCACTACCTCAGGGATGATGCACTTCCCTGTGTCTAGGTGCCTCAGCAGGCACCTGAAATGTGGCATGGTTCAGGTGGGCATTGAATTGGTCCCTGCTGGAGTTCAGGTATCCAGTATACTGCTTCATCAGCCTTGGCATGAGGGAGTAAGCCACATCCCCTATGATGCCCACTGGCATCTGCACATCCCCAGCAGCCAGCTCATAGTGGGGAATGAATATGCCGGCCTCCAGCTTCCTGCACAGGCTGGAATTGCAGAACATACAGGTGTTGTGCACCCTGCCCCACCACCCAACGAAAATGCCTGTGAGCGTCCACCATGGTCAACCAGGGCCTACAGTACCATGGAGAATTCACCATTCCTGTTGATATACTGGGCTGCACAATGCTCTGGTGCATGGCTCAGGACATAGGTCCCGTCAATGGCTCCAGCACAGTTTGGGAACCCCAGGGCAGCAAATCTGGCCACAGTCGGGTCCAAGTCTCCCAGGCAGCTGACCCTCCACAGCAGGATTGAGTGGATGGCCCTCACAACCTGCAGAAGGAGATGAACAAACACACAAGACAGGGAATGAAGGAGGGAATGCCTGAGCTCTTGGGAGGTGCCTGTCCCCCTCCCATCTCCTGCCCCCAAGAACCCCAGGAGCCTCCCCTGAAGCCACCCCCACAGCAGCAGGGCTGTAGGAGGGCAGGATGGCACAACCCCCTGGGGACAGGGCTTCCCTCCATCCCCCATTCTACCCCTCACACCCCCAACCTCCTTTCCTGAGGGACCCTCTTTTCCAGGACACACCCCCCAAGTGGGGACCGAGGGTGTATTACCTCCATGAAAAGAGCCCAATGGTGGACTTCCCCATGCCAAACTGGTTTCCCACTGACTGGTAGCTGTTGGGGGTGGCAAGCTTCCAGATGGCGATAGTGACCTGTTTATCCAGGGGGATGGTGGGCAGCAGGTGGGTGTTGCATCTCTGGAGGGTGGTGGCAAGCCAGGCACAGAGCTCCAGAAAGATGGCCTTGTGCATGCAGAAGTTATAGAGACACTGCTGGTCATCCTACCACTCCATGACCAGCTGGTCCCATGAGTCCAAACTAGCATGGTGCCTCCAAATCTGCCTGTCCACCATGAGGTGCCGTTGCCAGGGTGTAGCTCCAGCAGCCAGGGAGACGGTCCTGTGGATGAGCTCGACGTTGAGCTCACTGAGGAACAGGAAGGCAGCTGGCTAAAAGTGCTGCAAAAACTGTAGCGGGGCCATCACATGCCCAGGGGCAGCTCTGGCTTCACAGCACCAGGAGGAAAGCTGTGGCATCCAAAAACCAGGATAAGCACTGCAAGAGCTTTGCTGTCCCTCGAAGAGGTAGGCAAGCATGCAACAGAGGCCCAGGAATGGCTGTCCAGTAGGGTCCTTTTAAGGCTCTGACAACAGCACTCCAAAGCAACTGGTGACCTAAAACCCTGGCTGAAGTGCTTCTGGGTGGCCTTTTATGCGCAAGAGCATCTGGGCTGTCTGGCTGCTCTCTGTCGAAAGGGTGGATCGGTCTTCCAATGTGCTTTCGTGTGTGGACGAGCTCTTCCGAAAAAAGCTTCTTCCAAAAGACGGCTGCAGTCTAGACATAGCCTCAGTGAGGGAGGTGAAGTATAACCTGAGACTCCATTTTGCTGCTTCTCTCCATTTATCACCTCTCCCCCAAATCCCCCCACTGCGGTGACCCCGCTCCCAGGTCAGAAGGACTGATTTCTTGCACAGCACAACCATAATATGGCGCTGTACGTGGCCAAAGGGAAAGGGTTGGCAAGCCTAATGCGAAAGAAAAGGCATTTCTTAGGAGCTGAGGGTGCTGCCTCTGTGGCACTCTCGGCCTTGCTGGTCAGAGGGACAGTCTGAGTGGTACTCCTACTAGCTGACAGCAATGGGGCAGAACACCAGCATTTCTGTTTACCCTCATGCACTTTGCTGCAGGGTGTTTTGTCCTGCACCTCACTGATTCTATATCTTTCACTTCCCGTCACTTCCTTTCGTCTGTCTTGGGGACGGCCAACCTTTGGCTTTTAGCTGCATGTGGCTCTTCAGAAGGCTCCTTGCATAGGTGTTGACCCAAGGGCTGGGACGACAGGTACTAAGTTTACAGAGTGCAGGGGGTGCTCACTGCTAAATCCTGGGCTCTGGTCCAGGCACCGCCCCAACTCCACCCCTTTCCTCAAAGCCTCCACTCCTTCCCCTCCACCTACTGTGCCCTAGCTTGTACCCCTCTCCTCCCAGAGCCTCCTTCATACCATGAAATAGTTAATTGCAGTGGGCAGGAGATGCAGGGAGGAAGTGGGGCTGATCCGCCAGGCTGCTGGGAGGCACCGAGAGCTGCTGAGTACTACAGGAGCTCTTTGGTAAAATCCATTAGTAAATCCTAGCTCCTGCTCAGATTGGCCACTCCTGGTCTAGCTTCTCTTGGAAGGTAATTCTAGGGGCAAATTATGCTTTTCCCACTCCACCTTGGGAGATTTGTGAGAGTGCTAAGGGCAAGGCTTGTGCTCCATAACTTCAGAATGACAAAAGAAAATACTATTTTATACAGCATGAAATTAGACAGTGGAATTCATTGCTACACAGTCATTGAGGCCAAGAACGTAACAATTCAAAAAGGGAGAGGATATTTATATGGCTGACAAGAATATCCATTTATCATGGATTTTAGAGGGAATATTACAGCTTATGCTTCAAGGTTTAAATCAGTGCTAGCTGAGAGACCAAAATGGAAGTTGATTATCCCTCTTCTGCCCACTGTGCTGTTTTTACTTCTTCCTCTGAGGCATGATACTGGCCACTGTCACAGAGAGGAGAAGACACTACATGGATCCTGTTTTGGGTCTGATCTAACTAAATCTGCCCAAATGAAAATATTTTATTTAGCACAATGGCTGCTTTATTTCTTGTTTTAAATTAGTGGGTTTAGTGGAAATAGGCAGATATGAACATAAGAACATAAGAATGGCCATACTGGGTCAGACCAAAAGTCCATCCAGCCCAGCATCCCATCTGCCGACGGTGGTCAATGCCAGGTGCCCCAGAGAAGGAGAACAGAAGACAATGATCAAGTGATTTATCTCCTGCCATCCATCTCCTGCCCTTGTTCTGAAGGCTAGGGCACCATACTTTATCCCTGGCTAATAGCCATTTATGGACCTAACCTGCAAAAATTTATCAAGCTCTTTTTTAAACCCTAATAGAGTCCTGGCCTTCACAGCCTCCTCGGGCAAGGAGTTCCACAGGTTGACTGTGCGCTGTGTGAAGAAAAATTTCCTTTTATTAGTTTTGAACCTACTACCCATCAATTTCATTTGGTGTCCCCTAGTTCTTGTATTATGGGAAAAGGTAAATAATTTTTCTATATTCACTTTCTCCACACCATTCATGATTTTATATACCTCTATCATATCGCCCCTCAATCGCCTCTTTTCCAAACTGAAAAGTCCCAGTCTCTCTAGCCTCTCCCCATATGGGACCCGTTCCAAGCCCCTAATCATCTTAGTCGCCCTTTTCTGAACCTTTTCTAATGCCAATATATCTTTTTTGAGGTGAGGAGACCACATCTGCACGCAGTACTCAAGATGTGGGCGTACCATAGTTTTATATAGGGGAAGTATGATATCTTTTGTCTTATTATCGATCCCTTTTTTAATAATTCCTAACATCCTATTTGCCTTACTAACTGCCGCTGCACACTGCGTGGATGTCTTCAGAGAACTATCCACTATAACTCCAAGATCCCTTTCCTGATCTGTCGTAGCTAAATTTGACCCCATCATGTAGTACGTGTAATTTGGGTTATTTTTTCCAACATGCATTACCTTACACTTACCCACATTAAATTTCATTTGCCATTTTGCTGCCCAATCACTCAGTTTGCTGAGATCTTTTTGGAGTTCTTCACAATCCCTTTTGCTTTTGACTGTCCTGAACAACTTGGTGTCATCTGCAAACTTTGCCACCTCACTGCTTACCTCATTTTCTAGATCATTGATGAACAAGTTGAACAGGATCAGTCCCAGGATTGACCCCTGGGGAACACCACTAGTTACCCTCCTCCATTGTGAAAATTTACCATTTATTCCCACCCTTTGTTTTCTGTCTTTTAACCAATTCCCGATCCATGAAAGGATCTTTCCTCCTATCCCATGACCACCTAATTTACATAAAAGCCTTTGGTGTGGGACCGTGTCAAAGGCTTTCTGGAAATCTAGGTATATTATGTCCACTGGGTGCCCATTGGACATTACAGAAGTTGTGTGATAGCAAAAATTGTTCTGCACTCAGATTTTATTGCAAAATTAATGTGTTTAGGTACTGGCTCATCATTTTTACAGTTTGGGGTCATCAGATCACAGGCTCTTCAGTCTTGTGTAAGTCACTCATTTTCAAATGACAGAATTAAAAAAAATGCCTTAAGACCCACTGTCCTTCTCTATAAAGTACTCAAACCTAGAGGATTTCATCCCCATCTTGTCTGTTGCATATTACAAAATAATTTCTTACAGAAAGAAAAAATTAAAAATGAAAATTCAAGCATTCAAAAGTTAGGAAAATTAGGAGACAGTGCTCACTGAATGGGAAGCTATTATTATTTTCTGCATGTTTTCCAAACCTAGTATTGAATACACAATTATTTCCTCATGGGCTTTTCAATGGTACAATCACCATAGTATGTCAATGCTTTACAAACATACATTTATCTTCACAGCACACCTGGGAGATAAGATGGTGTTATCTCCATTTTACAGATGGGGAACTGAGCCACAGCCAAATCTGTCAAAAGTGCCTACTGCTGTTGGGTGCCCAACATGAGATGCCTAAAGTTTGATTTTTCAGATTTCTTATAAAGTGCAATAAAAAGATGCTGTGTTCAATGACTACTTCCGTTGTCTTTAGTTGAAGATATGATTGCTCGGTACCTCTGTAGCAGGCAACTGGCACATCAAGAGCATCCAGAAAAGATCCACAGTTAGGCTACAATTACACTACAGAATTATTTCCAAATAAGATATTTCAAAACAGCTATTTTGACATAGCTTATTTCAAAACAATGCTGCTACACATAAAGGCTACTTCTACGCTATGGAGATCTTTCGAAGAAGCTCTTCCAGAAGATATCTTCCAAAAGAACTTCTTTCGAAGAGAGCATCCACACACCAAAGAAGCAGATCAAAAGCGTGATTGGCTCTTTCAAAAGAGAGCATCCACATAGCCCTGCTCTTTCGAAAAACAGGCCAGGGATTGAAAAATCAGGCCCCCTGAGGACTGCTCTTTCAAAAGAAGGGCCCTGTGCAGCATCTACGAGCATTTTCTTTCAAAAGCTTCTTTCAAAAGAGGCCATTCTTCCTGAAACGGGAAAGGAAGAGCGATGGGATCTTTCAAAAGAGCCCTCTTCTTTCGAAAAATCTTTTGAAAGAGCTTGCTGGTGTAGACGCAGCCCAATGCATTTCAAAATAGCATCCAGCTATTTCAAAATAGCATTCCAGACACACAGTGTCTGTTTTGAAATAGTGCCACTGGATGCCATTATGGCTTATTTCAAAATAGTGCTATTTCAGCCTATTTTAAAATAGCTTATTTAAAAACAGGTGTTTTTCCTCCTGCAATGAGGATTGCCAGTTTCAAAATTTATTTCAAAATAGTGTGTGTGCAGTGTAGACGACAGCAAAATTACTTTGAAATAATGGCTGTTATTTTGAAATAACTCTGTAGTGTACACATAGCCTTATTGAACCTGGTTACGTCTATACTAGCAAGTTTTTTTGAAAAAGCCAGGGCTTTTTCAAAAAATGTCATGGAGCGTCTACACACAAGATGTGTTCTTTTCATATTAAATTGGAAGAATGCAGCATTTTTCCGGCAGCCCTTTTCCTCTCCCAGATGAGGAAAAGCGCCTTTTTCTGAAAGGTTCTTTTGGGAAAAAATGTGTGTAGACACCCTGGGGACCTTTTTTTTGAAAGAGCAGTCCTTATGGTGCTGGACTTTTTGATCCCTGGGCCATTCTTTCGAAAGAGAGGGGCTGTGTGGATGCTCTCTATCAAAAGAGCAGAATGATTTTTTCGATCTGCTTTTTTGTGTGGACACCCTCTTTCGAAAGAAGTAATGTAGAGTTAGCCCGTGTGTGAAGAATTTGGTTTGAGTGATTTGCCCCAACAAATGCATGCAGCTCTCTGAACCCCAAATCATCATTGCCCTTCCTCCGAGACTTTTCCTCTATACTTCATCCAGTTTCTGCAGTTGAGCAGGTAGAAATCTACAGATGGAGCACCATTCATCCCATGCAATTAATAAGAGCGCTAAAAAGGATTGTATCATAAAATCCATAAACACAAAGGGGCAAAATTAATGTTGTACAGTCTATTTTAATTCCAGAATTTCCTTACCTTTGAGTAAAGCAGGTTGACTTTTTTTTATAAATAAAATAGGTTTTTTTGGCACCTACTGACCAAAACATCAATGTAGTTTAATTTTACTTACAATTTTAAGCCAAAGTTGAACCAAATTTTTCAACCAAAATCCCCGTGGAAGTTAATAAACCTTTGGGGAAATAATTGATTTGTTTTAAAAAATTGCATTTTATTCCTAAATAATTCCGTGAATCCAAAATATTTTTCTTTTTTGAAAGCCTGTTTCAGTACAGTTCTTTATTTTTGGCCTGACAAAAGCACAACAAATTTACCAAACATCAATTTTTTCCCCTGGAAACCAAACATTTTACTTCTATTTAACTTGTTCACCCACAGAGGCGAGGTTTCTAAGAGTAGATGCGGGTCTGGGCAGCCAGGAGCTGGGGTAGATGGGGAAGCTGGGATGCAGAGGACTGTAGTTTCCCAGGGATAAATGCAGAGACTAGGCCTCAGGGGTAGGGATCTCTGGAGGGAGATGGGAAGAGCTGGCGTGTTGGAGGCTGGGCTGCAGGAGGCAGGGGTCTCTGGGGTGGATGGGCAGCAGAGAGCTGGGGTCTGTGGAAATAAATGGAAGGCTGGGTTGCAGGGATTTGGGGTCTCCCTGGGGTAGAGTGGTGGAGCTGGGCCTCAGGGGGTAGACGGGAAAGCTGGGGTCTCCCCAGGGTAAATGGGGGGTTGTGGTTCAGGGAACTGGGATAGCTGTGGGGGCTGGGCTTCAGGGAGTTGGGGCTTCTCCTGATTATGGGAGGTTGGGGTCTCAGGGGGTAGATGTGGGGGCTGGGCTACAGGGGTGGGGGTCTCGGGGTAGATGTGGGGCCCAGGCTGCAGAGCTAGGGGTGTCTCAGGGGGTAGATGTGGGGCCAGGCTGCAGGGGTGGGGTCTTGAGGGGTAGATGGGGGGCCTGGGTTGCAGGGCTGGGGGGGTGTCTCTGGAGTAGATGTGGGGCCAGCCTGCAGGGCTGGGGGTGTCTCTCGGGTAGACAGGAGGCCCGGGTTACAGGGCGGGGGGGGTGTCTCTGGGGTAGCTGTGGGGCCGGGCTGCAGGGCTGGGGGTGTCTCTGGGGTAGACGGGAGGCCCGGGCTGCAGGGCTGGGGGTGTCTCTGGGGTAGCTGTGGGGCCGGGCTGCAGGGCTGGGATGTCTGCGGGGACTTCGCGGCCGCGCTGTAGAGGGCTGAGATCTCCCGGGGGTGGCCAGGCGGGGCTGGGCTCAGGGGGCGGAGGCCCCCGACGCGCCGCGACGCGCCGCCAGGCCGGCAGAAGGCGCTGCAGCCAGAGCCTCCCGCCCCAGCCTCTCCTCTTGGCGGCGCCGCCGGCTCCTCGGCGCGCATCATGTGGGCCAGGCCAGCCCTCGCACGGAGCCGCGGCCGCGGCCGAGTGTCTCCTGGGTGGGCGCCGCCATGAGGCGCTGAGTGGCGGCTGCGTGGGAGCATCGAGCCAGCTGTAGTCCCGAGTCTCCGCCCGGCCTTCAGCGAGCGAAGCCCCGTCCGCTGCGGCGCGGGGCCGGTCGGCGGGAGCGCGGGGCCATGTGAAGCGGGGCGGCCGGGAGCCCGCGCCCGGAGCGAGGAGCCGCCGCCGGTCCGGAGGGGGCCCCACGGGGGAACATGGCGACGTCTAATCTCTTAAAGGTGCGACCCGGGCCCGCGGGGAGGGGCTGTGGACTGGGGGCTGCTCCTGGAGGTCCCCAGGGCCCGTCGCTGCAGGGCCGGGAGGCGGGGGAGCGCAGCGGCCTGGGGGGCGCGGGGAGCAGAGGCGGAGGGTGAGGACGGGGGTGAGGGCGTGCGGCCCAGGCGCTGTGCTGGGACAGACCTGAAACCAAGCAGGGAAGGGCTTGTCTCTGAAGTTGTGTCCGGTGTGTGGTAACGTGGGGGCGGGGGGCTTGTAACAAATCCTCCTCTTTCCTGAGCTGGTGACTGGATCAAACGGGCTCAAGAGAACTTCATGTAGGCCAGTCGGTCTTAGACAGCACCCGCTCTTCGATCGAGCAAATGCTGGGAAAGTCTGCGGGGCCATATTTCAGACACCACATTGCTTCCTCCTGTTCTGAGTTAACAACACAAACCAGTAGCCATGTACCGCTTTAAAGACTAGCAAAAGGATTTATTAGGTCATCAGCTTTCCTGGGACAGACCCACTTCTTCAGATCCCATCGCCTAGTAAATCATTTTGTTAGTCTTTAAAGTGTTACACGACTGCTGGTTTGTTTTGTTAAAATACAGACTAACACGGCTACCTCTGCGTTAACAAAGAAATTCTGGGCAGGCAGAAACTTATTTTTTTAAGATAAGTGTTTTAAATGTACACTGAGTAAGTATTGTATTGCCACTATATTCAAAAGTTATTGAGGGCTGCAGTTTACCTGCAAGGAACCCCCCACAAATGTATACTGTTTATGTAAATACTTTTTGTGAAAGTTTTTGGTGTATGATTGTAAACCCCATTGAACAATGGCAGACATTTATACTGATTAAAGTAGCCATTAGATTTTTATATGCCTTTATCACAATAGAAGGACACAAATTTAGAATTGTTTGTACAAATTCTGAATATAGAAGTATGGAGAACAAAACTAATCTTGTCTTAGCCAGTATTTTAGTAACTAGCATAAAAAATGTTAACTAGTAGCATAAGGTTGACCACCATTAGTATAATGTTCATTTAAAGTCTTTTTTGTACCTGTGTTATGCTCGTGATTTTAAAAAAATTAAAATGTGGTAGCAACACTTATTTAAATTAGACTTACTTTCCTTTTCTAACTTGTCCTGAAGCTGCTGATTGTGTTATTAGGAAGCACCTTTTTCCTTTTTAAATTAGAAATTTATGTAGTTTATATCCTGGGTTTTATACTCCCTTTTGCATGTAAAATTGGAGATAGATTTAAATGAGACCTGGTCTTAATCAGTTAAAGTTGCAGAATTCCAAAACCACTGTGTGTTGCTATGCAACAAGGTGCCCAGGAGGGGAAAATGGGGACATAGTGTGATTCTTTGAAGGAGTGCTGTTTCAGAATGCTAGGTCCAAACAGCCGGTCTGTTCAGCCATGTTTTACTTCAGCACTGTGTATGCTGTGGTGTTACTTATAGTATGTTTAGCAAGTTTTGGATAAATTTATATTTGCTTTGGGCAAACATTAATTACATGGCCTTATAAATGGATGTAAGAAAATGTAGCTTCTCAGATTTGATGGTATTTCAATTTAAATGTAGGGGAGAGTGCATTGTAATGCATTGATTTTTGCTAGTTGTGGAATGATTATATCTTCAAAATTGGTTTTGAAACAGTATTTTATAACCTCATGCGTAATACAGAGAAGGGGCAGGCTCAGGACATATGATATAGAGAAATGTTGGAGTACTTGCTGATGCCTGTAAAGCTTTTAGATAATTATTACTAACTTAACATAATGCTAGTCTGCCTTTTCCATCAGGGCATCTGAAACTGCTATACAAACACAAGTTAAATATGAACCCATTTTACTAACAGGGAAACTGTGATGAAGATTGACTTTTAGAAAACAACAAAGTGGTCCAGTGGCAGCTGGGAACAGAAACATGCTTAACTCCTAGTCTAGAGGCTTAGAAAGTACTACACTTCAGCCATATAAAAACAAATTAAGGTCCATTGGCAGTGTTTCATACCCTTTCAGAATATAAAATGCAACCCTTTGAAAACTGTACAATACAGAGCTAGTATACAGCAGCCCTGCTCTACTGATGCATCTGTGCCCCTCTGAGTGCTTGTGTAGCCACTCTATGCTGATGGGAGAGAGCTCTCCTTTTGGCATAATAAAGCCACCTTCAAAGAGCAGTGGTAGCTGTCTTGATGTGAGAGCATCTCCTGCCAACATAGTGCTGTCCACACCAGCACTTCTGTTAGTATAATTTTTCTGTTGCTTGGGGGTATGGGGGCTAAAGGGACTTCAAACCCTGAGTGACCTAAGCTGTATTAAAAAAGTGCTAATATAGACATAACTTAATCTTTGTGCCCTTTCCGTCCCACTCCCACCTCCCAACTCTAACTCTGCTTCCTTCAGTTGGCAATGGGCACTAGGACCAGGCAAAATCTGACTTAATGCTAGCTATATTGGGCAATTGCTGTTTGCACCCAACACATTGTTCCCCTTCACACTCCCTCACTGACGTTCGGTGTGTGTGTGGTATAAGCTCATTGATTCGGAGATTAGTTGCAGCAAGTTACCAGAATGTACTCCTCCATCTGAGGAGTGAGGGTGGTTGCAACTAGAGGGATCAAGGATCCCTGTGTGCACAGTGGTAAGGGGTTGTGGTATTGATTGCTGGCATCATTATTAGTCCTTTTCACATGCTGGCATTCAACTAGGGATGCCCAGAAAATATGGGACTACAAGTTTCCACGCATCCTAACACTCTTGCATTTTTCTCAAAGCTCAGCAGAACCCCCATATCTGTAGTCACATTCACACAGTGCTGTGCACCTTTTCTGTTTCTGCCCTTCATTATTGACTCTGGGGAGTTCTAGCAGTTTGGTGACCAAAATCTCATAGTGCTGTAGTACAAATGTGTAATAACTGAAGGTGTAGTCCAATAGATAATATCTAGGACAAAAGTTAAAAGCTGTTAACATCTGGTTAGTCTCTGGAGGAGGGAGAAGGCAGAGCGGTTGAGTGTAGGTCAGATTTAGCTTCCGTTCATTTAAACTATACCTTTATGCTCGTACATACATGGTCTCAGTTTTCCTTGCATTCTTTGTGCACTTTCCCTGGACCTTTTTATTTGCTTGGGAGGTGAAGTGAAATGAAATATGACTTCCTCACAGGGGCAGTGGATGCCTTGATGCAAGATGAGTTATAACCTGACTAGGTAATGCCAGTTGGAATGTATCTGTACAATTTGAGCCTCAGATATACACCCCCTCACTTCTACAATGAAGAAAAGTGACATTTTGATATCATGAGTTGTTTTTAATAGGGATGTTCTGTTTTGAAAGCAACTTGCTCAAACAACGTCAAAATTGGCCAAGTAGTCTTCACGTGGACAACGGGGAGGCACAGCAAATTTCAAGTCAGTCTCAATATTGATGTAGATTTTAGAGTGCTTATCAAAATCAGTTTGATAAACAGTAAGCTCATCTCTTCATTAACTGTAGCAGTGCTACACTCTTCTAAAATAAGCCTTGTGTGGGCAGGGGGCAGTTCTTTATGTCTGTGTTTCAGTATTTCTAGAGCTCATTGCATATAACTGGAGCAATTATGAGAGTTGCATGAACTATGTGGTATATTTGCTACCCTGTAAATTACTGCATTAGAAAGCTTAGTAAAGGCACTCCAACTAGTGCAGGGATCTCTCATTTGCCTTCTGGCACTTGGAAATAGAGAGAAGCCAAATACATAATAGACTTTTGAACTCCCAGAGTTCAGGGACGTTCAAATCCAAGTTTTTCTTTCAGCTATCACTACATATATATGTATCCACACAATCATCCACTCCTCGGAACACTTAATGGCAACAGAAGCAAGAAAAATCTGGTCTCCGATCCTGCAGTTGGATTCATGTAGACCAAAATATGTATCTATGTAGAGTCTTGCAGGAGTGAATGGGGCTGCATGCAGGTGCAAGTACACCCTTGAAGATGTAGGTAAGGATTGGGGCATCAGATTAGTCTGTAGGATTCTGTAGGAAACCTTACTTTTTTTTCTCTTCCCATGTTTAAATCCTTTATCTTATCCAATCTGTCTCTTACTGCAGCCATTCTTTTCCAACCTCTCATCCCTGGTGACCTTCAGTATATCAGGTACTTTTGATCTCTGTAACTCGGAGTAAATATTTCCAGCTCTATACTCTTGGTGCCTTGTCTTGACTGTTTCCTCCTGGGATGTGCTTAAAATGTCAGCAAAGAACATATGCCAACTACAGGTGGATAGTGGAGGCCTTCTTGTCATAACACTGACTGACCCTCAATACCTACTGCTAAAGCCTCATTCTTTGGCTTGTCCATAGCTGCTCAGTAGTCAGTGGTCACTGCATTGCAATCGTAGCCTCAGTTGTGAGAGATGTCCAAGTAGAGGTTGATGAAATTGCATGCTTGGTTTGAAGTCTATGCAGGAGCTGGATTTAAGCACTCTTTAGGTCCCATATTTGATATCCAGAAGCTACTGTTAAGACCAGCACAGCAACACGTACATTAAAGTCAGACAGGGTACGGTCGTATCTTTTATTGGACCAACCTCTGTTGATGGAAAGGACAAGCTTTTGTGCTTCAAAGTTGTTTACTTAGGTCTGCGGAAGGAAGGAAACTGGAGCATCCACGCTAAATGCAAAGTGGGAAAGATCGTTAAGCATAAAGGGTTCGCACATGCAGGACACTGTCAACCTTTTTTTTTTTTTTAACCCAAGAAACCCTAAACTTAAATAGACAAACCTATTGAACCACTTTCAAAGGTGATGCACAGGGCTTCACATGCCCCTCCAGATTTCGACTTTCCATGTGGCCCTGCTCCCTGAAGTGCTGATGTAACTGGGCAGAACTGTGGTGTGCATCCTTGCCTACCTGCTGCCTACTTGTAGAGTCAACCCCTTCTGATGGCAAGGAAAGGTCTCTTGTGCAGTGATCCTGCAATTTTTGGTTGTTCCCCCCCAAAACCCAGACAGGCTGACTGTCCTGCTGAAGGGCATGGAGGTGGCACTCTCTCCATGAGCTCTGCAGCCTAGAGCTGATCCCTGATTTATTTTGTCAGACCCCCTGAAACCTGCTTTTAGGCCCTCCTCCCAGTTGAGAGCTGTGTTGTAAGAAGAAACCACTTAAAATTAAGTTGGCAATTAACACCTCTTCTAGTTTGCGAACAGTGGAAGATTACAGTAAGGTCTCTGAGTACACGAACTCAGAATATGTGACCCTGCCCTTAATGTGGTTGACTCCACTTCCTACAGTAAACCCCGTACCGCAATTTCCAGTTGCGCTTAACTCGCTTCCCCCCCACCCTGACTCAACCCCCCCCCGAGTTCCGCACAGCCCCAGCTCAGCGCCCCCCCCCCAGCTCCACTCACCAACCACACATAGCTCTACCTCACCACCCTCAGGCGTGGCTCTGGCTCAAGCTCCCCAGGCCTGGTTCAAACCCCCTGCCAGCTCACCAGCTGTGCCCAGCTCTGGCTTACCCCGCATGCCTATGCCTGGCTCTAGCTTACCACCCCTCATGCACGGCTCCAGCTCACCCCCTGCCCCTGTTTAAACCGCCCGCGTGTGGCTGTGGTTCAAGCAGCCCCACACGTCTCCAGTTCAACGCCCCACCCCAGGTTCATGCCCCCTGCCAGCTCACCACCCATGCCTGGTTCGGATTCCGGCTTGGCCCCGTGCAGCCTGGCTGACCACCTGAGCAGGGCTCCACCTCACCACTCCTGCACGCAGCTCTGGCTCAACTCCATACCTCACCCTCTGCAGCCCTAACCCTCCCCCACACCCCCATCGCCCCAACCAACCACCAGGCTTAACCCTCTGCAACTGCCCCCGCACCCCAGGACTTACCTTTCTGCTGCTTCCCCAGTTGCAAAATGTGTTCTGCTGGGGAAGAAGCTGGGCTTCCACTTATGCAAAATCCAGGTTTACGTGAGGGCGTATAGAATGGAACCCTCACTTACTCTGAGACCTTTCTGTAGTAGATAGCAAGGTGTGTAGTCAGTCTGTCAAATCTATGGTTTTTGGTGTCCAGTAGTTACAAACTTAAATTTCTTTCTCCTATCCTGAGACCAAAATGTCTGCAACTAGGCTGCATGCAACATTAGAGTTAAGGAAAAATGAAGTCAGAAATGTTGGGAAAATATAATAAAGGCTACAAATATAATTGAGATGGGTGGGTGTGCTTTCATGATCGTCTCATTTTCTTTTATTGTAATACAATAGTGCCTAAACCCCAAAAGATATCAAGGCAGCATTGTGTGAGACTTTATATAACACGCAGTAATAGAAAGCCGTGCCCCAAAGAGCCTGCTAGTCAGCATCAAAAAGCTACATTACTGCAGAGTTACGGTTGTTAGGTAGTATGCCATCCTGTTGCAAATCTTAAAATTCTGAGTTTCAGGAAGTGCAAGTGAAAGTTGCCTGTGCTGACATTACTTTTTGTCCTTTAATAGTGATAGGTGGGATACACTGGGTGAGAGTGAATGGGTTATAAAAGGAAGTGAAGAATGGTTCAAGAACTGTAGGTTTGGCAAAGTAAAAGTATAAGAATGGTCATACAGGGTCAGCCCGAAGGTCCATCTAGCCTAATATCCTGTTTGCCTACAATGGCCAATGCCAGGTGCACCAAAGGGGATGAACAGAACAGGCAGTCATCAAGTGACCCATTTCAAGCTCCTGGCAAGCAGAGACTGGGGACACCATTCCTACCCACCTTGGCCATTGATGAGTCTATTTTCCATGAATGCATCTAGCTTTTTTTGGCACTCTGTTAGTCTTGGCCTTCACAACACACTCTGGCAGGGAGTTCTACAGGTGGATTTGACATTTTGTGGAGTATTTTCTTTTCTTTTCTTTTAAACCTGGTACCTATTAACTTCATTTGATGATCCAGAGTTCTTGTGTTTTAGGAAGGAGTAAATAACTTTTCTTCATTCACTTTTTCTACAGTCATGATTTTATAGCCTTCTGTCATATCCCCCCACAGTTGTGACTTTTGCAGTTTGAGAAGTCCCAGTCTTAGTAATTTCTCCTCATATGGCAGCCATTTCATATCCCTAATAATTTTTGTTGTCCTTTTCTCAGTGTTTTCCAATGCTAAGATATCATCTGTATTTTGTGATGGGGTGACTACATCTGCATGCAGTATTCAAGACGTAGGAGTACCATGGATTTATATAGAGGCAATATATTTTCTGTCTTACCTGTTCCTTTTTTAACGATTCCTAACACTGTTAGCTTTGTCTCCAGCTGCATAGTAAGTGGATATTTTCAGAGAACTGTCTACGGTTACTCTAAGATCACTTTCTCTTAAGTGGTAACAGCTAATTTAGTTTCAACCAATTTATAGGTATAGATGAGATTACATTTTCTCATATGCATTACATTGCATTCATCAACATTACATTTCAGAGGCTATTTTGTTGCCTAATCATGTAGTTTTGTGATATCCTTTTGAAGCCCTTCACAGTCTGCTTGGACTTAACCATTTTGAGCAATTTTGTATCATCTGCAAATTTTGCCACCTCATTTTTTTTACCACTTTCTCCAGATCATTTATGAATATGTTGAATAGAATTGGTCCCATTATGGACCCCTATGGAAACCACCAGTTACTTCTCTCCATTCTGAAAACTATTTTTCTACCCTTTGTTTCCCATCTTCGGTGTCACATTGGCTATTCTACAGTCATTTACTGCGGGAGTTGATTTAAAAGGTAGGTTACAAACTACAGTTAAAAAAACAAAATAGCAGTCATGTAGTACTTTAAAGACTAACAATGTTTTATTAGGCAATGAGCTTTCATGGGACAGACCCTTGTCTTCAGATCTATCTGTTGCTTTCTGTCCCATGAAAGCTCATCGCCTAATAAATCATTTTGTTGGTCTTTAAAGTGCTGCATGACTGCTGTTTTGTGAGAATACAGACTAACAGCTATCTCTCTGTTACTAAACTACAGTTAGTTCTGCAGTTTCACATTTTGAGTTTTTTTTCAGAATGCTTGGGTGAATATCATCTGATCCTGGTGACTTACTGTTTATCAGTTTGTTTGAAAACCTCCTCTGACACCTCAGTCTTGGACAGTTCCTCAAATTGTCACCTTACAATAATCACTTGGATTTGGAAATCTCCTTCACATCCTCAGCCATGAAGACTGATGCAAAGAATTCATGTAGCTTCTCCACAAAGGCCTTATCATCCTTGAATTCTCCTTTAGCCTCTCAATACAGCAGTGGTCCCAAAGGTTGTTTATCAGGTTTTCTGCATCTGATGTACTTAATTTTTTTGCCCTTTTTTTTTGCGGGGGGTGGTGGTGGTGGCTACTTATTCTACAAATTCTTTTTCAGCTTTCCTACTTTTATGTTCACACTCCATTATCCAGAGTTTATGCTCCTTTGTGTTTCTGTCACTAGGATTTAACATATACTTTTTTTAAATGCCTTTTTATTTCTCACTGCTTCTTTTACTTGTTGGTTAAGCCATGGTTGTATTTTTTTGGGTTCTCATTGATTTGGAGTATGCAGTTAAGTTGAGCCTCAATTATGGTGTCTTTGAAAGTTTCCATACATATTGCAGGGATTTCACTTTTAGCACTGTATCCTTTGATTTCTGTTTAACTGTATCCTTTGATTTCTGTTGTTGTTGTGTCATTTCCCCTTGCTGAAATTAAATGCCACAGTATTGGGCTGCTCTGTGGTGGTTTTTTTCCCACCACAGGGATGTTAAATTTAATTATAATATAGTCACCATTTCCAAGCTGTCCAATTATATTCACTTCTTGGACCAGATTCTGTGTTCCACTTAGCACTAAATCAAGAATTGCCTCTCCTCTTGTGGGTTCCAGAACCAGCTCGTCCAAGAAACAGTAATTTAAGGTGTCAAGAAACTTTATCTCTGCATCCCATCCTGAGGTAACATGTACCCAGTCAATATAGGGATAGTGGAAATCCTCCATTATTGTTAAGCTTTGTATTTTTATTACTTCTCTAATTTCCTTTTGCATTTCACAGTCAGTATCACCATCCTGGGCAGGTAGTCGGTTATATACCCCTACAGCTATGTTTTCATTATTAGATCACGGAATTACTATCCTTAGACATTCTGTGGAACAGTTTGGTTCATTTAAGGCTTTTACTTCATTTGGTTCTATGGTTTCTTTCAGATATAGTGCCACTCATCCCCACTAGTAGCACAACCTGTTCTGTCCTTCCACTTTTGAACCCTGGTATGACTGTGTCAGTTGTCCTCATTCCACCAAAATTCTGTGATGTATCAAATGAGAATATTGATCTAAAAGGCAAGGTGTACAAAGTCCATTATTGGTGTCTAACAGGGTTCACTCACCACTGTGGAGTTCCCTTGTGGTGGCCTCTGGGAATTAGTGCTGTGCTGTTGTCATCTTCCTTCAGTTACTTGCTCCGTGGCCCTTTTTTGCTCTCTAGGATTTGCATGGCTTTTCCTCTTTGTGGCTTGACCCTCCAACTAAGTCACTGTGCAGTTTTCCCCTTCAGTGGTATCAGACTCTTGCTGGCCCAACTGTTGGGGTGCCGTTCTGCAGTCGTCGTCTTCAAGACTGCATGATGGTGGGGGTGAGCAGAATCAGGCCTGCCTGCTAGCTACTGGAAGTTCCAGCTCACAGGCCACGCGATCAGTTAAGGTCTGCACCGTTTCATCCTTTGCTGTTTTCCTGGGGCTTCTTCCTAACGCAGGCTTCCTTCTCCTTTCACCACGATAGCTGAATTCCTTCCTCAGTGTCAGGAGCCCGGAGCTCCTGGTGCCTTCTGGGTTTTGTCCTTCTCACTAGACTGAGTGACTGACTGTAACCCTCTGTCATTTTTAGCCACTGTGGGTTTTTATATAATATACATTGTCTTTTTACTGAGCCTTAAAAAAAAAAGGCAGTCCTGTAGCACTTTAAAGACTTACAAAATAATTTTAAGTGATGAGCTTTCTACTGTGTCTAGTAACCTTAAGGAAATGCAGCAAGATGTTTTTTGCACTATTCCTCAATATTGCCCACCTTAACATAGCGCGTGCAAGTTTCTTTGTTCTTGCACTCCTTGCACAGCCCATATTTATGTATTTTAATATGTCTAATTTAGCATTTAAGGCACAATGACCTGTTAGCACACTTGAAATGATTTTCACTCCATCATGACTTTTTTTCTGCTTTGTCAGCCTTTCACTTCCAAGTGTTCCCATATGTGCAAGAATTGATACTTTTGTGACAGATAAATACAGAAATAATTCAAGCAGGTAACATGATTTCATTTTTGTCATTACTTCTGTTTTCCAGAGCCCTGTGATTTTTATAGTGCCCAACAAGGAGTCAGATAAAATTATAGCTGCAGTCAGTCACAGAACTCTAATCCAGACTAGGGCCAACATTATCTCCATTAGTTTCATCATCAGAAAGGCTGCATAACTCAACAGTCTTTCAGATTTCTGCAGTCTCAAGACTGGGAACATAGGCTGTTCCCATTGTACCCTTGCTGTCGCCTTTTGATCCATCTATACAGTATAGACTTGACAAAGCTAGTTCCATTTTTTTATAAATAAATTCAGAAATTTCAGTGGTCATAATGTGTGCTTTTTCCCTTCTCTCACTTTTTCGTATAATTTCAAAATCACGGTGTGGAAAAATAACTGATTTGATTTCTCATGACTAAACATTTTTAGTTTTCTTTTTACTTATGTCCTTTACCCAATTTTTAAATGCTTGTGAGCATCAAAGCTCTTAGCAATCTCCATAAATCTGTTGTGAACTTATATTTTCACTTATTAACTTTTACTGCTGCCCAAAAGTTTAGATCTAATAGTTTCATCCTTATGTTTATAGGTGCCTCTCTAGGAACTAATTGTAGTGCATACTCTAGTGTCATTGTCACTGTGCCACATGCTAGTTGCAGAATTCAGACCTGGAGCGGTTTGGAGGCTCAAGGCTGTTGCTACTCTAAAGAATAGGCAGTGCCCACCACCATCCTGCAGTTCAGTGGGTGTCTTGGGTGGGCTCCCTGCCTTCTGTGCCCCTACATGCCACTCAGATTGGGGGCCACATGCTCTCCGTATGCTGTGCACCCCTGAGGAGGGTGATTTGTTTTGACACATGGCCTTGCTGCTCCCATAGTCTGGAAACCAGTCATTGGGAGGTGCTTGTGGTGCAGGCAGCATGTGCAGCCCCCTCCCAAAGGGTATGTGGTATACAGAGATGCATATGGCCCCCAGCTGGCTGCTGTGAGCAGCTTGCAGGGACTTGACAGGCAGGGAACCTGCCTGAGGGTCCCATTGGGTGCGGTCCAGGAGCCCCCTAAGGTTAGACCTCCCAGCCACAGCCTGCAACTGTCACCCCCACCTCCTGTCTCCCTCAGCCTTCTGCCACACCGTCCCAGTTGCAGTCCCCTCCTGGACCCTGTACTTCAATCTTCTGCCTTAGGACATGATTTGCTCCTGCCCAAGGCCACAAACTCTCCCACACCCTGCACCCCTTCCTACATCCCTCATTCAGGTCAGAATCCTCTCCTGGTCCCATAACTCCTCCCAGACCCTGCTTCCGTTCCTGCCCCAGGTCAACCCCCTCCTACACTGTCCTCCAGGTCAGACTTCTCTCCTGCACCCATACCCTCTTCTGGACCCAGCACTCCCTCCTAGACCCCAGTCCCCTGCCCCAAGTCACAACCCTCTCCTGCACCCAAACTCCCTCCAAGTCCCAACGCTGCTTCCTGCACCCTAGTTCCATATGCCATGCGCCTTTCTGCACTGAGGCTCCATTCTAGATCCCGCACCTCCTCCATTTACTATTATAGAAGAACGAGGCCCTTCCCAGCTTAAACATTTTGATGGTTCCCCATCAAAAATTGTTGCCCATTCCTGACTTAAGGTGACATAAGCTATGTCTCAGAAAGACATGAGTTAGCCACCATGAGAAGTGACGTTACGTACACTGACTTAAGTGCCAGTGTGGACAGAAATTCTCCTGACAACATAGCTACTACTAGTTGTGGGAGAGCTCTCTAATCACGGGTGTAGAGTGGCTTCGCAGAGAACTTACAGAAGCAGTCTACAAGTTCTCTAGTATAGTCATAGACTAAAAGGTGTGTGTGTGTGTGTGTGAGAGAGAGAGAGAGAGAGAGAGGCCGAACTGAAAGCTTGATATCTGTATTCTAAAATAGATCTTATGAATGCTTATACATCATTCATACCTTCTTATCTGCATCCCCTTTGCTTTCAACTACACTTTAAGCAAGTTTATTCTACTTTTGTGTGTGTGTTTGTGATCTTTCCAAGCTAATTATTATCAAACGCCATTCCTAGGAATATAAACTTTTGAACTATCTGAATTTTTTTCACCAAAAAGAAGTCCCAATCTTTCCTAACTTTCTTTCTGGTTAAATACGTTCCTTTAATTTTGCAAGTGAGAATTTAACTCTCCAATTTTATTCCCTCTTGAAATTCTCTAGTGTGGTCCTTTGCTTGTGGTATTGTAGCCCTGTTGGTTTCTGAATCTTAAAGAACAAGGTGGGTGAGATGTTTTATTGAACTAACTTAGGTTTGTGAGGGAGGCAGATTTTCAAAGGGCTTTTTCGGGTATGGGAAAAGTGCAACAGCTAAATGCAAGGTAGGATGGATTGTTTAACACAAGTAGGTATTTTTCAGAGAGATATAGTAGTAATAAATATAGTAGATATAAGACTGTTCAAGGTGAAGTGGCCTATTAACATCTTTCCAGTCATGAGGTGATAGAAAGGTGGGGGCGGGAGAGGGGATAGGGGGTTATAGTTAGTTGTAATAAGCCATAAAGCCAGTGTTCTAGTCAGTCCATGATCTTTAGTATCTATCAAAGCTATGAATTTAAATTTCCAGTCTTCTCTTCTGCAGGTGTTACACAGGTTTCCTCTGAGGAGGAACACTGAAGTCCAATGCATAGTGTTCACTTTAGTAAAAAGCTTTCACCAACAGAATTATTTTTAAGTAGAAGTTCTATCTTGAATATAGTGTTTGTCGTGTTTTGCTCATGCAGTTGTTGGGGGCATTTAGTGTGTGGGTAAGGCACACCACATGTTATATGTATGTGTACATCCATGGATCTTGAAAGGTGTGTATTTGAGTTTGGTGCCATTGAAAGCAGAACCAGACCCTGCCAGAGTTGTTGGATCCTGGTCTCTGGGTAGCTTAGTTCTGATGATGAACTTGGAGAGGTTGAGTTGTTTGAAGTGCCAGAAGAGGAGGTTGAGGAAAGATTTATTTTAGAATGTGGTCCCTCTGAAATCTGAGCAGTAATTGTTTGTTTGTTTTTATTGCCCTATATAAGTTCCAGTGTGGTATTTTAGGTGACAGTCCATTTGTCCATATGGCTGATTGGACACAGGTTTATTTATTAGCCATGTTCCTTTCACATATATTTCATCCAGCTTTATTTCCACAATGCAAGGATGGCTTTCTTAACTTTATTATTAATTTATTCATGTTCCAGCTAAGAATAATTAAGATCGTGTTGTTTAAAATGTATTATTGCTTTCATTTAAAATCATGTGAATGCTTTCTATGGTGAGAGTGTCTATCTTTAGATATTTTTCTGCTGCTTTTGCTATGATTTTAATCCTTTCAGGTTTTTCTTGTCTGCAAAGTTCAGTTAATTACCTCTATAATGAACACTCTAAACTGTTTTTTACTTACAAGTAGTACATCATCTTCCATTCCTCTCATAGTCTCCTCCCTGATTGGAAATGTGTTCTCCTGCTCATCTCTTCTTTGAGTATTTTTCTTCCTATATTCTTCATTATGTACTCGTTGGTAGCCTTCTGCTTATGACACATTTAGAATATTAATTTTATTGTATTTCTCTAGCTTGTTCTGCTACTGCATCATCATCAATAACTGTGGGCTCAGCACCCATTTGTGTCTGATGCCTCTGTCATTATTCCTTTCCATCGTTCCCTGTCCAGCGCGGAGTGGCTTAGGCTTTGTAGACTAGCTCCACGCCAATCTACTATATCATCTAACCATTCTCTGTGGGGTCTGCCTCTCCTGTTCGAACTATCCATTATGCCAAATACCAGAGTCTTGATTTTTCATTTGTCGTTCATTCTGCAAATGTGCCCAAATAGTTGTAGCTCTCTTTCAGCTGTATCTTTCTGTCTAATTCCTCATCGGTGACCTTCTGCATCCATCCTATTCTCAGAATCCTTCTATAACAACTCCTTTTGAACACCATTGTTCTTCTTTTCAAATCTTTCATTATCACCCATGTGTCACATCCGTACAACATGCTGCTGAATACATGTTTTCAAGATGCTCAGCTTCGTTCCTAAGCTAATCGCTTTGCTTTTCCAGATCTTATCCATCGCCTTCAAACTTGCTTTTTCTTTTGCTATTCTAGTCGCTATTTTCTTCTAACGGTCTAGATCATATGTTATGCTGCTCCCCAGATATGTGAACTTCTCTGCATTTTCTAAGTCAATACCATCGACACTGATCTTGCTTCCTATTTCCTTATCTCCAAATACTGTTGTTTTCGTTTTATCGTTGTTCATAATCAGTCCATACCACTTCCCTTCTTCATTTAGCAGCTGCACCATTTTCACTAGCTTCTCCTCATCTTCCTCAGTGATCATCCACGAACCTCAAGTTAATTCTTTTCCTGTGCACAGATATCCCTTCTGCCTCTTCCTTGATCTTGTCCGTTGCTCTTTCCAGGTGCGTGGTGAACATACTTGGCGATATTGGATCTCCTTGTCTCGTACCTGTACTTGTTGTAAACCAACTTCCCAACTCCCCTTACATTCTCACCGCTGCCACCACATTGTCATTGATATCCTTCAACCATATCAGATTGCTATCCACTCCATATGACTCCAGCACCACCCAAGTCACTTTCTGATCTATACTGTCAAATGTCTTTTGAAATGATGAAGCAAACATGTGCTTTCTTGTTCTTTCATTGAGCTTTCTCCTCAATCACTCTTAGTGCCAATATCTGCTGTATGGTACTTATATCTTTTCTGAACCCTGCTTGCTCGTCTGCTATATATTCTTCTATCTGCGATCTTAGTCTCTCAGTCAGTATCATCATCAGCACCTTCCCTAGATGACTTGTCAGGGCAATTGTTCTGTAGTTCTTATACTCCAATGTACTTCCTTTCTGGTGCATTGTCACTAGCACAGATCCGATCCACTCCTTAGGTGCTTTCCCTTCTTTACATGCTATATTACATCGTCGGCGTATTTCTGAATCATGCGTTCTCCACCATATTTAATCATCTCTCCCATGATGTTATTTCCAGGGCTCTTGTTGGTTGTTAGTCATTTCACTGCTTTTTCTACTTCCTCCTTCAAAATATTGGTCTCACTCTCAATGCTCGCTGGAGATATCTCTTTCAGTTCTTCAATCAGTCTCTCTGAGACACTTGGGTCCAACTGTGCTTTGTATAGATAGGTGCAATATCTCGTCCATCACTGCATAATCTTCTTCCTGCTCATGATCACTTCTTCATTCTCCTCTTTGATTACCATCTGCTTGGGTTGCCATTTCCTAGTAATATTCCTAATCATCTTATACACCTTTCTAGTCTTACATTCGCCATAATACCTCTCTATATCCTCACATTGCTCCTCTAACCATTTCTCTTTATCCTTTCTGACTGCTTTCCTCACCTCATTGCATTTCACCCTATATTGCTGTTCTGCCATCTCAGGAACATCTCTTCTGATCTTCAGTGCTCTCTTCTCTTGTACCAACTTCAGTGTCTCCTGAGTAATCAACTTTTTATTGATCTTCTCTTCTTCTGGAACAGTCTGCTCAGTTGCTTCTTCTATAGTGGTGGCTATCCCTGCGACTCTCTTATCTAGGTCGGTTTCTGTGGTGATATTCTTCATCTTCTCTTCGAGTGCTGCTCTGTATGCACTCCTTGTTTCTTCCTCACATAGCCTCGCCACGTCTCTTCTTTTCTTAAACTGCATCTTACCTTTTCTTTTGAGTTTTATCTTGATGATTGTGATCACTAGACTGTGGTCCGAGTCTGTATCCAGTCCTTGGAAAGTTCGGCACTGCTGTACTGATGTTACCCATCTTCTTCTTATGAAAATCATATCTGTCATGTTCTTGGACTTCGCATCATTCATCGCCATGTCCACTTCCTACGGTCCTTTTGTTGGAATCTCACGTTGCAGATCACCATCTCATGCTCCATAGCAAACTCGAGTGGTTTCTCACTTCGTTTTTTTCCTTCTGTATATCCAAACCTTCCCATGACCC
Organism: Carettochelys insculpta; assembly: GCF_033958435.1. NCBI lineage: Eukaryota > Metazoa > Chordata > Testudines > Carettochelyidae > Carettochelys > Carettochelys insculpta. Next base: position 42,172,350 of record NC_134137.1, read on the forward strand.
TCTCCCAACCTTCGTTATTTGTTCCAACCTTTGCATTCCAATCTCTGCTGATCGATCACATCTTTCTCTGGTATCTCCTCCACCGTCTTTGTCAAGTCTTTATAGAATAGCCCAATCTCTTCCTCCATACTATCGGACATGGGTGCATACATCTGAATGACTGAGATGTTGAATGGTTTTGCTTCGAATCTCGCTTCCATCATTCTTGCACTCAGTGGTTTGTATCCTAATAATGGTCCTCTAGCTGTTTTGCTAAGAAGAAATCCAACTGCTTCATGCTTCATTTTGTTTCCTGACCCAATGACTTTGCAACTGCACATCTCTCCCGAAGCCATTCAACGCATCTCTGCCAGTCCAAGTATATAACGTCAGTATCTCTCCATCTCCTTCCGAAGCAGCTCTCATTATCCAATTGCCCACCATGTTCGGACATTCCATGTTCCAATTGATAGCATGTGTGTTAGTTGTAATTTTCTTTTGGTTGCCAATTTATTGACCCAACCCGATCGTTCGATTGATGTTGCGGACCTTGTTTATCCAGGCGACATCCGAGCTGGCATCTTTTATCACTTAATCATACTGGCATCAGATTTCATTCATATTGCTGTTTCACGGTCAGCGCATCGACACTCATCTGACCAACCCTCCTCCTTCCTCCAGGCTTGGGACTGGCATGGAGGTCGCAGTGGCTTCATGGTGGAGTTTCTGCTACTGCACATCTTGTATATTCTTCACTGTGCATTTCCTCCATGATTGCTCTATATAACTTCTGTCCTTTCTGTGCAGTTCTCATAGGAGTGATCACCTCCACACGTGTTACACCTTGTACACATGCAACTGGCTGCCACATGTCCAAAGCCTTGACAGTTAGAGCTACTTTTTGGGGGAGAGTTTAGTAGTGTCTAGTTACCCCTTTGGAAAGGCAAAGGGAGCATCTCTGAAAGAAATAATTCTTAGGCTTGTATACACACACAATTTCTGTGCTAGCAATCTTACCCTTTCTGTAACTTTTTTTTGTGGTGGGGGAGGGTTTAAAAAGGGAGATGACGATACTACCACTCTGACACACCTGAACCTTTTTTAATACTAATTAATCTCAGTATATTGTGGAAATGCTGCAGGGCTTATTGGTCTCCAGTTCCCTTCTGGGGAGAAACAGAGATCAAATGTCTCTGCTGACTAAGTCTGTCACTTGTTTTTGATCCTGTCATAGACCACAGTTGATTGTGGTAGCTGTAAAACCTGGCGTGGATTGCTAGGGTAGCACTTTCGTGGCTTGGTTTTTCTAAAGAAATAAATAAACCCCCAGAAGATAGTATTGTATGATGAGTCGTCTTTGTGGAGGACTGTCGTGGATGGACTTGTAGGGTTAATTCTGTCAGCCATCCTTTTTTGTGTGTCAAGCTGCTAGGGTCGTGTCAAGTTAAGCCACATGCTGGATGCTCAGTTCTGTCATCTCATTGGACCTTCATGGTAATGGGGGGAGTGATAGCTCAGTGGCTTGAGCATTGGCCTGCTAAACCCATGATTGTAATTTCAATTCTTAAGGAGGCCAGTTAGGGATCTGGGGCAAATAGTTTTTGTTCTTTTTGTTTTTTTTAAAAATCTGTCAGGAACGGTGATATGTCCTGCTGTGGGGTTGGGGGAATGAACTTGATGACTTCTAGCTCTATGAGAGAGGTATATCTCCATTAGCCACTCATACTATCATCTTCAGAAGCTTGCATGTTAGCTAGAAATAATGCTGTTTAGGTGAGGAAACAACCAGAATTAACAACTTTGGCCAAGTCTACACTGACAATTTAGGTTGACTCAGTAATGTAAAAAGCTCACGTCAGTGAGGCTGCGTCTACACTACTAGATAAATTTGATATAAAATTAAATACTTGTCTTGATAACATGAATTTGAGTAAAGTGTCCACAAAGCTTCCCGAAATTCAACCCACCTTTTTCAGTGTCGAATCTCTGCGTCCCCGTTGCCTCACGGAAGCTCAACAGCATGAGCACTGCACTGTGGGTACCTATCCCACAGTGCCTTAGCCCCAGTTGCTTGTGGGTGTTTCATGTTGGAATCCCAGAATTCCAAGTACTGTCCCATAATTCACTGCATCAGTAACCATGCGAAGAAAGAACTGGAGATCGCGCCATTTCCTGCTGCAGCATTCCAGCGCAAGTGTGGATCCATGAATGCTGCAGCTCTTAGCACGGATCGTTTCAGCAACCACAGCGGCTGTCACGCCATTTTTCCTTCAATTCCAAAGCTCAGTGGCGCTTGTCTATCCTACTAGTGCTGCTGCTGCTGATGACGAGGATGGTGTTTTGGAACAGTAACTGTGCTGATTGTGGACCAAAAACATGGATCTGGTGGCTGCCATGAATGCATTCATGACAGTGGAGCGGCATGTGCTCGGGAGACCAGCACACACTGGTGGGATCACATCGTTTTGGAGTCCTGGGATGACCAGCAGTGGGTGCAGAACTTTTGTATGCACACGTCCACCTTTATAGAACTTTGTGATGCACTGGTGCCCGCCCTGAAGTGCAGGAACACCAAAATGATGCAGTCTTTTCCGGTACAGAAGCAAATGGTAATTGCACTGTGGAAATTTGCAACCCCCCACCCCCAGTTACCGGTCAGTGGCAAATCAGTTGGGGGTGGGCAGATCTACAGTGGGGTCCATGGTGATGGAGGTAGCCCATGCAATCTTTTGGCATCTCCTCAGGAAGACTGTGACCCTGGGAGATGTACAGGCTGTAGTGGATGGATTTGTTGCCCTTGGCCTTTCCTAACTGCGGTGGGGCAATAGATGGCATGCACATTCCCATCATGGCCCTGGCACACCTGGCATCGGAGAGTATTAGTTAATCGAAAGGGGTACTTCTCCATAGTCGTGCGGGGGGTTTGTAGATCACGAAGGTTGTTTTACTGACATCAATATTGGCTGGTCAGGGAGAGTTCACAACGTGTGCATATTCCGAAATTCGGGACTGTACCTAAAGTTCCTGGATGGGACTTTATTCCCTAATCGGAAAATCAAGATTGGCAATGTGGAGATGCCCATTGTTATATTGGACGACGCTGCTTACCTTGTGCTTCCCTGCCTACACAGGAGCCCTGGACCCCAGCAAAGAAAACTTTAATTACAGACTAAGCAGGTGCAGAATGATTGTGGAATGTGCCTTTGGACACTTGAAAACAAGGTTCAGATATTTATTGAACCGCTTGGATGTTTCTGAAGCTAATGTCCCCACTGTTATTGCAGTGTGCATTATTTTGCACAACATATGTGAATCAAGGAGGGAGAGTTTCCCAGCTATATGGCCTTCTGAAGCAGAGGCAATAGGCAGGGCTAATTTGCAGCTGTCTACACTGCCATCCACCAGTAGGCACTCTCTCAGGCTTCAGCAGTAAGGCACGTTTTAAAAAACAGCTTTATGACTGATCTGTAATGCACATGGTACCTATGTATGCCTCTGCCATCATGCCAATAAACGAACCGTGCCTTAAAGAATGAATGCTCTTTTTTGGTGTGACAAGGGATTTTTCACTATCCTTCCTCCTCCTCCTCCACCTCCCCACCCCCCAGGTTCCATCAGCCATGCGTCTGCTGCAGACTAGGGAGTTTCACTGCCCAGCTGTGCCTTCAGTGTCACCTCCCCCGCAACCTGCCCCAACAATTTTGATTTGTTTCCCCGCACCACCACTCCTGCAGAACAAGAAATAACACCAAGCTCAAAGGATGGTTTTATTTTGGGATTAGGAGATGATGACGTGGCCGGGCAAAGAAGCCTTCTCAAGTGTGCTTGAATAGCCTTTTGCAATGGCCCTTGAGGCTGGAGCAGCAGGGTAGCCTTGCCCTCCTTCCCTCCCTCCCCTCCCTGCATGCGGGGACCCTGACGACTGAGGGAGTGGGTAACCTCTCCTCGGGGAACTTGTTGCGCAGACCACGATGACAGGGGTGGGAGCCGTCTCCTCCGAGGACTTCGGCCAGCAGGTATCAGCTGATGCCCTGCTGATTTGTGCAACTCAAGCAGGGACCACAGGATCTCTGTCTGCTGAGTAACACCTGTTAAGAGCTTTGCAGAGACCTCGGTCTGCTTTGCCGTGGCCGCATTCATTTTGGACAGTTGCTGCTGCTGCAAGTTGAGCATTCTGTCATTGAATTTTACTTGACTCTGACGCCACTCAGCTGTACTGTGACGCCACTGAGCAGTGTCCTTTGTCAAGTTCTTACACTCTGCATGAGTGTCTTGCATGTGCTGCATGATCATATCTTGTTTTGCTTTCTGGCATCTCCTGTTTTTTTTTTTTTCCTGCAACACTGGGCACTGGATCTGGAAAATGAGGACCAAAATTAAGATACAATTCACGTAATGTGCTTTGAAGTGCAATGAATGGGTTTTTTTGTGTACTGTCACTGAAAGTATACTTTTGAAGAATACATGTGCTATTAAGGATGGGACAATAAGGCTGTGTCTACACTGGCACAGATCTTTGAAATAGCCATGCTAATGGCCGTTTCGAAGATTACTAATGAGGTGCTTAAAATGCTAATGAATTTTTTGGGGCAGCCAATCTTTGAGAGAGTGATCCATAGGACACTACAATTGATTGAATCAAATGCTTTGGTAAGGGTGATGAAACTCATTTATAAGGCTTGGTTGTGTTCACGACATTTTCTTGCAGTTGCTGTGCAGCGAAGATCATGTCCGCTCTTCCTCCAAATGGTTGGAAGCCACACTGGGATTCTGGGAGAACTTCTTCTGAGAGTGGCAGTAGTATGTGTGTGAGGATTCAAGCTAAGATTTTCCCTGCCTTTATCAGGAGGGAGTTGCCATGGTCCGACTTGTTGCCCCTCTTGATAAGACTGACAGTCAGTGTGTCTCTGAAGTCTTATGGCATCTGCTCCCTATCCCAGATCTTGAGAATCAGAAGGTGGAGCTCTGACCACCTTCTTTGAAGACTTGAGTGGGGATTCCATCTAGTCCAGTTGCCTTGTTGCACTTCATCACTTTGGCAGCTTGGACCTCACTCACGGGAGGAAGTGTTGCAAGATCGTCTCTGGGTGATTGTTGAGGGATTTGGTCAAGGGATTCTAGGACCACGGTGGAGGGGCAGTTCAAGATCTCATTATAGTGCTCCCCCTGCAGTGAGCAGCAATGGCTTTGTAGTTTTTCAAGAGTTGGGTACCATTCTCTTGATCTCAGAGGATTGAGTCCATGCTGTCTTGGTCCATAAACAGCTTTGGTAGCAATGAAGATACTTCTTGTATTGTTGGTGTCTGCAAGGTGCTGGAGTTCTCGTGCCTTCTTTTTCGGAGTCCTTGTTTTACATTGCAATTTTGCCATGGCCTTGGCATGCGCGTCTCTCTTCGTGATACAATTGATGTCACTTTGCCAGGCTCTGAAGGCTTTCCTTCTTGCCCCCTAAAGGCTTTCCTTTTTGCATCAATCAAGTGTTCAATTTCCACATCATTCTCATCAAACCAGTCCTCAGGCTTCCTGTTCCGGTAGCTACTAGTTTCTCCACAGGCTCCAATGATGGCATTTTTCAGTTGACACCAGTGTTCTTCCACATCTTCAGAGTGTACTGTGAGCAGCTTGCTTTGGAGTGCTACCTGGAAGTCACGTGGTCTGATGGGGTCCTTCAAGCATTGTAGATTGATCTCTTTTTGGATCTGTTTCCTGTGATTTCTCCATTTGGTGACAATCCTAATCGCCATTTTGAATCAAATAAGGCAGGGATCGGTCCAGCAGTCATAGCCCTAGCATGTGTGAGAAGGATATTACGCTGATCCCGACCACGGACAATGACATAGTCTATGAGCTGCCAGTGTTTTGACTGAGGATGTTGCCACGAGGTCTTAAATTTGTTTTTCTGTCGGAACATGGTGTCCGTGATGATAGCTCATGTTCCACACATTTTATATGGAGGGGCACTCCGCTGGAGTTTGCTGTTGCCAACTCCTTCTTTCCCAATAGTAGTCTGCTAGAGATCCGAATCTCTTCCGATGCTTGCATTGAAATCCCCCAAGAGAATAGTCTTGTTTCCTTTGGATTTCCTTTGGGTATGTCTTTCAGGACTGTCCAGTTGGACACAATTTCTCCTTCATGTCATCTTTTGCATCTAGAGCTGGTGTATAAGACTGATGACAGTTGCCACTTGGTTTTTAGCAAGCTTCAAGTGTCAATTCATGAGACGCTCATTGATGCCAAAAGGGACTTCACATTGGATCTTTGTCAGTTTGTTCTTGATGGCAAAACCTATTCCATGAATTTGTTTTTTCTTCCTTTGGTGTTCCTTTCCATAAAAATTTGTACCCTCTGCCGCCTTCTTCTCTTGGCTGTACTTCTGGCCTACATGTTTCTGGCAGGGCAGCATTATCCACGTTGAATTGTTACAGCTTGTGGGTGGTAGTTGTTGTGCGTCTTTCAGGTCGCTGATTGTCCATTAGAGTCTGAATAGTCCATGTTCCAAAGTTTACTGTTCAGTTTCAACCACAGAGAGGTGAACGCACTGGACGCGGTTATCTGCTCAGGGGGATTGAGGTGACTGTTTAGAGTACCTTTTCTAGCCCCACCCTTCCCTATGTGGAGTGAGCAGAGTGGATCATAAATAGGTCTGCTCAGTCATGGATGCAGTAGCTGAACCATTCTACCACCTCAGACCTTGAAATGAAACAATTGATACATACATCCACTGCCTACATGCTGATTCATGGCTAAAAGCTTCCAGATTTCACAATCCTGCTCCTGTGGCCATTCACCAGTCACTATAGGGCTTAAGTTTAGGAGAGTAGTACAAAGAGGCAGACAGCTGTGCATGACATCTTTTAACATGGCAGGACTGTTGCACTGCAGCCAACACATGGTTTTTGATGGTTCGAAAGCTCAGGTCCAGTGGCATGGAATCCACAATAATTGGGAGTCTCCTGTCTGCTGCACCCTTCATCCATCTTTGCAGCCATTGTACCATTGCCTTTGCTATCCTCCTACCTGTTCTGCCATCAAGGACTTTTAAGGTCGTTTTTTATCTGGACCCTCCCCTTTGATCTTGCCACCATGGGTGACCCTACTGTGAGCACAAGACTCTGTAGTGTGGATACACTTAATATGGATCTGTGCTTGATTACCACATGACACGTTCAGCCAGTACTGATTATTTGCTTACTTAGTGGTTTTAAATGTAAGGAGCATATTATGTAGGCTACATGCTCTCTACATGTTACCTCATTTTTATGTTGCTTAAAAGGTGTGACTAAGCTACCCCACACCCAGGCAATGAAAATTGTACCAGCCTAAGCAATGGTGTAGAGAGAGCTTCCTCCGCTGACACAGCCATTGCCACTCATGGGGTTGGCCTAATTCAGGCAGTGGGAGGGCGCTCTTATATCAGCTTAAGTATTCACACTGGAAGTGGTATAGCTGTGCCACTGTAACCCAAGCTCTAGAAAGTAGGGCTCTCATTTTTGCTATAAGTTTGTTGTTTATTTAATGTCCTTTCCTGTGAACCAGCATGACAGTTAAGATGTATTTTTCATTAAGCTATTTTGAGCAGAGAGCCCTTTTTTGTGGATGAGTTGTTAGTTCTAATTATATGTTACATTTAGAATTGCATTTCATCGTATATACTCTTAAAACTTACCAGATAATCTTTGCAGATCAAATAAAACATATTCAAGTCCTAGCTGTATTTTGCCATACTAAGCAGAGACTATTCTTACTCATACAGGCAGGTGCAAAATGTGAGATTTTAAAGTTCAACTGCATTTGTTTCTTGTTTGCAAAAAAAAGTCTGAATAGCTATGTGTTCCTGCTATAAAAAATAGTGTGTTCTGTTTCTATCCCTCTCTTAATGGCTTAACCACCTTTTCTCTGTTTACTAAAACACTGCCTTTGAACTAACACCAACCAGAATTTTCAGCCCACAAATGAAATCTTTTCAGAAACTTCTAAATGTAAACAGGTTTATGATAGTCTGGTATGGCGTATCCTATTATAGTAAACAATTTGTCAAGTCTTGTCTTGCTGTGAGAGCAGTTGATTTAATGGAGGTTGAAACTTTGCTTTGGGTACAGGAAAAGATCAAGCAGACTACTTTTGATTGCCGAGCACACTTAAGAAAACTGAACAAAAGTAGAAAGAACCATGCAGTTCATAATTTTCAAAGATACTAAATGGAATTCAAGGAGAATTCAGATTAGGGCTGGTCATTTGACCAGTGCAAGCAGAATTGGTCTGTCAAACATGGATAAAATACTGTCATATCAAAAATGGATGAAATATTTTTAAAATCTCTTAATTTATTAAACATTAAAAAAAGGTCTCCCATGGTCTTAATTGTCTTATGCCTGATTTATAAAAATAATATAACACGTTATTTTTGTAAGTTCAGTATTCTCACAAATGTTAATGTTTAAGGAGTTTTTCTTAGCATCAGACAAATGTAGAATAGTCATTTTTCTGTAAATTGCATCCAAAAGATAAAATCATTGAGAATGTCAGTGCAGATTACTCACAAGCAACACCCAGCTATCCCTTTTGCAACAACAGCTGACAATATCTGAAGATAACTGAGGTATATAACAGAAAATGCCCATTGAGTAGGCCAAGGCTGACTTAGGATAGATGAATTGAGTTCTGTACTAAATAATGCTAAACATGGCTGCTGGTACTTTGGCTTTAAAAAAAAATTGTCAAGAGAAAAATCACTGAAATGAGGAGGAAGTTGTCGGATATAGAACATAGCTGCCAGAAAGCTACATCTTGTGGGTGCCTGTGTGCAACATGGGAGGTGTAGATGCTTATTTCTCAACAAAGCCCAACCAGCTTTCATATTAGCTTTGTTGTCAGTCACAACCAAAATAACCTTCCAGGGACCCAGTCTGTTTTTTTGTTTTTTTAAATGATCAGCAATATATTGAGCAGTGTGGAGCTACTAAGCTATGCATCAGAAGAGTAAAATGCTGATTGTGAAGTTATGATTAGGTTGAAAACACCCTCATTGGCCGGGCCTACACTATCCCAAAACTTTGAAATGGCTATGCAAATGGCCATTTCAAAGCTTACTAATGAAGCGCTGAAATATATATTCGGTGTGTCATTAGAATGCTGGCAGCTGTGGCACATCAAAATTGCCGTAGCTCTCAGCTGTGCGGGTCATCCAGATGGGGCTCCTTTTTGAAAGGACCCTGGCAACTGCAGATAGGAGTAAGGGGATTTTGAAGTTGGTGGGGTCCTTTCAAAAAGGACCCCTGTCTGGATGAGCCGCACGGGAGCGAAAAGCAGCAATCTTGAAGAACTGCAGCTGGTGGCATGCTAATGAGGCACTTAATATGCATTTCAGCACCTCATTAGTGATCTTCGAAATGGCCATTTGCGTGGCCATTTCGAAGATTTGTGCTAGTGTAGACGTAGCCATTAAGATTTCAAACTACATAAAGTGGGTATGTTATTGGCAGAAAGACCTCTAGCACACATGTAATCAAGTGTGTGTTTCAGGTCATGGAACATTCCATGCAACAACCTCTTGGTAGCAATTTGCTGGAGATCATGCCTACATCCTAGGACCAGCACAGCTACAGTAGCATTGCATATAGTAAGATGACTTCTAGGAGGAAGGCGTTTTCAGTGCTGAATTGAATAGTGAAGTAAAATTCTTGTTAGGAGAAAATGGAATTAACTTCGCTTTCCTTGTCATTCACAAAAGACCTCATGCTCTCCTGTTGATGCTGCCAAAGATGAAGTTAGAGGAGAATGCACAGAAGATATCAAATTTTGACCCAGATGGGTTTTCCCTGTGTTTTGAATGCAACAGTCAAGCTTTTAACACTTAGTTGACACACATTACAGGAATTTAACAGTTGTTTCTCCATTCTGTCTGTCACACTTTCAGAAGAACTGAATTTTCACTTTGACAGTTTACCATACAAACGATTTTGGCGTTCTTTGACTGTATAACTTGTCACTGTTAATATCTCACTACTGCTGGAATGTTTTCTCGATTATGAACTCTCTCTCATATGTCAATCAGTAACCACAGTTTGATTTCTAACTTCTGCCGTTCCAGAAAATGTCTAGCTTATCAAAAAAATTTTGAGTGTGCTGCCCTCCTCATTCCCAGAACCTTTTGAGGCTCCTAGATCATGTGGAGGGGAAGGTGGACAGGCAACATCTCCTTTTTGCTAAAGAATCCATTGCATTTGCCGCAGCCTCGAGGAGGAGGAACGTAATGGAAAAGGAGGCGCAAAGCACAGAAGAAAATAAGGCTGTGACATAGCTCCTCCTCTAGCTTGGTGCGTCCCAGGCTTTTTGGCGGATTTCTTTCTCAAAGACTCACAGCAGCCCTCAGTTCAGACACCATTTTGCTGTTTAGTGAGCTACTGTCATCACCAGCAGAGGGAAAAGCAGAGCAAAGTTCATAGTCTCTGCTGCCCCTCCACCAATATGTCTGACTAACCCCTCCACCAACATCAGTCATCCTCCTGTGCTGGATAGAGGATGGAAGAATGGAGGGGGAACCCAGGCCTGCCCTCTAATCCAGGCTCCAGCCTAGGGACCCTGTGATAGCAGCTGCCTGTAGTGTCTCAAGTCTCAGCTGCTTGACAGCAATGATTTTCTGGATCACTTCCCGAGTGCAGTCCCTAGCACTCTCCTTACTTACTGCAGACCCTTCCTTCTGGTACCTGCTTTCGCTTGCTCCTCTGAGAAGTCCACAGCTCCTTTTCCTATGCATGCCTCACACGCACTGTGAACCAAGAGAAGAGGAGCCTTTTTATAACTAGTCTCAGTTGGTGGTTCTTTGACTCCAGGTATCCTCAGGAGCTTGACTCCCTTGAGTCAGCAAGCTTCCCAATTCTCTCTAGGGCTACATCTACACTGGAAGCATCTGTCGACAGATGTGCAGCGTGTACACTTTTGTCAACAGAGAGGACTTCTGGTTGCTGGGCAGCCCTCTTTGCAGAATTGCCATTCCACTTTCTGGCACCGGAGGGCAGTGTGCACCCGACAGTTCTCTGTCAGCAGAGCAAGTTTTGTGTTGATGAGATCTGTTGCCAGAGGTTCTGTCGAGCTCTCCCTGTCAACAGTAACTTTTGTCGACAAGTATCACAGAGGTAGCCATGTTAGTCTGTATCTTGGAGAACAGCAAGAAGTCCTGTGGCACCTTATAGACTAACAGATATTTTGGAGCATAAGCTTTTATGGGCAAAGACCCGCTTCATCATCAGATGCATGAGTGGTCCCCCCCCATGCATCTGATGATGAAGCGGGTCTTTGCCCGTGAAAGCTTATGCTCCAAAATATCTGTTAGTCTGTAAGGTGCCACAGGACTTTTTGTTGTTCTATCAACAGATGCTTCTAGTGTAGACGTAGCTGAGGGGTTTTAATTGGCTTGATTTCCCTAATTGATTCTAGCATGTTCCTGCTGGATCTGGATCAGCCCTCCCTAGTTTACTCTGAGAACAGAAACCTATTTAATCTAGGGCCAATATGTTTCCCTTCTGTCACTCTTCTGTACCCCTTTGGCGTGACCCTGTCACAAGGCATACATAGGAATCATGAAAGTATTGCTAGAAATTCACACATTTGCCACAGCACTGATGGCCTAGTACAAATACCTACATTCAGCATGTCTTACATCTTTGTATACTGGAAAACCGTAGCCAGTCATTATGTTGAACTTTCAGTTGATTCTTCTTTTCTCCAAAGGCAACAATAACATGAGATACAAGGTGGGTGGGATATTGGCTTTCTTTGGACCACCCATTTTGTCTTCTAATATCCTGGGACCAGCATGGCTACAACAATACTGCATACATTAGCACATAAAGTGAGTGATCAAGATATTTAAGTCAACTAGCTAACAGATGGCACCACCATGCTGTCAAAAAGTATAGTGCAGCCTATATCAGGATGTTCTTGTTGGAATATTTGACAATGTTTGGCCATGGTCAAGTAAGCAGTAATTTGACATTATTTGTCTGGTCAGTTTGACTGATTTACCAAGTCTACTTCAGACTTTTTCCAGAGAGTTAAACCTGCAAAATTCCATGAACAAAATTGATCTGGCATGGTGTGGGGATGTAGGGGGATGCCAGTAAGTGAAGGTTAAAGAAGAGGGAGGCAGTTGGGATTGGGGTGCAGGAGTGGTTGTGGACTCTGGGAGGGATTGGAGCATGGGAGAGGTTTTGAATGCTGGATCGGAGGAGCGCTCACCTTGGATGTGTTTCTTCAAGTGGCAGCCTGTCCCAGCTGCCCCAGCAGAGGCCTGGCTAGGTGGTGCTGCCCCCACACCCGATTGGTTAGGAACTGCAGCCTGTGGGAGCTGCAGAGCCAGCACTTGGGTGGGCCGAGAGAAGTACACAGCGCTACCCAGCTGTGCCTCTGCCAGGAGTAGCAGGGACAGGTCACCCCTTGTGAAAAGCTATCTGAGGGGTGTGCCCCCCAGAGCTGGCACTCTGAAATGCGTTCCGTGCCCCAGCCATGCACTCCAAATCCTTTTGTGGCCATTTCTCTGCCTAAGAGCAGCAGAGACCATCTGGTGCCTCCAGGGAGCCACACAGAGCCAGGTAAAGAGCCTGCTAGCCCTGCGTCAACTGAGCTAAGAACCAGACTTTCTGTGATGAGCAGAAGTGCTGGCTTATAGGACTTTCCTGTTGGGAAAGAGACAGATATCACAGCTTTTGCTATAAGCTGTACATGCTGTAAACGCTTTCAGATCTGGCATTCTATTATCCAGAATTCTCAAATCTCAAATAAGCAACAGATTTTAATCAAAGTAAATTTTAGTTATTTTCCATAAGTACAGTATAGTGAGATTAAATACAGCAAATACAGTATAAGTTTACAGTGTACAATGCTGCTGTTGGTGAGTAAAGTACTCTGCATACATTTTTGTTTGATTCTTAATATCTAATCTTGTTTTTCTTTAGAGTTATTCATTACTAGGTATACCTCTCTGTTTGCCAGATAGTCCAATATTCTGGATACCTCCCAGTCCCCTGGCTGCCGGACATGAGTTTATTGTATTATTATAGACCACCAAATAGGTTAATGGTGCAAATCATTGCTTAGGTGGGTATGTTGAGAAATCAGTGTTCGGCCAAGACCGCATGGCTTCAGCAAGTCCCAGGCCACAGATTTTGCCACAGCATCCAAGTTTGTATTCTTTAAACAATGTTTTCCTATCCCACAGGGCTGTTTCCTCTGGAAAAAGTTGAGGGCTGTGATCAGGCAAAATTACAACTATACAGTAAATATCCTTATTAATCTTTTTTCCCAGTCTGTATTTTGCTAGAATTTGGTGCATATATAAAGGCTAGATTGTTAAAACCACCTGAGTTGTGAAAGTGGTCTGGGTCCTGCTGACTTTCTGTGGGACTTGCGGTTTTCTGTCACTTAGCTGCTTTTGAATTGTCCAAATCTTCCAACATAATGTGGTTATTTTGTGGTGTACTGCTGGCAAATTCTGACTGCCATGTTGATGTGCCTAGTTCTGTAGAATCACCTGATGGATGGGGGTGTTATTTGGTATAGATGCTCCTCTACTTTCTTGTCCCCCTTTGCTGCTACCAGCATAGTGAGTACAGTCTTCAAAGTATTAACCAAATACCATAATAAGCTGGCTGCCTGGATAGCCTAGTTTTAAAACAAACGTGTAGAAGTCTAAAGGATAGTTTATTGGTTAAATGTGAGGGTAGGAAATCCATCCTATGGGAACAAATTGTTTATTTTTTAAGTGAGAACGCAATGCAGCAGGCACAAACAGTCTAAGGGGGAATGGTCATTACAATATCTGGAAATATTAAATGTTTTATGAAAGGGTAGATGTGCTCAGACTTGCAGGATGGGATGTTAATCAATCAGTCTTATATAAAAATTCTTTTGAGTTTCCAGCTCAAGAATACATCATTTCCACTGAATGTTTTAAGTTTGGGAATACAGTGAACCCTCGAAATGCGTGATTTCGAGTTAAGTGCAACTCCCTGACCCCAGTTCAGACCCCATGGTCCTCCATGGCCCCGGTTCAACACACCACCCCCTGGCAATGGCTGGCTTATCACCCCTCATGAATGGCTCTGGCTCAACTTCCCTGGCCTCAGTTCAAACCCCCTACCTGCTCACCACCTAAGCATGGATCTGGCTCACCACCCCTGCACGTGGCTGTAGCTCCACGATCTGCCCCCCCACGTTTGTCTCCACCTCAGCTCCACCCATCTGCCCCCCTGCAGTCCCAGCTCACCACCAGGCTTAACCCTCGCCAACTACATCCCCCAAGCCAGGACTTACCTTTCAAAAGGAGCTTCAGGTACTCCTGTTTCTTTCCCAACTGCAGAATAGGTATTCTGCCAGGGAAAAAAGCCCCCCCCCCCCGACTTGCACAAAATTCGAGTTACATGAGGGTGTGTGGGAATGCAACCCTTGTGTAAAATGTGGCACTACTGTAATCTAGTTCGAGTTCTCAAACTTCATTGGACTATAAGCCCCCTTCTGACAAGAAGAATTACTACATGATCCAAGGAAGGTGGACCAAAGCATGAACTTTCTTGAGCCCTCTGCCCCAGGAGTTGGGACAAAGTCTGAGCCCTGTTGCTCTGGGGGATGAAGGAACCAAAGCCCAAAGGGCTATACCACTGGACAGGGGGCCTTTAACCTGAGCCCTGCCATCCAGAGCTGAAGATGATGGCTCAAGCCTTAGGGTTTCCGCACTGGGTGGTGGGGTTTGGGCTTCGTTGTGAGTGAGTGAGGCTTAGACTCCTCCCCTACCTCCTGCACCCTGGGCCCCAGCAAGTCTAATGCTAGCCCTGGCAATTCCATTAAAACAGGGTCACCAAACGCAGTTTGAGAACTGCTGGTTCTTGTCTTGGTATATGAACTTTATGTAAAGTGAAGAAATGGCTTTGCAAATAGTGTTGTGTGACTTATCAGGAAATCGAGATTCCTCTGGCTCCTTGGATCTACAAGAAACAGGGATGACTTTCAAGCTATGAAAATACGTAGCGTATATTAATTTTTTATATCAAAAGTGGTGTAAGCGCTGTAGGGCTGTGGTTGTCCCTGTATGAGTTCTTATATGGGGGCCAGTGTGATGGAGTTCCACTTCTGACTGGAGCCTCTGGACACTATCACGGTAACATTAGACAAAAATTTAATTAAAGCTAGTTAGCTACAGCTACATTTTATGGACTCTAAAACGTGTCATGCAAAAACGTTAGGTTTAAAAAAAAAAAAAAGTTGGCATAATTTAGAATTAAAGTTGTGTTTTGTGGAGAAGTCCTTCCCTGCATTAAGAGTCTAGGGCATGGTTTCCCAAGCTATGGGTCTCAATTACATCTCAAAAGGGTCCTTGGCGGGGCTGGGCAGCTCCACAGGTGGCTATTAAGAAGCCATGCACACTTCTGAAATGGTTCTTAACTTCTTAATTGGATTAAGAACCATTTCAGCTGACTCCTAGCCCCTCAGTGTGGTTTTAAGCCGGGGCGGGCGGAGAGGAGGGTATTTTGGGGATGAGTGTCTTTCCACACCAGAGCTCTGACTGACTATGGTAAATGTAGTGTTATTTTTATTAATATATTTTCCCCTTTTCTATGAAATAACAATTATGAATATGTAAACAGGAGGGTGCACAATTTTATATTCTTGCTTCTGGCATAAAATTAGCTAGTCAAGGCTCTGCTCCCCCCCATTTTTGAATTACCTTGGGTCTCCAAGTCTTCCTGAATTGTCAAAATGGGTCCCAGTCTGGAAAAGTTTGGGAACTGCAGCTCTAGGCCAAATAAGGGTTCGTATGCATTCAAACCATCCATGTGCATATTTCCTTTAAAGAGTATCGGAATTAGAAATGAACATTAGGAAATATTATAGCACATTTAGAGTTCAGGTTGTGCTGCTTAAGACAATTGATGTATACCTTTTTATAAAATTTTAATAAGTGATTTTTAGACAGTCACATGGCAAGTGACATTGAGCAACGTTTATAGTTATGAATAATTAAAATACCTATGAAACATTCACAGTGGCATTCTAATATACTTTGAGTGCATGACCATCATGTACTTCAAATACAATACAGAATTTGTTGGTGTGCATGACATGTAAAAAAAATCTTGAAATTGCTGCCTTGAAAAACTTAGTTGAACTTGAACATTGTAGGTATGACATTTCAAATGGGAGAATATGTGAGACATCTGTGACTAGATCATATTTACTG
The DNA here is from genome assembly GCF_033958435.1 of Carettochelys insculpta. NCBI lineage: Eukaryota > Metazoa > Chordata > Testudines > Carettochelyidae > Carettochelys > Carettochelys insculpta. The sequence continues at coordinate 42,188,560 of NC_134137.1, forward strand.
AAGTACAATCCATTGAGGACCATAATTCTTAGAAGTAATTTTAAATCACAAAATTAAGATGCTTTTATGTATTAAACATACATTTTAAGTGCAAATTACTATTTGTAAAAAAATCTTTTAAAAACATGGATTTGGAAAAAGTTAATTTGGTCTTTGTCTATTCTGTGAAGTAGGTCATATCTCACAACTCTTAGAAATTAACTAAATTTTTATTTGTTAATTTTACGCAAAATTGAGCATTGTCTGTTTAGCTTTTGATTATTGTAATCCTTAATGTGAAGTAAAAACAAATGTGGAAGCTCTCAGACTGTCCTAATTTACTTAGAGGTTCGTTTTTACTCGACCTGCATTTAAATTATGCTTTTTGTTTCTTCTTTAAAGAATAAAGGTTCGCTTCAGTTTGAAGACAAATGGGATTTCATGCACCCAATTGTTCTGAAGCTGTTACGCCAGGAATCTGTCACAAAACAGCAGTGGTTTGATCTGTTTTCGTAAGTCGATTTCTTTTGTTAAACTTCCAGTTCTTGGGTAACAGGATAGAAATAAAACTGTAATATTACTTGTAATGTAGAAGTTGGATAAAGCATAGCCACACAGAAATGGATACAGTCACAAGATAAAACAGAACTGAATTAATTAGTAATTTTGTTTTATTAAATAGTAACAGTAGTGTCTGTTTCTCTTGAGCACAGTTGTCTGGAGTTTTTATTTAGACACAAGCCATAGAACATAAAGTCCATCTTTCTTACTGTTTTTTATAGTTTTGTTGTACTTCACCTGAACACCATATACGTCTTTTGTACCCTCCTGCAACTGGGGACTAGCTATTTTGTTGTACTTAGACAGTAATGTCTTCATATATGATCAGTTACTTCATGCAGTGTTACTCTGACAGTAAATGCATATGACTGATTTTAGCATATGACTGTGTCCTTCAAAAGTGAAGTGATAATTTTTGTGCTCTAACTGGAGTAATTATATATTTTTAAACCTAACTCTCATATAATTTTTTCATGATACTGATTATAGCACTATATTTCCAGATTTATTACTGTTTGAGTTGTAAATGGTAAACCTTCCCTTATATAAATCGGGTCATCTCTACTCTGTCAGTTGAAGTTATTAATGATATATGGTAGATCAGAAATTAAGACAGCAGCTCAGACAGGTCCTCGGCAAACTCAGTGTTCTAAAATCGTTGGCTGAAGCAGTGGAACATTAGACCTTTTCTGACACTTCAGCTACTGACTCCTTTTTTTGACTCTGATCAGAGAACAGCATGGTCTCAGATGGACTAAGTATTCAGAGATTTAGTGGGCATCTTCGTGACAAGAAAAATTCACTTCTTTAAAGTAAATGTGTCTACATGTTATTACTAGTGTAAGTAGGAATGTTAACGTTTAACAGGTTAACCAGTAAGCCTCATGATGGCCGTGTCTACATGAGCCCCAAACTTTGAAATGGCCACGCAAATGGCCATTTTGAAGTTTACTAATGAAGCGCTGAAATGCACATTCAGCGCTTCATTAGCATGCGGGCGGCCGCGGCACTTCGAAATTGACGCGCCTCACCGCCGCGCGTCTCGTCCCCACGGGGCTCCTTTTCGAAAGGACCCCGCCTACTTCGAAGCCCTTAAGGGGACTTTGAAGTAGGCGGGGTCCTTTCGAAAAGGAGCCCCGTGGGGACGAGACGCGCGGCGGCGAGGCGCGTCAATTTCGAAGTGCCGCGGCCGCCCGCATGCTAATGAAGCGCTGAATGTGCATTTCAGCGCTTCATTAGTAAACTTCAAAATGGCCATTTGCGTGGCCATTTCGAAGTTTGGGGCTCGTGTAGACGTAGCCGATGAGGTTATGGTTAACTGATAGTCTGGAGCATCCCCCTAACCCACTACGGGCAGGGTGTTTCTCCATTCCCATGGGGCTGCAACAGGCAGGGGCACTCCAGCCCAGCAGAAGTAGTTCCCATCTGTGGCAGCTGGAGGCAGAGGATGGTTGTAGAGGCCCTTCTATTAGCAGCCCCCTGCTGTGGACAGAGTCTGCTCCAGCCGAGCTAGATTGCACCCACACAGTGCACCGGGGAATGGGGCTGCTCCCCCTAGCTTGAGCATCCCTCCCTGTGGTTTATCTGGGGCCGCTGTGGATAGGGACTGCTCCGGCCAGGCTGTAGTAGCCTCTCACCCACAGTAGGACCAGGGACAGGGACACTCTAGCCAGACCAGAGCAGCCCTTTCCCATGTACACAAGGCTCTAGGATCCCAAAAGTTAGTAATGAATCAAAAATGTATGTGGCACTGTTTTTACATGATCCATGTTGTAACTGAGGATGTAATTTATCTGCAGAATCTTCATTATTAGTGGTGAGAAGGCAAAAGCCCAGCTTGACTCGTAAAGGCCAGGTTGAGTTTGCAGGACTGTCAGAGGAGAAAATGTTTTGTGTGTTCATGTGGATCGTGTTTGTTATGAAATTTACTGATGCAATAGATGCCTTTTTGGCTCCTTTTCTAGAATATAACCACATTTTTAAAAACCACCAGTGTTGTGGAACATTTCTTGACTAAATTGACAAAAGTGCCCAATTCCATTCAACTCATAGCTATCTGTTCCCTGCTCCTGAGCATGTATTTCTTTGCTACATGTTTACCTTCTCCTTTGCTTCCCTGGATGTTCTGTTTGTAATGGGAGACGTGGGGGAAAGCAGTCCCATGGGTGGGTCTTGGCTTCAAATGGTGGCGGATGGTTGTAATCCCTAAGCATGATCTCCTCATTTGTACAAATTACTTATAGTGGAAGCTTGTTCCTTTTCTGTTTCTAGCTGCTTGTATAGGTGTCAAGGCTCTTGGTAACAGAGAGCCAAGATGTGTGCAGAAGCCATGGAAATGAGGATCCAGCACATAGACTGGTCAACAATAGGAGCCATAGTTTGAGAACACATTCAAAATGGGAGATGACTACCTTGAAAAAAGTACTGAGGAAGGAATCTGGGGGTCCTACTGGACCATGAGATAAATATGAGTCGACGATGTGATTTTGCAAAAAAAAAAAAAACTCGTTCTGTGATGTATTAACAGGAGTGTTGTAAGCAGGACATGACAAGTAATTTTGCTGCTCTACTCTGCGCTGATTAGGCCTCAACTGAAGTATTGTGTCTAGTTCTGGGCACCCCATTTCAGAAAAGATGTGGACAAATTGGAGAAGGTCCAGAGAAGAGAAACAAACAAAAATGAGTAAAGATCAGGAAAACTTGACCTGTGAGGCACAAATGAAAGCATTGGGTTTGTTTGGTCTGGAAAAGAGAAGATTGAGATGGAACATAAAAGGTTGTTACAAGGAGGAGGAGGTAAATTATTCTCCTTAACCTCTGATGATGGGGCGAGAAGCAGTGGACTTAAGTTGTAAGAAGGGAGGTTTAGGTTTGCCATTAAGAAAAGCTTCCTAACTGTCAGGATGGTTAAGCACTGACACCTTTTTGATATCATACACTGATGCTATACATTTTATTTTATTAAAACAAGTTACAGTGTTACTACTTCATTGTTATGGTACCTGATTACCAAACTATGTTTTATGTGGAACATATATGAAAATTTTCTTCAAAAACAAATTGTTGTCAGGACAAACAAGCAGCAATGTACACAGCAAAAACAAAATCAAGTAATTTAATCAGGTATTATAGCAAAGAAGTGGTAACATTGTGTCTGGTTTTAAAAACAGAAAATATGTACCATCAAAATAGTGTCAGATGCTCTCAGCACACCTACAAGTTGTTCACGGAACACCAGTGTTCCATGGAACACAGTTCAAGAAACACTTCTCTATGGCATACTCATACGGAACGCAAAAAACAAAGTATTACTGCAGTTGCTGACATGACACTCATTGACTGTTAGACTTCAGTGTTCCATCTAATAGTGGTAAGGCGTGATTTTGGGTTTATGAATTTAATCCTTCAGAGTTTTGGGCTTTTTTTGTTTGTTGTAACCAATTTTTGAGTTTTATTTAGCTGTCAGTCATTGAGGTGATTGGAACCTTCTCTTTTTCTATATTGTAGTGAATAATATAATGTGCATATTATATTTATGTACCCTAATGAGTAATCTCTCTATATTGTTTCTTAATGCATTTTAACATAACTGTGTTTCAGAAGCACCGTACTAAAGTGCACTACGGAATCTTTAGTGCTTACCTCCTTACTGTGCTGACCAGTAAACATGGAATGCTGTTTGTATTTCAGAAATCACATGTTCATTACTGCTCTTTGTAGACAAGCCGTCAAATACAAAGTACCATGAAGGCTGTGGTTACACTAGTGAGTTTTATCGATGCAACTCAGCACCTTGGCCGTCAGCGTTCAGCTTCTTAGCCATGAGGCATAATGCTGTTGTCTACGTATTCTGTCAACAGAAAAGCTGTGTGGATGCCCTGAGGGACCTTCTCCTAACAGACAGGGCATCCACAATAATGGGCGGCCCTGTCTGCTGTGCTTCTGGATGCCTGCTTTGTCAAGAGAGCAGCCGGGCAGTCTGGCTACTCTGTCGACAGAGCGCAGGGCTCTTCCATTTGGCTTTTGTGTGTGGCCACACTCTGTCAACAGAACGCTGTGGTGTAACTGTAGCCATAGTGTGCTTTGAAAGAACACCTATTTGTTTTATTCATTATTCAATTCTTCTTTTGGATTGGGGGTGTTTGTCAGATAAATCCTAAAATCAGGAGCCCTATATATACGTCAAACTAGTCTATGAAGGGCTTTTTAGAGAAGAGAAGGATGTGTACTCTCATTGACAGTCACTGTTTTGATGGGACTTAATTTTTAGTGTTTAGAATGTACACATACTTCCTTTAGGGGGACTGCTGGAATTATAACTGTTTAGACTTAGAGCATTTCTGCATAAATTCCAAGTACAGTTCTTACTGAAGGATGTATAAACTGTTTTCTAGGGATGTGCATGCAGTTTGCTTGTGGGATGACAAAGGTCCAGCAAAAATCCATCAAGCTTTGAAAGAAGACATCCTTGATTTCATTAAACAAGCACAGGCAGTAAGTTCTCAAGAATTAATTTGTACTGTCCTTCAAAAATAAAAGTAATACTGTAAACCTCTTTGAATCCCAAGCATGACTTTTTCCAGTAACTTCTAAGGTAGTGTGGAAAATTGCCTTTTAGGTACTGATGGACCTTGTTTAGAATATCAGAGGTAAACTGAAAACTTTTTTTGGTCAGCTGACATTTTATTCTAAGCCCTTATCTTGGGCATAAAGTTTAAGCACTTCTCAGTCTGTTCTTGAGAGTTAAGCGGTCATGGTTGCTGTATACTGTCCAGGAGATTTGGCCATATTTTTGTTCATCGACTGTTTATTAGGGAGTGTCCTTGGAAAATACTCTTTCACTCACTTGCCTCTTCGACTTATAAATAAAAGCATTTACTTTTCAAACTTTGTCTTGATGCAGAGTTAAGCATTGAAGTGGTTTCACTTGTATGATTAGAGAAGGAAATGGCAAAGGAACAGTAAAAGCCTCTTTTTGGTTTTGGTTTTCCCACCTAATAAATTATTTTGTTAGTCTTTAAAGTGCTACTGGACTGTGTTTTTGTTTTGATTATGAATATTATTTGTTATGAATATTTGTTGGACTGACTGTTAGCTGTCAGATTGCTAAATTAACTCTTTTGCTAAATTAATTGCTAAATTAATTAAATCAAGGAAGTTCTTTGATTGTTTTAGCTAGCTTCAATACTATACCAGCCTATTCATGGTTTTGTGTAACAAATAGTCAAATGTGTAGTCTTCATGACTTACCAACCTGACATACTGCATAGGCCATTTGTATTTCAGGAGCTCTGGTCTAACATTGACTTGACACCCTGGTCTTCTGAGTTTATTCTAAATTAAAAGACACATAAAAAGTGTTGTATGCTCATAAGAAATTTTGTCAAAAGTGAAAGATGTACAAAGACAAAAATTTAGGAAAAAGAAAATCTAAAATGTGTTTCCACAAACTCTTCAATACATTAAACAAAGCCCTTTCATATCTAGGCTTGCGTACAGCAGACTATCCTGATCTGGCAACTGTTATACATGCTGATGTCCCATTGACTGTCGTTGGTACTTTAAGCACATGCTTAAGTGCTTTGTTGATTTTGGGCCATAAGCATGATCTGTACTGGTTGCTGTTTATGTAAGCATAAGCTTACGTAGTTTTCTAGGGATACATCTAGCCCCGTAGTGGCGGTAGATTTTCTGGGGTTCAGTTTAGCACACGCAGTGGGGCTGTGCTAAATCAAATGTTCAGGGCTCCATCATTGTCCTTGGTACTCCTCGTAGTTTCGAGGAGTAAGGGAACAGGAGGAAAAATTGATCTAGAATATGTTGACCCAGCTGTGCAATTCACGTAGCTGGAGTTGCATGTGTTAAATCAATGGGGTTTTTTCCTCCTCCACCCTGTCCTTGCTGTATTGTAGACATGGATTAGCATATAATACTTAAATCAGTTGTTACCTGTCAGAGTTAGTCCAACTTAAACGTTAAAAGTCAAGGTTTCTGAAGCCAGATTAATAGATCACATTGAATTCAACTTCCTAGTGCAGGTAAGGTAGAAAATATATAGCCCCCATGTGGGCATTTATTCTGGCAGAAGAATAAATAAAATCAAGAAAATCCAAACTTCGTCTCACGCAACATAATCTAATCCAAAAAAGGCATTCGATCAGAATGGTTACATGGGGGATAATATTGCCTTAAATTCAAACCTGAGGTTATACCAAAATATTTTTATCATGTAGACAAAGCCATTTGTTGTTTATGTAAAAATTTGTATACAAATGAGCTGCTCTTTTCTTCCAGAGAGTACTGAGTCATCAAGATGATACAGCTTTACTAAAAGCATACATAGTGGAATGGCGCAAGTTCTTTACACAATGTGATATCTTGCCCAAACCATTTTGTCAACTAGAAATAACTTTGATGGGTAAGCAGGGCAGCAACAAAAAATCCAACGTTGAAGACAGTATTGTTCGAAAGGTAAGTGACGCTTCCCAATCAGAGTTTTGTGACAGAACGTTAAAAGATTTAGTTTTATAATACTGATTGTGTTCAATAGTGAAAGATGAAATTGCAATAACCTCACACAACTGGGGGTATCAATTTACTTAAATCACCTTGCAACTTTTACTTCCCATGGTTTTCCTTTTCCACTTACTGAATATTTCCTTAACTCTGACCGTTTCCTCTCTGTTTTTTTAAAAATAGTTATAGATCTCCATAAAATGGCTAATTTAACAAAAAAAAAAAATACTTCTGATCTTGCTCCTTTTGTAGCCTGAGATGCTACAGGTCAGTGAGTTTACATTTACTGACCCATTAAGGCACAGTAATAATGTGTTACAGATGAAGCTTTAGTCAGTATTTAGCAAGGAGCTGGAGAAATATAACTCACGGCGCTCCCAGGGCTGTTGTGTCCCCAGCCTCCCACTCTCCAGGGACTCCGGCCCCAAACTGGGTTCCAAAGGGCCCCAGCCCTGGTCCCTTGATTCTCAGGGCTGCCATGGGCCTCCATCTCCAGTTCCCAGCCCTAAGCTGTCCCAAGGCAGGCGTCAGGGCTCTGTCTGGGCTGCTGGATCCTAGCTCATAATTGTTGCTGTAGGAGTGTGTCCTGGATTTGAAAGGCACAACCTTGTACATAAGACATCTCATCTGTCATCCGAATGGAGAAGGTTATTAGTATAAAGTAACAGTTACTTGAGGTACATGCTGATTACTCCTTTTTGTTGTTATTGGTCAAGATAATGCAGATCATGTGTTTTAAGTGTCTATTAACTTGTTTCTCTGGAATTCGTATTGGTTTTTTTATGCAATTTAAAGTGTATGGAGATCTTGCTCATCTCCATTTTCAGTACATCTCTTGTAGCACTGTTACTTTGAAAATTGTAAGTCAGAAGACTGCTTTTTTGAATGCTTGAATTATGATCATAAATGTTAAGAGCTCTTAAAATGAATCATGTTGTTTTGAGTAGCAGTCCAAAAACATAACTGCCCTGTGGCTTCTGCATTTAAATGTTGTTTGGACACATTTGACTAAAATCTCAGATGTGTATACCTACTGCACATCTTATCATTACTACAAATCCTTTAGAGTTTGATGGTTCAGTGTGATGAGATCTCATAGAGATCCCTAGCTTTGCTGGCGTCCAGGTGTTCAAGAATCAAAGTGAATAAATGCTTGGTGGTGGTTCTGCTGTTCCAAGAGGTGACAATCCATTGTCCTGTTAAGTCATGAGTTCTTGTATGCTTGAATCCTTGTACAACATAATACAAAGTTAAATGTTTCACCTATCTATTCTGAAGTGAAATTTTAAAAGAAACGTAACTGTAGCGTACACATTTTACTCTCTATTTTGAGATCTTCATTTTAATATATTTTTAAATATAAAAGAACTAAACTCAAGGGACACAACTTAAGAAAAGGTTTTTTTTGTTTTTGTCTTTTGTGTTTGTTTTTTTTAAATGACACTCAAAAATTACCAAGTCCAACAGGTGTGAGTCTAGCATGTTTTAAAAACAGACACTGAAGTTGGAGCAACACCGAAGGGCAGAATTTGGTTTCATAGAGAGGTTCAGGCTGAAAGATGTCTTTATGCCCCTTACATTTTCCAAATGCTCACCTGCATTTTGTTAGATGCCATGATAAATTATGAGATGGAATTATATTCTTTACCAAACTTGCAAAACAATTAGCCTCCTAGAAATTAGTATTGGAGACACTAAAAGATATGATTGTGAATAGTCTTCTTTCAAAAAGAAAGTTGATTCAATACCTTTTACACTAATGAGGGTGAAAATCAAAACTGGAATCTCAGGTGAACAGTTGGTACACTTAAAAACTTAACAAAATACCAGTTAATATATAGGACAGAGATACTATACATTAAGATAGTCAGGGCTTAGAATATGAAATGTTAGACGTTCTCTTTGATAGAAAGAAAAGAACCAGGATTTATAAGGAAAAATTTCCATAGAAGAACTGATTTTAAAATGACCAGCATATGCTTCATAATTATAGAATTATCGAATGGCTTGCAGTGCTTGGCACTGTACAGATATGACTTCCTCCAAAAGGTTTTCAGTGTTCAGATGCAACATATTGGTCTGACCTTGAGGTGTGGCACAAAAAAAAACTTAGAAGTATTCATGCTTACCTGAACCAACTGAAGGGATAGTCGTCTAATAAAAGTACAATAATACTCTTATCCTAGTGATAACTATATTTAAATGGGGGCAACATCATTAACTAAAGCTGCTCGTTGCAATAGCCAGGTAACTTTTTTGACTGTTTTTACTTTGTGTTCACTGAATTAAGTGATCACAAAGCATTGGCTGTTAGTAGCTTAATCTGTCATGTCCATCTAAGGCAATCCAACAATTACCTTTGCTCACTTACCATGTGCTATTTCATCATAATTTTTCTGCGTAAGCCTTTGGGCATGGCAACTACTGGACCACTGCTGGACATTTAGCACCAAAGTTAACACCTTTGTTTGGGAGACCTGTTACATCCTTTAGTATGTCAGTGCTCACTCGGGAACTTGTAGTGCACATCAGCAGGGTTCACGTAAACAGTTAGTGCATAGCATGCTTCAGCAGTCTAGATTTACACTTCAGCTTGTTGTGTGGTAAGTACGTATGTAAACATGCCCTAAACTTGAAGTTCTGCCCAACGCTTTGACTGACTGATTCTCTTTCTCTTCCACGTTGTTTAGCTCATGTTAGACACTTGGAATGAGTCCATATTTTCAAATATAAAGAATCGACTTCAAGACAGTGCAATGAAGCTGGTCCATGCTGAAAGACTGGGAGAAGCTTTTGACTCTCAACTCGTTATTGGAGTTAGAGAATCATATGGTATGTTTTTTGTGTAATGTGATCTCAGCTGCATCTTCCTTCCTACTTCATAGTTCTTTTTCATAACCTTTTCAAAAAGATGGTGCCAAAGAGTGCCTATTGATATGGGCCTCCTCGTGTATTTTTATCATCATTGAGGTAAATGCACATGCCAATGGCAAGATGAGGAGCCTACTGACAAATTTGTGCAAAATTGAAACTTGCATTTAAACATAGATTTAGCCCTTATTGTTCCAAAGAGACCCCTCTAAAAATGTTGCATCTGGCAGTGCTGTCCAATTCTAGAGCTTGGGCTCCAGCCAGAGCATCTACATAGCAATGAAACCACCTGAGCCAGAATCAGAAAGCACCAGTTGCAGGTTTTTCTCTGCTGTGTAGAAATATCTTCAGTGTCTTCAAAAGAAGAAAAAATAACAAGAAAAACTATTGTTTTCTAGACACATTAAAAGCACGAAAATGAGAATAAATCTATCCTTTTCTCTTTGCAGTTAACCTTTGTTCTAATCCTGAAGATAAACTTCAGATTTACCGGGATAACTTTGAGAAGGCGTATTTGGATTCAACAGAGAGATTTTATAGAACACAAGCGCCTTCTTATTTACAACAGAATGGAGTACAGAACTATATGAAATATGTAAGTAAAAAGACAGCCATATGATGACAATTGTTTTCTTGGTGTTAGTACTTAAAATGATTGCTGTTCTGCTTCTGCACAGGCAGATGCTAAATTAAAAGAAGAAGAGAAAAGAGCATTAAGATATCTAGAGACAAGGCGTGAATGTAACTCTGTAGAAGCGGTAAGTTTCAAAAGTTAGTTATATATGTAGTAAAATCATGCTCTCTCTTTTGATAGCAATAAAGGGTTCTGATGTCAGTTTTCGTCATAACCTATCTTGCATTTTTATTGTAATACTTAATTGTAGTCAGAAGATATAACCTACCATAAGGCTTGTTTTTACTTTTAGTTTCATTTTTATAAAACACACTCTCACAAAAAATCAATAGGGCCGCCTTCAAAGGCTCGCAAAATGTGGGATGAACCCTCCTGGGGCACATGGAAGAACAGTTGAACAGCACAGGCCAGCCACCACAGGAGGCTCCTGGAAGAGAGTACCACCCAGCTCTGCTTCTGCCCTCATCCTGCCTGCTGGCCCCAGTGTTGTTCCAGCCCTCAGCCCTCTTATCCTTGTCTGTTTTTCCCTTCCTAGAAGTACTGCCCCTTTTCTGACTGCAGGAGGTACTGGGAAAGGTTAAAGGGGGTATGAGGTAAAAAAGTTTGGGGACCATTGTCCTTCTTGGTAGTTTGGAGTCTTACTAAACACTCTGTGGAACATTTACTAAAAGTACATAGTTTTTTACTTGCAACTCTGCTGTTTTTAGATTCAGTACTTGATTATTGGACTTTGAATGGGCTTGCCTTTTTAAATGTAAGCTAGCGCAATTTATATTGCACTTGGTGGATTACAGTGATATGGGACGTAGACAGTCAATCTTCGTATGTAGAAAGTTATTTAGTGCCAATTTTCAAATCTGGAAAATTTCACTGTTTATCACATGAAAATCATCAAATACTTCACAATGGATAAATGATTAAATTCCCTCCCTCCATGAGTAAAATGTAACTGTCTCTGGTGGAACGTACATCTGTTTACCAATGCTCACCCAACAGCTTAAGAAGGAAAGTGAAAAACACTTTGTTTGAAACTTCAGGGAGAGTAAGTGCAGCCTTTGCTGAAATTCATACAGTAAACAAGGCTATTTTAGTGGCCACGCTTTGTCTGGTCTCATTCTGCATTACGTCATGAGCGGGGCATTCCTGGGTAATGTGAATGGTAAGCAGTATATAAAACTGTCTCTTACCTGCCAATCTCTTGAATGTAGAAATAATTTCTCTGCTAGAATTATCATTAGGCTTTGTTCAAAGCAAATTAAGTAAGGTCAGATGTGGTACATGGGAATGAGAACTATTATTGACTGTTGGAAATGCATCTAGAAACTAAATAAGTAGCTTTTGTTCCAAAACTGGTCCCCTCTTGTGAGGAAGAGGCCATGAAAATATTAAAGTATTCACATCATTACCCCTACAATGTGCTTTAAAGAAAAATACACATGGACTGACTTATTTCATGCTCATGGGCTGTACTTAATACGGAAGTTATTACACTATGAGTAATTTTACTGAAATGTAGTGAAAGAGGATTGGCTAGTATTTATACTGAACCTAAACTTGAGAGAAATGAAATAAACTGTGAAGCTCCAAGGATTGTAATAAGCTAACTACATTTGTTAACACATTTCAGCTTATGGAGTGCTGTGTGAATGCCCTGGTGACATCATTTAAAGAGACCATTTTAGCTGAATGCCAAGGAATGATCAAACGAAATGAAACAGAAAGTAAGTAAAGCTTAAAATGATGGCAGCATGATCTCAGGATCAGCTAGATTTAAAAAAAGAAATTGTTGTTACAAAACAATAATAAAATAACTTTAACAGTACTGTTTGTACTGTTTTTTAAAATAGAAAGCGTACTACATACACTAAGTGTACCCTTTTCGTTCCACAAAAAATATATATTGCCATGCACCAACATCCACTAATACATCTGGTAAATGTGTTTATACTCTGTACCTTTTAGGTATGCCAGTTTGACTGAGTGGATAACTCCTTGTTTTCATGAAGGGCAGATTGTGGCTATGGATTTTTTTATACACATTTATTGTCTTTCCTTTTGCAAGAAACCTCTTTTCTCCATTTTTGATGAAATTTGTGGCCCTTTTTCAAAGCATTGCATTCGAGAATTTAGATATAAAGACACTTTCTTTGAGAGTCTTCCCACTTCATCAAAGTATTACTTTTGAAAGCAGGGAAGGAGTTGAGTGTTTTAATTTCTAGTTCTAGTGCAGGACCAGCATTTGGAAGAATGTACTGGTCAGTGTGTAAAGCACATCTGTATGTCTTTCATCTGTGTTTACAGCCAACATTCATGCCATATGCCATTTAAAAGGTGGCTTGAAGCATTTGCTTCTAGAGAATTTGAGGGTATTGTGAGTCAAATAGGACGCACACATGAAGGTGCTGAGCTGCTGGCCATTCAAGACAATAGATATTAAAATATCAGAAATGAAGTAGGGGAAATGACAGAAATGGAAATCAGTATAGTTACTTTTTTAAAAGCATACCATTCTGCAACCAAATTTGTTGACTTTTTGTAACTATGTGAATATGAGAGAGTCTTAAGGTTAAGTATGTTCTGAAATGCCGGGTTAGAACTGAATATTCTAATTCCAGTAGTTGCTCATGTGCATTCCAGTACGTGTTAATGCCTTCTCCATTGCATAATTGTCAGAGAAGTTTTCCCTTTGTGGTACCAGGAGCTTTAGGCCTTGCACTAAAAAGTAAAGGGACTGCCACCTGAAGCTCCCGTTTGTGCAGGCAGCTCTATATCCTCAACCCATGCTAGAGTGGATACCAGCTCAGGGGGTAAGCAGCGCACTGGCTTCATTGTGGGACCCCTCATTGCCACACAATGAGGCCTTGAAGGACCACCAGCACCGCTGCTTCTGTAAGCGAGTTTGAACACCTACCCTAGTACCACGTAATAAGAAGAGGGTGTATAGAGGACGCTCTCCGCCCAAGCATCCTCATAAGGGCACCAATAGGGTGCACTGTAAGTCTGGGAGTAAGTCTGGCACCATCAACTGCAGTGCTCATCGAGTCTGTTGCTCCTTGTCTCCCTGGTTCAAGAGGACTTGGCAGAGGAGTTGGCTCTCTCTCTGCTCTTGATCTTTGAGGCCGCTAGAGACTTGATCTCCACAATGTCAGGGCCATTGCCAGATCAGACACAAACGCATGGTTGTCGTTGGAATAAAGGGTTGGAATAAATGGTAAATTTTCACAATGGAGGGGGGTAACTAGTGGTGTTCCCCAAGGGTCAGTCCTGGGACCAATCCTGTTCAACTTGTTCATCAATGATCTAGAGAAAGGAGTAAGCAGTGAGGTGGTGAAGTTTGCAGATGATACAAAGCTGTTCAGGATAGTCAAAACCAAAGTAGATTGTGAAGAACTTCAAAAAGATCTCAGCAAACGGAGTGATTGGGCAGCAAAATGGCAAACGAAATTTAGTGTGGGTAAGTGTAAGGTAATGCACATTGGGAAAAATAACCCCAATTATACATACAATGTGATGGGGGCAAATTTAGCTACAGCAGATCAGGAAAGGGATCTTGGAATTATAGTGGATAGTTCTCTGAAAACATCCACGCAGTGTGCAGTGGTAGTCAGTAAAGCAAATAGGATGTTAGGAATTATTAAAAAAGGGATAGAGAATAAGACGAAGAATACCATACTTCCCCTATATAAAACTATGGTACGCCCACATCTTGAGTACTGCATGCAGATGTGGTCTCCTCACCTCAAAAAAGATATACTGGCATTAGAAAAAGTTCAGAAAAGGGCAACTAAAATGATCAAGGGTTTGGAAGGGGTCCCATATGAGGAGAGGCTAGAGAGACTGGGACTTTTCAGTCTAGAAAAGAGGAGATTGAGGGGCAGTATGATAGAGGTATATAAAATCGTGAATGGTGTGGAGAAAGTGAATATTGAAAAGTTATTTAGTTGTTCCCATAATATAAGAACTAGAGGACACCAAATGAAATTAATGGGTAGTAGGTTCAACACTAATAAAAGAAAACTTCTTCACACAGCGCACAGTCAACCTGTGGAACTCCTTGCTGGAGGAGGCTGTGAAGGCCAGCACTCTAACAGAGTTTAAAAAAGAGCTTGATAAATTTTTGGAGATTAGGTCCATAAATGGCTATTAGCCAAGGGTAAAGTATGGTGCCCTTAGCCTTTAGTCAAAGGCTGGAGACAGATGGCAGGAGACAAATCACTTGATCGTTGTCTTCGGTTCACCTCCTCTGGGGTACCTGGCACTGGCCACTGTTGGCAGACAGGATACCGGGCTGGATGGATCTTTGGTCTGACCCAGTATGCCCGTTCTTATGCTTAAGCAGGGACCCCAGCTCCTGCGTAGTGGTTGGCACCATCCCCAACATCCTCCTTGGCACCATCAGTATCATGAGTGGGCCAACACAAGGGAATGCCCATGCCCACAATGATGCATTGCTGATCAATATCACTTCAACTCTGCCAAAGTCATGGTCTGACCACTTTTTTGGGCTCCAGGGGAGGAGTAATATAATATATATATAAAAACTAGAGAACACCAAATGAAATTAATGGGTAAAAGGTTTAAAACTAATAAAGTTCTTTTTCACACAGTGCCCAGTCAACCAGTGGAACTCTTTGCCAGAGGAGACTGTGAAGGCTAGGACTATAAGGCTGTGTCTACACGTGCCCCAAACTTCGAAATGGCCATGCAAATGGCCATTTCGAAGATTACTAATGAAGCGCTGAAATGCATATTCAGCGCTTCATTAGCATGCGGGCGGCAGCAGCGCTTCGAAATTGACGAGCCTTGCCGCCGCGCGGCGCGTCCAGACGGGGCTCCTTTTCGAAAGGACGCCACCTTCTTTGAAGTCCCCTTATTCCCATGAGCTCATGGGAATAAGGGGACTTCGAAGTAGGCGGGGCCCTTTCGAAAAGGAGCCCCGTCTGGACGTGCCGCGCGGCGGCAAGGCTCGTCAATTTCGAAGCGCCGCTGCCGCCCGCATGCTAATGAAGCGCTGAATATGCATTTCAGCGCTTCATTAGTAAACTTCGAAATGGCCATTTGCATGGCCATTTCGAAGTTTGGGGCACGTGTAGACACAGCCCAAGAGAGTTCAAAGAAGAGCTAGATAAATTCATGGATGTTAGGTCCATAAAAGGCTATTAGCCAGAGGGTAGGAATGGTGTCTCTGTCCTTTGTTTGTTAGAGGCTGGAGATGGATGGCAGGAGACAAGTCGCATGATCATTATCTTTGGTCCAGCCCCTCTCGGACACCTGGCACTGGCCACTGTTGGCATACAGGATGCTGGGCTAGATGGACCTTTGGTCTGACCCAGTAATGGCCATTCTTACATAGTCTTCAGCTTTGAGGAGGAGCAGGCACTGCTCCTGGCACCATAGCCCTTGGGATTCACTAACATCGGTGTCACTCTGGCAGTATCAGTAGCAAACACCAGTCCACTGGCCCCTTTGAACTCTGTGGGCCTACCACCAAGCTCAAGGACCCCCCCTCTCATACCACATTGGAGGTGTTGGTGCTCTGAGACATGCCATTGGTCACTCCCAGCAGATGCCACTCTTTAGTGGACAGAGAGCATGAACCCACTTGCATCTGACAAAGTGGGTCTTTGCTCACAAATGCTTATGCTCCAGTATGTCTGTTAGTCTATAAGGTGCCACAGGACTTCTTGTAGTGCTTGGACCTACTCCATGAGGTGCTCATGGGTAACTGTAAGCCTTCTACCCAGGCAACATACATGGGAAAGTAGAAATGGTTTTCACTCTTGTCTGTTCAGCAGGGGGTCCTTCCACAGCAAGCCCCTGTCTTCCCAGTGCTGAATTACCTATTGCACCTGAAGCACCAGGGCATAGCTATTTCATCTGTTAGATTCTATCTGGCAGCCATCTCCACTTTCCACCTATGGGAAGGCGCTGAATCAGTGTTTGGAAAATTTATGATTGGGAGGTTTCTAAAAGGTCTGGGCAGGTTGTACTATGAGGTCAAGGACCTCATACCCTCAAGGGACCCGAACCTGGTTCTCTCTCTCATGGGTCCCACATTTGAGCTCCTAGTGACCTGCCCATTGTTGTATCTTTCCTGGAAGGTGACCTTTTTGGTGACCATAGCCTCTGAGCTCCGGGCTCTCACTTCAGAACCACCACATAGTGTCGTCTTCAAAGACAAAATATAACAGCCTCACCTTGGTATTTCTGCCTAAGATGGTTTACCATTTTCATATAAACCAGGGCATATTTTTGCCAGTTCTTTCCTAAACCCCATGCCAATGATAGAGGAAGGGACCTCCACTCACTGGATGTCAGACCTGCCCTAGTATTTTACATTAGAAACACAAAACCATTTTGTAAATTAACTCAAGTCTTTTTTGAGAGGGTGAGGGGTCAGCAGCATCTTATCACGCCTCAGAGGCGCTATACCGGGGCTTCATAGCCAACCTGATGGGCAACCCTATGCCGGGGCTCCATAGCTAACCTGACAGGTAACCCTCAGGGGAAAAATTCTCTGTGCATGTGGCATGCACACACCTGTTGGAATAGACATAAACAACACATCTAAAAGAACAAAAGTTGCAAAAGGTAGGTAAGTGTTTTTTTATATACAAATGTTCCTCAGTTTTTTTAAATAAAGTATCCCTTTCTCAAAAAAGGCTGCCCCCCTTATGCCCCCATTGCCAGACACAGGTCATTTCTGCTTGTAACAGTATAATGTTCAGTCCCCAAAGGAGTACCTGTGTCTTTTTCCATGCTAGAGGTGGATGAGGTCCAATAAAAGATGTTACTTCACCTACTTTGTCTTGTAATGTCCTTGTACCAACATGGCTACAACAACATCTTTACATGATAGTTTTCTGTGCTTTTTCTTGAATTGGTGTGTATGGCCACTACCATCTCTTTCAGATCCTTCTTCAAAACTCCCCTGTTTCCTTTTGACTATAATAAATCAGTCGTTTGATGGCTGGGTTAAGAAAGTAGATGGAAATAGCAGAATTTTCATTCAAAAGATGCAACCATGCCTATAATGTATTTCCACCCCCTGCCCCCACCCCCATATTTTGTCATTTTGTATTGTCAGCCAGGGATGTGGGCCAAATCTGGACCCCCAAAGATGTTTGAGTAGACTTTAAAGATCAAACGGTCTGAAGATGAGCTGGGGCGCAAGTTATACAAGGCCCTCATGAGCAAGTTGGATGGCTGGGACAGACTGTAGGGCACAGTGCATCGTGGGCAGCTGCTTGTGTGTCAGTTTTATCCTGCAACAGCCAGCAGCAGCTCAGGGATGGGGTGAGTGGGCCATGTGGGTGAACAAGCAGACACTGGCATTCCTGCTCGCTGAGCAGGGCAAGCAGGTAACTAGGCCACCCGGCTCACTAGGGAAGCAAAGCTGCCAAGTGCTTCTTGGCTGAACTGTTTGCTCCCCTGCAGGGCCTCAGAGTCAGGCCCCAACTCCCCACCTTAGGGAAAAAGGAGAAGCCCACTGGGAGGGGCTGGCGCTACATCCCTCACTGAAGAGTGAAGCTGCAGGTACCCTTCCCATATCCCCCAAATACTCTCTCCCAGCATACACATTCCCTAACACTCAAATGTGCCTTCCCAGTGCACGTAACATTCTCCAGCATTTCCCAAACAGCTTCTCCTGGTGCAGGGAACAATTGATGGGTTAGTGGAGGAGAGCTCGGGTAGGTGCAATCAGAGAGTTATATATTTACAATAATTTTAGTCAAACCAAAGTTAATACTCTTTGTAAATTCAAAACAAATTCAAACCTACTTACCATTTTATCTGCATTCTTTCTGAGAATCTCAGGTGTAGTGCATTACATCTTGCTTACAGATTCTTTATTTTTTCCCTGAAAATAAAGGTTGGAGATGCCTTTGTTACTCTCCTTGCGGATGCAGTGGGAAGGAAAAACTAGAGAGCTTACTGATTCAGAAAATGGGGATCTAAGAATCCTTGGCCATAGATTTTTTTTTTTTGGGGTGGGGGGACATGCAACAGGACCAAAACAATATCACCCTTCCTGTGTGTCAGTTACCAGTTTTGTATCCTTGGTCACTTTCACTCCTTTGCGGTCATAGGTTTCTCACTCTGAGATGCATTTTTACTAGAAAAGTTGGGGCAACTGGAGAGGAAGAGTGTGAATGAATGTCAAAAGGTGGGAGGAGGGAGTTCTGGTTGTATTCCAAACTACTACTCCATTAACAAAATGGCACAAAAATGGGAAGCAGGGACAAGAATTGCTTCTGAGATAAGATGCATTTATTTCGATCTTGGATTGTGTATGTATATGTACAAGTAATCTAGTAAAAAGGAAAATAAATCAAACACTAATAAAAGGTGTGGATGATACGTATAAGTTAACTTGGTCCAGGTTGCCTGTGATTTGTTATAGACTTGGTTTTTTACTGGTGAATACAGAAAAGTTTTTATTCTCTAACCTACTAAGGTCTGAAAGAGAAGCATCCTTTGCTTGTGGAGTTCACATTTTGAAGATGTTTCAGTAATATTAATTTTAAAACTATTAGAGGGGATGTTATTGAGATACCTTACTGTGTTATTTTTGTGACTTTTATGTCTTATTTCAGATATTAATATGAACAGACCATATACAATATTTATTTAAAGCATTGTCTGTTTTTTGCATGTGGAAGGACTAGTGGTTTCATCAGTATTTTGTGTCTTTCAGAGTTGCATCTAATGTTTTCACTTATGGATAAAGTTCCAAATGGTATAGAGCCCATGTTAAAAGACCTGGAAGAGCATATTGTTAGTGCTGGACTAGCAGATATGGTAGCAGCTGCTGAAACTATTACTACTGTAAGTATACACTCTTGGGAGCGTAGTCAGTAAGAACCTCTTGCAAAGGAAAAAAAAGCACTCATGCCCTTCCCCCTCTCCCTCCTCAAAAAGGTAGTGGGATTACCAGTTGTTACATTTTAAAAAAATATTTTTACACTTACATGCGATAGATAGATAGATATATACAAACACTAACTTTTTCATTGTTTGAGATGAGAATTTAAACCTCTTAAAAGAAATTTTGTACCTGAATCTTCTTGTATGTTTGAACTTTTATGATTTTATGTATGGTTTCAGTTTTTTGTAATGTAAAGAAACTGTGCAGATGATAAATGTAGAGGGAGTGCATTGCTATCCCTATAGTTAGTTCTATTAGCAATTTAATTATAACAGATTTTTTTGTTGGCTTATAACTTTCTCAACCTTTTACCTTTTGAGATTAACATTTAGTGTGCTTATCCTGAACTGAGGAATATTTTTTTTTCTGGAGTTTCAAAAAACAATATTTTTTTAAAGAGCAAGAAAAGAAAATATATTTTAAAGATCTTTTAAAAATCTTAGTTTGTTGGGTTGGATTTTTAAGTAGCTGTACCTGCACAGGAGAGGATTGATACTTCCTTGCCTCCTGGGCATAGATGTCCCTCTTGTCTCACAAAAACTGATTTGATTTGGCATTTATCATGAGTTTTAACACTCATAGTATGAGTACATATTTTTAAGTAGGAAATTTCAGACAACAAACTATAGTAAAATTGCGAAGTCAGTGAACTACAGTCAGGAAAACATAGTTGATACTGTCTACTCGTGCATTACATATGCATGTATTTTATGCTAGCCTCCAGTTTCTGATGGTCTTTACATGATCACGTACTGTTTTTCTGTGGGTGCTCCACTTTAGGCGTCTTGGTGCCCTGTGCTTATAATCGGAGATCTGTGGTGGAAGTGCCCAGTTGGGCTATACACATGCCATGGCCATCTCGCGCCACTCCAGACATTTAAAGAGCGATGTTTGACTAACTGTGTCTCTCTTGCTTTCGGCATGAGTTAGAGCAACCTGAAGTGCCTTCTCTTACCTTAGGTAAGGTTAGCTTTTAGATAATTCATAGTTCATAATTGTTTGTGTAAGCAGTAGTTAGGTATTCTACCCTTTATACGTAATCTTTTTTCCTTGTCCCCCTCAATAGGAAGATAGATTTAGCCTCGCATAAAATTAATGTCATCGCTTTTTTCGAGTGGGTGGGGGAGAATTAGATTGTCTCAGGTATGCCAAAATTGCTAGGCTTCAAATGCTGTCTGACTTGCGGACTGTCAGTCCTGGTTTCTGATGGTCTCACACAGTGTTTCCTGCCTTGGTGGGACACACAATTTACTCAGAAGTTCCCATGTTGCTGGAATCTCAAGGCCAGGGCAAGAAAAGCCATGAGTCTCCAGCTAAGCTTGGACAGTGAAAGAACACATGAGGTCAAGTTGAAATGGATCTGCATAGAGTGAAGTGAAACCTTCCACCGTGGCATCCCCAAGGCCTGTTTCCCCGTGAGACTTCAGTTCTGCATAGCTAATTATGTTGCCCTAATGGCATAATACGTACACAGTATCTTTTCAGAAATGGCAGTTGATTGATAGGCTGCTTGATGATTTAAAAAAAAACAATTTAAAGCTAATATCACTGAAAGGCATCTCATTGCTCTGCAAGCTTTACAGGCTTCTCTTGACTTGGACAGCATAGCTGCATGGTTCATTATGACTTCTGTGGTGGTGGTGGTGGTGTGTCTTGGCTCCATCACTTGAGGTGTCCCAGTGAGGTTCAGCCTCAGTCAAAGATTTTTCCCTTTGAAGGCCCAAAATTATATGTGGCCAAAACAGATGAGTCTTTCCATACCCTACAATAGTCAAGGGCAACTTTGAAATCCCTGTGTTTTCTACACACCTGCAAATAAGAAATATGGCACATATTTTAATTAGAGATTCCACTCACCACAATATGCCCAGCATAGTATGACTAGTGTCACAAACAACAGCAAACAGATGTTCTATACCAACCTTTGCTATCCCAACACTAGGCAGCAATTTTGAATGTGGGGTTGAAGGAACAAGACAACCACACAATCTAATGGTAGAAACAGACACTCTTACCTGACCATTTGGAGATTGATTTGTCATCTTTTCATCAAATTTGGTGCATCATCATTTAGAAATGATCAAAATTGGTTACTTCATTCCCTTTATCTCTGTCCCGTTTACCATCCCTCACTGTCCCTCTTCAGAGACCCTTTTCATGACTCCCTGGTACATCAAGAATTAGATCATCTTCACATAAGTGCAGTGGAACAAGTACCAGTGCAGCACAGGAAAAGGGTTCTATTCAGATTACTTTCTCGTGCAGAAAGAGAGAGGTGGAAGGAGACTGATACTAGATCTAAAGAAATAGAACAAATTTGTAAAAATCTAAAATTTCAGTATGTTCATGGTGTCAGTCATAATGCCAGCATTAGAAAAGGAGGATTGGCTCTCAACCCCTCTATCTCCATATCACCATTCATCCATCACACAAGGAATTACTAAGGTTCATGCCAGAAAAACAGCTTTTTCAATACAAAGCTCTGTCCTTTGGCCTGTTGAGTGCCCCCAGAGTTTTCTCCAAAGTATTAGCGGTGATTATAGTGCACCTCTGCAGACACTGAATCCTGGAGAACTGTTTCATAGGGCACCAGCATATAGCATGAAGTAATAAACACTATACAGACCATAACCCTTTCTCTAAATTTAGGGTTACATATAAGCAAAAGTCCTAAAATTGGAGTTAATCTGAGTTTATCTTGATTGTTCAAAAGCAAAGGTCTATTACACTCATGGCCTTAATTTCAATGGTAGCAAATACTCCACAGCTATCTGCCAGAACATGCTTCCAACTATTGGCACATATGGCAGCAAACACATATATCTACAATCCTGGTTTAGAACAATGTGCATTCAGACACAGCCTAAGTCAGGGGTCTGTGACTGTGGCTTTTTAAGGAGGCGGCAGGTGGGAGCAGCAGCAGTGCGCAGAGCTCATTGACGAGCTTGGGCAGGTAAATCCTGGGGATGAGTGTGGGTGAATTTGGGGCTGATAGGAGTTAAGCCTGGATATGGGGAGAGGGGGGTGGCTATAAGAGGGGTTATGCCTGGGAGCTTGGGACTGAAGAGTTAAGCCTGGGGATGTGGAGGCGGGGAGGGAAACGGATTTGGGGGCTGAAGTAGGTAAAGTCTGAAGATAGGAGTAACTTAACTTTCTAACTGGTACAAATCATCGTGTGTGCACTGTTCTTAAAATAGGGATGACAAAAGTATGGTTTGAAGTTATTTATCAAGGACTGTCTCATTCACATGCACTGTGGCTCCTGAAGTATTGATTTTGTAACTGAATTTGAAAAGATGGCCCTTCTGGCCATTTTGGTTGCAGACCCCTGCCATAAGCAGACATTTCATGATGTCAGGGAATATAAAAGACTTGCTGAAATAATGGATACAGCTAAGAAACTTCTGCACAGGAGTCACACTTCTGCAAAGCACTCTGGCAACGATAAACACCATGGAGCACACTTACTTAACATAGTCCAAGGCCAGTGTTCCCCACTGGAGTTCAACTTTATACATACAGCTGTTAAAACTAAGGGCAGCTTGTAATGCATGCAACTACTTTATACATCTTACCAAAAGCAAAACCATCCAGGATCCTCAGACAAATACTACACACTACATAAATCACCAGGAGTGCACAATCAGAATTCCTATGCACAGAATATGGTGGAATTGTGTATCAGTAAAAACATCCACATATCAGCATCCTATTTTCCAGGATGTCAAAATACAATAGTAGACACACAAAGCAGGGACTTTACAGTCATAAGTGGGAAGTGGATTCTAGAGTTTTAAAAATAGTAATGAAATTATGGGGATTTCCTGTCATAGATCTCTTTTCAATGGCGCAGAACATGAAGTGCTCACAGTGTTGCTCCAGGATTGACTGAGACATGATTCCCTGGGTGACACTTTCCTCATCAAATGGGATGCATTAATGTACGCATTCCCTCCAACCCTTCTCTTAATCTGTGTCATACCCAAGCCTAAGAGATACTAGTACAAGTTAATCCTTATAGTGCCTACATGGTCCAGACACGTTTGTGTCTTCTAAGCACACCTCGAACCCTTCCCTCCATACCTCATCACAAGAAGCAGGACTGGTCCACCATTCTAACCGCTCAGGATTCCACCTGAAGGCTTGGTTACTCCATGGCTGAGTGAGGGTCAAGGAGACCTGTTTGGATGAAGCATAGACACACACATTGAATGAGGACCAGAAACACATGTCCATAAGTGGAAACAATTCAGCACTTGGTGTCAAGATGAACACATCCTACTAACATTTTTCCCTCTGCCAAGGGTCCTAGAATACATACTGGAACTTAAAAATTTGAGGCTCTTCATGAGCTTCATCAAGGTATGCTTGGCAAATATCACATCTTAGCATGACAGTGTGGATGTAGCCACTATATTTGCCAACCCAATGACGAAATGCTTTTTTAAGGGCATTGACAACACCTACTCCACAATAAAAAACAAAACACCCCACCCCCCCAAAAAAAAAACCCTTTACCCATGTGAGACGTCAACCTTGTCTTATGCAGACTTTATTGGAAAGCCATTTGAATATCTTGCAATCTGCTCATTGCACCACTTATCTGAAGGAGACTTCCCCATTACCATCATGTCTGCCAGAGGGGTGGGAAAATTGGATGTCTTAATGGCAAATCCTCTCACACACAAAACATTTCTTAAAGATAGTTCTTGCCCACAGTTACCTACCCTTTCCAAAACCACATGCAAATGGAAGAGAGGCATCACTCTGCATGCTGCATGTCAGAAGAGCATTGGCTTTCTACATTGTGGGGGAAGAAAGACATTCAGAAAATCACTGGACTGCTTGTCTCCACAACAGTATGCTCAGTTGGTTAAAACATCTCAAAACAGACATTATCTAAATGGCTATCACAATGCATCCACAAGAGCAGCCTGCACACTCAAATGGGAGTCCATACACACTCTAGCAAACCATAGGCAGCATCTGTGGCCATTTTCCATAATATCCCCACCACAGATGGTTGCAGAGCAACAACCTGGGCATCAGGCCATACATTCACAAAATACTGTGCTATAGAGCAACAGTCAGCATCAGATGGTGACTTTGGATTTGTGGTGTTATCCAGCGTCAATACTGCAACTCCGAAACAGTCCATTTCCATTGAGGGGCAATGCTCAATAGTTACCTGAGGTGGAGCGTCACTGGGACTCTCCTTGGCAAAGAGAAGCACCCTTTGGTTGCTCCGCTAATCTCCCTACTTCCCTTTACTTCAGAGTTTTATGGAGATTTTCAGGTGTAAAAAAGGAACCGAGCAACTGTTAGCCACACACCGCTATGTTGACTGTGTGGAGTGGCAAGAGATGGTGATGGCCCATTTGTGCTCCAGTTGAGCACTGCTGCCACAAATCTGTGATTACAAGTGCAGGGTTCAAGATAGTGAAAATAGAGCAATCGCATGGACAACCATCTCCCATAACTTTAGTTACTACATAAGGTATGTAATCTTCCCCTCCCTTGGAGACTGGCTTTCGTTTTCATTTGCTTTGTTGTATTGCTGCTTTGATTTTAGGATTCTGAGAAATATGTAGAGCAATTGCTTACATTATTTAATCGATTTAGTAAGCTGGTTAAAGAAGCTTTTCAAGATGACCCGAGGTTTCTTACTGCAAGAGATAAGGTATGTTTTAATTTATCTGATCTGTGTTCATTTATTTTAAATTGTTGAAATCTATAATAAACAATGCCTCTAAAATCCCATTGACCATTTACTGATGAGTCCTGAAGCCTCTTATGCTAATAAATTTGTGGAATGCAAAGCCAGTTAACATCTTTTAAAGATAATTGGTAACCTGATTTTTATTATTTGTGTTGTGGTAGTGCCCGAAGGATCCTATGAGAGCTGGCACCGGTGGTGTTTTCATTGAACAACATCTATGAAGATGTTGACTGTGCAGAGGAGCTTACTGTCTAAATGCCTTATTCAATAGGGAATTATGCTCTAGGTTGTATATATGATTCTGAATAGTCCTGTGACTTCAGTGGAGCTACTCATATGCTTAAAGTTAAGCACATTCTGAAGTATCTTGCTGAATCAGGGCTTCAGCAAAGACTGCTTTTCAATATGTTATCTTTAACCTGCTTCTAAGACATTCTTAATGTTGAACCAATTGATTTTAATTCATCAATGCTATACATTTCCAGGGCTGTCAGTGACATGCAAGAATTGAGGAAATCACTCATGGGCCCAGAAATGTAGAGCACAGAAGAATTAAAATAAATAAAAATATCAGGAAAACCTTAGCCTGCTTCTACGACAAACATTGAAAAGCAACCTACTATCATATTGGAGTTGTAAAGGTCCTGGATTAGAGGGTTACTTTAATTAAAAAAGAATGTGAATTGTTTTGTATTTGAATGCATTATAAAAAGTTGAATTAAGTGTTTTATACTCTTATTTTAACTTCGTTATAGGCATATAAGGCAGTTGTGAATGATGCTACAATATTTAAACTTGAATTGCCGTTGAAGCAGAAGGGGTAAGCCAGTTAAATACTAATATGTATCAAGTATGCTAAATTTAAATTTGAATGGGTCAGTTCAGTGAAGTTTGTAAATTGTTTTAAGAACAATATGTAATGTCAGACTGCATCTTACTTTGAGTGCTTTTGAAATAAACAAATCAAAAAGGCCTCTGTGGGCTTTGGTACCTTTCCGCCCCCCCCCCCCCCCCCCCCCCACTCTGAGGAAATTTTTCACTACAGCAGATCAGTGATTATTTAAAAAAAAAAAGCCTATCAAAATGGCTTTTATTGCTATTTTATTGGTTAAATATTTTACATTGTTTGCTGTTACTTAGGGGAACTTGGTGTCAGGGCGTGGTCTGTTCTTGAAGTAGAAATGTCAAAGGCATAAAGAAAATCCTTAAAAAGAAAGTCCAGACAGTTGGACCCTCTGGAAGTAAGCATTCAAACTGAGAAATTAAAACTTGGTAAGCTATAGTGAATCCTCTTTTTGGCCAAGAGCCTCATTTGGAAAGATGAAATCGCACAGCGGAAGGTTTGGGTTCAGGATGCATTCTCTGATACGGAATGTCAACATAGGAGTAAATACAAACCCTGACTATGCTGTGGCGAGCTTCCGCTAAGTTCTGTAGCAGTCTTTCATAAAATGAGTCTACCTATAACCACCATACAGTAGCTGTGTCCAGGAAAAATGGGTCCATCTTACAGTTTACTATTATGGATACAGGCTGTAATTTTATTTTAATTCTGTTTTTAACATTGTGACATCATTGAGTATCTCTTTTTCATTTGAAAAACTGAAAACTTTGTATTTAGAGAAGTCAGGTTTTTGTGTAGTGGTGGTGAAGTTTTTATGTGGAAGTCAGTGTGGTCCTCTTAAAACTCCATACCATGTTGACCTCCATAGTCTGTTGTATCTTCAGTACCTGGTATATCTTGTTACTTTTTTCAGGGAGTCTCAATTGTAAACTGTGTGTACACACAGAATTGAAGGGTGGGGAGATAATCATTGACAAACTTGTCTGCTCAGGTTGTCTGAAGGCCACTTATTTGCAACAGTCGGAATTGAAATTAAGACCCCAGACCACTTAAGCAAATCCACTTTAGTTCTAATACAGTAGACCCTTGCTTTGTGCAGACTAGACTTACACGTTTCCCATATTAACGTGAGTCGAGTCCAGGGGGACTCCATTTACTTGTACCCTGCCTCTCTGCTTACTCCCATGCTGCCAGCTGGTTCAGCAGCTCCTTAAGAGGCATCTCCTGCCTTGTGGCTGGAGCTGTTGTCGCCAGAGCAAGCCTTGGGACCAAGCCCACTGCAGCTGGGGCGTGGCAGGGGCTTTATGGCTGCTCTGCATGGCTGGTGGCTGGAGCAGGAGGCACCCCAACCCATTCCGTAACTCAACCCCTGCCCACCAACAGCGGGTGCTGGGGCCGCCGGCTGGAGCCTCTGCTCCAGTTGCCCGCTTCCCCCAGCCAGGGAAATTCTGGGGATCTCCGCGCTTTGGCCCTCCCTAGCCCCACTCCCATTGATGGGCCTGCATTAATGTGAGTGGTAGAAAAAGTGACTAGTTTATCATCTTCCTGTTCAGAATTCTTTTGCATGTCTTTCTTTCCATGGATTTATTCCAAGATCTGTTTTACTTTAATCAGGACATTCTCCTGCCTAGTTTGTGCCGTAAATTTAGAGCAAACGAAATACATCTTTGTTACCTGTGGTCTGAAAATGAGCATGATCCCCCATTTTCATAGTTTGAGAAACTATTCCAAAATCAAGACTTACAATAATCTAAGCAAGATGTGCTTTTATTTCTGAAACTTTTAAACAGCCATAGGACAACCATGTATTCAGAAGCTGCTTTTTGTTCTAAAAGCACTGAGTTTTTTTTTAATATATAATATAATTGGAGACACACATCTAGAACTGGAAGGGACCTTGGGAGGTCCAGTCCCCTGCCCTCTTGGCAGGACCAAGCACCATCCCTGACATCTGTTTTGTCCCAATCCCAAAATGGACTCCTCAAGGATTGAACTTAAAACCCTGGGTTTAGCAGGTCAATGTTCAAACCACTGAGCTTCCCCCAACCCCCAAAATCATAGCTCTAGACCAACAAGGCAGTCGTCCTAACTGTTCCAGAAAGCTGCCACCTTGTGTTCCCTGTGTATTTTGTGAGGAACTACAGTTTTAATATTGTAGTTCTGCTGATACAGCTTGTAGTTGCAGGACTTTGGCTCTGATATCTGAGCCATTTTCCAGGGGTTTGTGTCCAGTACCAACTTAGTGTGTTGACGACAGTAATGGCATGCTCTCTAGCATCTGTGAAATATTTCTCTGTGTTTCTCTGTTTCTATGAGTCTACACTAGTAGCAGGAAGAGATAGAAAATGCATTCCTTATGTGATCATTCTTTTCTGGAATGCTAACTAGTATGTGGACACCCACCTTTCAGATATTTATGCAAATTGCTGTTCTGAAATTACCAAGTGACATTAGTTGGTGTGACTCTAGAAGAAGAGATGTGTGGAAACATTTGGTCATCTTTTGATTATTGTTTGATGGAATGCAGTTGGGTTAGGGCAATGGAAAAGGAGATTATCTTACATTTGAAACAGTTTAATTGAGATAGGATCTCTTGCCTGGTCTTCCTTTTAATCCTAGTTTTTTGTATTAACCTGGTCTAGCAGGCTGCTCTTCAGTTTTATGGAGTAATTTCCTGTTATTTTAGGGTTGGATTGAAAACACAGCCTGAGTCCAAATGCCCTGAACTGCTGGCTAATTACTGTGACATGCTATTAAGAAAAACACCACTAAGCAAAAAACTAACCTCTGAAGAAATTGAAGCAAAGCTTAAAGAAGTGGTACGTTTATGCTTTTTACTTTTTCTTCTTAATTAAGCTAAGAAATAATTGTGGCTGTTGCTTTATTTTTAAGGATTTCATCTTCAAGAATTGTGCTAAACTAGAACGTTAGTTGTTACTGAAACTTCCACAGAGAATATTTTATTTCTGTGTGCTGTCACAAAACAGCAGTGCCAAAGTGCTAGTTTATAATATGCATATTGTCTATGTCTGCATGAGTTTTTTCAACAAAACCTGCAGGGCGTCTCGACACAAAATGTCGACAAAGTGTCAACAAAACTCAGCACTTCTGCCAACAGCATTTTGTGTCTTTGTGATGAGGTATAATGCCTTTGTTGACCTTTCTTGTTGACAAAAAAGCCATGTAGATGCTCCGGAGGGCCCTCTGTCAATAGACAGAGCTTCTGGTTCAGTAGGCAGTCCTGTTTCCTGGGCTTCCAGCTGGCCATTGTGTTGAGAGAGGGGTCTAAGCTGACTGGCTGGCTGGCTGCTCTCTGTCAACAGAGCTGATTGCTCTTTCGATCCGCTTGTGTTTGTGGAAGTGATCTGTCAACAGAAGTTTTCCTGGAAGATGTCTTCCGACAGTAACTTCTGTCAACAGATCGCTGTAGTGTAGACATAGCCATAGTATATTACATTAGTATAATTCATATATGAATGATACATATATAATAGACAAGAATCTGAAAAATGTAGACAGGATATTAAAGTTTAAATACAAATCAGAGGTGATGCACCAGGGAAGGGAGTGCTCCTCAATGATTCAGTTGAAAAAATTTGTTTCCAAAAATACTGTGGCAATCTACAACTGGTGACTAGCTGTAACATGATTCTTTTCTGAGGAAATCTGAAGTAAGCTTCTATATTTTTATTGTATGGTGATATGCTGGAAAAGTTTTGAAGAAAACTAAATGAAGTGGTTTGAATTGGCATGGAAATAAATAGGTATTGAAATCTATTTTTAACAGCTGTTGGTACTCAAATATGTACAGAATAAGGATGTATTCATGCGATATCACAAAGCTCATTTAACAAGACGTCTGATACTAGATATATCAGCTGACAGTGAAATTGAAGAGAACATGGTGGAGTGGCTGAGAGTAAGTGTCCTGAAACCTTGTTTGTTTTTGTTAGCTCCTGTAGCCACTAATCAATTTTTATTCTTCAGTTTAAATGTTTCTCCCATCATGTCTGACTTTTTTATTTTAAATTGTAGCCCTGTTTGGATATTTTTTGTCTCTATAAGTTCCAACACTTTGCAGATGTAGACAAGAACCCATGAATTATTTAAAAATATCTTCTCTCCCCAATAAAGTTCAAGGAAAAAAAAAACTTAACTGCTGATTTAAATTTTAATATTATGAAAATGAGACCAGTGTTTTGAGAGTTATCACTGGATATAAAGGGTTATGGAGCATAAAATGTGTTGTCTTTAATATGGAAGAAACCCCAGAGAGAGCAGTTTTACTACATGACCCTGAAAACTGTGTCCTTCCATAAAGACTTTTCATACTGGAAACATATGCAGTCTAAGCTGCATGATCAGAATACTCTACATAAAGGTCCATACAATATGCCATATGTGGGATTTGCTTTCTGAAAACAATTCTGTAAAATTCTGTGTATCTGTTCTTGTAACATTGGTTGATATAGTTAGGCAAACTCTGTGACTTGAAACTGTCAGCAGATTAGTTCCTGCTAGGGATGTTAATATCCATTAAAATAGTAAACTGGTTAAATTATTAAAATTATGCCATTTAACCAGTTAACTGCTGGCAGGCAACAGCTGGGGCTGGGCTTGAGGTCCTACCTGCCTAATGCAAATATGGCGCTGTTTCCCCATGCCTGTCCCTCAACAGGGCTAGGAGCTGGCCAGCCTGATGCCGCCTGGTGCAACTGACGATCCAATCAGTTACCCAGTAAGCTTACCAGGTAACTGGCTAACCTTTTACATTCCTAGTTCGTGCCCTGTCAAAAGAGCAGCCTTAGGGCTAGATATGCAAAAGTTGTGTTGCCACCAAAGAGTCAGATGACCAGATGTGCCACTAATTGGCGGTTGAGGCATCCAAATAACCAGATTTGTGAGCATATTCGTGGAAGTAACATGTAAGTTAACTATAAGCTTTGCATATTTGTATGCATAACTTTTAGCTTTTTGGCTTATGCCCTTTCAACTTATAAGATCTGTCAGTCTCTTAAACTGTGTCTACATATGAATGAAACGTTGAAATATGTGGTCCTCTTTCAAAAGAACAGGAGGAGCGTCTACATGTGCAACACCCTCTTTCAATCAGGAAGATTTTCCCCTTTCGAAAAACTAAATCGAAAGAGTACATGTGTATACACTCCATATCCTACGTTTTCGAAAGAGGGGTCAACCATGGTGCTCATCAGCTGGAGCGCGGGGCCACTCCAGCTTACAGCAGCAGAGCTCTATGATCCCTGTGTCCTTCACCTTAGAGCAGCACTGATGCAGAAGCCCCGTGGTAGGAAGTTGAGAGCGTGCTAGGAGCAGCCCCAGCACGCCCTCTGCACAGCCCAGGAGCAGCAGCAGGTGACAGTGACCAGCAGCCAGCCCCTTCCAGAGCCCGATGGCCCTCCCTCCGAGCCCTCGCAGGGCTCTGGGGACAAGGGGAAAAAAAAGGGCCCCCTCCTGGACTGAGAGGAAGCTGAGGGACCTCCTTGGGTTGTGGAAGGAGGAGGATGTTCTCCACGAGATGGGTGTTTTAAGTGGCAAAACGCTGCAGCATTCGCCTGCCTGGCCTAGGGCCTCCTGACACAGGGCTGCCTGGAGCATACTTATGAGCAAGTATGCTCAAAAGTAAAAGAACTCGACCAGGACAACGCTGGCCACTTCAGGGCAGCCCCAGCTACCTGCCCCAACTTCTAGGAGCTCTGGTGCACCCTGGGGCCCTGGTACAGCTCCTCACCCCCAACAGTCCTGGATACATCTGCGGACGAACCTCAGCCAGAGGCAGCGGAGCAGCCCAGTCCAGGGACCCAGGAGAGCGAGGGCACCTCTGATGGGTCAAGCATGGAGGGGGACTTCATGATCTACATCCCCTCCCACTCATCCAGCCAGGCAACCAGGAGCCAGGCATCCCCAGATTTTGCCAAAGGACTCTCCAGTATGTATACGGTGGGGCACACGCCTGGTCTGTGAAGTGAGGACAATGCACTGGCCAGCCAGCTGCGCACAGAACCAGGGGTACAAGCTGATCCGCCGTTGTACATGGCACCCCGTGGCAGCTCACCGGTGATGGCCAGCACCTGCCCCCAGTGGACAACACCATGAGCCACACGTGGGGTGGTGGCCAGTTGGTGCTGGACAGCACCTGGGGACCATGCACCACAGGCTGGGAAGCCCCACCCATCTGAGTAGCCCCCCGGCCACCGTGCCGTCGGGTGGGATGCCCAGCTCTTGGGTGGGAGTGTGCACCATGTGGGCTGCACCCCCCTCCCCCCCAAGTCAGCCCCTCCCCACCCGTCCCCCAGGCTGTGGTATGTTACCAACACGCTGTCCCTCTCTCCATACAGCTGCACCATCCGGGGGCCAGGAAAACCCTGTACCATCCCTGGTCTCTGAGTCCCTTGGCGGTTGTTAAAGGCAGCTAGGCCCCAACTTACTCAGCACACCATCGGTGCTGCGGCCAGAGAGCCCCCCAGCAGGCAGAGGAGGATCCTGCCAGTTGCCGCCAGGCCGAGGTGGCTGAGCGGCACCTGTGGCTCCTGGAGGCTGACCTGGAATGGCGGAGGGCGGCGGGGGACAGGCTGCTGACCACCCTGGAGGGCATCAGCACCGTGCTCTAGGAGCATGTGCCCCAGCTCCTGGCCCACCAGCGGGGTTCCTCCAGCCAAGCCTGCTGCTGCCTTCCCGCTGAGCCCCCCCACCCCTCAGCCTTACCTGCTCGTGCTCCCCTCCCTGCCTGGAATGCTGCACCCGGAGAGGCAGGGGATCCCGGGACTGACAGGGCTTGTGGCCCACCACCCTGGCCCTACACTGAGCCGCCCTCCCACCGTGCCCCCCTCCAGGTTAGGTTTCACCATCACCATCTTTCCCTTCCCCCACAGATATAGTTGCACGTAGTGTTTAGTTGTTCATAAATTTTTATTTTCCATACACCCCTCTGTGCTGTGTCCCTCAGGGGGATGGTGGGTAGTGGGTGTGTGGGTGCGGCGCTGATGGGGTGGTGGCAGATGTGCATGGGGGGATGAGGGTGGGTGCAGGTCACAGACAGCCATCCACGAAGGGCTGCCTGAGGGCCTCCCTAATGCAGAGGCCTTGCTGGTGGACCCTGGTACATGGGGGTGGTGCCTGGCTGCTCATACACCATGCTGGCCCCATTGCGCCCCCTGGACACAGGCGTCTCCCTTGCCCTCCACAGTGTTGTGGAGGATGCAACAGGCACCTACCACCTGGGGTACATTGAGGACCCTGACCTCCAACCTCATGTGGAGGCACCTTCACTACCCCTTAAGTTGCCCTAAGGCCCAGTCTGACATTGCAGGTGTGGTTGAGGCACTGTTTGAACGCTTCCGGGGTGAGGTCAGTGTGTCCCATGTATGGCCACAGGAGCCATGGCTGGAGGGGGTAGGTTGCATCTGCCACCGTGTAGAGCAGCCTGGTGATTGCTCCCCCCCCCCCCCCCCGGGGGTCTCATATTGGGGGCGAATGTGCCGGTCCTCATGCGCCAGCAGATCGTGGAATCCTGTAAGGCGCTGGCATCGTGAGTGCGGCCGGGCCAGCCCACGTAAACGTCCGGGAACCAGCCCCTAGCATCCGCCGGGGCCTGGAGGACCACCGAATGGTAGCCTTTTTGGTTCACGTATTGGATGGCTCTGTGTGCGCCATCCAGGGTGCTGAAGCAGTTTGGGAAGCCCAGGTCCTCGAAGCCCGCGATGGCAGCATCCAGATCTACCAGGCAGATGACCCTGTGTGGCAGCATTGCATTGATGACTCTGACAACCAGCATTTGGGCGGAGGGGGTAATGTGCTCCTGTAAGGGCGTGGTGGGCCATCCCCCCTGGCTCTGGCCTGCCCCCTCCTAGCCTGCTGCCCCCACCTGCCTTCTCCCTGCCCGCCTGGCCCCTGCAGCTGGGGGTTTCCCTCCGTCCCACCCCCCAGCCCATGGCAGGCGTGACTCAAGCCTTGCTTATATATATAAGTTACAGCCCTGACAATGGCCTTGCCCACCCCAAACTGTTGTCCCATGGAGTGGTAAGACTGGCCTGTTTCCAGATGGCAGTCACGACCCGCTTCTCCAGGGAAAGAGCAGGCCTCATGCATGTGTCCTGGGGCCAGGTGCAGGGGTGAGCCAGTGGCAGATTTTGTTGAAGGTCTGTCTGAACATACAGAAGTTCTGCAGCCACTGCTCCTCATTCCACTCCCCCAGCACCAGGCGCACCCTCCAGGCTGTGTCGCTGGGATGGGTCCAGGGGTGCCAGGGCACCCGAGGGGTGGGGGGAACCCAGCGTTGTCTTGGGCGGGGAGGGCCCATGGCCCCAGGGGGACTGCTCAGCCACCTGAGTAGATGGGAGGTGGCTGTGGCAACCATGCAGAGCACTGATAGCAGGCTCTCCAGGATAAGGCTATCCTCATGCAGGAGCTGCTGCTGTGTGCCTCCATCCTGGAGCACAAGTGAGATCTGCTGGGCTGGGCAGCACTCAGCTCATGTGGGGTAGAGGAAGGGGCCCATTAAGGGAGAGGCTGGCTGCGGCCTTGCCATTTCCTGCCCCCTTCTTTCAAAGGAGAGCTTGGAGCCATGTGGATGTTCCCTTTCAAAATACCGTGGCAGCCCTTCAAAAGGGGTAATCTGCTTTTAGCGTGTGGTCGCTCCTTTTTGGCGACCACTCTTTTGACCTCTCCCCATTGATTTTTTTCCCTTTTGATGGGGTGCTCATGTGTAGACCCAGCTTTAGTGTTTTACCTGTTCCGTGTTGATTCTTGAAAGTAATTCTTTCATTCAGCCCTGATTTCCTGTTCTTGTGATATATACAGACAGCTTGCAACTTGCTATCACAAAATGTCTTTTTTTTTTATTTTTTTTTATGGAAGTCACTTAATTAGTTATTGTAATGCTCAAGACTGTATGCAAGCTTTTATCTTAAAGATTGTGGTGTCTTGGTGTAATTTGTTATCTGTTTATACAGGAAGTGGGTATGCCAGCAGATTATGTGAACAAATTGGCTAGGATGTTCCAGGATATCAAAGTATCTGAAGACTTGAATCAGGCCTTCAAAGAAATGCATAAAAACAATAAATTGGCCCTACCAGGTATAGTTCTCAAATGTGCTTTGATGTTTAACTCATATTAAAAAATAGTTCTTTTAAAATATGGGATTACTATAATTTTTAGACTTCATATGGAACATAGGCAGTCAGTCAGAACACATTACTTAGAAGTAAAAAACAGTTAAAATACTCCTTTGATGTCTCATTTGGTAGTATGCTTTCAGATGGATACATTTTAATGCTCTCTGTTTTTTATAGCTGATTCTGTGAATATTAAAATTTTAAATGCTGGTGCCTGGTCTCGAAGTTCTGAAAAAGTATTTGTATCGCTACCCACGGAACTCGAAGACCTCATCCCAGAGGTAGAAGAATTCTACAAGAAGAATCACAGTGGAAGAAAACTGCATTGGCATCATCTCATGTCTAATGGAATTGTAAGTGTATGTCATTAGAATCTGTGTCTATAATAATAAGTAATATGCTTGTACACAAAAAACCACAATGAGCACAAACATATGTATGTTTTCCGTTTTCAGATAACATTTAAGAATGAGGTTGGCCAGTATGACTTAGAGGTAACAACGTTTCAGCTGGCTGTGCTCTTTGCATGGAACCAAAGACCTCGAGAGAAGATCAGCTTTGAAAACCTTAAACTTGCAACTGAGCTCCCTGATGCAGAACTTAGGAGGACTTTATGGGTATTTTCCCTTTCTGTTGAAACAGATTTCTTCTTTGCCTTTATTTAATACTTAAATATTCATCTGAATGTGTTTGAAAGTACAAACTCTGGCAGTGCTTTGCAGTTGAAAAGTGAAAACCTTTTCTTATTACCTGTTAAGTTGCAATGGTGCTTCTTTGTGCTTTACACTAATACGGGGTGCACAAAGTGGAGGACATGCCCCCCTAAAGGGGGCGTGAAGCTTCTAAAGGGGCATGCAGCGTGATCAGACACCCCTGCCCAGCTGCGTCACTTCAGAGTCTAGCTGCATACAAAGACAGCCCCTCTACCTCTTAAATCAGGAATTCTCCTTTTTCTTGCCTGTCAAGTAGGAAGGGGCAAGGGAAGGGACTTTGGGAATAAAACAAGCAAAAAGGGGGAGAAACACAAATCAATATCTCTTGAGTCAAGGGCTAGAGGAGTGGCTTGCCGGAGGGATAGCTCAGTGGTTTGAGCATTGGCCTATTAAACTCAGGGTTGAGAGTTCAGTCCTTGAGGGGGCCATTTAAGGATTGCAGGGGAGGGATAGTGCTTGGTCTTGCCAAGAGGACAGGGAACTGGACTCTATGACCTCCTAAGGTCCCTTCCAGTTCTATGAGATGTGTATCCTCATATATTATCTGTTTCTCTCCCCTTCCAACGCAAAGCCAGAGCCAAGGACTGCTTTCACTGGACATCTCTTCTCCCAATTCCTTTGCAAAGGAGCAAGCTGCTCCCTCAGGCTGCCTGTTCCTTGCCTGCATTGGGGTTGGGGAGGGAACAGTGGCAGAGATCTTCAAAGGTTCCCAGCAGCTAGGTTCTCACCAGACAGGTTAGCCTGCAAGTCCCTAGGCTTCTTAAAGGGACTGCAAAGTAGCAAACGGCTAACCCATTCACCCCTTCCCAGCGCAGCCATGTTCCCTTTCCGCAAGCATGTGGCCGGCTTCCTTTTCTTTCATATCATTGGGGTTTCTTTTCCTCCCTCTGACTCAATTCCTTTTTGCAGAGAGGGAGCAGATTCTAGGCGCTGCAAACGGCAAGGCAGGTCCTGTGGGACCTGCTGACTTGCAGTGGTCTTTGGGCTGTTCGCAAGTCTGAAATGAGACATTGCAAGTGGTAAATCTGGGAGCCAAGTCTGATTAAAAATCTGGAAAATAGAAAGAATTTCTGTGAGGCCCTAATCCCAGGGGAGCTGGTATAATTTTTATAGTGGGGATGCTTAGAGCTTTTGAGCCAAACTGGAAGCCCCGGTGCACCTAGTTCTAGTTATCTATACCCAGTCCTGGATTTCTACTCTTGGCTCCAAGCCAATTGTCTTCAAGCAAAAGGCCATACATCCAGTAGTGATCGGACCTGGGACTTAAATTTGTCCAAAGTGCTGCACCAACACAGATTAATGACAAAGGGGAATATACAAAGTTAGGGCTCTGAGTAGCATGCATTAACTTTAGTCTGGTATTGCTAGTTCTTCTGATTTTATTACATATCATGATATTTGGTTCTTTTCTTAAAGGCCAAGGTCCTGGAGTCAAGTGCTTTCATGAGATTCTCAACTTTTTTTTTTTTAACCAAGTATGTTTCTAGACCTCAGAGTTGCAGAGAAAAACCTTGAAAATGCGAATTGAGTGCATGCTAAAAGCTGAGAAGCCAGAGGACCATAAAAACAAACAAAAAATATTTTATTAGTCTGAGGGGTGGCCATGGTAGTCTGTATCTGCAAAAACAACAAGAAGTCCCTTGGCACCTTAAAGCAGGGATGTGCATAATCTATGCTGGCGCCCCCAGCCTCTGTAGTCTCTCTTAGCAGCTTCCTCTGCTGCTGGGGGAGTGCGGCACATCACCTTCCTAAGTGAGAGGCAGGGGGGACTGCCATTCACTTCTGGATGGGTTGAGGTGGGGTCCTGTTAATTGCAGGGACAAAAAGTAGGGCCCCATGTGAAAAGTTTGCTCACCCCTACACAAATATACTGATACAGTTGTTACCTGTAGGCATTCTTTCCTCTCAAGATCGCCAAACTTACACTTTTGGAGGCAGCCATGTCTTTCTGACCAGATGTTGCTTAAAGTTTACAAATGTAATTGTTCTTGATGTGGGCCTCATTAAGATTTAGGGGGTCAGCAGTTACTACTCTTAAGTCACTTCTTAATAAAGTACATTATATTTGGGGGAACACTTCTGTAATCTAGTCAGATCAGCAAAAACTTGGAAGAAGCCTTGAATGGATCAGATTTACTATGGGCCATTTCTGTGGCACAGTTTATGCATTTCTGTTCTTCTGAATGATACTATTTATATTAAAACATAGCAGAGAGAGAGGTGTGGTAACTAATCTATCACAACAGTGTTTAATAAATCATTGATATGATAGTAATTATTCTGAGTGCCAACAGCATACATGAGCTTTGTACAGTCAAAACAGACTGCACAG
This sequence comes from Carettochelys insculpta, assembly GCF_033958435.1. NCBI lineage: Eukaryota > Metazoa > Chordata > Testudines > Carettochelyidae > Carettochelys > Carettochelys insculpta. Next base: position 42,226,790 of record NC_134137.1, read on the forward strand.
TCTCCCTGCCAATGAGCATGTGGTACAGTTGCCTGTTACACAGTTAAATCCTAAATGTTAGTTGGTTGGCTCTGTTTCCTTTTCATGGTGTCTTACCTCCCCCCCCCCTTTTCTTTGTAGTCTCTTGTAGCATTTCCAAAGCTGAAACGTCAGGTTTTATTGTATGAACCTCAAGTCAATTCACCCAAAGACTTTACAGAAGGAACCCTCTTCTCAGTGAACCAGGAGTTCAGTTTAATGTAAGATATTCTTTGAAAATGAAGTTGCTATATAGTGTTTTAGTACTAACAGTATTTCTCTTGATATAAACTAATTTCTTAATCTCTTACCCTGTGTCTACAGGTGCCCCTCCCTTTCGAAAGGGGCATGTTAATGAGCAGGTTCTAAAGATGCTAATGAGGCGCTGCAGTGAATATGCAGCACCTCATTTGCATAAAGGCGGCTGTGGCGATTCGAAAGTGCGGCTTTTTGAATTGCATGCCACCCGTGGAGATGGGACCTTCTGAAAGGCCCTCCCCCGCTAATTTTTGAAAGCCCTTCTTCCTATCTGGTGCTCAGAAGAAGGGCTTTCGAAAACTGCGGGGATCCTTTCGGACGGTCCCATCTCCACGGGTGGCGCACGATTCGAAAAGCCGCACTTTCGAATCGCCGTGGCTGCCGTTATGCTAATGAGGCGCTGCATATTCATTGCAGTGCCTCATTAGCATCTTTTGAATCTGCTCATTAACATGCCCCTTTTGAAAGGAAGGGGCATGTGTAGACCCAGCCTTAGTGTGGAGGTGCAAAATTGAGGTGTTGATGACTTGTGACTAATGAGTCCCACAGCACTTCAAGCAGGAATAAATGTTTTTAGAACAGAATCTGATTAAAAAATTGATGCTATCTACAATTAGGTCACAGTGTCAGGAACATTGGGAATGATATTTTCACTTCTTCTAAATTATTATTTCTGTGCACTATTAAAAGTAGCTCAGCTGTTGTACGATATGGTAAAGGGGACCATATTGTGGCTAAGGAGCATAGAAGCCTCATTGATGCTTTGGGATCTTTCAGAATGAAAGATGCTATAGAAATAAGACATTATGAAATCAAATGCATATTGGTTAGATGTTATGGTACTTTATATGGAAGATTTTAGGTCTTTTTATGATAAATAACTGTAGGGCTGCGACTCTCCCTATTTGCTGCTTGGGCTTGTGAGGGGGATACAGTTGCAGCTGCTGCTTAGTCCTTAACATCTGCTGAGTCCCCTGCAAAGGATCGAAGATGTCCGTCCTTCCTTCCTCGAACACACACACTGGGAGAATGGATGACATGACACCATGATACAGAGGAAGCAATATGGAAAACTGTGGGGAGTGAAACTTGAAAAATTCTGCTATCATGATTTTCATATTGATCATAATGTATCTGATTTTTCCATTGGTTTCTGTGATGAACAAAGCAGTAGCCCAACATTCTAGTTCTACTTTTGTATGCACTCTTTATCCAAACCCTTAATTTATATTGTATGTGAAGTATTTTTGTCTGTAAAACTACATAATGCCACAATCCAGCAGCGTAGCCTGTCTGACATTTGTTATGTATGTATGTGTGTTTGCATCTGCTGATGCTTTAAACTAGCCTACAGCTGTTTGGGTGGAGGTTGGGGGGTTTCATAGTATGCTGACTACCCACCAGCCCTTGCTGCAGTACTGCTATACAAAGTCAGTGATGCTTTGCTCTAAGGCTAGTGTGAATTCCTTCTTAATGTAAAATGCATATATTCTGTTTTGTTTTCACATAAATGTAATTGACTTTTTCAGAAAAAATGCTAAAGTTCAGAAAAGGGGTAAGATAAATTTGATTGGCCGGTTGCAGCTCACTACAGAGAGAATGCGAGAAGAGGAAAATGAAGGAATAGTCCAGCTAAGAATATTACGAACCCAGGTGAGTGAAGTTTAACAGAGAAATGTCAAATGATCCCATTTCCTGTGATGTACTACAACTGCCAGAAGTCACCTCCGTTTCTGAGATATTCTTCCATTAAGAACTTATTACATGGGATGAAGGTAGCTTGAAGCCCAACATCACAAAGTCTACAGAGCACAAGAAGTCTGTGGTGGTATGCTGCTATGGCAGAATTGTATAATAGTCCTTTCTTTTCCCTATTCTACATGACTTGAAAAAAGGCTATTTTCAAAATTTTGTTTGTTTTCCATTTTATTGACTTAGATGTTCATCAGTATAATTAGGTTTTGGACAGGATTAAAAATGAAGTGTTTTTTTTTTTCAAAAGGGTTTACAGTGCATGATTTTTTTGAGAGGAAGTTTCATAAATATGTTCAACATGGGAATATGTACTCTGCAGCATTGATCTGGAATATAAGTTTTCATTTAAACATATCTCATCTCTAGCCCTTACAGTTGTGAAGAAAACCTTCAGAATTGGAAATGAATGCAGATTTGTCTATTGAAGTCAGCCTGAGACAATAGCTCTCAAGGTGTTTGCGGCTCAATCCAAATTTATTTATTAGGTATTAATACAAACAAAAGATTGTTATGAATGATATGTGGTTAATTTTACTTCTGATCATTATAGCAGAAACCTCAAGCTAGTGCACTTTATATAAGATAACAGTTAACATTGTTGTGAGAAAAGTGAACATCATTCTGGGATGTCTTAGCAGAAGTGTTGTAAACAGGACACAAGAAGTAATTCTTGCATTCTACTCCACACTGATTAGGCATCAATTGGAGTGTTGTGTCCAGTTCTGGGCACCATATTTTAGGGAAAATATGAAGAAATTGGAGAAAGTCCAGAGAAGAACAGCAAAAATTAGTAAAGGTCTAGAAAACGTGTAAGAGGGAGGGTTGAAACTATTGAATTCATTTAGTCTGGAAAAGTGAAGGGGTTATAACAGCTTTCAAGTATCAAAATGGTTTTTATAAGGAGAAGAGAGAAAATATATTCTTCTTAACCTCAGGTGATCAGAAAAGAAACAATGGGCTCATATTGCAACAAGAGACGTTTAGATTGGACATTGGGGAAACTGTAACAGTCAGGATGGCTAAGCACTGGAATAGATGATCTCTTGGGGTCTTTCTCAGTTCAGTGAGTCGTTGGATGTAGTTGTAAATGTTGGGATGAAGCACATGGGATGAGCTAGCAGATATTAAAGATCAGTTGTGGGGGAGGGTTACAAAGCAGGAAATTCAACTTATCCTCCACTCCTCTTCAAATCTAATGTTGCCCAAAAGAGGGACATTCTCACCCTCCCTATTATCAGATACCTTGGCTGTCTTCTGTGTATCAAAAAGCAAAACTTCCAATTGTTGTTGAGTGTCTATAGCCCATCTGTCCCTTGATTATCTGCTGAAACCTCCTACTTACCTTGATAGCCACTATACTGTAGTTCTGTATTTTCAATATAAACATCTGCAGGTTATTTTCAATAGCATTGCTTTAGAATTGTTCCCAACTTCTCTGCTTAAACCTTTTAAAAAGTGTAGTAAGGAATGACTAGATGAGTGAGGAAAATTAGCCATGGATAGCCAACTTTTCACCTAAGCAATTTGTTTTTATGCAGAACCAATCAATAGTAAATGAAGGTTGTTACTTAGCCATTAGATGGTAATCTGTATGAAAAGAGTTGCTGCTTGAACTTGGTCTAGTTCCCAACAAGCCAGTGTCCCACTCGTAGAACACACAATTGTAGGTGATTTTTCCTTTGAGGACTCTGAGCTGAGATGCCAAAAACTGACTTCTGGAAACAAAATTAACAGTGCTTCCAGTGGCTTCTGTCAGATCAACTTTGAGATGGTGGAACAATATTGGGGAGGAATGCTCAGTTTTGACTTCAAATCTCAATTTGAGCCCTAAAATGGAAAATTATATTTGTTTACGGGTAATATTGATCTTTCATGCTGACATAACAAACGGTCATCTGTAAATGGCAGAGAGCAATGCAATGGGACTGGGCACTTTGTAGTGAGGACAGTGGGATACTGAGTCTCACTCCAGCCAGGGCAGAAGTTCCTAACAAAGATGAAGAAACAGTGTATTGCAGTTCTCACTTTTCTTTGACCATTGTGTATGCAGAATGGGTGAGAGCAGCATTCTTGTGAAAGACTTGTCAGACTGTCAGTGCCGAAGAGTGATGTGCTTTCTTAAGGAACGTTCCGTCTTTCATTTATTTCTAATGAAGGTTTAAAAGTACTTCAGCAGTTTAAGAGAAATGCAGTTCTATAAAAATACATACCTATGTGGAACGTCTCCAAGCTGACAAGCCTTTCTTGAGTCATTAGAATGGTCATAAGCCATCCCTGGCAGTAGACTCTCAGCATTTCACGGTACATTCAACATGTAGTTCTGTTCTCACCAGGGTCGGGGATTAGAAGCTCAGGTCCTGGCTACACTGATGGAAATTCCGTTTGAGCTCCATGATGCCTGGCAGCTTGTTTTTCACAGGAAAGGTCATTTTTCTAATGGCAATTACTGTAGCGCACAGAGTGAGTGTGTGCTTTAGTGGCTGACCCATGTTATGCCAAACACAAAATAAGGTTGCATTATGGATGCATTCTAAATTCCTTTAAAAAGTGGTGACTAAATTCCATCATAACTCTTAATCATCCTCTCAGCAATTAGCTATGTACTCTTCATCCACCAAACCCTTAAATTAAATTATTCAGTATCCAGTTAGGTGAATTTAGAGTAATAGTTGTAGGATGTGACTTTCAGTTCTTACCAAGCAAGCTGACAAATGATTATTCCAAGTATAGATCTATGTAACATACTAACTTCAAAGATCCCTACTGTGCAGATCATTCCAAAGTAATCTGTTTCATAGGGGCATTCCGCTCTAAGGGAGCTCAGAGAAAATCAGTTCTCCTGAATGTTTTCATCTTAGATTTTTGAAAACATGGAGTGTGCCTTTTTTTTTTCCCTGAGTGGCTGAAGTACTTGGTCCAGCAATAATTCATATGGACAGTAAAATCCATCTTGAATATTTGCTGAGGAAAAATCTGTGATCTTAAACCAGTCTCCATAGGAATCTAGAGATTTCCATAATGGATCAGACTTGTCTGTCTTGTTCACTGTCCTTTTTCTCCTAGTGGCCAGTTGCTTCAAAAGAATGGAATATTCTGGTCTCCACATTAGCTCTTATCTTGTGCCCTCTTATTTTATAGGTAGGCTTAAACCATGAAGCACGAGGTTCAATATTCCTTCAAAATCTTTTTTGGCATTGCCTATTATAGTCAATATTATCCATATACATTTCCAATCCCACTTTGAAATTTTGCTAAATTCTTGGCTTCTGTGACTTCCAATGGTACTGAATGCTATGATCTGATTCATTGTGTGGGACAAATATTTTCTTCAATGAGTTTTTACAGTAAACTCTTTGATATCTGGCAGCCCCAGGACTGGGAGATTGCTGGGTATTCTAATATGCCAGATATGTGGAAGGTTCCATTATGCTCTGGGTGGGGTGCTGCGCCACATGGGGAGCCACTTTGGCCAGCTTGTGTATCATCATGTGGGGAGCCGCTCTGGGTGACCAGCACATGGCTGCACCACATGGGAGGCTGCTGTGGGCAGCTCATGCACAGCTTTGTCATACGGGGAGCCGCTGTAGGCGGGAAAGCGGAGGAGCTACCACCTGCACAGACACAGGATGGAATCCCAGTTAATAGAGAAGTCTGGTTGTTTGAGTGCCAGTTAAAAGAAAGCTTACTGTAATTTTTTCTGCCTTTGTGGTTTCCTTTTAATATTGCCTTGTTCTTGTGTTCCCAACAGCCTTCTGTGTATGGTTCGCTGTTTTTTCCAGTTGTTAAAGGCTAGTCATCTCACTCACTTAATCCTTGTGGTTACTTCATTTCACACTGTTTAAATATGCATATACATGGCATCATTTCATCGTGGTAAGATCCTGCCCTCATTTACGTTGGTGCACTCCCTCTGAAGTCAGTAGGGTTGCATGGACATGAACGAAAGTAGAAGTTGGGGTCTTGCTGCTTTTCCTAATGCCTATTTTATGTAAAAACAAAAAAGCAGTCCAGCAGTACTTTAAAGACTAACAAAATAACTTATTAGGTGATGAGCTTTCGAGAGACAGACCCACTTCTTCAGATCATAGCCATACCAGAACAGGCTCAATATTTAAGGCACAGAGAACCAAAAATAGTAATCAAAGTTGACAAATCATAAAAATATTATCAAAGTGAGCAAATCAGAGAGTAGAGGGGCAGTAGGCGGGGCGGGGGGAGGGGTCAAGAATTACATAAAGTCAAGTATGCATAAGAGCCCCTATCATGTCCTAGAAAATTCCCATCCCAGTTCAAACCACATGTTAAATGTGTCAAATTTGAATATAAAAGAGAGTTCAGCAGCCTCTTTCTAAACTGTTGTGAAAATTCCTCTTCAGTAAGACGCAAACTTTCAGGTCATTAACAGAATGGCCCACTCCATTAAAGTGCTGACTGACAGGTTTGTGAATCAGGAGTGTTATGTCTGTTTCATGCCCATTAATTCTTTGTCTCAGAGAGTTTGAAGCCTGTCCAATATACAAAGCATCTGAGCATTGTTGGCACATGATGGCATATATGATGTTAGCTGAGAAACATGAGAATGTGCCTGTGATTCTGTGAATAACCTGGTTAGGTCCAGTGATAGTATCTCCAGAATAGATATGTGGACAAAGTTGGCAACAGGCCTTGTTGCAAGAAAAAGTTCCAGGACTGGTGTTCTTGCAGTATAGACTGTGGTTGTTGGTGAGAATCCTCATAAGGTTGGGAGGTTGTCTGTAGGAGAGGACAGGCCTGTCACCTAGTGCTTTCTGGAGTGTGGCATCCTGATTAAGGATAGGTTATAGGTCTTTAATAATGTGTTGCAGTGGTTTGAGTTGGGGGCTGTAGGTAATGACCAGTGGTGTTCTGTTCTTGGCTTTTTTGGGCCTATCTTGGAGTAGCTGGTTTCTGGGTAATCGTCTGGCTGTGTTGATTTGTTTTTTTATTTCTCTTGGTGGGTAATTCAGGTTTATGAATATTTGGTAAAGATCTTGTAGTTTTTGATCTCTGTCAGTAGGATCAGAGCAAATGCGATTGTACTTAAGGGCTTGACTGTAAACAATGGATCTAGATGTGTGTGCAGAATGGAAGCTAGAAGCGTGTAGGTAAGTGTAGCAATCAATGGGTTTCCGGTAGAGAGTGGTACCGATCAGGCCGTCCTTCATTTGTACTGTAGTGTCCAGGAAATGTGTCTCTAACATGGAGTAGTCAAGGCATAAGTTGATGGTGAGGTGCAGATTGTTAAAGTCTCTGTGGAATTCTTCTAGAGTCTTTATACCATGGGTCCAAATCTTAAAGATGTCATCAATGTATCTGAGGTAGAGGAGGGGTAATAGGGGACGAGAGCTGAGGAATTGTTGTTCCAGGTCAGCCATAAATATTTTAGCATATTGTGGGGCCATGTGGGTGCCTATAGCAGTTTCACTAATCTGGAGGTATAAATTGTTCCCAAATCAGAAATAATTGTGGGTGAGAACAAAGTTACATCAGGGATGGTATTCCTGATCGCTTGTAATCTGTCTTCGTGTGGAATATTAGCGTACAGAGCCTCTACATTTATGGCGGCAAGGAAGGTGTTGTCAGGAACTTTTCTGATGTTTTGTATTTTACTCAGGAAATCAGAGCTATCTCAGAATAGCTGGGAGTGTTGGTGGCATAGGGTTTGAGGAGGGGGTCCACATAACTGGATAGTCCGGTGGTAAGGGTGCTGATACCCGAAATGATAGGGCGTCTGGGGTTTCCAGGTTTGTGGATTTTGGGAAATAAATAGAATAATCCAGGTTGGGGCTCAGATGGTGTGCCTGAGTGAAGAAGGTCCCAAGTAGCAGCACGGAGTTCCTTAAGTAGTTGTTATTTCTTTTGGAATTCCAAAGTGGGATTAGTGGAAAGAGGCCTGTAAAATGTGGTGTTGGAGAGTTGTCTGGCTGCCTCCTGTTCACAGTCTAACTTATTCATGATGACAACAGCACGCCCTTTGTCAGCTGGTTTGATTATAATGTCTGGGTTATTTTTGAGACTCTGGACAGCAAAGCGTTCAGCGTAGTTGAGATTGTCTCTCATTTGGTATTGTTTGCTTATAATGTCAGTCTGAGCATGGTTGCCGGAAGCATTGTATGTAGAAATCCAGACTTTCACTACGGCTGTCAGGGGGAGTCCACCTAGAGTTGTTCTTCTTTTGGTGTTGGTAGGGGGTGTCGAGAGAGTCAGACTGTTGTTCATAGGTGTGTCGGAAGAATTCCTTTGGATGGAAGTGTCGAAAGAATCTGTTCTGGTACGGCTATGATCTGAAGAAGTGGATCTGTCCCATGAAAGCTCATCACCTAATAAATTATTTTGTTAGTCTTTAAAGTGCTACTGGACTGCTTTTTTGTTTTGATAGTATATAGACTAGAACGGCTGTCTCTCTGTGCCTATTTTATGTGCTTTGGTAAGATCTAGTGTTACAACTCAACAGGCTAAATTTCCTATAAGCATCATATTTAGGGGAAAAAAAAAGAATGTTCATCACATTGATTTGCTCTCTTTCCTCTCCCACAGCCTCCCAATTAACCCTGTGTATTCATTTTGCTACTTGTACCCAGTATTTCCAAAAATGCTTTTCTTTTTTATCCCCCCTACTAGGAGGCTATTATCCAAATAATGAAAATGCGGAAGAAAATTACTAATGCTCAGCTTCAAACTGAACTGGTAGAAATATTGAAAAACATGTTCTTGCCGCAAAAGAAAATGATAAAAGAGCAAATTGAATGGCTTATAGAGCACAAATATATCAGAAGAGATGAATCAGATATCAACACGTTCATATACATGGCATAATTTGAAGACTCTAAGATGCCAAGAACACAAATTGAAGGGTGCGTGGGCAGACAGCTGCAACAGTTTCATGCTGGAGAAGAACTCACTTTGACTTTCATTACATATTAAAATCCCTGCCTTATCTTACAAGAAGACTATATTTTGCCAATCTCATTCAGCTAGCATGATGGCATTCCCTTCATGTTGCACACTGTAACAGCATGCTGTTTTGTGAGAAACTTGCATTCATGAAGAGCCCGTTTGTGAGCTTTTTAAAGTAGATTTGCGTTACACCCACCAGGAAGAAATACAGGTTTGGGTTTTTAGATGAACAATACTTGCACACACACAAAGACCTTCAAATACTCATGCACTGAGGAACTGCTATTGTTTGTTTTTTGGTTGTTTTTTAAATGCAATTAGGACTAGAAGTAGCACTTTCACTTTGTGTTTTGGATCAACAGAGTAAATGTACTGTCCACCTTTGGTGATCCTTTTTATGTATAACATTTGAGAGGGAGACAGATACATCATAAAAGATATGTATTTGTTACAGTAACAACCTGTTAGCTCAAGCAGTGCTTCAATATAGTAACTGGATTTTAGTATTGACATACAAGTGACATAAAAATATTTCCAACTTGTGGATGTTGTTTTTCCTTAAGCAGGAAATCATTGTTTTATATTGTTTGCTGTAAACATATGGATATACATTGCTTATTTTATCTGGGCAGATGGTTCATTACACTTCTTTTGAAAAGGTGCAGCTTTCTTCCCCATGTACTATCTTATGGCTGGGTCTGCTACAGTGAACATAAATATCAAGTGTATTCCCTTGCACATTTAATATTTGAATGACTACATAAATCTGAAGACATTAAAAGTATCTGATTAACAAGTCCTCTTTGAGAAAATAAGCCTTTGCAAATTCTGGGCAATTAGCATCCTCTCCAGATGTTCCAGTGACTGCACATTTTAGAAATTCCTCGTTATTTTCTTCAGTCAGTTTCCTTTAAAATAAATAAAGCACCAGCTACCTCTTGCTCACCTGAACCAAGAGGTAAAGAATGTAGCTAAAGGAGACCACCAAAGGTTTAAGGAAGAAAAAAACTCCATGTTTTAATGTGCAAAGAGGAATTGAGAAAATTCCTGAGATATATTTGGCAAATTTTAAAGGTTCCCTTTTTCTTCAGCCATGTTAAGTAGCCTCTGGCTCATGTAGCTGTCAGATGTTCCAATGTGTACTGGACTGATGACATAGGTACCACTGGAGCAGAGAGTTTGCTGGTTTGGAGGCTGGGGTAAGTTAGCTTTCACTTGGCAGCATATGAATACTCTTCTTTTAGATGCTGTCAGGCAGCCTTGCAAAATTGTCCTGAAAATTTACCAACCCAGGTGAAAAACCTACTTGTTTATTTCCGATAATATGGAAAGACCCCATAATTTTACTCTCTTCCAAAAAAAAAAAAATTAAAAAAGAAAAATATTTTCCTTAGTTGAGTGGTTAAACAGAAGTTTGCATGATTTACTGTAATAATTAAAATAAGGGCATCTTAACAAAAGAAAATTGTGGGGATAGTCTTTTACTGCCTTGCAGTCTGGGCTTGTCAACACTTAAATGCTACAGCAGAACAGCTGTCCTCCTGTAGCACTTCAGGGTAGACACTACCTATGCCATCAGGAGGGATTTTCCCATTAGTGCACATAATCCATCTCTCCGTGAGGCAGTAACTAGTTGACGGTAGAATTCATCTTTCAGCCTAGCTGTGATACTATGGGAGTTATATTGATAAAATGTCTTTGAGGAGTGAATTTTTCACATCTCTGAGACAGCTGATATGAACTCCTAGTATAGATCAGAGCTGTGTGTCTTATCACTGAATTATGGGCCCATGAAAGTTCCTTAGAGCAATGCATATTTGACATCTTGCCAAATAAGACATCTTCAGCTCAAGGAAGACTTCATGGCCATGCAAAAGAGGAAGGAAAACTGATACACAGCAATTTTAAACTCTTATTTAAATCTCACTGCATACATTGATATGGCTTTATTTATTTTTATAAATGAGTGGATACTGTGAAAACATACTTCACCTTTAAGGTAGGATGGAAACATGGGATTCATAACCTTAAAATGTTGCTAAATTCATTATAAAACATATTGGTGCTCTCTGTATTTTGCTGGTAACACATTCACCAACATTTTAAATTTAGAAAATGAAAATTTGTTCTAAGAATAGAAATCTTTTTGTATGGTGCCACAAGATTTTCAGCATTTGTAACTTGATTTTAAGATGAATAGTAATAAATGTCCATTTGCGAATAATTGGAGAGCGGGGGGGTGGGGGGGAGATGGCAAACAAGCCAGAATTTTAAAATAATTCCATTATGATGATCTGAGCACATATTTGAAATATGGAACAGTTTGCATTATTAAATTGGAGACTAATAGCCATGAAGCATTGGAACATGCAAGATAGTTAAATATAAAAGTGGGCAATGCTTATCTCTTAGGTCCTAACCAAAGTCTAGGAGACAGCTTTCATAAACTGTTTGGCCCAATTTTGCATCCAGACAGCAACGAACTCTAAATGCTAGTTATTTGCATTTCTCCCTTTTACACTAGCATATTCAAAAATTATAATCTGTAAATTATTTCACCATGCTTCAATATGTGGATGAGGGGAGTTTATAATTGACAGCATGTTTATAACAATGTTACATTTCTATTAGATTTCTGTTTGAAAAGAGATTTTTTAAAAAATTGAATCAATAAATCAGACCAGCAACCTCCAAAACATGCAGAGTCCCATCTACCATCTTTCATCAGGTTACTGTTACCAACATGCATTTAAAGCTAATGTTATCTGAAGCATGAGCAGATACATGCAGTAATGTGTTTTGGGGATGGGAGGAGTTCACATCAAAATAAAAATGAGATTCTTTGCTTGCAATATGGCAACAATGCACTTTTGAAGCTGAAGTTTAGTGATGACTGTATATTTCCAAAGAACTAGCTTAAAGAGGTGCTGAAACACATAGTGCCACTCACACTGTCACAGTGAACAGGTATGGAGTGAAACTATTATTGATGTGAAAACACAGTTTATCACATCCTTAATGTCTCATTCAATTGAGAAATACTGTTAAATCTTCTCTGTCCCAATAACTTAATGAAGATCTCAGTTTTAATTCTGAAGTCTTCCATTTTTCTTTCTACTGTTTGTGTCCAAAGCTTGTTTAGTCATCAGATTTTCTTGCACTTATTTTGAACGTAATATAGTTACATTTCAAAAAAGAAAACAATTGGTGGTTGTTTTCACCTTTTCTAAAATGTAATATTCTGAATAGTCAGCATTTTATATTGATTTGCATTGGGATTTCATCCTGTAAATTGCAAATTAAAAAAAACAAAACAAAACAAACGCAAATGGGTGAAAAATGATGATAGTTTTACAGAATTATTTGCTGTCTTAGACTCAAACCAGTTTTCTATTTTCATTTAAATGACTGGGATGCTATCTTTGTAAATTCTTCAAGGTCATATGAAATATTCTTTGTGAAATAAACAATACATGAAAGCTTTCCTGTCATTATACACTATATGTAGTCTGGAGTGTTAAGCAAACTTGAGTTTCTAGGTTGTAATATCTATCTACATATGTTATTTACAATTTTGAATGTGTGCCACTACATACTGAGATAATAATGCTGTACAATTTTGAATGGTAGCAGTTTCTTTTTGGCAGTCTGGCTGAACTATTTTGATGTACTGCTTAATTTTTTGAATTTTATTTTTTAAGTTGTATAATTTATTTTCTTGCAAAATAAAAATGTAATATAAAAGACTATTCCTTTTAGCAAGATATGTTGGTGTTCTCCCCTGCAAAAGTTTTAATCAGCATAGAACTCCTTCCTAGTCATTATATTAGAAATACTACCATGTGTGAAATCTACCTATTCTAAATGCAGTCTATATTATGAGATGAGCAGAGCATCAAAAGATACAATTAAGCCATTTTCAGTCCGCCTTTCTCACTGAGGTAATTTGATGCAAGGCTGTGGGTGTGTGTACGCAGAGACATAGATCTTTCAGTGTCTTTATGTTATATATTAAATTCCTTTTGAAAGATGAAATGTAAATCTAAAATGAAAGGTAACTTGAGATGAGATATGGGCTAAATACCCTCAGTAACAGTGTTGCTCTGGAGTATGCCGCTCACCTTGTGATTCTCTTTGAAAATGTGTTTGTTCATGAAATTCTCTGGTACACCTTTGTTAATGCCTCCCAGAGTAAATCAGTTTGTGAAATCACTGATACCATTAGTACCATGCAATCAGTGGAACTAAAATGGTCAGTGATATCACCAAATAATGCAAACTGATGGAATTTTCAGGAAACTAATACTATATAAACAAACCAAGATGAAGGAAAATTTACGACTAAGTTATTAATGCTGCTGTGACTGTTTCTTTTTGATGTCATTGCTTTTCCATTGTTAAAATTCTTATACTTCAGCTTTTTTGTATTTAAGGTGCACAGAGTAAATTTAGAATGTTTGTGCCTTCTGATATATGCAAAGATTCTTTCTATGGAATAAATACTATTTTTGAATAAATATTCAGTGCTCATGACAATTTTCAGACTGGCAACCCTTGTAGATAGAAAGCTTCCTCATATCATACTGCCAGTGTTTTCAATTCTGTTTGTGAAAACTTTAATGTAAAGGGTAAGTACAATCAGTTGTCATGTCCCACAAATCCTTGGGAGGGTACTTCAACTATCACTTTGAGCAAAGGTAGTAATTTTTATGGTCTTTGTGAAATGTGTCTATGAGAAATAAATAAGATAAGCAACTTCTAGAGAAATTCATTGTGTGGTGGCTACTTCAGCTTCTGCCATCTTAGATGAGACTTGAATCAATGATTCAAAGGTGAAAGGTTCTTCAACTGTTTGTCTTCTGATCTCTGTAGTACCCTGCTGTGCCCAAATATGATTTTATCCATTGACATGTCTCCTCTTTTTATTCCTGTAATGGGTAAAAATAATTTGCTGGAGTGGGGCTGGAATAGCTACAAAAATAGGAAAAATATAAGGTCGCCTGACAAAAGATGGAATTTTCTGATATCCTGCCTTTATTTCATACTTGGTCACTCTAACTTCTGAAATCTCCCAGGCAATTTCAATTGGATAATGTGAGCCAAATTCTGGGATATAATTGGGAGCACACACATCACAAAATGAGGGGGCAAGGTACAGGTTGAACCTCTCAGATCTGACACCCTCAGGACCTGACTGGTGTCAGATGAGAGAATTTGCCAAATGACAGGAGGTCACTATCTTCAAGCACATTACCAACACTTCCACAGTTTAGTGGGCTCTTAGCTGTAACTTACCCCAAATGTCTTCTAAGTAACAGTACAGAACACTGAGAGCTAGGACTGGTAGCTATAAACAAAACTTTACAGGACCACAGAAAACTTAGCCATGCCCATGATAAATGGCCATCTAGCTTACTAAAATGCCAGATTTATGGATTTTGCTGGACAAGAGTTCCAGATTAGAGAGGTTCAACTGGTACTGCACTTCCCTGTTTCTGGGCCTTCTCTGTGACCAATCAGTTCCCAGAGGTAAGTGTAGAGGCTGCTCCAACTAATTCCAGCTTTTAACAGCACTGACGTGAATAGTATAAGAGATACAGTATCACCAAATGATGCATAGGGATTGTATTCCCTGTCCCAGTTTTGCTTGCTTGAATGTCCAGAATCTGTTAATGCTGTGCAGCCCAGGATCTGACCCCTTGACTTTCATTTACTTTCATTGGATCAATGCTGTATGCAGAAATAGAGTTGCCAGCGATCACGGATATCTTTATATATGAAATTTTTAAAATATTCTGCATTAAATGTTGCATAACTGCTTTAAAATGCTTTAATACCTTTTCGGCAGAAGGTAATCATATACAGGTAAAATTACTCTCTTGCAATGATATTTTGATGTCTTCTTTCATTTTTAGACGATTTAAAGAGTATTCTGTGATATACTGGAATCAACTGAAGAGAGTCTCACCCTATTTACCTTCTGATTTATTTCTCTCGGTTACTCAGTGTACTATAATCACACTAAAGTGATATTTGCACAGTTTAAATCCTAGTGTAAACTAGTCTTTATCTGAGAACTCTGTCTCGTTGCTGGTCTTTGGTTTACAACCAATGGAGTCTCAGATAACCTTTTAATTTGTCTTACAACATAGCATTTCTGTGGCTCAGAAGATATCCATCCTTTAGAAAACATCGATAAATTGTCTGATACCCTTGTTCAACTTTTGGGCAGGTACAACATGCTTACTCGTTTCTCTGATTCATGTCGTTTCAGTCTAGCAGGGCAAAAGTAATTTTAATATGGGCTAGAGACAGTCATCCAGAGAGTTTGTGACTTTAATCAAAGTACATTCACGTCAGAGAAACATTATAATTCTATCATGTTTGGATGAGTGCAGTCAAAATTGCTAAAGGAACTGTATTGCAGGAATGATGTGAAATCAAGCATACCTGGAAATTAGACTTTGTTCTTAATTATTCTACCTAACTTTGGCTTCAGAATTTAGCATTAGAAAGTCACTCATGTCCAATCAAGCACCTTTTGTTATACTTAATCTTTGAGTCCATTTTCATGCTAAAGATTTCTAGCTGTTTTTTGAGACAAGTTTTGAGCTCCATTACTGATATTTGTTCATATATAGTTGGTGGTTGAGCTACAGGGAACTGGGTCAAAGAAATGGATTTTTTTAAGATGGAAAAAGTTACTTGACTAATTGTGGTGGTCTCCCAGCATCTTACAAGCAGTCAGCATCCTCCTGCCAAAAAGCAAGGAGGCAAATCAATTGTGATCCTGCCTTTCTTTATATAAGCTCAACTCTGTCCCTCTAGTATAGAGAGCTGCTAGAGCTACTCCTAGAAGTATTGGAAATGAATCTAGACGTATTGGAAATGAGATTGATCTGATGAAGTGGGTCTGTCCCACGAAAGCTCATCACCGAACAAACCATTTTGTTCGTCTTTAAAGTGCTACATTTCTGCTGTTTTGTTTTTCCTAGTAGTAGTCAGTAATGCTTAAAAAAGAGAGTGAGAAAATGGCTGTCTGCAACAGAGGGAACACTGTGTAGAGCGGGAGAAGAAAATGAAATGTTGCCTTAGAGTGATATTTTTTCATCTTGTCATGACAGTCTCCCCTCTCATCCCATAACCAGCATTTTGGATTGTGACTGGGGCATGCTAAGGTTGCTCACTGAAACCCCAAAGAATGAGGCTGACAATCCCATTTTGGTGCTTGGGAGCCCTCTTCTGGAACATACAAAGCCTAGGACTCTAAAATACTCCACCCACAAATGTCTTCTCTGGGAGACAGCAGGTCTTGGTCATTTTTGCAGCTAAGGTTTGTAGATGAATGTATATTTTGCTTGTTTTATCTTTTCAGAAATAACAAGGAAGTTGGTGGCAATGTGCAGGAGTAACATACAGGACCTGGATAGCAATCTCCGTGGTTGTCCATTACTTTTTCCTAGGGGTTTGGGCAGGCTCACTGGCAAGATGAGCACACTGGGTGACAACCCTAACGGGATTCCTGTAATCCAACCAGTCTCTGTATTCCAAGCTAATGACGACTGTTCATAGTAATTGGTGTAATGTTTTCCAGGGAATTAGTCAGTACTTGCAATCAGAGTTATACCTGCTTGTTCTGGGTACACGATGTCCTGAAGCTTAGCCACAACATTGTCAAAGATTATAGCATTCTGGGCTGCCCTATCAGCAGCTAATAGCAAAACCCTTATTCTCCTCACTGAACCTCTGCATTTCACTGTTGCATCAAAGCCAGCTGCCATGCAGAGTTACAAAATCAGATTTTTGCATTTGTCCAATATTTTGTGTCATGAAAGTTAGTTTTTTATGCTAGATTTTAGAACAGCAAGGACAGTCCTCTGTTGTTTAGTTCTATGTTAAACTCTGCTCTATTTTGGCCACTCTTAAAAGACTTTCTCCATGATTGCCACAAAGGCATGGTGCTGTACAATCACAAAAAAGTAACTGAGCTCTCTCGAGTAGCATCATTCATGTCAACAGGTTTCTCTGTCCCTGGACTTTTGCAAATCAGAGGATTCAGCTGCTCTTCCATGGGAAGCAGGGGGAGAGAGATTTCCTATCTCAGAGCTGGAAGGGACCCTCAGAGGTTATTGAGTCCAGTCCCCTGCTGTCACAGCAGGACCTGTCCCTGTCCTTGATTTCCCCAGATCCCTAAATGGCCCTCAAGCATTGAGCTCACAATCCAGGGTTAAGCAGGCCAGTGCTCAAACCAGTGGGCTATCCCTTGCCCCTTCCCTTCAGTTAATTCTCCCATCTCTTCCTGGTTGTTGTTGGGGGGTGGGGTGGGGCTATCAAATTCACAGTACATATTGGTCAATTTCCCAGTCACAGAATTTTTAAAATAGTAAATTTCTCTATTTCAGCTATTTTAAATATGTTTCACAGTTGTATTTATAGGGTCCTGAGCCCAAAAGGAATTAAGATGACAAAGCTGTAGGAGGTACTGCTAGCCTTACTTCTGCACTGCTCCTGGCAACAGCACTGCCTTCAGAGCTGGGAAGGTAGAGAACAGTGGTTGCTGACCAGAAGACCAGCTCTGAAGGATGCATATGAAAGAGAATGACATAGCATGGAATTTCCATCCTTAATTCTGTACTGCTGTGGGCACGGTGCTGCCTTCAGCACTGGGCATCTAGTCAGCAGCCGCTGCTCTCCAGCCCTCGATTTTGAAGGCAGCAAAGAAGTGTGGCAATTCCACAACCCCCCAGAAAATAACCCTCTGACATGCCTGCAACTTCCTTTAGCATCAGAACCCCCAGCGTGAGAGATGCTGGTGTCTCCTGTGAAATCTGCACAATAAGGTATAAAAGCACACAATACTAGATTTCAGCAAGGGAAACCAGATTTCATAATCCTTCATACATTTTGATGGCTGTGAATTTGGAAGGACCCCAGTCATTCTTGCCATCCCCTGCTTGTCGCCCATTGTCTTGTGACTGCTCCTTCTCCAGGAGCTACTGGTACTTTCTTCTGGTTTTCGTAATTGTTTGTTTATGGTTCATCAAATTCACATTTCCTATAATAAACTCAGCTGTCCCCTTCATCCTTGTAAGGGTGTGAAAGAGGGAGTGCACTAGGAATAGCATTTAGTTTTAAAGTTGCAATTTGTCCCCTTAGGACACTAATTTGTTCTCTGAACACCTGCTGGTTTTTGTCTGCATCCAGAGTGGTCTCTTGGCACAGCTGTGAGGGTAGCATTTAAATATTTATAAGCCATGTTGTATACACTTGCTAAGTCCTGCATGTGCAGCATTCACTCAGCTTTCCCCCTTTATCGTGGCTACACTGTATTTGATATTTCTTGAATGCATCTTTTGCATCTGGCCGGTCATTATTAATACCTTCCGAGTGCTATTTCAATGCTGTTCTGCTTCTTTAGTCTTTTATTATCTGTTTGTTTTTTGGTGCTGTTTAAAACTAAGCCAGGTAAGGAAAACCCTTACCTGTGTCCTTTTGCTCCTTATCTCTTCCCGTTTGACTTTGTTTTTCATGTATTGTTGATTTAAACAGATTACATCCATGACCCCAATGATATTTATTTACAATACTAAGTCTGAATGATGCACTGTCATGGTTTGTAAATTATTCAACAAAGGATTCCAGTGACTACTCTTTCCCTTTTTAATGCACAGCTCAGATTTATTTATATGGCAGTTGTCAAAGACTCACTTGTTTATGGACAGTACGTTTACAGTGTGGCTTTTGCCCAGGAATTCCTAAACTATCTCTCACCAGAGTGCTTTATTATGTATTATTTCCAAAATTGGTTACTTTTAACAAGTCGTTTAGCCCTAGTAGGAATTAAAAAAGTTCTAGTAACATCTGTGCATACTGTCTGAGCTCTTATAATAATCTGTACCTTGCCTGCTTCATAGGTGTACCAGAGATACACAAGTATCACAGAGGTAGCCGTGTTAGTCTGAAGTCCTCTGGCACCTTATAGACTAACAGATATTTTGGAGCATAAGCTTTCGTGGGCAAAGACCTGCTTCATCAGATGCATGAGTGGGAGGGGGGATTCAGAGGAGTATTTAAAGAGTGGGGTCCCAGTAAAAGGGAGGGCCAGAGCTGACCAGGTCTGTTCAGTCAGGGTGGAAATGGCCCATTATCAGTAGTATAGATCAAGAGAGAAGAAAAACAAATCAAATCACTCAGGGGGATGTGGCCCATTGTCAGATTAAAATATTGACTGATTGGTTTGTGGATCTGGAGTGTTTTGATGTTTGTTTTGTGCACATTAACCCTTTGTCTAAGGGAGTTAGAAGTCTGTCCAATATACAAAGCACCTGGGCATTGTTGGCACGTGATGGCATATATATTAGTCAACATTTTAATGGAATGGGGCATTCTATTAATGACCTAAAGGTACGTGAGTTACTGAAAAAGAACTTTCGCACTGTTCTTCAAAGAGAAACAGCTGAGCTGGCTTTTATATTCAAATTCAGCACATTAACACATGGTTTAAACCGGGATGGGAACTTTCTGAGTCACTATAGGGGCTCATCTGCATACTTGGCTTAATCTAATTCTTGACCTTCTCCCCCCACACCCCTCCACTCTCTGATTTGCTCACCTTCATTTTTTTCTGATGTCCTTGATTACTGTTTTTGGTTCTCTGTGCCTTAAATATTGAGACTGTTCTGGTATGGCTATGGTCTGAAGAAGTGGGTTTGTCCCACGAAAGCTCACCTAATAAACTATTTTGCTAGTCTTTAAAGTGCTACTTGACTGCTTTTTGTTTTGGTGGCATATATGATGTTAGTGCCCGTGATTCTGTGGGTAACCTGGTTAGGCAATAGTAGCATAGTAGTAGTAGTAGCAGCATCCTTCAGTCTACGTAGACTATGGATCATGCCCTTTGTAGTTCCATTTGGGATCATCGTTTGCAGCATTGACTGTGAAGGCCCACATGAGTGACAGTCCTTGCTGCATCTGTTGCATGTGTAATGGGTGTCTGGCAGGTACTTACTGCACTTTCTGTGGGCACGCTTCTCCTCTGCTAGCTGTCTGATCCTCATCTCACCCTTCTGAAGGCCCTTGTGTAGTTCCTGCCTCCATCTGCTGCGATTGTCTGCCAGCTCCTCCCAGCTGTCCGGCTCGATGTCTACCTTCCTGAGGTCCCTCTTGCAAACATCTTTGTAGAGCAACTGGGGGTGTCCAGGAGGTCTCTTGCCAGAGGCTAGCTCGCCATACAGGATGTCTTTTGGGATCCTCCCATCGTTCATCCTGTGGACGTGGCCAAGCCAGCAGAGCTGCCGCTGCCTGAGGAGGGTGTGCATGGTTGGGATTCCAGCTTGCTCAAGGACAGCGGTGTTGGACACTCTGTCCTTCCATGATATTCCAAGGATGCGCCTGAGGCAGCGCAAGTGGAAGACGTTCAGCCTCTTTTCCTGGCAGATGTACAGGGTCCAAGACTCGCTGCCGTAAAGGAGGGTGCTGAGGATGCAGGCTCTGTAGACTTGCATTTTGGTGTGGGTGTACAACTTGATGTTATTCCACACACTCTTGCTGAATCTGGACAGAGTTGTGGCTGCTTTTCCGATCCTCCTATTTAGCTCAGACTCCAATGACAGGGTGTCAGTGATGGTGGACCCAAGGTAAATGAACTCATGGACGACCTCTAACGTATAGTTGTCAATGCTGATTGATGGAGGTTCAGCAACGTCCTAAGCAAGTACATTTGTCTTCTTTAGGCTGATGGAAAGCCTGAAGTCCTTGCATGCTTCGGAGAAGCGATCCAGCAGTTTCTGAAGCTGGTCTTCTGTGTGTGACACTACAGCAGTGTCATCTGCGAACAGCATATCTCTGATGAGGACTTCCCGCACCTTAGATTTAGCTTTCAGCCTTGCAAGATTAAACAGTTTCCCCATCAGATCTTGTGTGCAAAGAGATGTCCTCTGTTGAAGATCCAAAGGCGTGCTTCAGAAGGAGTGTGAAGAAGATCCCGAACAATGTCGGAGCAAGGACATATCCTTGTTTGACGCCGCTCCTGATGCTGAAAACATCCGATAATGTGCCATCATATTGGATGGTTCCTCTCATGTCTTTGTGGAAAGACTGGATCATCTTGAGTAACCGTGGCGGACAGCCTATCTTGTGGAGCAGTTTGAACAGTCCATCCCTGCTGACCAAGTCAAAGGCCTTGGTCAGGTCGATGAGGGCAATATAGAGTGGCTTCCTCTGCTCCCTGCATTTCTCCTGCAGCTGCCTCAGAGAGAAGACCATGTCAATGGTAGATCTCTCTGCGCAGAATCCACACTGTGATTCGGGATACACCCTCTCAGCAATCTTCTGGAGTCCGTCGAGGATGACTCAAGCGAACAGTTTACCAGTGATGCTTAGGAGGGAGATTCCATGGTAATTGTTGCAGTTGCTTCTGTCTCCTTTGTTCTTATACAAGGTTACAATGTTAGCATCGCGCATATCCTGTGGAACCTCTCCCTCTCTCCAGCACAGGCACAGTAGCTCATGTAGGGGTTCCAGGAGGGTGTCTGTGGCACACTTGATTACCTCTGTTGGTATACCATCCTGGCCTAGGGCCTTTCCTACTGCAATGCTGTCAATGGCTTTCTTCAGTTCGTCCACAGTTGGTTCCTGGTCCAGTTCGTCCATTACTGGTCGGAGCTCGACGGCATCGAGGGCTGTATCAACCACAATGTTCTCGCGTGAGTACAGCTTGGAGTAGTGCTCGACCCAGTGCTCCATCTGTTTGGCTTTGTCAGCGATGACGTCACCAGATTTGGATTTCAGAGGTGCCATCTTGTTCTGGGTGGGTCCTAATGCCTTCTTGATGCCCTCGTACATTCCCCTGAGATTACCAAAGTCGGCACTGGTCTGGATGCTGCTGCATAGCTCGAGCCAGTAGTTGTTGGCACAGCGCCTGGCCGTCTGCTGTACTGTTTTTCTGGCTACTCTGAGTGCTTGCAGGGTACTCTGGCTCGGTGAGCATTTGTACTCCAGGAGTGCAGCGCGCTTCTTTTTGATGTCTGGAATCATCTCATTGGAAGACAGCTAATATAACGCCGATATTTAAAAAGGGCTCTAGAGGAGACCCTGGAAATTACAGACCGATAAGTCTAACGTCAGTACCGGGCAAATTTAGTAGAAACAATAGTAAAGAATAAAATTGTCAGACACATAGAAGAACATGATTTGTTGGGCAAAAGTCAGCGTGGTTTCTATAGAGGGAAGTCGTGTCTTACTAATAGAGTTCTTTGAAGGGGTTAACAAACATGCGGACGGGGGTATCCAGTGGACATAATATACTTTGATTTCCAGAAAGTCTTTGACAAGGTCCCTCACCAAAGGGTCTTATGTAAATTAGGTGGTCATGGGATAGGAGGAAAGATCCTTTTGTGGATTGGAAATTGGTTAAAAGACAGGAAACAAAGGGTTGGGATAAATGGTAGCTTTTCATAATGGAGGGGGGTAACTAGTGGTGTTCCCCAAGGGTTCGTCCTGAGACTAATCCTGTTCAACTTGATCATCAATGATCTAGAGAAAGGGGTAAGCAGTGAGGTGGCAAAGTTTGCAGATGATACCAAGCTGTTCAGGACAGTCAAAACCAAAGTAGATTGTGAAGAACTTCAAAAAGATCTCAGCAAACTGAGTGATTGGGCAGCAAAATGGCAAATGAAATTTAATGTGGGTAAGTGTAAGGTAATGCACATTGGGAAAAATAACCCCAATTATACATACAATGTGATGGGGGCAAATTTAGCTACAACAGATCAGGAAAGGGATCTTGGAATTATAGTGGATAGTTCTCTGAAAACATCCACGCAGTGTGCAGCGGCAGTCAGTAAAGCAAATAGGATATTAGGAATTATTTAAAAAAGGGATAGAGAATAAGACGAAGAATATCATAGTTCCCCTATATAAAACTATGGTATGCCCACCTCTTGAGTACTGCGTACAGATGCGGTCTCCTCACCTCAAAAAAGGTACACTGGCATTAGAAAAAGTTCAGAAAAGGGCAACTAAAGTGATCAAGGGTTTGGAAAGGGTCCCAGATGAGGAGAGGCTAGAGAGACTGGGACTTTTCAGTCTAGAAAAGAGGAGATTGAGGGGCGATATGATAGTGGTATATAAAATCGTGAATGGTGTGGAGAAAGTGAATATTGAAAAGTTATTTACTTGTTCTCATAAGAACTAGAGGACACAAAATGAAATTAATGGGTAGTAGGTTCAAAACTAATAAAAGAAAATTTTTCTTCACACAGCGCACAGTCAACCTGCAGAACTCCTTGCCAGAGGAGGCTGTGAAGGCCAGCACTCTAACAGTTTAAAATAGAGCTTGATAAATTTTTGGAGATTAGGTCCATAAATGGTTATTAGCCAAGGGTAAAGTATGGTGCCCCTTGCGTTTAGTCAAAGGCTGGAGACAGATGGCAGGAGACAAATGACTTGATCATTGTCTTCGGTTCACCTCCTCTGGGGCACCTGGTATTGGCTACTGTCGGCAGACAGGATACTGGGCTGGATGGAACTTTGGTCTGACTCAGTATGGCCGTTCTTATGTTATGTTCTTATGTTGTCCCCCATCCAGTCCCATGTCCCCCCACCTCACCACACTGACCCCTATGAGCTCTCATCACCCCAGGTCCCCCTTCCCTCGGCCTCTCCTCACCTGATCGTGCGCTGCTGCAGCCCCACGTCCTCCAGGAAGGTGCCGATCTTGCGGCCCAGCCCTGCCCTGGGTCCCTGCCAAAGCTACCAACTCTTCTTCTGGCTGTGGCTGCCCCCAGAGCCCCATGGAGCTGCTGCGGGACGCGCATGTAGGGATCGCAGGACTGGGCTTGGAAGCCCAGGCAATCTGAGCTGGGCATGCCACCACCAGCCTCCGTGGGTGCCACCATCCGCACAGTCATACCACATGCCCCCAAACCACATGCCCACCACTGACACCCCTCAGTCTTGCCCCCCCTGCCCCCCACACTTCCCCAAGCCCACTTGTGTCCCGCTGCCCACACTGCACCCTGGGGGCGGCGGGTCCCTCAGCTCCAGCCAGCAGTTGGGAATGCTGCCGTCGTAACCATCTTGCTGCCCCCTTACCCCTGTAGAAGTAGCTAGCTCCCTCTAAACTCCCCTCTCTAAACTCCCTCCTGTTAGCAACCTCCCTGGTTGCTTGCCAGCAGGGTTTAAAAATCTCTGGCCTTCCTGAGAGCCCTTCCCTCTGACTACCGCTCAGCCAATCGGCACGCAGAGTTTAGATTTCAAACCTAAACCTAATCAAGGCTAACAGCTTCCAACTGCCAGCCTGAGCACATGGCCTTTCAATCAGACAGCTCAGCACTCCAAACACCAAACAGACAGACGAACCTACGCCCAGAACCCCCAAACCCAGACACCCACACACTCCAGAGAGCCACTTACCCGAAGGTGCTGTAGTTTGCCCCCTCCTTCCCCAGGAGAGCCCCTCGCAAAACTCCCTCCTGTTAACAACCACCCTGTTTGCAAGAGCCTGGTCGCAAGCTCCCTGGTCGCTTGCCAGCAGGGTTTAAAAAGCTTGGGCGTTTCTGAGAGCCCTTTCCTCTGACTGCCACTCAGCCAATAGCCCTTCCCTCTTACTACCACTCTGGTTGTTGACTACTGGTTAGGTCCAGTGATGGTATTTCCAGAGAAGATAGATGGACAAAGCTGGTAGCAGGCTTTGTTGCAGGGAAAGGTTCCAGGACTGGTATTCCTGAGGTATAGACTGTGGCTGTTTGTGAGGATCCTCATAAGGTTGGGAGGTTGTAGGAGAGAACAGGCATGTCACCTGTTCTGTCTGTTCTCTTCTACAGACAACCTCCCAACCTTATGTGCTAATACAGTGTTTCCTGACTTTTTCAATAGTGTGGACCCCCATCAAAGTTAATTGTATTTTCTATGATCATTTTTATTAATTTTTTTCATGGACCCCGTGCAATATCCCTGGAGACCCCTGGCTGGGAACCACTGTACCAGTATATCAAAAGAAGGGAGTTACTTATGAAGTGTAGGATCAGTGTTAATGAGTTCAGTTTGATCAGGATGGATGTTGATCACTCCCAGCAGAGGGGGAGTGAGTGTTGGGGATGACTTAACTTCCCTAGACAGTCAGGAATGGATTTTAGAGTGTTCTCCTACTGTTTTGTTACCTGTCTTGAGGTCTGATTTGTGTCTATTTATCCTTTGGTTCAGAGACTGTCTGATTTGGCTAATATACATGGTAGAGAGGAGCATTGCTGGCGCATGATGGCATAAATCATGATGTGTGGGCAACTCTTTCCCTGTAGTTATGACAAAAATAATTCTCTCTTACTACCACTAATTTTCCTATCTATTTAAGCCAAGACTTTAGCCTAGTGACAGGTGAAGTGGAAAAAGTTGAAGTACTCAATGCTTTTTTTTTTGTCTGTCTTCACAGACAAGGTCAGCTCCCCGAGGGCTTCACTAGGCGGCACAGTATGGGAGTGAGATGGTGGGCAGCCCTTAGTGAAGAAAGAACAGGTTAAGAACTACTTAGAAAAGCTGGACATACACAAATCCATGGGGCCGGATCAAATGAATCTGAGGCTGCTGAGGGAGCTGGCTGATGTGATTGCAGATCATTGGCCACTATCTTTGAAAACTCATGGTGATTGGGGGAAGTCCCAGGCAATTGGAAAAAGGCAAATGCAGTCCCCCTCTTTAAAAACAGAAGGAGGAGAATCCATTTTGAAGCATCTGAGAAGAAGGAAGTGGTCAGGAATAGTCAGTATGGATTCACCATGCCTGACCAACCTGACTGCCTTCTGTGACAAAGTGACTGGATCTGTGGGTATGGGGAAGGTGGTGGATATACCTTGACTTTAGCAAAGCTTTTGATATGGTGTCCCATAGTATTCTTGCCAGTAAATTTGAGGAAGCATGGATTAGATAAATAGATTGTAAGGTGGATAGAAAGCTGGCTAGATTGTTGAGCTTGATGCGTAATGAACAATGGCTCAATGTCCGGTTGGCAGCCAGTACCAAGTGGAGTACTCCAAGGGCTGGTTCTGGAGACAGTTTTGTTCACCATCTTTGTTAATGATGTGGTTGAGGGGATAGATTGCACCCTCACCAAATTGGCAGATGACACTAAACTAGAGGGAGAGGGTGATCTGCTGGAGGATAGGGATAAGGTCCAGGGAGACCTGCACAAATTGGAGGACTGGGCCAAAAGAAATGAGGTTCAACAAGCACAAGTGAAGGCCTGCTTGGGAGGGATCCCAAACAATTCTACAGGTTGGGGACTGACTGGTTAAGTAGCAGTGCAGAAGAAAAGGAGCCTGGGGATTACAGTAGAGGAGAGGCTGGGTATGAGCCAAAAGCGTGCCCTTGTAGCCAAGAAGCCTAACAAAATACTGGGGTGCATTAGCAAGAGCACTGCCCTCTGATCTAGGGAAATGATTATTTGCTTTGATTTGGCATGGATGAGGCTGCATGTGGCGTATTGTGTGCAATTCTGCCCCCATGCCACATTCCAGAAAGGATGCGGATGCTCTGGAAAGAGTCCAGCGGAGGGTGACAAAAATGATTAGGGGGTTGGAGCATGTGATTTAGGAGGAAAGGCTGAGACATTTAGGCTTATTTAGTCTATGGAAGAGAAGGCAGAGGGGAGATTTGATAGCAGCCTTTGCCTCCCTGAAAAGTGGGCAGGGGGCGGGCTCTAAAGAGGATAGAAGTTGTTCTCAGTGGTGATAAATGATGGAACAAGGAGCAATGGTCTCAAGTTGTGCGGGGGGGGGGGTGTCTACCTTGGATATTAGGGGAAAAAAACATGGAATAGTGGAGTTTTGGAATGGGCTAGCTACGGCTGTGGTAGAATTTTCTTCCCTAGAGGTCTTTACATTCCTACTTAACAATGCCCTGGCTGGAATGATTTTATTGGGATTGGTCCTGCTGTGAGCAGGCCCTAGGGCTGTGATCTGCAGTGGTCCCATTTAACCCTCTGATTCTCAGGCTTGTTTCAACTAATGACACTTTGCATCAGTGTCCATGAGTATAATAAAGATGCAGAGCAGTCTCAGCTAAAAACCTGCTATCCTAATGCTTAATACATGTGCCTGAATGTTTTAACAACTAGTGCCCTGGGGGTAGGGGATTATCGCTGTACTATAGGTGGGTGTTAGCCCGCACATAGCGTTGAAAGCTATGCGTGAAACTAGCCGTGGTCAATTGGTGGGGGAATCAATCGGGTGAGCGGAGGCGGTGGGTTGATCCGGTAGGTCATGCTGCCGTGAAGAGGGTCGTGGGATGGATGTGGGAAGGAGGGTGAGGCTGGCGCTGGCCGAAGGCAGCAACAGGTATGAGGGGCGCGGGCGGCAGAGGCAGTTGGGTGCTGGTGAGAGGGACGCGGGCGGGAGGGCGCGGAACGAGGTTGGCGGGCGTTGCACACTCACCGCAGAGCAGGGGCTGGGCTACAACCCTCCCCTGGAGCTAAGCGGCGAGGGGCAGGGTGATTGGTTAACACGCAGTAAAGCGGGGCGGGGGCGGTAATCGGCCCCTCTATAGTACAAAGCCCCCGGAGCAGCCCGGCCCTGTGGGCCTATGGCGAGGGGGGAGCGACACGCAGCACAGCTGCCCGCGGTTAGGGGGAAGGAGACACGTGCCCTGTCGCGGGAGAGGCCAGTGGCACCCAGCAGCTCCCGCCGGCCCGTCCCTCAAGCGCCACCCTCCAATGGAGGCAGCCCCTTTCCGTTACGAGCCAATGGGAGAGGGCGGGGCGGCGCGGCGGTTCTCGTTGGCTGAGGTGAGGGGCGGTGGCGCTGGGGCTCTGCAGTCTGAGGCGCTGAGGCAGGGATGGCGGCGGCGATGCGGCGCGGCCGGGACGTGGCGAGGCAGCTGCAGGTGGGCAGCGGTCCCGGGTGGGGCCTGACACCGGTTCCCGGAGTACAACATGCCGGGGCCGCTCGCAGCCGGGCTCCAGTGTGGGGCGCCTGCCGGGCCTGGGAGCTGAGCCTGTGGTCACCCCCAAGGGCAGGCGGAGGTTGGCGCGAGGCCCAGCCAGGAGCTTTAACTCCAGGGTGCTGCTCCTGTGGGCGGGAGCTGTCAGCCCTCTGCCGCCTCAGCTGCGGCCCCCCCCCCCCCCTGCTGTTCCCAGGGCTGAGCCGGGCCGGGCTCCGGGCTTTGCCCCTGAGCCGGCAGCCGGCCTTAGGTGGGGCCGGGGCGGGCAGAGGTGTCCCCTCTGCTCGTTGGGGGTGGAGGGAGTTGGCAGCCCAACGCGCCCATTGCAAGAGGCTAGCGTATCAGCAGAGGTCACCTTCAGCGCCTGCAGCCCTTCCCTTTGGTGTACCGCGAGGGGCTGTGGCGCTGCTGCGTGCAACCAAAAGGAGCTTAAAAACCCAGCCACTGGTACGGCGACGTGTCACGAGCCTCGGCCTTGGAAAAGGGCTGAGAGTGGTGGAGCATCCAGCCAGGCGTTCGTGGTTCATGCAAGGATCAGATATGGCCACAGAACCAAAGTTGAAAGCTTATCAGCTGCCAAGGTTAAAAAAAAAATCTGTCAATGCAGGTAACGCTGCTAGTTACCATCAGCTGTGTTTACTGGCTGTTTTCTTATTTGTACAATTGACTGAATAACCTGAACTGCAAATAGTCTAAGATAAAAAGCAGTTATTCTTGTTCGTTGCCAGGTCATTCTAGGAATAAACTACTCTCCGAGATGTGCAAATAAAACCTTAAAGGGATGGAGTCAATGTTAAAGTTTACCCAATAGATGCGAAATGTTCTGACAAACTGGGTTACTGATACTCACTCCAGTTGATTATAACTGAAAAATTAGAGGAAATATTTTATTTTTGTTCATTGTTAAATGTGTAAAATTATATAGGCAGTTTCCTCCTCCTTGCTTGTGAATTTGTTTTTCCTGCTGTGAAGCTAAAATTTTAAAAATCATAACTGGCATGGAGACTCGCGGGCACAGTATCTGAAGATGCTTTTTAACTTCTCTTAAAATGACTAGAGTATAATTTGTGGTGTTCCTTCAAAGTTCTCAGGTGACTAATATTTTTAATATACTTGGCTGAATATATTCATTTAGTAAAGTGCTTCTGGTCTATAATATAGCTGTGCAGTGTTTAGTGAAATAGTTTTACTTTTTAATTACTATAAATTGCTGGTTTAAAAAAACTCTTGAGATAGTGTATCGTCTTACTTTTAGCAGATATACTTTGTTTGCCTCTCTGAGTACATCTAGAGATAGCATGAAGTTAACAGTTTATGAATTGGTTTGTTATACAGTTTTTTTCTGGATTTGTTTTGTTGTCATCTATTGATGGTGAATTCCTATGTTCACCACTCCAGTTACAAATCACACAAATGTCAGTGAAGTTAAGCTCTAGAAGTTAGTTATTAATGAATAATGGTAGTCCGTTGATCCGATGATGACAGATCTGTGCAGGTCATCTGTTATCGGTCTCATGGTGTGCCCTCCGGTGACTATAAGCCAATTCTAGAGGTGCACATTTTGCTGCAAATGGTGGATAGGAAGTTCGCAGTCAGTGGCTTGTGCATTGCTGATGCTCTGTGACGACGTTCGCGTGCCTCTTGTAGACACCGGCAGCAGTCTTCCTCAAAGGCAATGCAAATATTTCTGACTGTTGCACGCCACTGTGTTCTGTCATTGACGGCGTCCTCAAGGCCTCTAGGTTTGATACTCCTGTACTGCGGATTGGCTTTGATGGTATCCTTGTCGTGTTTCCGTGGATGACCTATATGCCGGATGCCCTGGGAGAGTTCACCATACAGAAGCTGGTGAGGGATTCGGTTGGCATCCATGTGGCTGACATAACCGGTCCAACGTAGTTGTGACTTCATAATCATTTCGATGCTTGTCATCTGGGCTCTCTCGAGGACCTCAAGATTGGGCACTTTGTCTTGCCAGCGGATCTTCATGATGTTACTGAGGCAGCCCATGTAGAATGCTTCGAGCTGCTTGATGTGACGCCTATATGGTGTCCATATTTCGCACCCGTACAAAAGAGATGAGAGAACAACAGCTCTGTACACAAGCAGTTTTGTTGACATCCGGATGTTGTGAAGATTTAGAACTTTGACACGCAGACAGCCAGGTGCCTGGCTTGCTTTGGATATTCATGCGTTGATCTCATTATCCAGTGATCAATCACTGGATATGACACTACCCAGGTATTTAAAGTTCTCCACTATTTTAAGCTGCGTGCCGTCAATGGAGATACCCAGGACAGGAGCATTTGATCCAGATGCAGGTTGATGGAGAACTTCTGTCTTTCTGAGGCTGATAGTTAGTTAGTCCGAAAAGTTGCGAGGCCTCAGCAAACTTGTTGGCAATGTGCTGAAGATTGTTTTCAGCGTGAGCCATAAGGGCACAGTCGTCGGCAAAGGATGCCTCACGAAGAAGTTTCTGCACTGTCTTAGTCTTTGTATTCAGGCGACGGAGGTCGAAAAGTGAACCATCATGCCGGTATTTCAGATATATACCGTGGTCCAGATCTTTCATTGCATGGTTAAGGACGCATGCAAAGAACAGGTTAAATAGGACAGGAGCGAGAACACATCCTTTTTTCACGCCGTTGGTGATGTTAAAGGGGGCTGATGTGGCTCCATCAGACAGTACTTCACCTGTCATGTCATCATGGAATAGGTGTATAATAGGGACAAATTTTCTTGGTCAGCCAAGTTGTATTAGAATGGTCCAAAGGGCTTCCCTGTTGATGGTATCAAACGCCTTTGTCAGATCTATGGAGACCTCATACAGGTGCATGTTCTGTCCAATGCACTTCTCTTGCATTTGTTTGACAGCAAACACCATGTCGACTGTGCTCTGGCCAGGTGAAAAACCACATTGACTTTCAGGCAAATTTGTCTCAGAAATACTGGCTACTAGGCGGTTCAAGATGATGCGGGCTATGATCTTCCCTCCAACGGAGAGGACGGATACGCCTCTGTAGTTTCCCCATTCTGCTTTGTTGCCTTTGTTCTTGAAAAGGGAGACAATAATAGCATGGCGGAGGTCCTGTGGTATGTTTTCATCCTCCCAGATGCTGATGATCATGCTATGGAATGCTGCTGGACCTCCGCTTTATATGGCTCTGCTGGTATCCTATCTTTTCCAGGAGCTTTTTCTGAACTCATCTGGCTAACAGCTTTCTTAATCTTATCTATAGTGGGTGGAAAGTCAAGATTTGTCAGGACAGGTTGTTGTGGAATTTCATTGAGGACGTTGTTATTCACGGTCGATGGTCTGTTAAGGAGGTTTCTAAAGTGTTCCCGCCATCTTTCGTTGATGCTCTCTTTGTCTTTGATCTTTGTCTTTGTCTTTGTGTTGTATGATGGGAGCAATGGGATAGTCCTTGGTTTAGAAGGTCCATAGCAGTCTTAATAGCACTAAAGAACATCTTTGAGTTGTGGGTCTCAGCATAGTGCTCAATTTCTTTGGCTTTGCTCTCCCACAAGCTGTCCTGTATCTGACGGAGGTCTTTTTCCTCTGAAGGTGCTTGAAATGGTCCCGTTTGGAGGCTGAGGAGGGGTTATTCTGCCATTCGATAAAGGCTTTTCTATTTACTTCTAGTGCTGAACATATTTCTTCTTGGTTCTCATCGAGCCAGTCCTGATGTATTCTTTTTTTTAGTCCAGGCGATGTTATTGCTGTGTCTCAGATGTTTCGCCTTCTGACAATGGCATAATCTCTCAGGTGCCACTGTTTAGACTTAGGGTGCATCCACGTCGTTTTGTATTTATCTGTTTGTCGGAACAGAGTGTTAGTAGTAGTCAGGTCGTTTTCAGAACAAAGGCTCAAAAGGAGTAGTCTGTTGCTGTTCATTTTGCCTACACCATGTGGCCCGATTACTCCTTTCCAGTTCTCATTGTTAGCCCTGACTTAGGCATTGAAATCTCCAAGTAGGAGTAGTTTGTCTGTTGCAGGTGTGGCCTTGACCAGTCTGTCGAGATCTTCATAGAATTGTTCCTTTGAGTTGTCAGGGCATGTTAGAGTGGGTGCATATGCACTGATGATGGTGGCATAACGTTTGGCATTTAATGGGAAGCGTAGTTTCAGCAATCTTTCATTGATACCCACTGGAAGGTCTGGGAGTTGATGCGTCAGTGAGGTTTTTATTGCCAGACCGACTCCATGTATTCTATCCTCTGTCTCAGTCTTGCCCTTCCAGAAGAAGGTATAACGACTTCTGGTTCACTCAAGAAACCTTCCCCCAGCCAATCTTGCTTCACTTAATGCTGCTATATCGATGTTGTAGCGGGCTAGTTCTCGAGCAATGAGAGCTGTCCTCCTCTCAGGTCTTGCAACAGCTTCTCGATCCATGAGAGTACGAACATTCCATACGCCATTGGTAAGTTTTTCTCAAATTTTTCGTTTGGTTTTGACCACAAGTAGGGTTAAACAGCCAGCCGCGGCTTGCTGGCCAGTTGTTGTTGTAGGGCAGGCAATTTTTAGGCCACCTTTTCTAGGCCCCTCCCTTACTAGGGTGATCAGTGCTATCCTGAAGAGGACTGCTCAGATGCTTGGGATTCTGCCAGGCAACTCTGCTGCCCCAGGTACAGAGCTGGACAACCACTTGTCCACAGGCCGCCTACGTGCAGGATTGGGACTATGACTCACAGTGGTAACCTCCACCTGTTGCTTCGCCCCTCCTCCATCGCCGTAGGACTTGGGTGATATGATGATTTGCACAGGACCGGTGTGTGAAAGCTTTTTAAGTGATGGAACCATTGCACAGGAGCAATCCCACTCTCTCGACCTCGGAAGCTAGGTACCAGTGGTACGTAGAAGCGTCACAACTGGTAACTTCTTTGGTTGCAGCGGATGGCCTTGACGTCTTTCGTGCCTTGTCAAGCCCTTCACTTTCCACAAAGTGTTGCAGAACTGCCGCCTTGGCCGTTGTATCTAAATGATCTCTTCTGCCCAGTCCGCCGGAACTGACTTCGCATGCTGGGTGGGCACATCCCTAAATTCACCAAAAATTCACCGAGGGTTTGAGCCCCATCGGTTACACTCACCTGGTTTGGCCGGCCTGTCAAAGCTGTTGCCTGGGGTGTGGCCGCTGCACATGCTGCAGCTACTTGGAGCCACAAGTGAGAGCTGAGTGACAAGTGGGGACCCAAGTGGATGGACTACCCCTGAAGGGGTATGACAAGTCCCCCCAACAGAGGTACTACCCCTCCCTGTACACCCCAAGAAGTTATCTACTTTTTACCTAAACTGGCACACTTAGTGAGAGCAAGGAAACTACCAAAAGAACAAAGGGGTTGACGAATCAAAATTTGTAGCAGCATTCCCTGTCTGGCCATTGTAGGTAATGATGATGGGAAATACTGGAAGTAACTGTTATATGATTAAGTGTTTCCTAGTCTCTTGTGGAAATTAGGCATTCCACACAATGTCTGTTACTGCGCTGAAACATCAGGTCACCAAAATTTGCAGTCAGATTCTGAAAATAATTTTCTTATTTTCAGGTTTTGAAATGTGCCAACCGGAGTTATGCATCACACCGCACCTTAAATGTAAGTATTAAGTAGCATAGAACTATAAGCATTGATTATTATAAGCCATCATTATTAGCCTATTTTTAGAGTCTAATGTTTTAAACTTTGAGCACTGTAACCTACTTTTAATGTAGAGAATGTGTAACCTGGCCTAAGTTGCAAAGCTTGGCCTAGAACCTAGGCTTCCAGTGTTCTGCTCTTTAACCACTGGATTGCAAGGACTTCCATTTGAGAGAGCTTACTTTCAAGAGAGGTCCTCTTTGCCACCCTCACAGTTTGAAATCTGACCATAATTATACTGTACATTATGCTAAGATATTTTGGTACGTTATATGGTTGAATAAGAATATCTGTTACCTATCTCTCATGTAAAATCAAAACAGTTTAGACTTTTCTAAGATAACTTTAAAATGTACAACGTCACAGAAGAGTTCAAAAGGCAGGGCATCATTCCTATTCTAAGAACTTTTCGGTGTATGTTCTGTTAATATTACCTGAGTCACTACAAGTTTATCTCTCTCATTTTGAAAATTTCACTCTGCAGAGATCTTTACCTGACTTGGCTTGTAACTAAGGGGAGCTGAATCCTGTTACTGGTTATTTGTTGACAGGGCAAAGAGTAAATCAAATAGCACAAGGGAGTCAATCCAAAATCCTTCCTGCCATGGGAAATGAAGAACCAAGGGCCTTCCAATGCAAAGTGTGGAGTGTCTTTGGTTCCTACTGAAACATGGGGGTTAAAGGTGCTCCTAAGTACCAAAGAAGCAGTCAGGAACAGGCCTCAATAGGGAGATTCAGACTTCAGTCCCTCCAATGTCAGTGCATCATACTGCTATCAGACTGATGGTCTAGTTTTGCAGGCAGACTTGTTGATCTTAGTGGGGTGGGAAGAGAATGAACTGAATAAACTAGGGGTAAAAGCAATACAAATCATTGTAATACTTAAAATAACCCTATGTTTTTAATTTAAAATGGTCTGAAGCAGTGAGCTCCTGGATGGGAATTGGAAGTCATACCTTGTGTCATTCAAGAACTAGTTTATGCTTAGCCACAAGAAAATCTCTGATACAATGTGACTCTGGGTAAATTATCCTGACATTCTTAGTGTCTTGTTTCTCGGGCAGCTATCTCGGTTAAGATAAAACAATTATTAAAATATTTTCACTGCAGGAATACCTAAGCTCCCAACCAGATTGGGCTCCATGCCCCAATTATTTTGTGCAGTTATATGCTGTAGGTTGGACTTCCAGGATCCTGCACTCTTGGGACCTGAGCAATCCCAGAGCAGGGGTTTTGCTGGATGAGAGGAGGTCAATGCTCCCCTGCTATCCTCCAGAACCCTGCTCCCGGGCTTCCCTCTGACCATTGCCACACCAGTGTCCCAGTCGCTGGCTTCCTGGCCCTGACTGCCAGCTTCCCATTTCCAGCTGCCGCCAGTTTCCCAGCTCCATTTGCTGCCCTGCTCTGGCCAGAGCCACAGCTTCATGGCTGCTGCTGGCTGCCGCCCAGCTGTGATGGGCTCCTGGCCTCCAGACTCCCCAGACAGCCTCTCCCTCCTGGTTGTTGGGGCTCTTTGGTCCAGCAACATCCGTGCTTCTGCTGAACCAATGTTGCCAGGCTGGAGAGTCCTGTATTTCAGAGGTTTGACCTGTACTAATATCCATCACTGCCACAAAGAACTTATGATCTGAAAGACAAGGAAACACAAAGTGTGAACTAATTAGAAGAAATTTTATGAAGATACTGTAACTCTTACTGTATATTCTGTTCTACTAGGAAGTGGTCATAGCAAGTGCAGCACGGACTCCCATTGGATCTTTCCAAGGATCCCTTTCATCATTGCAAGCCACTGAACTTGGTTCCATTGCAATTAAAGGAGCAATTGAAAGAGCTGGTATGTGAAATATTTGTTCACAAAATAAAGTTACATACTGCCTCAGTGAACAGTATCAATTTCCATCTTGTTTTGAAAAATATTGTTAAAAATTAGTGTGTATGTGCAGTGTTCCCTCTAATTTTTTCCCACCCATGTGTGGAATAAATTTTGTCAAAGATATGTGTGGATGTGTACCACCAGTAGAAACACATGCTGCCAGCTTTGGCATTCTGCGAATCTGCTGAGTAGTGTTTGAATTTCTGCTTGGTGGCCACTGTCTGTGTGTGGGAGAGTTTTTAATCTTCAGAATCTGAATAGTGTTAAGTGGTTAAAGATTAAGTCCCCATATCTAACCATGAAATGTATAAAGCATGAAGTATATAATGCCTGATTTCTCAGGGTCTGTGTAACTTGGGAATAAAGTCAAATTTATTAAAGTTGACTTTTTAACACCAGATTTTATAAAGTTGAAGTCGTGTCTAAAACTGCTCGCGAAGTTGATTTAGTGTGACCCCACCAGATTGCCTAAGTTTGACTGTAGCAGCAGTGCATTTTGTCTGCCTGTCCCACAGTTCCTGCAAATCCATTGCATTTTGGGATTCTGTGAGAATGTATTTGGGGGGGGGAAGAAGTCACTGCAAGTGCTTCTGGGTTTGTGATATCATCCTGGAGTGCATTTTACTCACTTCCCACTGAAAAGAAACGGGCAAGAGAATTTTTGTGACACTTTCACATTGACTATCGCCCACTGTTACAGAGAAGAATATGGATTCCAAGATGCTTCAGTATGTGGTGCAGTATTTTGTGATGACTTCCCACACTGTGATGCAGTATATTCTGAACATAATGCCCATGGAGCATCACTGGTTTGATGTGGGGGGCCACTGACGGATGTGCAGATCTGAAGAATAGCACCACGGAGTTGTTGGCAGCTCTAGAATCGCTGTGCTCTACACTGTGCAGGTTCTGGACCTGTGAAACCTGCTCAGGCTGGTGGAATCACATTGTTTTGCAGTCATGGGCTGATCAGCAGTTGCTGCAAAACTTCCGCATGCATAAGGCCACTTTCGTGGAACTTTGTGAACTGCTGTGTCCTGCCCTGAAGTGCAGCAATACCTGAATGAGACCTGCTTTTTGACAGTTAAGAAGTGTATAGAAAAGAGACACACACAGATCAAATTCTTAACTTTTTTAGTAATCATCCACTTAGCCATAAAATAAGCTGTGTAAGAACTCTTTTTGGGAGAATTAACGCACATTGCAGTACTGAGTTGTCACATGAAGTGGAAGAAAAGCACCGTAAGGATGCATTTAAGTTGAATGGTTACCCAATGAGTTTTATTAGAAGGTGTCAGTACAAAAATAAAAAACCTGTAATTATGGAATCTCCAATCAAAAGGATAGTATTACCATATATTAGAAACATCTCAGAAATGACATTGAGGTTTTTAGAGCCCTTTGGAATTAAAGTGGCACACAGACCGATGAATACGTCAAAGAATGTTTTATTGAAACCAAAAGATGTGGTTGAGTATATGTGCAAAACTAATGTGATTTATAAGATTCAATACCTAAATTGCTCCAAGCACTATGTTGGACAAACAGGAAGAAAGTTAACCACCCATATACATGAACATCAATTGGCTGTAAAACGGCATGACCCCTTATCATTAATCTCATTACATGAAGATAATACTGGCCACAAATTTGACTTCAGTAATGTGAAAGTAGTAGGACAAGCTGGATCTAGACAGGGAAAAGAATTCTTGGAAGCATGGTTCTCTGGAAATGAGGCAATTAACCAGCACGTTAATTTAGATCGGGTGTTTGAACCTGTGAGATCAAAGGAAAGTAGAACAACAACAGCTAATGATGGTGGGATTAGGTGCAAATTGGTCTTAAATTGAAGACACAAGTAAACAATCAAGGTCTAATTACTGATAAGGTCTATGTGAAAGGACTATATAAGGAATGGTTTGAAGATCTCTCACTAGGCACTGATGACGTTACTCCATTTAGCAATGAAATGTTTGCAATTAATGTTGTTAGGCTCGGTGAACACTTTTTAGAGATAAAATGGCACTTCTTGAGCTACCTGTTTTTATTTTTGTTTTAGTCAGGCTGCAGGAGTTTTGCTCTGTACTGGGTTGGTCGCAGGCAAAAAATCTTTAGTGACTCTCAAGACTTCCCATGTGTTCCAAGTTGCCAAACGAGACATCAGCCTCCTCCGAATAAGAAAAAGGGATAAAGAAAGATTGCTGGGTACAATGCTGGAAAATGTGGAAGGATACTCTGTGGAGTAATGATTTCAGAGTACTTATGGTGCCTTGGCGCAGTAACATGTCTTACTGTGGAAGCAGGAGCAAGTCAGGTCTCCCCAGAAACCTCGTGAGAAGAATCCAGAAATGTCTAAGACCTTCAGGGAGATATCCAGACAGGATCAGTGCTCCATCACCAGAAATATTAACAGGATGTTCTAAGGGAAACTGGAATAGACCCCTCTGTTCCCTAATGCCTTGCCCCACACAATTGCACCATACTATTATCAGTAGAAAAAAAGCATACTCTCCAGAAGTGCCCTCTCCAGCATCCTGGTTTGGCTCCAGAGCCTTCTCCCGAGAAAAGGGGATGGGCTCCAAGTCCAGAAACAGCTCCTGGCTTGCATAATCAGCTTCTGCACTCGACTAGACCCCCACTGTTGTCTGCCTCTTCTTTGTTCAGCAAATCAGCCGCCACTTCATCTGAGAAGTCCATGCATGTTCTGGGGGAGAAGGTTGTGTCTGTCCCCAGAGCAGCATGAAGCTCATCATAATAGTGGGATTTCTGGTGAGATTCCCCAGACCGACCATAAGCTTGTTTGTACTTCTGGTAGTTTTGCCTCAGTTCCTTTTATTTTAATATGGCAGTGCTGAGCATCCCTGGCTTACCCTTTCTGAATCATGCCTTGCAACATTTGCTGGCTTTAAGGTGACTGAAGATATCTTATTATTCTTCCTCCACCTCTCCCCGGCCCTGTACTGCAATGAGGTCTAGGATTTCTTGTTGGCTCCATGCCGGGGCTCTTTTGTGACCCTGGGAATTCATGGCTACTGGGTGTGCTCACCATGGTGCCCGGAGGGGAAAGGAAATGGATTCAGAATTCCTGGGCTGATGACCACTGCTTCCTGTCACCTACTTCCTGCTCACCTGAAGTGCAACAGAGGTGAATTTATGACCAGAAAGCACACATCGAGAGGCATTGTGGGACAGTTTTGCCAACTAATAAAATTGATATTGATAACTCTGCCATCTGCACTTGTATAGGGTAACATTGTCAAATCTACTTTTCGGAGTTACTCCTGGTGCATTTGGCATTACAAAAGTTGACGTTAGAGCCCCTAAAATCGACCTATTGAGTGTTGTAGTGAAGGCTGGTGGTTTATAAAATCGGTCTAAGACCTTTAAATTCGACTTAATCTCCTTGTGGAGTCCTGGCTTTAGTGTTGTTTGTGTTGCTTTTAAGAATAGAACATAAATTAGTGGCCTATGTGAAATAAAGGCTACATCTACACTAGCCCCAAACTTCGAAATGGCCATTTCGAAGTTTACTAATGAAGCACTGAAATGCATATTCAGCACTTCATTAGCATGCGGGCGGCCGCAGCGCTTCGAAATTGACACGGCTCGTCCCGACAGGGCTGCTTTTCGAAAGGACCTCGGCTACTTCAAAGTTCCCTTATTCCCGTGAGCAGATGGGAATAAGGGGACTTCGAAGTAGCTGGGGTCCTTTTGAAAAGGAGCTGCGCGGCAGCGAGCTGCATCAATTTTGAAGCGCTGCAGCCACCCGCATACTAATGAGGCGCTGAATATGTATTTCAGCGCTTTATTAGTAAACTTCGAAATGGCCATTTGCGTGGCCATTTCAAAGTTTGGGGCTAGTGTAGACACGGCCAAGGTGTTTTCTACTCGATAGGTGTCCACCTCATAAAATTTATCACCCCATTAGGTATTGATTTATAGTGTGAGTTGCAGTTAGAATGGATGCCTAGAGACATGGAGATGGAATTGCTTTAATGAGTTGAAACACACTGCCCAGTGTTTTGTTGAAGGCAGCATTCCTGGTACTTAAACTGCTCTTGTTCTGTGGATGTCTACCAGGCTTTCGTCTCCAGAGCAGGCTTCAGTGCTTTTTTTTTTCATGAAACATGAGTGAGGAAACCTGGAAAGCTCTTGATCTAGGTCTATGTACTGTATTTTATCCTTGCTGGAGCTAAATTGGTGCATTTTATTGACAGTGTTATATTGAAAACTTTATCTAAAAATACTAGTGTGTTACTCCTTTCCCTTAGCAAAAGCTTCTTGGTTTATTTTATAGGTATTTCTGCAGAAGAAGTGAAAGAAGTGTATATGGGTAATGTCCTGCAGGCTGGACAAGGACAAGCTCCAGCAAGACAGGCACTGCTTGGTGCAGGTATTAATGTACTGGTTTTGTTTCTTTGCTTAAAGATCTAGAGAATTTATAGTATATGAATGCTATAGAACTATAGGTACCAGTTATAACTTTATTTTACTGTATATGAAGGTTAGCCCCATGTGAAATATTAGTGGAAGGGTTTTTTTTGTAATGATGGGCATCGTACCCATGAGCAGCTAATAGTTAAATGTTTACAAGGGAGGATGTAATTAAATTATAAATAGAATAATGTGGTTCCCTTAATAGTTTAATAATTTACTTGTCTCAGGTTTACCAATATCTACTCCTGCTACAACTATCAATAAAGTTTGTGCTTCTGGAATGAAGTCAATCATGATGGCTGCACAAAATCTGATGTGTGGGAATCAGGTATGTGAATTTCACTGCCTTTTAACTTTAAACATCTCTGATTCTCAGAAATCAGAATTTCCATATTTTGGCAAATATAAGATTATTGGTGGTCAGGACATCACCACATAATATACTGCTTTCTGTTTTTGTGCCAACACTGTTTTAAAAACAAGAATTTATTTTGTTTACATAAATCCTAATTTTGTAGATTAAACACGTTTTGTTAATTGAGGTGTGGAAATATGGTCGTCGTCTTCATGGGAGGATAGGGTAGAACTGCAAAATACCTAGATTTTAAGCAGGTTGCTTTGACTCATGCATCCAGTTCCAACAACCAGCATGTCTACACTAGCGACTATTCCAGCTTAACACTTAAAATATTGTGACAAAAGCGTTTTTCCTGTTTGTTGTAGGAACATTAATGAGCAAAGTAAGCTGTGTTATTTGGAACCCTCTTCTGTAAATATAGCTGAATCTTTGGGTTTTGTTAGTATGTCTACATCAATGTGGGTGGGGTTTTTTTTCCTCTCCTTGAAAAACACCATCTGGCTTAGTTATGTTAATACAACCTTTTAATATAGAACAGGCCTCGATTAGGAGGAAAAAAAAATCTTATCTTAATTTTGTCCTTTTAAATTCTGCATAAAAATATCCAATATAAACAAAAAAAGGTATGAAACCTGCATCATCTTCTAATTTTCTGCAATGTATATGTCATCTGCCAGTTATGGTACTTTGAAAAACCTACCTGTTGCCAAGAGAAATGAAAGAATACTTAAGACGCACTCTCTACCCTGCTGCATCAGGTAGAGTTACTGGTATCAGGCCTGCTGCTTAATTCACATCAAATCCAATCTGATACAATATTAAGGTCTTGGTCTAGCCTCTGAAGTCAAGAGGAGTATGTTACCACTGATGTTACTGGTCTTTGATTGGGCCCTAAATGGTATTCTTGCCACTAAATTCAGTAGGATTATGGACAGCTCCAACTTTTCTTTGTCAATAGTTACTGTTGGAATTAATAATTCGTATTCAATGAGTGTTCATACTGTAGGTTTATGTTTGATTGGGGCCAGCAACATATGTTGTTAAGGGCTCTTCTATTTCAAATAATCAGAGGTTTGACCTGAAGTGATTATGCGTGTTCTGCTGTCACTGTCTCCCTACCCATTTTGGTGGATTCAGCACTAATTGAAAGTAAGTAGGTCCCAGAAACTATATTGGTTGAGATTTTCTTTCCCTGCCTGCACACTCAGTAAGGGTGCTGTTCTGATACCATTAAAATCAGTGGCAAAATTTCTATTGACTTCAGCACAAGTGATTAATGCTGTTTTAGAATTTTTATTGGATTTATATTTGTGGTGTTTATTTTTAAACTGGAGGGGCTGGAGGTATAACATTATATCGGATCAGAGTAACAAAGCCAAAAAATAACGCTTCATCTTCTGTTCATTTCTGGCTTCCTATTTCTGATGTCACAAGTGCGTTTGAATTCTCTCCTATGTCCTTCTCATCTTTGTGACTCTAATTGCTTCAATTA
Source organism: Carettochelys insculpta (assembly GCF_033958435.1). NCBI lineage: Eukaryota > Metazoa > Chordata > Testudines > Carettochelyidae > Carettochelys > Carettochelys insculpta. The sequence continues at coordinate 42,268,460 of NC_134137.1, forward strand.
GATACAGTGCATTCCTGGTACTGAAAAAAGCATCATTACTGTAAATCTTGGCCATAAAAAAATCTTCCTTGATATCATGACTAATGCTTTGTGAAGTATCTTTTGAGGTTGCAATGTGTTTTACTGAACTTTTCTATGGATCCCTACCCTTTTGTCATACACTGCATTAAAATTATTACATATATTCTTCATGCAGAGAATCTAGAGACTTCATCAGTAAAGCCCCAGTGAATAGTCAGCCATGTATTAAAGTGTGGTAAACTGCAGGAACTAATTCTTGGTACTACGTAGAAATATTCATAAATGTACATACTAATTCAGTTGCATTTTAGGTTCAGTGGCAAAACTGTATTAAGTTTTCTTGTTTGCTGCTGGCTTCTTAACAGAAGAATGGTAAACTGTGTTATGAAGTTGGGTCAGATCTTTCCACACTGTGAAATGACTCAACGTTGTATAGCACAACTAGTACTTCATGTGAACAGATCTCTCTTTTTTGCTGGTGCCTTAAATTCTGAAGCAGCTGCTTGTTCTGGAGATGTAATGTGTTGCAAATTGAGAAATGAAATAGACCAGATACACAAAATTAAGACATTTTAATAAAAACATTTTATTTTAATCTTGGAGATAGAAAATTCTAATTGGTATGAGGTGGCCAAAATATCAATGCAGCAAATGAAAGATTGAAAAGGAATACTGGCTCAGAAAATGTGTTCCATTTTGTAACTTTCCTGTAACTAATCTTCAAGACTTTTGGCTTCTCAGATCTTTTGTAGTTACACCTCAGACAGAACATTGGTCACGTCCACTTCCTGTGCCAGCACTAATTAATTGTCTTTACTCTTCTCCTGTTTTACTTATACAAAAAAAAAAGTAATTTTGTGATGAAATGTTATATAAAATGACTTTGATTGTAAATGACTTCAAGATATTCTTGTTTTGTTTGAGAAGGATGTGATGGTGGCTGGTGGTATGGAGAGCATGTCTAATGTTCCTTACACAATGAACAGAGGAACAACGCCTTATGGAGGAGTAAAGCTGGAAGATTTGATTGTAAAAGATGGCTTGACTGATGTTTACAACAAAATCCACATGGTAATTATGGTTCCATACTGAAACATCTGGCAAACTTTTTTTTTTTGCCTACCATGAGCCTACTACTGAACTCAAAAGTGTATTAGTAATAGTCTAAATGTTGGTTCCTTCACGCCTGGGAAATGCAGAACACACCTGTTTTTGAGGAAAGAGTAAGAATCATGAAAGTGGAAGAACTATGAGTTGTGTGGAGAGGCCAGGCAGAAGACTAAAATTCAGGAGCAGGCCAAGCGATTGTTAGGCTGTGTTTTGAGGCTCTTTTTCAAGAGTTCAGGACAGTGGTTTACAACGACCCAAGATCCAGGTATATGCTGTAGAATGTATAGTTAATTTAATATAATGTATAAGTTCCTAGGGGAGAATGAGATTGGAGACTCTCAGTATGCTCTCTCCTCTGATACCACTTCCTTAAGTTTGATTTTTCCTGGTTCCAGGTCAGCTAGCATACTGACACTCACTCACTGTGTTAAGATGAAGCTAGATAAGATTGAAGGGAGGCTGTTGGGCCTTTTGAGGAATTAATGTTCTTCTTACTGAGGGAATGTTACTACCCTTTATCTTAGGCTTTGTCTACACTTCTAAGTTTAAGGCACAGCCATGGCTGTGTGGTCACAGCACCAGTGCTGGGGGAGAGCTCTCCCAACGCTGTAGGCAAACTACCTCTACAAGGGGCAGGACATAGCTGGCAGTGTGGCTCCCAGTGCTGGGAACCTGTTTACATTGGTGTTTTATAACACTGTAACTTGCTGTGTGTGTGTGTGTTTCACACTCCTGATTGAGAAAGTTATAGTACAATAAAGTGGCAATGTAAACAAATCTTTAGCTGTTCAGTCGTCTTTGGGTGAGTTGCTACTATTGCTTCCTAAATAGTAGCAATTGCGCAAATAAAATTTTACAGTCTTCACTTAGCCTTCAATTAAGACTTCTCTTCACTGATCCAGACTTCACTTCCGTTCATCCATATCATGTTCTCGTCCATGCTTGGGGGAAAGGTTCTTTTGTATAAGGTTATACAGTCTACTTCTGTTTGCATTCTACCTTATTATATGAACCTCTGAATTATCTGAATCCCTTCCTTGTCCCCTAGCATGAGAGACGTGCTGCAGAGGTCATATAGATAATGCTGGAGGACAAGGGAGAGATTCAGCTAATGCAGGGTTTTGGCTAACAAGACCTGAGACAGCTGTTTAAGACTGTGAGGAAGAGGAGATTAAAGATCTCCTGCAGGAGAGACCACCCCATTGCTGAATGCCTCTGGCACAGTACTGGGAGCCCTCTGCAGGGTTGCTGTTCTGGGATTGAATGAGCAGGGCCATGGCAGCAGATCTGCAGAGGGCTTCCTGTGCTACTGCAGGGCCAGTCATGTAATCAGTTACATATATTGAGTAAAGAGGCCCAAGAGATGCCATAAGCCTGACAGAATAGAGTCGTCTTACCCAGTGAGGATTGCACAGGAGGACAGGAACCTCCACCACACTGCTGAATAGCTTCATTATCTGAATAAAATCTGTGGCCTCTCCCCATGCTTCTAAGATTAATCAACTGTATAATACAGTAACATCTCTATTTGGCACCTCTGGAGCACTGGGGGGGTGCCATATAATCAAATGTGCTGGATAGTCCTGCTCTACTAGCCCCACTGTCATCACCTGGACAGCCAGCCACACGGCAGCTGCAGCATGCTGGTTAACACAATGTGCTGGTTATCCAGCACCCAGATTAACTGAACTCCTTGAAAACTGTCTGCATCCTTCAGCTAATGCAGAATGTGGCTTTGAGCATCTGATGTGGGTCATGGTGACGTGAACATTCAATACCTATTTTCTTCAGAGGCTTTCAGTCCTCTTCTGGGGAAAAAAATCAAGCTGTTGTTCATATTATATAAAGCCCTGAATAGCCTGGCACATTACTGTTAGAGATGTCCTATGCTCCATCATGACAGCTGTATTCTACAGGAAATATCTAGGTGTATTAAATTGAGGGAACACCCAGACAGTCTCCCGTGGCTTAGAAATTTACTCCTTCCTATATTCTGCCAGAGTTCCAAGGACCTGTTTACTATGACGATTCTGAGCACTTTAGCTGGATGGAGATATGGAAGTTAATTCACTTGTGTGATGAATCACAGCAATGGTATAATCAGGTTAATGCTGACTTATTTCTGTGTGTTTTATACGTTAAACTTGCTATAGAAACAGTACAAATATGCCTGCAGATTCTTAGGTCTAGCTCCCTCATGTTAAGAGTAACTTTCTTAGATGAACTTAATGTATCTTGGTGATCTTATTATCCTTCCCCTCTGTCACCAGTGTATGTGCAGTCCATGTTTGCAGTGAGTGAGATTTGTAACTACTGGTTTTATGGTTTTTCAGTATCTTGTGTGAAATGAGTTATGGGCTTTTAAGTTGAGTTTGTGGATAGGTTTGTACACAATAAAGAAAATTAAAATTTGTCATGCTATTCAATACTCTGTGCAGAAAGTTGGGTGGTCTCACTTCTGTTGGATGAAAACTTGGTGCAACTTGCCAGTTTGTTACACTCTGAATCCAAGGACTGAATAACCTTGGAGATGTACCTTTTGAAGCCTAGAAAGTATTTGTGTTGTAATGGGATAGACATGCATTGATGAACTGTATGGGTCGCATTATTATGTGGCTAAACAGGCTTCAGAGTGTTAAGCCAAGCCATGTAAAAACATTAAATTCACACTTTTTTTAAAATTAGGCTTAATTAGAAACATTAGAGAGACAGGCTGGATGAACTATCTTTTATTGGACCAAATCAGACTTAACCTTTCCATCTATGTTTCTAGTTCATGTTCACGGAATGGGAAGCTGAATAGTCCTTGTCTTCTTCTAGGGTAATTGTGCTGAAAACACTGCTAAGAAGCTTACTGTTTCACGAGAGGAGCAAGACACTTATGCCATAAATTCTTACACTCGAAGCAGGACAGCCTGGGAATCAGGAGAACTGGCAAGGGAAGTTGTTCCTGTCACTATTTCACAAAAAGGTACCATGGAAATACATTTTAAATTTTTTCATAATAAAAGATAATTAATACTAACCTTGCAACTTAACTGTGCATATTAATATAGGGAAGTAATAGTAGCTTGATTTCTAGCAAACATGGTGAATGTTTATGGTGATTTTTTTTCCTCCTCTTTTGTTTTACTAAGACATCAGAGTTATCCATGCTTTAAGCTGAATGAGTGTTACAGCACAGAATAAGTGTTACACTGTCCCACGGTGTATGGGTTACACTATCACACCCCTCATAGTGTCACCTAGACCACTTACACAGAGAGACAGAGAGAGTCTCCTCTACAGCCTTAGCTGGCTTTTAGCTCAGACTGTAGGGCAGTGATATCCAACAGTAATTCAAGGATTGCCACACTTGTGATTGTCATCGTTCCATATTCACCACAGGGTCCCCCCACACCCGCTCTAAATATATGCCCTCCCCATACAAACTGAATGCTGTCAACTCTCCAGAGTCTTAGCTGCGCGAGCCAGGGCCTGCTCACTACATGTGGTGAGTGGCAAACGTATTGGACACCATGGCTGTAGAGGCTCATGCATGAACCTCCAGAGGTCCCTTGTTTGTGTCCACCTGTGGATGGTTGCAAGTGGGGGCTCATCTAGGATTTCAGTTGGGTCTCTGAAGTTTGGGATGTGGCAAGTATGTAACCCACACCCCCGGGTGGTGTTCCATGTCCCATGTAGTGGCATTAGACCACTTACACAGAGAGAGAAAATGAGTCTCCTCTTCAGCAGACTGCAGAGACTCATGCATTAAGCTCCGGAGCTCCCAGGTTTGAGTCCCGTGTGTGGGTGGTTACACTAGCTAAAGTAACTTGTATTCATCTCCATATTTTTTTTTTTTTACCCATGTTAACCCTAACTAATCAGTGACTTTTTTCCCTTTTCTCTCCACCTGCCTGGTGAATGAATTGCTAAGGTCTTAAGAATAAACCTACTGTGGATCAATAGGATAAAGGAGCAAGCTGGTTAATTTTTCTCTCTCCAGAGCTAAACTAAGCCATGTTTTATAGAAATAATGTGTTAGGATGTCTAAAAATGGATTGTAGCATAAAATAAATCATTATGGAACATCTTTTGAGAGTGGTCCCCAAACTTTTCAGGGTTTTGTCCCTTCTTAACACTGTCCGCTCCCCGACCCCAGAGCTGGGGGTGGGGCAGGGGCGACATGGACAAGTATTAAGGAGGCCACAGCTGAGGGTGGGCCTGAGGACTGGACCAGAGTCATAATCTGCAAGTGGGAGTGAGGCTGGAGCAGAGCTGGGATCCCCTTCTGGGGGCTGTCCCAGACCTGCTACATCCTCTGGAATGTTCTTCCTCACCTCCCATAGGTAGGTAGGCCACACAGTTGGGGGCGTGTGCCTGAAGGATTGTGCTTGGGATAAACCATAAACAGAAGCCCTGGTAAGGTGTCATGTGCATCAGCGTGCAGCTTTTCGTGATAAAATGCCAAAAACTGTTTGAATTGGCTTTGATTGGGTGTTGGTATTTCAGGAAAGCCAGATATAGAAGTGAAAGAAGATGAAGAGTACAAACGTGTTGACTTTAGCAAAATTCCAAAGCTGAAGACCGTTTTTCAAAAAGAAAATGGTAAGTGTCGTATATGAAGCAATCTATTTGTATAAAGTGAATTCCGCAAGAAACTTTAAGTTTCTCTGCGCTACGCCAAGTAGTGAAGAGTAGTTTTCAGTTGAAGTTACTGGGACATGTGTAGTTATTTTAATCATCAACCATCTTCGTGTTGAGAAGAAGTGATGAGTCATATTTTAAGTTTACAGGTTTTTACAGCTCTAGTTGCAGTCAAAAGTGAACTTCTTTATTGGAAACAAGGACTCGGGTGTCTCTTTTGTAACCAGGCAGTCCTTGCTTATCTTCTTTTGAACAAAGTAGGCTGCTCGTGTTCAGGGCTTGATTTTGAAAACTATGCATTTTTATGGTACTTAATTTAAAAAAAAATCTCAAAACTCTTTCAAATTGAACCCCTTTGATAGGTGAGTGAATATCTTACTCTTTCCTATGTTAGCTTTACAGTGAATCTCTTTTCAAATCTCTGGCTTCTTTTCAACTGTCAGAAGTCAATTTTCAGTCCTGCTGAAGGGATTGTCTTTACAGGGGCTATACTAGATGCTGTGGAAATGGGTGGAACTCTTCTATGAGAGGACCAAATTCTCAAAATGAGCCAGCATCTATTAAAAATTTAACAGCGCCCTACATTTGAAATTCTTCTTTAGGCCCATGAACATAAGGCAGCCACTGTGTGGCGGGGGGCTGGTGGACAGCCGGGGTAGAGAATGCATCTAAATAATGTAAAAATTTGAGAACAATAGTTTTATCAAACAACAGCCCTGCACACCAAGGTGTCGGAATTGAGAGCTGTTTATCTGGCCCTGAGGCTGTTCTTTCCTCACCTACCAAGGAGAGCTGTGCAGGTGGTGACAGGCAATATAGGAGCAATATTTCACAACAAAAAACATGCGGTGCTCACTGCATTTCTGTGTGCAAAGGCCATACAGCTGTGCAATTGGCATATCCTTCATGATGTTCATCTTGTGGCCCTACCTCTAGCAGGAGAGAGCAACATATACGCAAATTATCTCAGCAGAGACAGATGTCACGTGCACAAATAGCCTGAACCAACTGATTTTTAGGGATTATCTTCTCCAGCTGGGGGTAAACCAAATGTGATCTTTTTTGCAATAAAAAGTATTGCCTCTTATGTTGAGAGGGGGCACTGCCTGTACTTACCACAGCTACACTACTACTAAAACTTATGCTGGCTCTGGTTGAGCAGTCATGAGTATTTGTATGTGGAATGAGAGATCATACCACTAGCTTGTAGTGCAGGGGTATCCTAAGTGAAAGTAGTGTCTAATATTTATGACAATAGCTCAAATTCAGGGTCTTTCTGCCAGATGAACGCATAGGAAGGATATTCAAGCTACTGTGTTTTCCTTCCTCTCTCTTTTTCAGGAACGGTAACTGCTGCGAATGCCAGCACACTGAATGATGGAGCAGCTGCTTTGGTTGTGATGACTGCAGAGGCAGCCAAGAGACTTAATGTCACACCACTTGCAAGAATAGTGGGTGGGAATTCTTCCTAATGCCTATTTCAGATGATATGCTGGAAAATACTTTTAGGATGTGCCACGTGACTAGAAATCTTGCTGACCGAGTCATCTTATCTCTTTGGGGGGTGTGGGATGCGTTCAGTGAAAGAAGAAGGTGCAGCGCTAACACAACTGGAACTGTTTAAAAGTCCAAGAGCTATATGTGCTTGAACTCCTGATCATAGTCAGTTTTTCTTACATGGGATTATGTCTCAGTTTTTATTTTTAAAATATATTAAAGTATTACCATTTTTGTTTTGCTTACAAGCATACACAGTTCACAGCATGTTGTAGGGGTCATTTTATTTAAGTGAATGGAAAAATTGATTGGTAGAGGAGGGAAGTGCTGGCTATGTCATGTATAGGTGAATAATTCCTTTGAGAAAAATGATAAAAGTTTTCAATAATATTTATGGCATTACAGCTTTTGCAGATGCTGCTGTTGATCCTGTTGACTTCCCAATTGCACCTGCGTATGCTGTTCCCAAGGTAGGAACAAAACGGATCATAGCTGAACGTAAAAATATTGTAAATTAAGGCATCTCCAATGAGCCAACATGAAATTTGCTATGGTTGGAATAGAGGCTGTACTTACATCACAGACTTATTTATAAAGTACCTTTGGGATCTTGTAAGTACATTGTGTAAATATTATGATTGCTTAGCCACAAGAATAATGCCTATGCAAAGTGCTAATTCAGTTTCCTTAGTTGATTTTTATTAAAGGCATCCAGTCCCTTTGAAATCTAGTCATCTTAAAGAAAAGCTTTAAAAGGAGTTACAGGTGGTACTTGAATGCTCGATACCTCAGGCAGTTTATTGTGGTTTAGTTATAACAATTGTTTAAAAAACCCTCACAAACAGGAGCACAAAGGTAATAGATTATGAAGTCAACTATCTCTAAGAGAAACAAATTAGAAAACAGAAAAAAAAGAAGTCTTATTTAATCATTACACCGAGCATCCTATCATAGAATCATAGGGCTGGAAGGGACCTTAGGAGGTCATCTAGTCCAGCCCCCTGCTTCAAGCAGGATCAACCCCCACTAAGTCACCCAGCCAGGACCTTGTCAAGCCGGGACTTAAAAACCTCGAGGGATGGGGAATCCACCACCTCTCTAGGCAACGCATGCCAATGCTTCTTCACCCTCCTGGTGAAGTAGTTTTTCCTAATATCCAATCTACACCTCTCTGTCTTCAACTTCCATCTGACACCATTGAGAACAGATTCTCACCCTCCTCTTTAGAACTGTCCTTTAGGAAGTTGAAGGCTTCTATTAAATCACCCTTAAGTCTTCTCTTCTGTATATTAAACAAGCTCAAATCCCTCAGCCTATCCTCATAGGCCTTGTGCTCCAGCCCCTTAAATCAGTTTTGCAGCCCTCCACTGAACCTGCTCCAGCACATCCACATCCTTTTTATACCGGGGGGCCCAAAGCTGGACACAATATTCCAGATGTGGCCTCACCAGTGCCGAATAGAGGGGAACAACCACTCTTCTAGATCTGCTCAAAATGTTCCTCCTAATGCACCCTAGTTTGCTGTTAGCCTGCTTGGTTACAAGGGTGCACTGTTTACTTGTACCAAGCCTTTCATCCACCATAACCCCCAGGTCCCTTTTCACTGTACTGCTGCTGAGCCAGTCGGTCCCCAGCCTATAACAATGCTAGGGATTCTTCTGCCCCAGGTGCAGGACTCTACACTTCTCCTTGTTGAACCACATCAGATTTCTTTTGGCCCAGTCCTCCAGTTTATCCATCTCACTCTGGATTCTCTCTCTACCCTCCAACGTATCTACCTCTCCACCTAGTTTTGTGTCATCTGCAAACTTGCTGAGGGTGCAATCTAGTCCCTCATCCAGGTCATTAATAAAGATCCAAAATTATTAACCTGATCTGTTCAAAGTACATGCCAAGTTGTTCACAATGATGTCTTAATAGAATTTTTCAGCATACTCTCAGGAGTACGACAAGCGTGCCTATGATCACCTTTCCTGTCCTTGATCACAATGGACTGGATTATGAACAAGACAACTGATGGCCATCAACAAAGCTTTCAGTAGACACTTTTCAAACAGAGGATGTTGATTTTGCTGACGATGTTGCCCTTCTTTCACACCAACATCAAAGCGTGGAAGAAAAGGTTGCAACACTAGACAAAACCGCCTCGGTGACTGGACTGAGCATTAACAAGGGAAAGACCAAGACAATGAGTATCAACCAGTCCAACAAAACACCATCACCCTGGTAGGGGATGACCTGGAAGATGTGGAGCAATTCACCTACTTGGGGAGTATTACGGGCATAGATGGAGGAACAGACTAGGATATCAATGCTGGGACAGAGAAAGCAAAAGCTGCACTGAAGATTTTCCATCCCATCCTTTTGTATCTGGCGAGGAAATCCTGTATTTGGCAGCGTCAGATTACCCTAAGTCTATGGAAAAAAGTTAATTATTGCATTTGTCAAACTGTTAGTATTTTCCAGAAGACTTGTTTTATTTGAGCTGATTTATGGCTTTTGTCAGAAGAGATCATGTCCACACGGACTTGGCTATTTCTTAAAACTTGGTTCACTTAATTGAATGGAATTATTGACATGTTTACAAAAACTGATTTAGCTTTCAAGATGTAAATATTAAATGGTGTGTTAGTGTTAGTAATGCAGTAGAATCTTAGATTAACAAATACCTCAGAAATGGAGGTTTTTGGTAATTCTAAACAAAAAAAATTATGGTCCTTTCTAAAGATTACGTCTGAATAATTGACTTAATGCAGCTTTGAAACTTTACTGTGCAGAAGAGAAATGCTTCAACCATATTAATTTAAATGAGATATGCACAGAAAGTTTCCTTACACTGCAATTTGTTTAAATGTTTCCTTTATTTTTTTAGTTTACATTTAACACGTAACTGTTCTGTACAGTGTTTGTTTTTTGTGTGTGTGCTGCCTGATTGCATATTTGCAGTTCCAAATGAGATGTATGGTGGACCAGTCAGTTCGTAACTCTGAAGTTCTACTCTGGCCTGGTCTATACTAGGAGATAAAGTCAAATTTAAAGCTCTATGGTTAACTTTAAAACACTCCATCTACACCCGAGTACTCAATAAGTCGATTCTAAGTGGCTGTAACGCTGACTTCTGTACTGCTGACTTCCCAAAAAAGTTACTCAAAAAATTGAATTTGCAGTGTCAAACTAAAACTGTAAATTAACCAAGGTTAAAATTGATTTTATTAGCCCCAGAAACTGTTCCACAATGCCCCTCAGTGTCTTTTTGGTTATAGCTTCACTTCTGTTGCACTACAGGTGAGCAGGAAGTAGGTGACAGGAAGCTGTGTTCATCAGCCCAGGAATTCTAAATCCATTTCCTTTTTTCTCTGGCCAGCGTGGCAAGCAGATGTGTGGGTCACATCTCTGCAGTACACCTACCACATCTGGTAGCCAGAACTTTTCAGGAGTACAACAGGGCCCCTCCAGAAGATCTTGGATCTCATTTCAATGTGGGGCAAAGAAGCCATTTTAATACAGCTCAAATCCAGCAAAAGGAATGCTGATATTTATGCAAAAATATTGAGGTGTGATCAAAAAAGGTTACAAAAGGAACACTCGGCAGTACTGCATGAAGATTAAGGAGCTCCAGCAGAACTACTACCAGAGATGCAAGACAGCCAATGGTTGATCTGGGGCATCTCCCCAGAAATGCCGATACTATGATGAGCTGCATGCTATTCTGGAGACAGATGCAACCTCTCCCCCCAAAAGTGGCATTGACACCTGTTGTCGTGGGAAGAATGCTGTAGTGTGTGCTGCTGAGGAAGTGGCAGCCATCAGCGGGGTCCAGTCCAGCTTAGAATTAGACCCTGAAAGCCAGGGGCTTTTTATCAAGCTGGAGCCAGTAGATCCTGGTGCCAGCCCCTTAACTCAGGAGGTGGCTTCAGAGACCAACCCAGATCCTGGAGAGGGCTCTTCTGGTAAGTGGCCTTTTTTCTGCTGATAGGAGTACGTTTCAATCATGTTGTGGAGGGTCTAGGCCCCTTTCCATTAGAACAGCTTGTTGTTGTGTCTGTGGATGGAATGCAGATTCTGCTTGGACAAAAAGCTGAAGCTCTTAAGCATTTGTGGGTTTTCATCACAAGATTTTCGGGGAGACTGAACTTATTCCTCCTTCTACGATATGACACTGTACCGCACCAAGCCACCAGTAAGTGATCTGGAAGCATGACACCACAGAGCATTTTTGGAAATTTTCCAAACTGGTAGTGGGATAGAATGAGCCATCTTTCCTTATCCCTTTTTCTTAGTGTTATCAGGCTGTTGTCTCCTTTGGCCACCTAGGATGCATGGGAAGTTTCATGAGTCACTAATGGTTTTTTGCCTGGCATCCTACACAGTGGAGAACAAAGTCATGCATCTCCTGGTGCAGCCAATTTAAAATCCAGGGTGTGCATGCAACTGCACATGCGTGAGCCCTCCTCTTCAGGGCCGTAGATGATTGGACCGTCCCCTGGTTCACGTATGTGACATTTAATGATTTTTTTTTTTTAACTTGCGGAGCAGTCATTTTGGAATTTGAAATACAGGCATTGCTTTCAGCAGCAAACTGTCCCCATGCAGATCTCCCCCTCCTTCGGGGTGGCGTGTGATTGCACACAAGGCAGCCTCTTCCACCCCTACAGGGGCAGCAGGCATTCAGACCCTCCCCTGGTTCACGTAGGCACCCCCAGTGACTTTTAATTATTTTTTTTTTAACTCTTAGAGCAGTGGTTTTGGAATTTAAAATCCAGATGCTACTTCAAGTAGCATACGTGTGCTCCCCCCATGGTCTGGTGTCCCTAGGACATGCCGAGCCATTCCTACATGCCATAGCACCCCTCCCACCCACTGCCCCAGTGTTGCTTTAAGAGAGTTATTTTTTTGCCCATGAACTGAGGATAGCTTACCATAGTGTTGACCATAAACTTAGTTCGTGGAAGAGGTCAAAGAAGTCTGCTTGGAATCCATGCATTCTTTTGTCTTTAAAAGTAACAATATTGACCTTGCAATTGCAATGTGTTCTGCCATAGCGACAGACAAACGTTATTTCTGTCACTGTGGTCATTGTTCTGATTAAAGATAAAATGTTGCTATTGCTAGTGAATATTTCTAAATTTGTTTTATCAGCAAATGATCCTGGAAAACAACAGAGTGCACAATTCAGCAGATAACAGGCTGCCTACAATGTGAAGGAGGAAGAAGAGCTGGAATAACTTGTTGAACTATATCTGAGCAGTTGCAAAAGAAAAAACTGAAATTTGTGACTGGAGGAAGCAAATGGTGGACACACAAGAACAAATACATGAATCAATCAAGCCATTTACGGGCAAGCAGACAGAATTAATGAACTCAGTGGTAGGGAAATCACAATCAGAAAGATCCATTCTGAGCAGGCAGACAATTAATTACCTCGCTGATAGTGATCAATGCATGACCCTCCACCACAAATGCTCCGTTATATGCCCCCCCATCTGTACACATTACCTTCCCCTTTTAGAGATACAGCATCTGCAGGTCACTCCAGGCACCAGCAACACATGCTATCCTTACCCCATTCATTCTCCTTCCCTGGATGGGGCACGGCATCCCCCAGCCAACCATGCACCATCAGTTTAGACCTCCCTCAACCCAGTCAGACCAGTCCCCTGCTCCTGGCTCAGCATTCCCTGTCCAGTCGATTTCCCCACTTTCATACTTCTTCTCTTGACATTTGGCACCGCCTTCTTGTCAAGGACCCAGAATGAGCGGAGGAAGGCCATGGAGAGCCCTGCTTCATAGCCCCAAACATCAACGCCCACCAGAAGGCTAACCTTTGATGAAATGATCTTATCCTTTTTTCCCTATACCCCCCACTCTTCCATTAGTGCCCCTTAAATAAAAACATATTTAGAAAAAGTTTTGTTTATTGGCTGACATGCTTTGGGGTTGGGTGGATGGTGATGTTTGTCATGTGGTTTGTGTGTGGGGTGGTGGTCAGAAAGGGCAAGGAAACAGCATGGTTGGGGGGATGCATATTCACGAACATGGTTTTTCATGGCACCCCTGATTTTCAATGCAACTTTCTGAGCTTTCCTGTTTTCTCTTGGGTTTGGCTGTTGATAATTTCTTGCCAGGACCTCTACTTTGGCCCAGGCGTGAAACTTCCTCTTTCTCACCTTGCAAATGTTATGAAGAATACAGCAGACCCCAGTGATCTGTGTTCAGTTCATTGAGGTCTACGTGTGTCAGAAGGCAACTGAACCTTGCTTTTAAACAGCCAAAGACGCATTCTACCATCATTCTGCACCTGTTCAAATTTGCAGTTAAAGAGCTCCTTACTGGAGTCCAGGGTACCGGTGTAGGGCTTCATGAGCCCAGGGAACCAAGGCGTAAGCAAACTCACTATGGGCATTTCCACACCCTCAGTGTTACTTTCTTCCCAGATCAGAAAACTAACACCCTGGAGCCTTCTGAATATACTAGAATTCCTCAAGATTCGTGCATCACCTCAAGTTGATATTAGTGAAACTACCTTTGTGATTCACCAATGCCTGCAACACCATAGCAAAGTACCCCTTGCAGTTAATGTACTCTGAGGTCTGGTGGTCCAATGCCAGGATGGGGATGTGTATTCCATCTATGGCTCTACTGCAGTTATGGAACCCCATGGCAGCAAATCCATCCACTATGTCCTGCACTTTCCCCAGAGTCGTCATCTTCTGCAAGACAAGCATGTTGGTCACCGTGGCTACACCTGTATGACGACAGCTGCCACTGTACATTTGCCCACTCCAAATTGATTGCCTATGGACTGGTAGCTGTCTGGCATTGCAAACTTTCACAGAGCAATTGCCACATGCTTCTTGATCGTCAGAGTAGGTTTTATTCTGGTATTGCTGCGCTTCAGAGCAGGAGACAGCAGTTCACAAAGTTCCTTGAAAGTGGCCTTACACATGGAAATTTTGTAGCTCCTGATGGTTGTCCCATGACTGCAGAACACTGAGATCCCACCAGCCGCACCGAGAACCTGCGCTCCACGCTGTGCAGCAACTCCAGTGCTGCCAGAAACTCTGTGGCTCTTCTCTCCAGAGATTTATGTCCCTCGATGTCCCCGGCAATAATGAGCTCATTCTTCGTGGGCATTATGTTTCAAAAGATGCTGCTTTGCAGTGTGGGATCTGAGCAAAAAACACTGCGTCAAACTTTTGAAGTGTATCAGGACCTATGTTAGTGTCTGTAAGGGCGGCTGGCAGTCAAGACGAAAGTGTGCAAAAATGCAGTTTTTTTACCTAGGTGGGAAAGGGAAGGTGAGGAAAATGCATTCTGGGATGGTGACATCAGAAATATTTGATGTGGTGATTTCCCCCCCCCCCCCCCCCCCCCCCCCAAAATAAGACAGCGGCACAAACTCCCAAAATGCAGTGGGGCATTGGGAACTGTGGAATAGGTGCCCAGAATGCACTGCTTCCACAGTCAGACTCAGGCAACCTTGTGCGTGGGGGACATTAGATCAGCTTTCTTAGCTGGGAAGGATATTCAACCTTGACATTAAAATCTAGTGTTAAAAATTCAACTTTGATCCCAAGTGTAGACATACCCTTTAACTGGACTGGGGTATGAAACTCATTCTGTGGAAAAGGCTAATTTTAATTTTTTTTAATTATGATGCTTGGGCTGGGGTATAAATTTACACCTACATAATTCCTCAATTCACAATCTTTCACTGATGTTATTGTGATGTTTGCATAAAAATCAAGGTTAGAATATAGATTTTTTTTTTAATGTAATAAATGTTTAATTTAGTTGCGTTCTGTGTCACTTATGGGGAGAATAGTCTCACTCTGAGGACCACCACTGTTTCTCATCCTCACTTCTATATTTTTGCTGTTTCCCTGGCTTTGTTTTGCAACCTTCCCTAGTTTAACTATACACATTTTCTGCTGGTCTATTGATACAGAATATGCTGATTCCAGAACTCAAAGAAACTATACTGGTATTTACACGTTTTATTCTGTAACATAATATAGACAGCAGACAGAAAAAAATCACCCATTAACTAGTAGTTGCGCTTTAAAACCTTTAAGGGGTTTGTCTTTCCTCTTTTTTTTCTCCCTTCTAGTTTTTACTACTCCAACTCCGTGTTTGTATTCACATGTTTCATTTCCACTCCATTTCTGCTGGTAGTTACTGACGTGAAGCAGTGTCACTCACTGAGGCTAATGGAAATGTGCAAGTGAATTTGCAGAGCTTTTGTTTCAAGCTGTCAGGCGATAGGGAAGATATTTTTGTCACTTACACGGTGCTTACATTTGGAAGGTTATTTGTAAGCATGAGGGCAAAGAAGAAGATTTAGGTTCTGCAAAACCTGAACATTCTATGCAGGCTGCATACATCAAGAATGCCTTGTATTCGACATCTCTGAATTAGAGGCTGTGAAAAGCTTCTCCATTCTTTTCTTTCCCTTCTGGGCTTCCCTTGCATTCATTTCAGCTAGCCAGGTGACTGGACATTAGCTGCAACTTAGTCCTGTTTTTACAGGGGCATTGCTGAGATGTGCAAGTATCTGTACAGTTTTTTCTTTGCCGGAAATGGTCTAATCTTGCTGTTTTGAATATGTATCTCAGCTGGGAAACTGGTGAAAAGTCATGTGACAGGAGAAGCTTCTGATCAAGGCTGTGTGCTTCACTGGGTAACTTGTAACTAAACAGAAGAGAACCACAATGAAGTGCTTTTAGCTACATAATTTTTTACATTTTATTTCTAGGTTCTTAGTGATGCAGGATTGAAAAAAGAAGACATTGCAATTTGGGAAATCAATGAAGCTTTCAGTGTTGTAGTCTTGGCCAATATTAAAATGCTGGGTATTGATCCACAGAAGGTGAACATACATGGGGGTGCTGTGTCTTTGGGGCATCCAATAGGGTAAGTGAAGTGTGGCACGGGGAAGGGGGTGGGGCTTTTTTTTTGCACTTAAGGGTAAGTCTTATCCTTTAATAGTAGTATCAGTATACATCACTGCCTTTAAGTGTGTGCTTGTCATGTTGTATTAATAATTTGGTTTTTTTATTTAGTTTTCTAAGCATGGGCAGAGGACTCTTAAACTTTCACAAAGAAGCATGAGCCAAAATTGATGGTGGCAGTTTGGTAGCATGTCCATTTTAGTTTTAGCTAAGTCTTAAGTTCCAGGGCTCCTTGAATCAGCAGTGGTTGGAGTTTCGCTTTCCTCTTCATTATTTAGCTTTTCTATACAGTGGATGAGCAAGGTTAGGAACTTCTTCTTAGATGAATTTTCCTTGTGTCCCAGGAAAAGTATTTATTCTGTTCGTTTGCTCTCATCACCATTATTTTGGTACATTTATCATATTTTTTCAACAAATTTCAAATTATTTAATGTGCTAACCAGAAAAGACATTACACATCAGGATTAGCTGCAACAGCAAACCCACTAATTAATGTGTGTATGGTGCTTTCAACATATATTGTACTAATAAATATTAAGTACTGTATTTGTTGTGCTGACTAAATCCTCCTGCAAGCCGTGCTAGTCTATATACTATCAAAACAAAAAAAGCAGTCAAGTAGCACTTTAAAGACTAACAAAATAATTTATTAGGTGAGCTTTCGTGGGACAGACCCACTTTTTCAGACCATAGTGGGTCTGTCCCATGAAAGCTCACCTAATAAATTATTTTGTTAGTCTTTAAAATGCTACTTGACTGCTTTTTGCTTAAGTTAAATGGAGGATCTTCATGGCACAGCCTAGAGACCAAAAGGACATTTGATCTGTCTTGACCAAAGACAGTTAACTCCTGCTGTTGGGCCCTTTACTGAAAATATCCTCACATTTGATCTCAGTTGTTGTGTAAGGTGGACCAAAATATCTGCTGAACACCTAGTATTGCATTTAGAAGCCCATGCAAGTTACTGAAGCACTTATGTAATGCTCTCTTCAGTTTAATCCTCCTGTACCTGCTCTCCAAAACAAAACAAAAACAACCTGCACATTATGAAGCAGCTATAGGTTCTGAATGGTCTGTCTTTTCCAATACTATCCTTTGAAGATAACGGACTGAAGAAAAATAGCCCAATCTAGCTAAATACAAGTTGAAATAACATTGTGGATTTCAGGAGCAAATGGTGATCCAGAATTGCCTGTTGAGTTGCAGACTTTGTTGGCACAGATGCTAGAATTAACAGAGGCGAGCATCTTCTGTGCCATATTCTGCCCGTGTCCTCTCACCAAAGCAACACCCTCATAGTCTTCTCTGGATAGGTTCTTTTTGAAGTCTAAGTGTGTGGGGACACTGATCCTGCAAACATTTAGGCATTACACTAAATGTTTGCTTATGTGCCAAAATGCTTCTCTACACTTAAAAAAAAAAACAAGCAAACAAACAAAGCACACACACATGCTGCAGCAGGGTTCCTGGATCACTGTGGCGAAGATGCTACATATGCTGGATAGGGGTTCTCCTTGTTGGTGTAGGTACTCCACCTCGAGAGCCAGTAGTTAGGTTGATGGTATAGTTCTCCCATTGATTTATCATGGCTACATAGGGAGTTTGTCAGTTTAACTGCAGATGACCAGAGGGGTGGATTTCACACTCCTGAGCAACTTAATTATGCTGTCCTAATTTCCTAGCATAGACTGGTACAATGCTGTTTGCTGGTTCTGGGTCTTAATATCATAGCAAAAGCAGTATTTCATTGTACATCCTCAAACTTGTCATTGATTTAAAAAAAAAAAAAAAAAAAATAGGTGCACAAAAACCATAAGATGAACCAGTAACTGCTTTCACCATTTTTTTTTCTGGCAGTTGTGTGTCAGCAGGGAAGAGAATTAAGTAAAGCCTGCTCTTCCTTTTGAGAGCTGTGCTTTGCAGTGCAGGCCACTTCATTTACTTCCAGCAGGAAATGGGAAGTTTGGTACTTTAGAGCTGTGTTTTAGTATGGGGCAAGGTCTCCTCACTCCCTATGCTGCTGCTTCAGTGTCTACATAAAGACTTACATCCTCTGAATGAAAAACAAAATGGGAAAACCAGTAGAAAGTTGCTTTTATTACTCTTAATATGGGTATTAGATTTTTAATCTATCGAGTGTTTGAACAACCTGTATATAATCAAGGTGACTTTCTGTAAATTAAACTCCTTTCTCTTCCATATAGAATGTCTGGAGCGAGAATTGTTGTTCACATGGCCCATGTGCTGAAGCAGGGACAGTATGGTCTTGCAGGAATTTGCAATGGCGGAGGTGGAGCATCAGCGATACTGATCCAAAAACTGTAGGCTGGCTGCTGTTGAAAATAAAGCCTTAAAATTATGCGAAAAATAAGTTGAGGGGTGATGGTATTTACATTTACGGATTTGCCAATGACACTTAATTGTTGGGTTTTTTCTATAGTATTGCTAAAACCTTGTCAGTCAGATGTTTTTTTTTGTTGTTTTTTTAACTTGAACTTAGTGAAAGTGTTTTTCCATAGTGTGAACTAAAACTTGTCAAATTATGATAAACTGCACATTGTCGCTAAATAAAAACTACTCCAGATGTAGCTGTTGTGTGGGTGATTCCACATTTTCCCCTGGAAGTAATTATTTCAGTTAATTTTCTTTGGGTAATGCATTTGATACTAAATCATTCCTAGCTCTTCAGAATGGACACATAGGTTCAGTGCTCAATTTATCATTTAAGCCATTATCTAGTGAGGATGTTTTCCATGGAAGTGTTACTTTTGTGAGAATTCTGATGTTGGAACAGATCTTTTACAGGATTATGAGTCTAGCTTGCCATCAACTGTTTAGCCTTCTCCTAAGGTTAACAAAAATGCTGAAGGTGTCTCTAAACCAGCTTTTGATAAGATTTCTGTAGCATTTTGTTTAGCATTGCTGACCCTTTTGCTACAAAATGGTAACTGTCATAGACAAGTGTCAGCTACAGCTGAAAATATTAATATATTTAACTGTTAAGTTATGCATAAACAAGCCCATCAGTTTACCTCCAGGAAAGATGCTGACAATTGATCCTATTCAAGTAAACTTATCTTTCTGCTAATTCAGGAGCAATTGGAAAAATTTTTGCCTTCTGGCCTGAATCTGTACTGGAGTGTTTAGCTCAAAGTATTCCTGAAAAGATACATCCACGTATGAATGTAGAAAGAGCAGAACATGTTTTCAAATCATATGTGGCATCTTCAGTGTCCGTGGACCAGGCATGTGCAATTCTAAAGGAGCTTTGCAGGGGTAATAGTAATGACCAATACTCCTCCAGTTTTCTAAGAGCCAGCAGTAATGTATACTACTTGCTGTTTAAGGAAATGTTTTTAGCTGTTACCTAAAACTTCTTTACACTTCATTTGCCTAACTTCAGTGGCAGTCTTCCACTGTGAAACTCTGCAGTCACTAACAATCTGCCAAAGTGGCAACAGGACTAATGAACAGTTAACACCAAAACTATTCTGTCAGGTTAAGATATTTTTAGAGTTCCTTCCACTCCCAGATCTGCCATGAAAGAGTTTTAAAAAGGATTTCTGAAGTCACAACCCACATGTGTACTGCACAGGCCCAAAGCACTGTAAATAGCAGCAACCCATTTCTTTTTTTTAAAAAGGCCTTGAACCTGTTACATTACCACGTTCTAATAAATGATTTCTAGAAAATGAACACCTATAAGAAAAGGTTGGCTATATTTTGATTTGGAAACTATAACAAAGTTGTTAGTTTATTTTTGGCAGTACTCTTGATCTTGTCAAGAAACATGCTGGCAGTAATCTCTCAATAGTGCCAAAGGTGAGTGGTTCTCATACATAAGGTACTTTACAAAAACATCAATGTTTTGTCCGCCAGTAATGACAACGATCCAAATAAATGTGAAATAATCAGAAGTAACTTCAACTCTCATCCACTCAGCAACATCTCATTCTGTAATGACTATTTCATTACAGCAGTTTTTAATTTATTACCTTCAAGTCTTAACAGGCTGGTTTTTTTTTTAAAAGGGGGACTCTGAGATCATGTTGCAGAAGTGGCTTAGAATAGTATTTTTACAGCTAGCTCATCTACACAAAGAACCTATACTACTACTGGTAAGAGTCAAGTAATGCTGCTTACAACCTATGAGTTCACCCAGGAAGAATAAATAGTATGGGGTTAGGATTTCTAGTTAACCTCTGTCCAAGCCTGCCTCTTTCTCCAGAGGCAACTATAATTTTTCCAGAATTGAAGGCTGTGTAAAATAGATAATGGAAACATTAATGGAAAATATCAAGTTATTTCTGGAACAGTGTAGCATTTCTCAAAGATGGACAACTCCAACCTCCTACCAAAAAAAAAAGTGCCCCTTCATGTTCTGTGGGATTGCAAATGTAATTTAGTGTTAACACACTTTGAAGATACAAAGCAGGCAAAATGAAAACGAACTGAATACTACCATACTGGTGCAATTCTGTCTGACATACAAAATGGATAGACAAACTTTTGGATTAAAACCAAAATATTTATTCAAGCCTTAAATGTTATGCAGTATTAAGTTAGTGAATGAGTTTAATATAAACATTACTGCATAATAAGTTCCTTAGGAATTCTGGGAAGCTATTTGAAGCATTGCCATGTCACCATATAGATCTTGCAAGAAAACTGTTACATTGTTCAGTAATACATCAAGTTGAGAACAAGAAGAAATACACCAATATCAGTGAAGAAAATTCTGCAGAACAAGTTAGGCCTTGTACTGTAGGAATTAGGACTAGAGATCACATTTACTAATTTATACCTAGATCAATTTATACCAAACTGTAGGATGCACATACAGCAGCTCAGCCCAGTCACTTTCTATTAACCAGTACGTTGAACAACCCAACTGCATACCAGCATGAGCTACCTTATTTTGAACCATCAGGCTAAAAGCCTTTTAAGTGGAATACACAAGAAGTTGCGTCTTGACAACACAAAATATAGCTGAAAGAATTTCTTTCCAATTAGAATATTTTAGAATTTTAGTCTCACTATTAAATGAGATCTGCCCCCACCAAAAAAGTAGAAATTACAGCATCACCTGTTCACTGACTGATAATACTGTTAAGGATTATATCACTCAAACTCAATACATATGGTAGTGAAACATCTACTACTCAAGCTGCACTACATGTTCCTTTTACCTTTTGTTTGGCACTAACTCAAAACTCACTACCCTTTTTAGTGTTTTTTTCAACAGCAGTTGTTTGAGTCAAATACATGGCATTTACTAAATCAGCTAAGATATTTGGACTTCAGTGACCGAAACTTCTATTTCTATCCATAATATTTAAAATAACACAACACAGTAATATTATGCTGCAGTTCTCCAAATGATATGCATGGATACAAACAGCCATGTAAACCCAAACCCCTTTTCACTGTTGAGAAAAAACTACAGCTAATCTTGCTATTAAAATATTTAAAACTATGTTCACTATTTTAAATAACTTTTGACTTAAAAAGATACCATCATAGTAATGAGGTCTGCATTTAGGAGCATGACTGGCTAAACTGGTAACTCATGTTTAAGATTTTGTGAAAGTGTTAAACAACTTGAGGGGGACTTTTTTTCTTATTACTTGCTCCTTTTAAGGTATGTTTCCTCATCCAGGCAGTTTTAAAATAAACCTTTGACAGAACATGGTTTGGAGAGGCCGGTATGAAGGGGGACAGGCAGACAACTCTACTACAAACAAGTTAGCAGAACAGTCTGATTTGAAACTTTGAATACTTGTGAAAAATGATCCAAATGCTTACTTTCCTAGTTCTTCTCTCAACTATTTTTTTAAATAATCATTCTAAGTCTTAAAAATTGAGTTACAGAATCACTGTCCTCCACTTCTCAAAGTGACTATGCAATTTAGATGGGTAAGTAAAGAACTCTGCAGAATATAAACATCTGGTGCTAGAGAAAACAAGCTGTAAAAACACTGTTTACAATTCAATACATTTGTACAATACTTACATTATCCAAACAAGTCTAACTGTACAGTTTTGTAAATTAAATGGCTCTACATCACTGTAAGTGCATTCTCAAAAATAAAATATAACTTAGAATTCTATTTACAAACTAGCAACCTGCTTCAGAAACAGCATGATTTTGCTATAAAGTGAAACTTCAGTGCACTGAAAGTACAGCTCACTCTTTACAAAGTAACACTGTTTTCAACAGACATAATTCAACTATTCATCATAATGCAAAGATAACAAGAACTTGTCCACATCCATTCCAGCAGGGAAACAATGTGGTAGCTTCTTTTTCTGTTGGGAGAAGGAGAGGGTCACGTTAAATCACAGAGGTGAAAAAGTTTCCAAATTTCTCTTTAATTTCATGCTTCCCTATCCACATTCTGAAGAGGTAAACTTGCTATGCTTATTTAGAAAGGGACCACAACCCTGCATTAAGTTATTGGATACATATATATTTAATTGAACAGTGACTGCACAGTATGATTCAAGCATTCTGGGAAACAGACTGGGTTGCACTTCCAACTCTATTTGGTGGTTCTTGGGCCTTGGACAGGCCCCTTTGTTTCTGCATTTGTAAAATGGATCATGCTTACACTCCTTTGTGACCTCCGGAGAAAAGAATAGGACTAAGTTATGAATTACAAAAGCTACAGAAAGCTTCTTATCCCATCAGAATTTAAATAGACTGTCTTAATGCCTAATCTAGAGCAGTAGTGGGGAAACCCATGACCTGTGGTCTGGATTTAGACCCTTCTTTCCTTGAGCTGGCCCGCTGGGAGGCTGGTCTCTTTTTGGCTTTGTTTCTCTTGACAGGCCCAGGAGGTTTGTTTCTTTTTGCCTTTATTTCTCAGGGAACAGGAGTTGTTGGTGGTGCTCCTTCATTTCTCACTAGTGTGGCCCCTGAATGATTTTTCTTTGCATCACTGAAACCTTACCAAAAAAAGGTTCCCCACTTCCCATCTAGAGTAGTAACTTTGAAATTCCCCAATGGAGCAAACTCCTAAATTTTCAGAACAGAACATTTAAAATGTGGCAAAGAATGTCAGCTTCTGGGTCTATCACTGCATGGAGACTGTGATAAAAGAGACTGCATTCCAGGCCTCTCTCCTTTCACTGTAAAGTAAGTTTTCCATTTTCTGCATGTGTCAGTTTCTAAGAGGTTAATGTGACCTTCATACACAGACTGTTGCTAATAAAGTTACTGGGAGTTTTCCTTTGTGTGAGAGGTAATCAACCCTAAACATATTTTGTTAGTTCTGGTGAGAAGTTAACTAAAAAAGCTGTTTCTGATGCGAAGAAACCTTTTAGTGGATGTCGGGTTTTGGGCTCACAGCTCTGTACCATTCAAATGCTACATACGTACTGGGGCTAAAAACATTCAATATTGATATTTTAAAAAAAGTGAATATGTACTTGCCTTTATTTTTTTCTTTTTCACAGGCGTTGTAGAACTCTGAAGTTCCTTTTTACTAGCAGAACGGGAATTTCGTTCACATTCATTCAAATCCTCCAGCTTCCTTTTTTTTGCTGCGCTTCTCACTGACCTAAATTGTTGTGTGTTGTCCTTCAGGGGAGTCATACTACTAGTCCTTGCAATAGCAGCCCTTGATAGAATCATCAGTGTATGGGCAGCCATACTAACACTGTTTTCACTACCTGTTTCACTAGCTGGGCTGCAGGCAGGCAAGTCTGGAGTAGCAGGAGGGACCATTATTCTAGGGGTTGTACTGTCTTCAATGTAACGTCTGCAAGTTGGTGTCCTTACGCTGTCAGTAATATCCTCAGTGTGTGTATCCCCAACTCCGGAGGGTGTACGAGGTACTGGTAAATCTCCATTTTCAACCACTTTGCTAGCAGGGCTGTGCCACTGAATGCCATGTAGCATCTCTACAGCTTGTTTAGTTAATGGACTTGCCAAACAATGGCTGTGCGTGGAAGGTTTTGTTTGGTCTCTTTTTGGCTCCTTTGAAGATAGGGCAACAGATCCTGAATTTTTACTATTCACATTTGACTGTGATCCTTGTTTTTTATTCTGTTCCTGCACTGAAGAAACAGTTTTTTCATTCCAAAGGCCAATGTTCTTCTGGCCATTTGACAGTTTTGCAGCATCCTGGCTCTTTTGGTTTTCATCAACATCCCTTCTTAATTCATTCTCTTTATTTGCTGTGGTTTTGTGAAAGGGGTCTAATGTGAGTCCTGCAGCCACAGCTCTTCTCTCAGGCTGTGCTTCTTTCATAGCTGTGTGTCTACTACCACCAACCTCAGCCTTACACAGAATTCTAGGCAAAGTTTTATCCTTTTCTCTTTTGTTGGGCTGTGTTTTATTAGAGGCAGATACAGCATTTGGAGAGTCTACTGCAAATAAAGAAGGATTTTCATTTGTTTCTTTCTGTAACGAGCTCTTAGTATTATGAATTTGGGAATTTCCTCCTGGAGTAGATAAAGCACTATCAAAACAAAGAACCCTCCTGTGGCTTTCATTCTGTTTGGAACTTGAACTTGTGGACTCTGCTGGTACAGTAAGTGAACTTTCTTCCAGTTTCCTTCCCAGCTCTGCACAGGCATTCCTGTCTGAATTTCCAGTCCTGGTAAAGGTGACAAATATTTCAGCAATGTAATTTTGATTTACATTATGCAAGTTTTTTCTACCCTTTTAGAGCTATTTCTCAGTGTTGTAAATGTAACTTAAAGATTTGCTCAAATTACCTATTAAAATGAAAATACGTTTGGGTGTGAGCACATCTGTACCTTGTATGAGCCCTTTGTTTGACTATGGAACCCTAAAATGACTGAATAAGGACAAGATGGGTATGATCAATCAGTGGGCTGATGAATCCAGGGGAGAGAAACTAGCAGAGAAACAAATAATGTATCACTACCCTGTAGCTATCAGTGATTCGCATGCAGACTATTAATGCTAGCATATCTCCCACAGAATACAGGGCCAATGCTCTAGTTTTAAAAAAAAAAATGAGAAGAGCTGCTAGGTATGAGAAAGGAGAAAAAGAATCACAAAAAAATTAATTAATTAGTGTTTGTGACGCTACTTTCCAAAAGAATGTAAGAAATCTGTAGAAGTTGAAACAAAGAGACTGAAGAAGTATTTGTGCTGACCTTTGTACTCGAGAACTTGTCTGAGTCACAGGCTTTGCTGCACTGGTTCCCAGCTTTCCTGAAAGGGTGAGGTAAACAGTTAATAAATTGAAAATAGCTAAACTACCCTTCTTAGAGCTGGTAACACACAGGAATATCCCACTTGTTCACATTGCTTTACGGCTATGTCTACAATAGCCCCCCACCCTTTTGAAAGGGGGAGGTTGCAGAGAGGCTGTTCACACTGGTCAAGGATGGCAGAACACAGAACAATGGTCTCAAGTTGCAGTTGGGAAGGTCCAGGTTGAACATTAGGAAAAACTTTTTCACCAGGAGGGTGGTGAAACATTGGAATGGTCTGCCCAGGGAAGCAGTGGAGTCTCTATCCTTGGAGGTGTTTAAGTCTCAGCTCAGCAAAGCCCTGGCTGGGCTGATCTGATGGGTTTGGTCCTGCGGAGGGCAAGGGGCTGGACTTGATGGCTTTTTTAAGTCTCTTCCAGCTCTGTTGTTCTATGATTCTAATAAGGCACTACAATGAATATGCAGTGCCTCATTAGCATAATGGCAACCGCAGCACTTTGAAAGTGCCGCTTTCAATCGCGCATGGCTCGTCTCCACAGGGTCCTTTTCAAAAGACGTCTAAATCCCCTTAATGCCCCATTTGGTTATAGGAATAAGGGAATTTCAACGTCTGCGGAGTCCTTTGAAAAAGGACCCTGTGGAGGCGAGACGCACACAATCGAAAGCAGAACTTTTGAAGTACCGCAGCTGCTATTATGCTAATAAGGCACTGTGTATGCACTGCAGTGCCTCATTAGCATATCCCAAAGTGTCTCATTAGCATCCCCCTTTGGGGCGGGGGGGGGCGCTAGTGTAGACACAGCCTACAGGGTTAAAAAAGTCAGATAAAACGGGTAACTTGGTGACACCATAACAGCCCCATGGTACAGTTTACAGTTCTAATACTTATTGGATTATGAAAATATCTGAAACAGAAAAAACACCACTGGTCAGTCAATTCAGTACCAACGTTGGGGTGGGGCAAGATAAGACGTGAGAGCTGGACCCAGGCTGTGGACCACCTCAGGCACAGAGAAGCCAGCCACTGCTTTAGAGATTCCTGATCAGTGTAGCTCTCTGGGTCAGACTCTGGGAGGGAGGGCAGGGGGTGGGAAAGAGTTGCACACTGCTTCTGCCCCCTTGCAAAATTTATCTCAGCATCCATTGGTCAGTTTATGGTTTCCAGCCAATAGGAGCTGAGAGATTTTTGCTGGGGGCCGGGGCAGTGCACAAAGCCTCCCTCTCCCCCCTGCATCTGAAGCAAAGAGCCGTGTGGAGCAGAGCAGTTCTGAGCAGTCGGGGGCTGCAGCAGGGAAAGGGCCTCTCTCTGAGGGCTGCTGGCCAGCTCACACTGGTAAGTCTCCTGACCAGACCCTCCCTGCCCCATTTCTCTGCCTTCCACTCCTACCTTCCTATCCCACATAACCGAAACCCTCTGCCCCTCTTCCTGCACTCGTTCATTCCCATACCCTGCCCGCAATCCCCTGGGCCACAGCCCAAATCCCTGCACCCCAGTCCTCTGCCACGGTCACAACCCTCTCTTGCCCTTGATCACAGACCAAACCTCTGCCCACCCTCCTCCATCCCAGATGACTGCCTCAGGTCACAACCACCTCCTTCACCCAAATCCTTCCCGGATCCCACAACTCCTCCTGAACCCCAATCCTTTACCTCAAACTCCCTTCTGCACTCAACTTCCACGCCAAGCCCCGCACCTCCTCCACTAATATCATGGAAGAGTGCGACCCTTGATCACTTTCCAAATTCTTGGCCTGGCCCCCCATCCAAAATTATTGCCCATCACTGGCCAACATGCAGCTCACAGTCTACAATTTTAGTTAAAACAACTTGGATTTATAAAAGTAAAATGTACAGGATGGGAGAGGGAAAATTACTCCAACTATCCTCTTAACATTTGCCCTTTAAAGAGGCAATCCTCTGTGATGTACACAGAGAAAGTACCCACGTTTAAATATGTACTTGTCCTGAACTATGGGCAGTTAGCAAAAGTAAGTGGTGTAAATGATTAGCATGAGTGAAATTAACAGTCGGTTCGCTGAAGAGAGGCTCTAACCCAGTGCCCCAGTGGATTATGGAGTTATTTACCACTTTGAGAACAAAATTGTGTGTGCTGAGAAAAGCAGAATTACGTGGAAGGAGTTAAGTTCCCATATAGAAAGGTAACAAGGAAGAAACAAACACCAAGGATGCTCTGTTGTTCATTGCTCGTGGCTGAAGCAAGCAGAAATGGGGTGATGTAAGCAGGATGTTCCCAAATTGGTCATGGACAAGCACCCTCTTTAACTGAGGGGTACAGCCAATGAACTGAACATCACTGCCTCCTACCAAAAGATAAACATTACATCAATTTGCCACACAAGTCAGAGTCCATCCATTTGGATGTTGGACTGTTGCCTCAGTCAACTAACCAGCATTCCTTGGGGTCTGGCCAGCCTCAGAGAGGGTGGGTGGGTGACAGAGAGAGAAAAATGTATCTACTTAACTACACATAACAATTAGAAAGCAAATCAAAAGTAAACCATTCAATTTAAACATGGTTTTTAAACTGTTACCACAGTCACATACAATAAAGTAATTTTTGCTGTGGAAATTAATCGTTCTCTTACCTGGACCTGCTTTCAGCCTGACCAACTGTGTAGCAACGCCCATTTCATGACATGCACATAAATAAAATGGGGGTGGAACGCTGGAGCTTGCAGTAGCACCTTAGGTTTTTACAGTGTACGTCTACTGATCTCTAACAGGGACTGACAGTACTACTCCTGGGGAAATTCTGCAGGATGAGCCCCTGCAAAAAACACCAGCCCCCTTCCATCTTGACAGAGGAAGACCATGGGTGCAGATTTTGGGGGGTCCCCCCATAAACAGAGACAAAGCATGGAGGGCACAAGGGACTAGTGCCCTGCCGCCCCCCATTTCTGCCAGTGCAGATCTGCCCAGCAAGAGACATCTATGGCCTCCTGGGTCCTAGTGCCGTTCTTTGTAGTGGGAGCCTTCTTGTTTTCTGTGTGGGATTGAGAGTTTGCAGTGTGGCTGTGTGTGGGGCATGTGTGAGGGAAATAAAAGAAAGGAAGGTGAGGAAGAGGGGTGGACTAGGCTGGGGGAGGGAAATGTGGGAGTGATGCACAGATGTTGGAACTATGGGGGCAGGGGATGTTATGACACCCCCGGCTTGAAATGGTTTCCATTAGATACAGGGTTTGCACTTTGGGTCACAGACTCTCAGCATCCCCACTCTATAAACTGTTCCAGCACGCCTGAAGTAAGGAGAGCAGGAGGAGACAGGGAAGTGAAGTGGGTAGGGGAAGCAGGAGTCTGGTATGTGTCATCCCCTCAGCAGCAGCTGGGAGTCTGTTATCAAGCAGGCCCACTGAGCCCTCTCTAACAAGCTCTACCCACCTAGACCTGGACTGCATAAGCCCCTCACACCCAGACCTGCATCTTCACTTAGATACCCTGCAGACTGCCATTGCCCCTGCACTGGAACTCCGCCACCTCCCAGCGAGCCCTTGTGCATGCAGATCCCCCCCTGAGCTGCCAGCACCCAGACTGCCCCACACAGAAACCTCTCACCCGACACTGGGATCCCCCATACTAAGTTCCTCCACAATTTGAGCCTGTGGGGCTGAGCCTGTCCGCACAAAAATGGTGTACCTGATGCAGAAGGAGAGAGCCCAGCGGTGTTTCTGTGGCTGGCCTAGTCCTTGTGCTGCGTCAGGTTGAGGTGCAGCCTCACTGATGACTCCCTGCACCAGAAGAGGTGGTGGGTGGAGGATGATCTCCCACCTCAATGTAGCCAGTGGCCTGTGCTCCCCACTGCCATGCTAGAGCCACCTTTATTTACTGATAAAATTTGCATAACTTTTCAATACTGTGTGTGGATTTTTTTTTTTTTGTTGCAGAATTCCTCTCCCCTGCCCTCTGACCACATATTCAACAACTGAATGGCTACAATAAAAATCCCACCCATGTTTGACGTTGCGCCTATAAAGGTTTTGTAAGGCTGGCAGGTTTTTATTTCTAAGACAACAAACCTGGGACTCACTCAATACCACTTTGACAGTTGTTTTTCCACAGTAGCACCACTTTAAAATTTTCACATGGTCAAATTACATGGCTCTAGAACTTTCCACTTGTACTGAGCTCTATTCATCAAGAAAATTAAGCACTGTACCTGTATTTGACTTGTTTCTTGCTCCTGGGGTCTTCTGAGATTTGGGAGGGATGGGTATCTTAGGAACACTTCTGTTGCACATAGGATTTGCGATAGGCATGTGCAAAACCTTCAAATAATCAAAGTATCACATTAGGGTTTGTTTGAAGCAATTTAATTTTAAGAACATGAAGATTTATTAGTAACACTCTACCTGGCGGGCAGGTGCTGAAAAAGCATTTCCACTTTGTCCCACTACTGATACAGGGATCATCCCCACCATTCCTGGTAGAACAGGCTGGACAGGAGATGCAATTATAATGGCAGAACCTAAAAATTAATATTTTATAGAATAAAAATTAAAATATTTTTAGTAAGAAAAGAACAAATGGCTCCAGAAATCCACAGTTTTGTAAAACTCCTGTGG
The DNA here is from genome assembly GCF_033958435.1 of Carettochelys insculpta. NCBI lineage: Eukaryota > Metazoa > Chordata > Testudines > Carettochelyidae > Carettochelys > Carettochelys insculpta. Next base: position 42,298,440 of record NC_134137.1, read on the forward strand.
GCAGGTAAGGGTGAAGGGGAGGAAGCTAGTTTGCAATCAAGCTAGGAACTTTAATAATGCATTATTCACACTAGGGTAGGCAGCTTCTGCAGACCAGACCAGTGAAGAGATGGCTGTGAGTTAGTTATATTTTTGCAAACATGCATATCTACATCGATGGTTGCAAGTTAATATTAGATTTTATTACCTAGACAGGACTTACTTCATAATTGTCGTTTGGTTTGACATTTTATAACTATTTTCTAAAAAACTTTGTACTACTAACGATATAAATCACCTCTATCTTGGTATACCTGCATCTACACTAGGCCCTTTACTGTTGTCACTATTTTGATAAAAGTATCATAACCATAAGCAAAATAACTGTACTAGTGCAACCTCTGAGTGTAGGCCATGCTTAAAGAAAACATTACTGAAATATGGAACTCTCTTGAGAAAAGGAAATTATTATGACAGGTTGAATGTCTCTAATTTGGAAACTTCTCATCTGGCAACATCTGTATTCTGGCATGATTTTAGTTACCTGGATGACCACTTAAAATGGGTGTGGCCAAACTTCCTGTGGTCCCATTAAAATTATTTACAGCTGCCAGTCCTGCCTCTCAGTGTTGTTCTGTGCTGTTATTTAGCTGTAATTTACCCCTAAATAGCTTCTAAGAGGCCAGTACACAGTGGAAGTGCTGGTAATGCTGCTAGACAATAGTGACCTCCCATGGTCCGGCAAATTCTCTAGTTCAGCGCTGGTCAGGTTCCAATGGTGCTGGATGAGAGAGGGCCAAGCTGTATCATATAACTAGCTAGTCATTCAGACTCAGACAAGTACCAACTGCATGCAGGAAAATAGTTTAAAAAACAACTGTATTTTAAGGACAGTAAAAGATGCATTATCTGATTTGCTGTTGGATAAATTAGAAATATATGTCCCCAATTTTCTTATTTGAATTAAATGTGTCCTTTCTATTTCAAACTCCGCCATGAAGCCTCTATGAGTTCCATGCCAGTCCCAAGCCTGGATGAAGGAGGAGAGTTGGTCGGATGTGTGTTGATGTGCTGACCATCAAACAACAATACAAATGAAATCTGATGCCAGTACAACTAAATGATAAAACATGCCGGCGTGGGCGTCACCCGGATAAACAAGGTCTGTGATACCAATCGAGCAATCGGGGTTGGGTCAATAAGTTGGCTACCGGAAGAAAATTCATAATGGATGGTACAAATAGGAGAGGCAGACCCCACAGAGAATGGATAGATGATTTAGTAGATTGGCACGGAGCTAGTCTACAGAAACTAAGCCACTCCGCTCTGGACAGGGAAAGATGGAAGGAAACAGTGAGAGAGAAATCAGACACCAATGTGTGCTGAGCCCACAGTTATTGATGATGGTGATGATTTCTATTTCAGCCCATCATTTGTTTTATACTCGGCTTTCAGAATGAATAGTCACAGATTGGTAGCCCTATTAGTCTGTATCTTCCCAAAAAAACAGTCCTGTAGTATTTTAAAAGCTAACAAAATAATGTGCTAGGTGATGAGTTTTTGGGGGATAGACCCACTTCTTCAGGACTACTTTTTTGTTTAATTCAAAATGAATAATTCTCTTATCCCTTCCTTTCTACTGGAGAGGGAGTATAGGAAATAATCTGGGATATTTTGAGAAGAGTTTTCAAAGACCGATAATCTGACATTTGAAAATTGGGCCTAGTGAGATACAACGCCACTGCTTTATGTCAGGATGTTTTAAGGAGAATTTAATCTAGTCTTCTGGCTGTAAAAAGCAAACAATCCTTCCCAGCTTTTCCAGTTCTATAATTATCTGATATTTGCCCTAAAAAGTCAGTCACTTTTTCAAAGCAGCATACACTATAGCAGGCACAAAATAATAAATACACAAATACACTTCAAGTTGTTAAAATTCCTAGTTAGATTGAAGTGGTAGATAAGCTAAGTCTTAGATATCACTTTACTTTTAACACACTTAGGAGGATAAACGAAAAAGTAAATATGTAAATATTCAGTGAGTTCTTTTAAGCACGTTACCTTGTGGAAAGTTTGGAGATACGGTCTGACTCATCGTAAACATGTTTGACCTAGGAGGAGTCTGTAGCTGCTGTGCTGGTGGAGCCTGGCCAGCAAGTGACACAGAATTGCCAGGCAACACAACTACATTAGATGGTGTTACAGCAGTGCCCAATGTGGTTGGATCAGTCACACATGTAGCTATATAAAGGTTATTTGAATTGCCAAAAGCTGTGCTCGTTGCTGGCGTCAACTGTATAAATCCTGCATCCTTGGAGAGATTCGATGCACCAGCGACTGAAAAAACAGTGCATTCTTCATTCTGCATATTAGCTGAACTCACAATGGGGTCTTTAGATCTGAGCACAAGAAGATTCTGCTCTGCAGATGCTGAATCCCCAGCTCTTTCAGTCTCTTCTGAAGTGACACTTTTGGATAACCCCGTAGTTTTAGCTGGAGAAGACAGTATTATAGTTGGCAAATTTTCTCCAGTGATGCTGGAAACTGCATTGTTTAACTCAGTGTCAGATGACATCAATGGGTCATCACTGATAATGATTTTGAGGGACACTATACTGGAAGGATCTACATCCACAGGCTGACTACTGGAAGAATCATCACCAATACTTCTGAACTCACTGCTAGATTCTCCTGTCATGCATGCAGTTTCTAGTGGAGGGGAACGGCATGCTTCAGATACAGCGGGATTACTTTCAGTGGATACTACAGAAATTTCTGTACATCCATCGTCACCCGAAGAGAAAAATATTGTCTCAGCACCCGTTTCTGTAGAAGATGAAGGTTCTTGCATTTCCATTTGTGTTCTCTCAAAGTCTGACGACCCCAAATGGAGACTTACATCTTTTGTAGAAGGCTTATTAAGTGCAAGCTGGTCACCTGGCTGAGGTATGTTGGAAGGATCTACAACTTCAAGCTGCAATTGTGCTCCTGTTGGATCTGCTATATTTACAGATCTTTCAACACAATCCAATAGCATTTTATCAAGGTCTTGACAGTTAGAATGGTGGTTAGAATTTTGCTGTAAAGCAACAGACAACATGGGTGTTTCTTTTGTTACAACCTGATCATTTTCACCTGACTCTCCAGACTGACTACAGCTGGATGCATTACTATTTTTAAGCACCACACTGTGACCAGGGCTCTTCTGAGAGGGACTTGTATTTGTTCTTTCAGATAAAGAAGTATCCGGTGACAAATGATGCTCACTTGTTCCAGGATATGTTCCATTGTCAACAGTTACAGGGTCTTTGTCAAGGGAAGCCAAGGAACTCTGTGGAATTTCAGAACGATCATACTCCAGATGGGGTGTATTTAAACTATTATGATTTAGTGCATTTGTTTCAGTGTCCATAGCTGTTTGATTTTTTGCTACTAATTCAGCTGAGATTTTATTACTGTAAGATTCCACACAGTGTTTGTTTTGGTCAACACCAGAATTCTGTCTTTGGTTAGAGTCAATCAAATCAGGCACAGATTCAAAGGGGATTTGAAGCTCACCAATTTGTTCATCAGTTACTGTTTGAAAGTTATGAGTCTGTATATTGTGTTTACTACTTCCATGAGATTGTTCACAAGTTACGCTTTTCTTAGTGCTATCATCACCACCATTGCTGTTCTTCAAGGTGCATGATGCTACTTCTGAATGATAATCTGTACAGGTTTGTGCCTCTCTGGAATGATCACCTGCAAAATAGCAGTTAGGCCGTTTCAACATTTCTGTAAATTTTATTATTGCAGCAAATTATGCTCTTATTAGGTGTTAACTGTCCATTAGTTGCTGCAAAGACAAATAGTTTCATAACTGATTTACTAAAAGTAATATTTACAGGATAATTCTTGGGCAACAAAAACAATTATGTCCAGTTTGCAGTATTTTTAAACTGACCCAACTTTCTGGGCACTTATTCCCTGCCTTTCTTCCTTACCCATGCAATGTACTTTATCCTCTTTCCCAATTTTAAAATGGATTAGAAATCATATGAAACATGAAAGGTGGGAAATCAGGAGGTCAAATGTTCAATTTGCATAAACATTTCATTTCGTTCCTTGGGTGTAAGTGTCTGTCTCACAGCCAAGCCCCAGGCAAATTTAATTCCTTTTGTTGACTTGTCCTGCACAGCAGCTTGAATGTTATCTGATAGCACTCTGCTGAATGGAAGATGTATAAGATACATTCAGCAGCAGGTGAATGCTACGTTGAGCATGATAACAGGCCATTAAGTATCACTTTCTATCCACACACAGAAGGAATTATACTATGAATTTTTAATTAAATTCTGTTCAGAATTATTACTTATCTGTATCATGAAGTATCCTGAACTTGTGAGCTACAAAGTTGCTTTTAACTAAGTTAAATGTTTTGTTTGAAAAATAAGACAAATTTAGAAGTACAATGATTTCATTCCACCTCTCTCATTTGTGTTGCAAGTATCCCAACTGCCCTGATTTAGATGTTATATCTGGTAACACTACAGGTTTACAAGCTGGAGTTAGAAGAGTGACCTAGGCTTGCTGTGTATCAGGTAGGTAAGTTGACGGCAGATATGCAATTCTAGCTATGCCAATAGCACAGATAGAACTGACTTATCTATAATCAACTTTCCTGGCCACCCTCACAGAGGGAGGCTGATGGGAGAAACTCTCCTATCAACCTCCCTTACTCCTCACGATACTGAGGAGTGCAGGAATCAACTGCCCACCCCAGACAGTTCGATTTCACATGTCCTTGCTAGACACACGATCTCAAACCCCAGAAGATCGACCCTGACCAGATGAATCTTACACATAGTGAAGACCTACCCTAAGTCTCTACATTCCCTAGAGACAGAGACCAAGTGGTATTTCAGGGGACAGCTAGACTAAACCTTAATGAACAGATTGCTGAACCACTGTATTACAGAATGGGGGAAAAGACTTCCAAGGCTAGATATTATACTGCAGTTTCTCCTATGGAACTACGGTGCTCACATAACAAGTGGGAGCTTTTTTGTTTTATATGGGAAGAGAGTTTTGCAAGCACACATTTCAATTTACAATGCAGGAGTGACTGGTGCACCCATATCAACTGCCAGTTTCAACAAGGCTCTGCAGAGGTGCAGAACTGGGAAGAGGGTCATTTATTAAACTATATAGCCATGATTGTGCATGAGTTTTGTAACAGAATAAAACTGATACTGGAACACATTTTATAGATATGAATACACTTACTAGCTTCATGTGTTTCTAAAGATGTTTCAATTGTTTCCAGATTATCTTCATCCACCAAGATTGTACTTTCTACTCCAGTCTGATTGGACATGGCTGGAGGTGCATTTTTATTACTCTTGTTTTTACCTATGTCAAATTAAAGCAATACAAAATTTAAATAGGCATTTCTGTTGCAAAGGTTTAAAAATTTTCTGATTTAAGAGAAAATGAGCACAGTTTAAATAAAAATGTGCACATGTTCAGTATATGAGGGCACAAAGAAGAACTATTCACTGATCCTCACTAGAGATGCATCAATAATCTCTGAGGTTAGAACAAGGAGCAATGGGCTTGAAGTGAAGCAAGGAAGGTTTAGGTTGGACAATAAGAAAAACTTCCTTGAAATAAACTGCCCTTGGAGGTTAAGGAATCTCCACCACTGGAGATTTTTACGAGTTAGACAGACATACACTTGTCAGGGACAGTCTAGATGGTGCTTAGTCCTACCAGGAGTGCAGGGGACTGAACTTGACCTCTCAAGGGTCTTTCCATTCAGTCCTATGATTCTATAATCATTTCCATTTTTACCAAGAGCATTCCTGGAATCGTACTGATCAGACCTAAGAAAAATCTCCATTTGAATACAAAACAAAACAGCAAAAGAAACATTACCTACATCGTCTTGTCAATAGAAAGCTAAAACGAGGACAGATGTGTAACCAGTGACATACTACATACACATAATATTTACTTGAAATATTTGAAAGTGATCCACACAAAATCCAAAGAGCTCTTAAAATAACTAATTAGATTTGGGGGGAGTAACAATAAAAATCCACTTCTCCCAGTTTTCAGAGGTATTCTGCTGAATCAATTTTGCTTTTCAAGTCAAGTTTGGAGTGCATGATCATTCTAGCCCGTCCTTTAAACAGTGCTCAGATGTGTAAACCCTCACCTACCAGGTTCAAAAAGATCAAAGAGTGCCTGAAAAGCTGGGTCTGATTCTGTCTGTTCCAGGATGTCCTGTATTGCTTCTTCTGACATGTGGATTTCACTCTAGGAAAGAAAAAAAAGGCAGGGGGGCAGGGGGAAGGCAATGCCTCAGAGAACTGATTTATATAGTCATTTACTCAGAGATATCTTTGAGTCCGAGATGAAAAGTATCAAATTTGTAATCTGGTATTAAAGTCATTTACATACTAATTAATTTACAATAAAAAAAGACAATAGGAAGCCACGAGAGGTAATCCTGGGGGAACTTTGTCTCAATGTGGGGTGCAGAATTCTTATTTTCCACAGCTTTCTTGGCTCCTCCCTACAGGAGGTCAGGGTGAAAGGGGCTCAGTGAAATCTGTGGGGATCATATGCCCTTTCCCTGCAGTTTGGGCACATCTGCTCAGAGCAGCCCACTGAAGAGTAAAGAGCAAAGTCACTGTGGTGGGGGGAGAAGGGAGAATGGAGACACTAAGACAGTGGGGCTGGCCTGCCTTGCGAACCACTGAATGACACTCACTGGGTATGTCTACACTTGCATTTCTCTTTCGAAAGAGGCACGCAAATTAGGCAAATCAAAAATGCAAACGAGGTATAAATTTGTGCATTCAATATGCAAACAAGGTGTTGAATGTGGAAATTTATACCTCATTTGCATTTTCGATTTGCCTAATTTGCATGCCTCTTTCGAAAGAGGAATTCAAGTGTAGACACACCCACTCTGTCCCCCTCACTCACTGTTGCTGCTTCCCAGATTTGGAGGTGAATGGCTGTTTGAACCAGGTAACGTCCCTGAGGCAGATCAGAAATACTATGTGCTTTTTCCCTTTCTTCTTTATTGTGCCAGAGAGGCACAATGGAGTCAGATTACTGCTCAGGATCTCCTTTATTTACCCATTTAAAATAAAAAATGCACTCTTCCAGCCTCTCCTCAACACAAGAGCAGTGCATCATCAAGCAATCATTATCTATGCATGAGAAAACACAATGCTTACAGCATGCCAACCTATATGGTAGATGGGGGGAGGGAAGGTGGAAGGAGGAAAAACCAGTGGTGAATCAACCCTTCTAGAATTCTGTTTTGTCCCAGTAACAGAAAAGGAACATATCTAATTCAGCTGGTAATGGGGCATAAGGTCGTCGTCATCATCATCATCAACCATGGGCTCAGCATCCATTGGTGTCTGATGCCTCTCTCACTATTTCCTTCCATATTTCCCAGTCCAGTGCAGAGTGAATTAGTTTCTGTAGACTAGCTCTGCACCAATCTACTATACCATATAGCAAAATGTTAGATAAGACTAGATATGTAGGCAGTCTGTATGTTGTTTTTAATTCCTTTCTCTGTTTTGTTCCAACTCAAAATAAAAAGGACAGTTGCAAGGAGACTTGTAAACGTAACTGGTCTGGTCACAGGTTCTCAAAGGGAGGGGTTCATGGAGAATGAAACCCAGTTGAACCTACAGCTGAAAGCTGGTGGCTACACATAAGACAGTGACCCACCTCCTGGCCTAGGAGTCAAATAATTGCAAAATTTCTTCTTGAGACAGTGAAGGGCCAGAGGCAGACTACAGAGGAGGGTGAACTCAGATAAACCAAAAAGGGGCCAGGGCTGCATTTAGGGTTATCACCAGGACGCTTACTCAACTGACAACCTTGTAGCTTTGATAAAATAAATATGAAACCAGCACCAACTTCAAAGCAAGGTATTTATACCAGATTTTAGCAGGATCCCACTGTGTATATGCCATCTAACATAGGGTATCTACACATAGCAGCTGTGCCTTTACCAATTCAAATGTAAAATATTGTGAGTCTACCTGAAGTCCGAAGATTTCATCAATTGAGGACTCGTGTTCTGCAGGACCACTGTCTGCCTGTTTCGGAGTCTGAGCAACACTGCCTTCACTGCAACACAGTTAAAACCAGTTAGTATAGAATTCAGAAGTAATAGAGATACACAAAATCAGGATATTTCATACATAAGTATATTACCTGCCCAAAAATTTGTTAATGTTTTCTGCAAGCTTCTCCTGAAGAGATTTGTTGCTCAATATTTTCTCTCTGGCGTTTTCAATGACCAATTGCTACAAAACAGTTTTAAAGAGGTCAAAATTATTTTTATAATTGAAAAGAAACGTAAGTCAGATTTATGCTCAGGACACTAAGTTTCAATATAGAGAAAAGACTTATAATAATGAGCAAGTTGATCACAACCACTACTGTACCAGATATCTTAGTGAGAAGGATCCTAGCAGCCCACACTCTCCCATGCTTAACTCCCTCCTCTAGAGACAACAGCATCAGAGTAACCACTGGAGTTTCTCTACAGAGACATCTGTTCTGTTTTTCATGGTAGACACCACCTGTTGCCCACACAAACTCACCTTTGAGAAAACGGGTTTACCTCCTTGGCCATCTAACATCATATGCTGCCAGGAGACACCCAGATATATGCCTACATCACAAGTGTAGCATTTACCACATCCAGGTGTGAATGACTAACCACTAATTGACAAAGATCTGTCCCAGACATTGTCCCGTCTCGCCCAGAAAGGAAGGATTTAAGATAGATTGATGACTGAAACCTTAGTGTCAGAGTGGGAACCTACTTTAATTTTTATGGTGGCTACTGCTATAATTAATTTAAGAGAAAGCTGTTTGGGGTCAGAACCAAAACTCTGATTGTAGTTCCTATTTTTAACCTTATATCAAATTCTGTCATTTATGGAAGATACTTACTTTTACGAGATCCAGTCAAACAGAAGAACTAAACATTCCTTTAATATGTTGCTTAAAGGCAGAAGATTCAGTGCTTTGGACCTCAAATGTAAGATTGATGATATTTAAATCCTAGATGACTAAAGTAATTTAACTTGGGTCAACATGCACTTACCTACCTAGTCAGTATTGGATTCTTTGAAAGTATGGCAATATTCTTTGAAAGAATATTAGTTCTGCTACAGAAAAACTAGCACTTTTTAAGTTGGAAGAACAAGGACAGAGTACTCCTAGAAATCCTTAAAATGAAACTGAGGTGTTTTATTTTTTATACTCACAGGAAAATTGCCATCTATGAGTTCTTGGAGGGGTTCACTTTCTTCTTCCATCACCACCACACTGGAGTCCTGAAAACTTCTACTTCCTGAATGAGGTCCAGGTGATGCAATACTTTTCTTCTTCTGAGATTCACTGAAACATTTTTGGAAGTTTATGCCATATAATATAAAAATGCATTCACTGCACACAACCATGCAAAAATGTCCTGTCCACAAGAGGTTACTGACTCATGCTTTAAAAAAATTCTTCCAGCAGAAAATTTTAACTAATGAAAACTGAATTGCATATTTGTAATGACAAAACAAAATTTTAATCATGTTATCTTTGTGTAGTCAACTTTCTGTCTTATGTTAAACAAGATACCATATAATTAATCTAGCATGTCAGGTCAATTATCAATCAAGCACATAAATAAATGAGGCGAATGAGCAGCATAAAGACAAATTAACTTTAGTATCCACAAATACAAGGTAGTGCATGTTGGAGGAGAAAAAAATTCAACTTCTTTGTACACTTTAAAGTTTTAAATTAACTGTATCATTTCAAAAAAGGGACCTGGGCATCACTGTTGACAGCTCAATGAGCTTCTCTGGTAAAAACAGCAAACAAGATGTTAGGTTACATAAGGAATTAGACAAGAGAGTTCTACAGAGTACATTCTAATATCTGTATTTAAACCAATGCTGCAACCACACCTGGGAACACTGTGTGCGCTGCTTTGATCACCACCCCTTCTCTCAAATGATAATATAGAACTACAATGGGTTCAGAGAAGAGTGACGAGGATAATCAAGATTCTAGAAAAAAATCTCATACAAATAGAGACAGAGAATCCTGGGATTCTTTATCTCAGGCTATGTCTGCTTTAAAATATAAATTCTATTTTATTAAATTTGATTTCATAATGCTAGGTTTTATAAATTTGATTTTGATTATCTCCACCTCCCCACAAAGTCAAGTTAGTGCTGCCTCAATGAACTGCCAAACATCAGCTGTTGCAGCAGTGCATTGTGGGAACCTATCCCACAGTTCCTCAGCCACATAGCATTCTGGGTTTTTTTGCTGGTGCAGTATGGGAAAAAAGTGCCCCACAAGTGGTTGTGGGTATGTGATGTCATCTTTGCACATTGTACTGCCCTCACTCCCCCCCGAAGAGAGCAAATGGCCATTTTTTTGGAAGGAAAGAAAGAAAAGTAGGGAATCCCAGACAAAAGAAACCCAAACAGGTTGGGTTCAGAAGGTGAGAGAACCACGTAAACTGGTTGCTCAGCTGCTTTCCCCTATAGAAAGAACACCTTTAGACATGACTTTTTGCCTAATCAGTCAACTTGCATGGCAGGCAGGGACCTGTCATACCAACATACCAGAATGACTCTGTGTCCTAGGATCATCCAGGTGACTGTGCAATCTCAGCTGGTCCCCAGCCACTTCCTCCCCCCACACCTTCAAACCAGAAACACTCTCCCTGAAAACATTACAGGAACAGATTATTGCTTGTGATATCCAGCACCCCCTGTTGAAAACAGACAGACAAAGGAATTTTCACACCATTTTTCCAAAGCCTGCCTCTGACTCAGGCTGCTTGCTGGAGTGCAACACAGTGATGAGAGACACCATCGACTACAGTATTTCTAGGCCAATCTGCCTGAAGTACAGTAGGATAATAGCAAAGTTGAGGAAAGAGTAGGATAGTAAAGTTGAAGAAAGTGCAAACCGTAACAACTAAAGCTAACCCCCTCAGGCAGGGGAAAAGCCTGCTGCAGCTTCCCATGCTCATGAATGGAAAGCAAAGAGTTTGTGGTGCACTGAGAAAGGATTTTGGGCTTCCCACTTCACTACACAGACTTGTCCAACATGGGGCATGGAACTTGTCAGAAGTTATTTGGGAAATCTGTGCCCAGGGATCACCCAGGTGACCATGCGATCTCAACTGGCCCCCGCCACTTCTCCCCAACCTGGTACTACCCCTGCCTGGGCAGAATGGTATGACTTCTATGTAATACGCCAAATAGCATGCCAGGCTGGGGACTGTCATACCGCCCTGAGATCACCCAGTGACCATGACTGTGCCATCTCAACTGGCCTCCCAGCCACTTTCCTCCCCTTGTGAGCACCCGTGCCTGGGCATAAAGGTACAACTTCTACCAGAAACATCCCCTCTGAAAATAGCACAGGAACACATTACAACCGGCCCCCGCGCATTCAATAAGGGATGTCATGAGGGAAACTGGTTAAAGAGCCAGTTGACAGGGTCCCTTCAGAGGTGCCAGCCCCAAATGACAATGACTGCACATCCCCCGTACCCCACATTCTATGAGGGCTGTGCTAGGGGTGGTGGTTGAAGGGCCAGTTGAGACACTCCCCCTTTGGCAATAAACATCCCTTGAAACTTTTGCTGGGGGTGGGGAGACTTCCCCCTTCAGCAACAGGCAGCCCCTAAAATCTTTGCTGGGAGGTAAAGGAGGGGCAGGAGACAACTCCCAACACCAGCCTGCCCCTGAAAACCTTTCCCGCCTTTGGAGCCTTAACTGAGTGCAAGCCAGGAAATGGTTCTGTCCTGCAGCATGGTCTGTACTGCTCTGAAGGCATGTGATTTTATTGGGCCGGGGGCCAGCCACATGATGTAGTTGGGCAGTAGATAGACACTGACTTCATGGCACCTGTGGGGGAGGTGGGGACTGGCCCTATACAAATGTGAACTGCAGAAAAGAAATTTCTCAACCTCTCATACAAGCATGACCCCACATCCAAGCCGCCACATGGTGTGGTGAGGTGGGGAGCTGGCACCAATGCAGAAAAAAAAATCTCAAACTCTCCTGTTATAGTCTGTGCAGAGAAGACGCCACCACCCCCTGCTGGGGCTATTTTGTTCCATGGGTAGATGCGAACATGGTGATGATAAAGAAATGAATTCAAAATGAGCCCAGGCGCCCACTTCAATTTCCCAGGTTCTTTTAGTGCCGAATTCAAATTCATAGGCTTCCTGTTACTGACTTCCTGCGCACCTGGAGAGCAGCTGAGATGGAAGCAGCCAGAGCAGACAACTGTGGGGCATTGTGGAATACATACAGGACACCTCTGGATGCTAACAAAGTTGATTTAAAGAAATGCCGTTTCCACATTAGCATTAATTTGACCTTTTTAAATTAAACTTAGCGCTACGCCAACTTGCTTTGTGGGTGTAATATCAAATTTAGCACTCCCTAAAAATCCACCTAATAGTATTCACAGTGAAGACAGTGACATTGTAAAAATCGAGCTAACAGCTAGTGTAGACATAGCCTCAGAAACGAAACATGAGGAACACAGAAAAATACTGAATTACGCAGAAAAGGAAAACTGAGAATTCTGTTCCCCCATCTCAAATCACAAGTACAAGAGGCCATTTCAATCAAATTAAAAGAGTGGGAAATACAAAACCAATAAAAGGAAACACTTCCACATATTTAACTAAACTGTGGAACTCATTCCCACAGGAATCTAAGGCCAAAAGCTTTTCCAAGTTAAAAAAATGGATTGGATATTAATATGGCCATCCATTTATCCTAATTAATGCTAACATATATTGAAAAGTATATTAAACCTCAACCTTGCAAGATATAAGCTTACTTTTCTCATTTCTAAGATCAGAATGAGATCTATGTGGTGGGAAGGAAGGCAAATTTCACTTCCTCTATCCACTGCAAGCTTGCTATACCTACATATGAATCATCTAGCACTGATTAGTGTTATAATAATATATGGAGATACACCTCTCTCACTGAACTGGAAGAGACCTTCAGAGGTCATTGAGTCCACTCACCTGCCCTCAGACCAGGACCTATAACCATCCCTGACAGATTTATTTTTTTAAACTCTATTTGCCCCAGATACTTAAGAGGCCCCCTCAATGACTGAACTCACAACCCTGGGTTTAGCAGGACCACGCACAAGCCACTGAGCTATCCTTCCCCCCACCCATTAGGGTATGTCTACACAGAAAAGTTATTTTGAAATAATGGCCACTATTTTGAAATAACTTCGTGAGCATCTACACAATGCAACCACTATTTTGAAATAATTTTGAACGAGCAGATGCCTTATTTTGAAATTGGTAAATCTCCTGGAATAGCTTATTTCAAACACACGCAGCTGTGTAGACATAGCCTTAGAGACAAGACCACATGGAGCCTGGATCTGATCCAGTATTACATTTTGTTTCAAAGACCCTCATGTTCAAGACAAGGATGTTGTACAAATTCTAAACAATTTATTATAAAAGAAGCATTCACCTTTTTCGTCTTCCTGGAGATAGCAAGCTTGAATAAAATTTTCGTTCTTGAGGTCCAGGAACTAGAATATGTATAGCATCTTCTGCTTTAAATAAAAGAATATGGGTGACACCAACCAACCTAAGGAAGCTTCTTAAAGTGCTACAGGAATCTGGGATTACATATTAATACCCTTATCAACACGTGGTCTCCAAACCCTACCCCTCCTGTGAATATATTACACGTATCGCCGTACAAAGCATAGTATTCTATTTACAAAATCCTCAAAAAAAAATAATCCAGATATGATTCCCATTGCTAATCTTCTTTTCTGGGAATGTTAGATACATGAAGAAGGAACTGAATACAAACTATTTTATGCCTCTGTGAGCCAGCAACACACATGGGGCCGTAGGTAGTATGCAAATTTAAAAACAAAACAAAAACAAAACAACGTCTTCCCTCCTTTGTGCACATCCTCTTTTGTGTAATGTTTGACTTGGTCCGGACACAGTAAGAATCTGCAAAGTAAGAATTTCTCAGAGAAAGCTACTTTCTTTGAGAAAGATGAACATTACACATTATAAAATAATTCAAATCCCTATAGATATATTGAATAAAAAATAACCAGCCACAAATTTAACTTACTGGTGACGTTATTTTCCTGTGGTTGTGACTGGTGTGCAAACAAAGTATTCAATCTTGTCTGTGACACATTTTGATTTACTATTGGTCTCTGAATAATCTGCGTAGTCGCCATACAAGAGGAATTAAGTTGTCCGGACTGGTGAGCTACAGACAACAATCCTGAGGCTGGAGCCGCTGACTGAAGCATTCTCTGCCTTTTCATATCTGCAATTCCACTTCTTGTACGTGCTGAGGAAAGTGAAGGTTTACAGTGAGCTCCATTACTGGATATTGTCAAGAGGCAGTTCATTTTCCAGGTAACATCACTGCTTGAAGATGTAACTGTGGGAACCCCAAAAGACCCAACTACTCTTTTCACACATGAATGCAGCAGGAAGACAAGAAATGGGGCTTGATAGTACACAGTACCTTCTGCAACAGACTGTCTGTACACAGTTATTCTATGGCTTTAACTATGGCAGTTTGAAATCAGTATAGTAAAAGCAGTACAGTTAACTAATGCAGGCACAGTTAAGCTAATATAAAAGGTGTTTATATCAGTGTAATTTATTCTTTTAAGTTTCTAGGCATCTTTATTGCAGCACAACTGCACAGAGGCAGCACTAATTTGACTGTACTAGTAACCCCCTCATCCCAAATCTCTAACATAAATAGTGAAACTGGTACATACACTGTATGTAAACCAAGCCTGATAAACTTAAGCTATAGGACAGGGTGCACAAAGTATGGGGAGGCCTCGCTGCAGGAGCGTGAAATTTTATAAGGGGAGCAATAGCACCATCGACAGTTAGGTCTCAGGCTCCATCTCATAAAAATGTTGGAATATGTTACCATTTCTATGTGTACTCACACTTATATACAGATTAATAAAGTTTTTACATTCTACATACCTATTTTCTTACACACACTGAAAGGGTGGTTTTTTCATATGAACATAGTCAAAATTTTCATTGGTTTGAATTATATTAGACGGGGGGGCACGGCTAATTGCAGGGACGAAAAGTGGGACCTGATGCAAAAAGTTTGCTCACCCTTGCTATAGGATATTCTCAGCACAATAAACCTCATAACTGTGTCCAACATAAGCAATGGGATTGAGAGATTCATGAGCAAACTACACCTGCATTTAAAATTTACTTTTCTCACAAATGTTTCTGAGTAAAGACTTTAAGACATGGAATTTATTCTCGTTAGTGTGAAAACAAAATAACTTTCCCTTTCTTGCTTCTCTAGTCAGTATTGCCACGATCACTACTAGTATACAGCAATTCCTTTTTCCACCCTTCTAAACAAGTTATCTGCTTCTATTGTTTTACCACTTTCTAGTGAGACTAGATTGCAACTGGATTGGTCATGTTTTCAGTTACTTTTGACCCATTCATTAAATAAGCTTAAGAGAGTAGAAAATAAAGATCTAGTTGTAAGGAATGAGTACAAAAACTACCAAACCACAAGGCAGGCCTCAATCAAAACCAGCTCTGAACTTGAACCCCATTTATTACGTACATATGGTTCGGTTAGATACCTACTCCTTTGATTAGCAGAAAATCCTGCAGAATTCTGCATACTCCTACAATATAAAATAAAGCAATCAAAATACATGCAAAATACATTAGGGACACCCTAAATATAAGAAGGGTCATTCTATAGTTATGCATTTACTAGTTTATGTGCTAGTCATGTACTGGTATGGCAATGTTTCTGGATGCAGCACGGATTTGTTGAAATAATTAACGTAACTAAATTCTTTAAGTGGCATTGACTATCAAATTAGGCTGAATTTTGGACCTGATAACCACAGCAACTACAGTACAATGTTATGTGGCCATATCTATACAGGCCAAGGAAAGCACACTAGCACCTACCTATCTGGTTTCTCTGGCTAGCATAGATTGAGCGACCAGTTCTGAGATTCCCACCCAAACACTCAGTGTAAAATGCAGATTCTTCCCTCCCACAAGTTCACAGAGAAAAATAAACATAAAAAATATCCCAATTATCCTTAATCAGTGTGTGTAGACAGCCTGGTCATAAAATGTAAAAATGAAGTCAAAGAAAGCTAGGAGGTAGTAATTTACTTTAAAGAAAATATTCCGTTCCCGATTTCAATATTACAAACTACCTGATCTGAGAAAGAGTGTAGTCTAACTTCTTCCACAAAGATGACATAATGGCTGGAACTTCATTTGTAGTTTCTTTTAAAAAAAAACATGAACACATTCATCATGTTGCCCATTCTTCAGAGCTAGAACAGTAGCTTGAAAGACGATGTATTGGAAAACTAGTGTAATACAATCAAGAGGTAAATACTAGGGTAATTTTTTAAGAAGTGCCTAAGCGACTCATTGTCAAAAGTGAATTAGGCATTGCAAGTCTCTACGATTTAGGTTCAAGTGCTTCTGTCACTTCTAATTAAATTTATGCCCTTAAGTTGCTCATATATGTTTGAAAAATGTGTATTTATAGCCTTTTGCTGCAATCACTAAGGCTATGGCCACACGAGCCCCTCCTTTCAGAGGGGCTATGGTAATGTGGCACTTCAGGAGATGCTAATGAGGCACTGCCATGAATATGCAGCGCCTCATTAGCAAAATGGTGGCTGTGTGTGCTTTGAAACTGCTGGTTTTGAAATGCACGCCACCCAATGGGAAGAATAGGCTTTCGAAATCAGGGATCATTCCGAAAGACTCCCTCCCCCCTCACCCGCCGGCCCAGCTACACAGGCGGCATGCATGTCGAAGCCGGCAGTTTTGAAGCACACATGGTCGTCATTATGATAATATGTTCATTAGCATATCCCGAAGTGCCACATTACCATAGCCCCTCTGAAAGGGAGGGCTAGTGTGGCCACAGCTTAATTGTTTTGAGAAATCACTGATGGAAGTTAAGAATAGATTTGGGGAGCACACAATCTTTAAAAAACAAATGCAAATAAGGAAGAATCTCCAAGCAGGTCAGATTACATCAAAGACTAAAATAACAAACGAGACTCTCATGTGTAGTAGGTCCAAGTTGGAAGTCTTGAGTCCTTGGAGTTTCAAGTAACTTTAAATGAGAGCTGTGGGTACTAAACAGCTCTCAACATCAAGTGCATACATAATATCTTTTTAAATTCCATACTACGTTATATACCTTCCTCACGCCCACTTTATTAGCTGAAGTTTAATGCCAGAGATCACATCACCTTTCACAGACTTAGATGAACCTCTTTATAATGTTCTTTAAGATGACAAGTAAATGTTATTTTGCAGCAATCAAATTTGTGCCTTATAGCTATTTTTTTTAATTAAACATAAATAAGTGAGGAAAACATTACAAATATATTCAAGACACAGCATTTCTTCAGAGATCTACAGTCATACATTTAACTACACTGTACTCCACTCAAATCTCACAAACCACCAAAGTCTAGTCACTTGCACAGACCTCAGTGATGAGCCAAACCAGATGGAAAAAGAAACCTTCATGAGTTCCTTTCTTTAAAAACAAAACAGAACAGTTGCACTTTACTCTTTTCTACCCATACAAAATGTTAATAATTAATTTTGAATGTTTTAAAAGATGGCTTAAATTAAGACAGGGAAGTCAAATTTCATACACACAGCAAGTATATACTGTGTATAACCCTACAGTACAACTCTACAGTCATGAGCCTATGTTTACTGTATGCCTAATGAACACTTCTATGAAGAGTTATATTAAAGATTCTGTTCAAAGTTACAGTGAGAAAGCATACACACTACTATTAACTACAGTAAGAGATATCTTGTTATACAAATTCTGATCAAATTAACAATTGTTTGTGTTGTCGCAGAACCTTAAGTTCCCAACATTGAGTGGGGATTGTGCTAGATCCAGAAAAAAATACTGTCTCTAAAGAGTTTACAATCTAAATATATAAATGAAGTAAAGTGCTGTACAGCAGATGTTTGACCCTCAATGCTTACCTTTTGTTTTCATGGCTACATATTCATTGAGAATAGTTGTCAAATTTTTTCCAAACAAAGACTGAAAGACAAAAATCAATGTTAAAGAATCTTCAGCACAGAAACTGTGAAAAAGCCTAAATCCTAGAAACTCAGTTATTGTAAAAGTCTCAGAAGCGTAGCCATGTTAATCTGTAACTTCATGAGTAACAAGCCGTACTGTGGCACCTTACAGACGAACAAATTTATTAGGTCATGAGTTTTCATGGGTAAAACACATTGTAGTTCTTTAGGAGCCTGTAGACCTGGACACGAATAGATGTGGATTACCCTGCTTATGCTGCTCTCTCAAGGATGCCAAAAGAACATTCAGGAGACAAAATGCATTTCTCAACCATAACAGATATTTTCAAAAGTGTACAGCCTACTGCAAAGAAGCCATTCCAGCCATCAATTTGCTCTTGTTATTCTGAGACAATAGAGTTAAAGGGAAGAGAAAGCTAGGCAGTGTCATTTTGGTTCTTAGAAAATAACTGCAATGTGCTAGCAAGCAAAGGCCATCATCCTGAGGCGGTACAACATGTTGCTAAGAGGACAGACATTTCAGCATAGTGGCTTCTAAAAGGGAGAGGCTTTAATAATTTTACAGCAAACAATCTGTACCATTATATGATGATTTTAGATGACACAGGGATTTTCAAATTACAACTGTCCTTAGTTTCAGCATCATGTCTTGCTTGATATTGGTTATCACCAGACCCCTCTGATACTTATTAAAAGCGCCCTTGAATTCTAAAGCATGTGAATTCTAATGATATTTTGGTCTGATGGAATTTCCTAACATCACTTGCGTTTAGAAACAGAAAAAAATATCGCCAAGTAAAATAATCTATGCATTTTCCATCCTGAAAATTATAAAATAAAAGAATATTTCATTATAATTTACTTGATTAGCTCAAATACTTTTTGTTCCCTTTAATTTAGCTAATTCTTACTGGCCACAGCTGATTCCAGACCTGAAATTCAGACAGCCCAGTAGGCTACTAGCAACATGACCAATTAGCAGCTTCTAACAAGTAAAAGTTTTAAGCCCTTTTTTGAGTTGGTGAGTCAGAAACATGGATCTCACAAGGAAAAGATTTCCACCGACCTAGCATATTGCAGGCCAGGACTCAAGATTCATAGTTATCAAATGGTGTACAGGTTGAACCTTTCTAGTCCAGTGTCAAGGTCACTACTGCCTAGCAGCATTACCAACACTTCCATTACTTACTGGGCTCTTGGAAGACATTTAGGAGTAAATTACAGCTAAATAACAGCACTGAACACTGAGAGCCAGGACTGGTAGCTGTAAAAAAAGCTATCAAACCACAGAAAACTTGGCTGCAGCCATGGTAAGTGCTCTTCCACCTAACTAAAATTATGCTGGATTACGGATGTTGTTGGATGAGTGTCGGGCAAGAGAGGTTCAACCTGTATTAGAAAAATAGAATGCAAGTTGTATGTAGGTGCTAATGTGAATATCAAAGTTACACATACAACAATAAAAGCCATGCAATTCGGAATGCTAGCCAAAACCTGATTTCGAGTGCATAAGAAAGAACAGCCATGGAAGTAAGAGAGTTAAAATCTAATTATAGTTATCTGCACAGTTAATAAATAATGAGCCACAAACTTTTAGACAAATTACACATCAGCTGGAATAGACAAAGGTAGTAAGTGAGGAAACCACTATAGCTGTCAAATTGGAAAAGACTCAGTGAATTAACGTGACTGCTAGTTTTGCTGGTAAGTATACACAAATTTGAGATTTTTACATGAAACTGATTCATCTAACTCAAGTTACTATCTGTGTGAAACAGACTTTAATTAAGTGCTACATCTATGCCATACAAATATTGTCTTACTCATAATGCATATACTTTAACTGTAACAACCCTGTAAATCAATGTAGCTGCTTGCAATACTTTACCAAAAGTAACCCACTTGCTCTCACCTACAAAGCTGACCGAATTAAACCTTCTCACTATCATCTGCATAAAGGGGTCCTTGGTATACATCTTCCCCTTATCCATTGTTTTGTGCACCCATGGCTCACCAACAGGGGAACATGTTCTGATTCCCATGCAGTCCAATCCACATACCAGTCATTTGCAACTTTCTTGTACTGTACTTGCTACCCCATTCGCATCACTTTTCTGTGGGTATTTATAGCGCATCAGTGGCCAATGCCCACAAACCTACCCAGTGCCTCCTGTCCGCCAGTGGCTCATACCAGCTCCTCTTCCTCCTCCTCAGTGCTTTCTGCCTGCCACAATCAGCTGTTTAGTAGTGCTCACGCGGCAAAGGGGTTGGGGTGGACAGAGAAGCAGAGGTGGCACTGGGTGGGAGTCAAGACGGGATGAAAGAGGCAGAGTGATCATGAGCACTGTACAGTAAACTCTCAAGATACATGCAACTTGACTGCATGTGTCTTGGGTTAACGTGACTGCCATCCCTGACAGGAGTGGGAAACTGCTCCTGTCAGGGGCAGGAGGCATGAGTCAGGCTGCCATCCCTGACAGGAGTGGAAAGTTTTCTGGTCCCTGGAGTCAGGCTGCCACCTGGTTCCCAGCTCTCCGCTACTTGTGGGACCCGAGAAACCATCTCCCAGCTGGTTCCCACCTCCCTGTCACTCTGGGAGCCAGGAAGCTGACCAGTCCTGCTGGCCTGGTCAGTTTCCCAGCTCCTGCAAGCCCAGGGGAACCAGGAACCAGGCTGCCACCCGGTTCCCATCTCTCCTCAACTTGTACAAAAATTTGAGTTATGTGGGGGCTGCACAAATGCAATCCCTGTGTAACTCGACGGTTTACTGTACTGTACCCATCATGAGCAGAAAACATATTCAAAGTATTAAGAATGGATCTGTCTCTGAGAGGCAAGGTCAGAGTAACATTAAAAGTGCATAAGAACATAAGAACATAAGAACATAAGAATGGCCATACTGGGTCAGACCAAAGGTCCATCAAGCCCAGCATCCCATCTGCCGACGGTGGCCAATGCCAGGTGCCCCAGAGAAGGAGAACAGAAGACAAGTGATTTATCTCCTGCCATCCATCTCCTGCCCTTGTTATGAAGGCTAGGGCACCAAACTTTATCCCTGGCTAATAGCCATTTATGGACCTGACCTGCAAAAATTTATCAAGCTCTTTTTTAAACCCTAATAGAGTCCTGGCCTTCACAGCCTCCTCGGGCAAGGAGTTCCACAGGTTGACTGTGCGCTGTGTGAAGAAAAATTTCCTTTTATTAGTTTTG
Organism: Carettochelys insculpta; assembly: GCF_033958435.1. Lineage (NCBI taxonomy): Eukaryota > Metazoa > Chordata > Testudines > Carettochelyidae > Carettochelys > Carettochelys insculpta. The sequence goes on from NC_134137.1 coordinate 42,319,837, forward strand.
AACCTACTACCCATCAATTTCATTTGGTGTCCCCTAGTTCTTGTATTATGGGAAAAGGTAAATAATTTTTCTATATTCACTTTCTCCACACCATTCATGATTTTATATACCTCTATCATATCGCCCCTCAATCGCCTCTTTTCCAAACTGAAAAGTCCCAGTCTCTCTAGCCTCTCCCCATATGGGACCCTTTCCAAGCCCCTAATCATCTTAGTCGCCCTTTTCTGAACCTTTTCTAATGCCAATATATCTTTTTTGAGGTGAGGAGACCACATCTGCACGCAGTACTCAAGATGTGGGCGTACCATAGTTTTATATAGGGGAAGTATGATATCTTTTGTCTTATTATCGATCCCTTTTTTAATAATTCCTAACATCCTATTTGCCTTACTAACTGCCGCTGCACACTGCGTGGATGTCTTCAGAGAACTATCCACTATAACTCCAAGATCCCTTTCCTGATCTGTCGTAGCTAAATTTGACCCCATCATGTAGTACGTGTAATTTGGGTTATTTTTTCCAACATGCATTACCTTACACTTACCCACATTAAATTTCATTTGCCATTTTGCTGCCCAATCACTCAGTTTGCTGAGATCTTTTTGTAGTTCTTCACAATCCCTTTTGCTTTTGACTGTCCTGAACAACTTGGTGTCATCTGCAAACTTTGCCACATCACTGCTTAGATGCAATTAGATGTTACAAAGCAGTCTGAAAGAGGTAAGCATGCAGCCAATGTTGCTTGTATTCTCAGTTTGCCTGCTTCAATGGCGTACACAATTTTTAAGAGTGCTGATCAAATTTGTGAAAGTGACAAGTGCTACCAAACTGTCATCCATGAAGATAATGAAAGAGAGAGGGGCAGTACCATGGAGAACATGGAATGTTTACTGGCGTCACTGGACCAATGAGCTCCATGAAAAGAAAATGCTCATGAGTTTAAGCTTGATTCAGAAGGCCAAAAGCCTGTATAATTTAAAAGGAAGATGGAGAGAGAGCTCAACGGCAGAAAATCATCATCATCAACCACCACCATGGATTCAGCGTTCATTGGTGTCCAATACTTCCCTCACTCTTTCCTTCCATCCTACCCTGTCCAGTGTGGAGTGGCTTAGTTTCTGTAGACTAGCTCCGCACCAATCTACTCTACCATAACAGCACAAAAGGAGATCTTCAAAGCTAACCATAGGTGGTTCCACAGAGTTTAGAAATACGCCAATCTACATAATTTAAAACTCACATTGGAAATGGCTAGTGCAGATGAAGAAGCAATGGAAATATTTCCTGTGCAGATAAACACAAACGTTTCAGAAGGTGGCTACTCTCCAAAACAATTTTTCAACATCAATGAGTCTTTATGGGAAGAAGATACCAACAGGGATCTATCTTTCTCACGATGAGAACATTGCTCCTGGATTCAAAGCCCCAAAAGACCACTTAACCCTTTTATTTGGTGGGACCGCGGGGAAGAATGCGGAAGGCATTACAAGTTGAAGTCCTTTCTTGTCTATCACAGTGAAAACCTAAGAGAAATGAGGGGGTACATCAAGTCTCATCTCCATGTAATTTATAAGTTGAAAAGGCTTGGATGATATGCAATGTTCTTCTATAAATGTGCCTTCCCTGAATTTACAGCTTACTGTCAGGAAAAAAAAAAAAAAAGTTGGTCAATAAAGACTCGCCTTTTGCTGGATAAAGCAAGTGGCCAAGAACTGGATTATGAAGCCCCTCTCCCCAAATGTAAAGTTCTATTTTTGCCATCCAAAGCCACATCACTGCTGCAACTATGAACCAGAGCGTCATGGACACGTTCATGGGTTATTACTAATACCACTGCGGGACATTCTTCAAGCTGAGTAAGGAAATGCTTCACTAGAAAGCTCACTGTAAAGGAGTTTGGGAAGTCTGACAACATCTTGAATGGCAAAGAAAACATGTCATGGGAGGAGGTGACTTAGCAACATATGAACAACATTTGTTGCAGGGTCTGGCCAGATGCTGTCCACAGCTTCATAGATTTTGATGCCGTTCCTGCTCTTCAGCGAGAAGCTCCCAAGTTGGGGAAAGATATAGGCTTTGAGGAGGTAGTAGAGGATGATATAGTTGTTGGAGTCTCATGCTGAACAACTGACAAAGGAGGAACTGACTGAGCTGGACCAACAATGGATAGCCACAGAAAGCAAAGATAATGAGGACATAGGACAGGAAGCCAGGAGTCTGACAGAAAGGATTCTGTCCCATTTCCTTGGATTGCTAGGTGATATGACAGTAATCATACAGAGCACTGATCCTTTTTGTAAGCTGTTTGCCAAAAGTCCCCAGGGCTATAAAAAATACAATGGCTTGCTACAGGGAGACCTGTTGCTCAAAGATTCATGCAGGAGAGCAGACATGGATAAAATCCCGTAAGACTTCTGTAAACAAAGAGCCAGCCATGGAAAATCCAATCCAAGAAAAACCAGCTGCTAATACTACTTTAGTTAAGCAAAATTGACACTGTACTTACTTTAAAAATGTTTTGTGTTTGGAAGGTGTCAGTTAGGTTCAACATTCAATGTTTTATGTATAAAATTAAAACTGCATAACCTGTAATCGTAAAAATGTAGCCTCTTTAGGTGAAAGAAGAGCAGTGTCACTGTCAAGTAGGGTGACACTCTGAACCCAGACCCCCTGCTATTATGTTATTTTTTAAGGGGCAAAAATTCTCCCGATGTGTCATTTTGGTATCCATTGCCCTTTTCAAGAATGCAATTATGATGTACACCAGGTGACACCCACCTACCCCGTATTGTACTCTTAAATTTGTTATTTCTAGATGTCTACTTTTCAATATTAGCAGCAACCCAGGAAAGGTGGTACAACATACAGTATTTTATGTAATGCAAAGAGAGAGAGATTACCGTTTCAAACTATTCAAACATTTGGAACAGTGCCTGTGCGGTGGATGCAATGACGTTTTCTCACATTTTACAAAGGCAGAAGTTTGTTCAGACTTAAAACAAGTTATTATAGGAGAGGTTTTCAGAGTGTATCACAATGAACTTTATCTTGTGTGCAGTACAGATGAACTCACCAGTAAACAGGCTGGAACAAAACCATCTTCTGTACAGTGCTCAGCATATTCCTTTAAATCCGAGCTTTCCAATATAAATTCACGGCAGGTAGTTAAAAGTTTTTCTTGTTGTAAATACCCTGTAACAGATGAAACAAAAAGTTTTTTAATTGTATAATTGGTTCTCCATGCTACACTTACACAAGTTAAAATTCTGATATAACTATACATATTATTTAAGAAAGGTCATATAACTGCTACGGACTCAAGTGACAAATGCAAAAGAAAAATTATATTTTTTCAAATGGTCTTATAACGATGGAAAAAAAAAAAAAAGATGACACATAACATTGCTGACACTACATAAATCCAAATAAAGGTACTTTCAGACTAACAGTAATTGAGTACTTCCTAAGGAACTATTACTGTTTATACAAAAACAGAGTTGTGCACAGTTCTCTATAGACAAGAAAAACAACAAGAAGTCCTGTGGCACCTTACAGACTAACAGATAATTTGGAGCATAGCTTTTGTGGGCAAAGATGAAGCGGGTCTTTGCCCACGAAAGCTTATGCTCCAAATTATCTGTTAGTTTATAAGGTGCCACAGGACTTCTTGTTGTTTTTGAAGATAGACTAATTCAGATATCCCTCTAATACTACAGACAAGAAAATAATTCTTGGCAGAAAGGGCCGACAATCTGAACAATACATAATATATCCTGTGGATACCCACTTCTGTATCTGTGCAGGACTCTATAGCCACGTCTACACTAGCCAGCTATTTCGAAGTAGCCGTGCCAACTTCGAAATAGCGCCCATCGCATCTACATGTGCCGAGCACCATTCTGAAGTTGAAATCGACGTAAGGCGGCGAGATGTTGAAGTCACTATCCTCATCAGGAGATGGGAATAGCGCACTACTTCAACATTCAATGTCGAAGTAGGGCACGTGTAGACGATCCGCTTCCCACAACATCGAAATAGCAGGGTCCTCCATGGCGGCCATCAGCTGAGGGGTTGAGAGACGCTCTCTCCAGCCCGAGCTCTATGGTCGCCGCGTGCAGCAGCCCCTTAAAGCTTCCCGCCCCCTTATTTCCTGTGCAGGAAGCTGAGAGCTTGTGCAGGCAGCAGCACAGCCACATGCCCAGCCTGCACGTCCCTCAGCAGCCCCAACCCACCACCCTGCACCCCATGGCATCCAGCCAGCCCCCCAAGTGCCCACAGGGCACCCCGGGCTCCCAGCCTGCCAGCCAGCAGGGGAAGAGGCAGCAGGGCCCCTCCTGGACGGAGGCTGAGATCTGGGACCTGCTGGGGCTCTGGGGCAAGGAGGAGGTGCTCCAGGTAACGGGGAGCAAGAGGCGGAACGCGGATGCATTCGCTCGGCTGGCCGAGGGCCTGGCTGCCCAGGGTCACCCTGCCCGCACTCCTGACCACATCAGGAGTAAGGTAAAGGAGCTGCGGCAGGGTTACACCCGGGCCCGGGACACGGCCAGCCGATCTGGGGCTGCCCCCGCCACTTGCCCCTTCTACAGGGAGCGCAGGGAAATCCTGGGCCCCCGGTACACCTCCTCCCCCCCGGCAACCCTTGACACATCAGCCGACGAGCCCCAGCAGGTCCCGGAGACGGAGTCCACCCCGGAGGCCAGCCCTGCACCCCAGGGGCCCCCCCAGGAGCCTACCCCTGGGACACCAGAGGAGGAGGAGGGGGCCTCCAGCGACGGGGGGCTGCTGATAGACCTCCCCTCCCACAGCTCCAGCAGGGCGTCCGCCCGATGGGTGTCCCCCAAACGTGGGAGTGGACCATCAGGTATGTACCCCCCGGTGCACACCCCCGGGGTTAAGGGGTGGGGACAAGAGACATGACCAGGGCCCTCCAAACACCCAGATGACCATGGCTCCGAGGACAGCAGGGGCATGTCCCTCAGAAGAGTCCATCAGCCCCTGCCCCCCAGCAGGACAGCGCCATGCCCCATCCCTGGGGATGCAGGGGAGCGGAACCTAGGGTCCCCCGGGGCGGGCGGGTTTGGACACCCATCAGCAGCAGCATCTCCGGGGGACGGGGATGGGGAACCAGCAGCAGAGGGGTGGGGGGACAAGGGCCATGGGTCAGGGCCCAGACTAATGGCTGTCTCCACTCTTCCTCCCCCCTCTGTTCTGCAGCTGCACCATTGGAGGGCCCGGAGAGCACCGGCGTGGCGTCTGTGGTCCCGGAGAGCCCACCAGGGCCATCCCACCAGGCCAGCCCCTCAGCGGAGCACGGACCAGCCCCAGGACGAGCCCGACAGCGGTGGAGCCATCTGTGGGCGTCCACGGACCCCCAGCTGCTTGCCACCCTCCAGCATCAGCTGGAGGTATCCGAGCGGCGCCTGCAGGTGGAGGAGCGGCGGCTCCATCTCCAGGAGTGAGCGCTGGCTTGGTGCCAGGAGGCTTGGGGGGCCTTCATGCGCACCTTTGATGCCATCGTGCAGCACTTGGACCCCCTGCCGCTCCGCCTGCCATCCCTCCACCATCAGCCGTCCTGGGGCCTGCCACCGAGGGGGACCATGGGCCTCCGGAGTCCGCCCGGTCCTATCTGCCGGTTCTCCCGGCCCCCACGCAGCCTCGAGCAGGCCTCCGGCCGAGATGTGGGTCGCGCCCCCCCCAACACCAGGCACAGGACAATAGGGGTGCATGGCCGAGGACACTGCCCCCCAAGGCCCCTTCCTTTGGACATATTCCCCCCATCTTTGTAAATAGTTTTTGTTCCACCCCTGTTTTGTACCTACCCCCATGTACATAGTTCCCCCCTTCTTCTTCTGTTAATGATTAATACAAGGTTGCACGGTTTTGTTTAAAAAAATTACATTTATTGCACAGAAGTGGGGGGGGGGTGCTCTCAGGTTCTCTGTAGAGTGGGCGTGGGGGCAAGGAGTGTTGTGGAGGATGGGGGGGTGCAGTGGGTGGCTCACCCGCAGATGGCCCTGTCAGCGTTCACCCCGCAGCCTGGTCAAAATGGGCCCGCAGGGCCTCCCGGACCCGGATCCCCTCAGGGTCGACCTGGCGACTGGGGGCAGCAGGTGGCCGGACGTCGGCCCTGCCAGCCTCCACAGCCCAGCCCTGGAAGAAGGCCTCTCCATTGCTCTCCACCAGGTTGTGGAGTGCGCTGCACGCGCCCACAACCTGGGGGATGTTGGTGAGGCCTGCATCCAGGTGGGTGAGGAGACACCTCCACCCTTTGAGGTGGCCGAAAGTGCCCTTGACCACCTGGCACGCATGGTTCAAGCGCCTGTTGAACCGCTCCTGGCTGGCTGTGACGTGGCCCGTGCAAGGGTGCATGAGCCAGGGCCGGAGGGGGTACGTCGTGTCTGCGATGAGGCAGAGGGGCATGGTGGTGTCCCTCACAGGGATCTCCTGCTGGGAGATACAGGTGCCTGCCTCCAGCCAGAGGCACAGGCCCGAATTTCTGAACACCCAGGTGTTGTGGGTGCTGCCAGGCCAGCCAACATAAATGTCCGAGAGGCAGCCCCGGCTGTCCACAAAGGCCTGGAGGACCACCGAATGGTAGCCCTTCCTATTGAGGAAGCGTCCTCCACTGTGCTCTGGGGCATGGATGGGGATATGGGTCCCATGCAGAGCCCCAAAGCAATTTGGGAAGCCCAGGCTGGCAACCCCGCGATGGCAGCATCCGGGTCCCCAAGCCGCACGAGCCAGTGGAGGAGCAGGGCATTGATGGCGCGGACGACCTGCAGGGGAAGGACATGAGAAAGCACCAGTGAGAGGTGTGCAGGGTGTGTCTGGCCCTCCCCCACAGGGCTCCCTCCCACAGGGCTCCCCCCACCCCAGGTCCTCTTACCTCCATGAGGACAGCCCCAACGGTGGTCTTGCCCACACTGAACTGCTGCCCTACGGATCGGTAGCTGTAAGGAGTGGCCAGCTTCCAGACAGCAATGCCAACCCGTTTCTCTACAGTGAGGGCATGTTGCATGGGGGTGTCCTGGTGCTGTAAGGCAGGGGTGAGCCACTGGCAGAGCTCCAGGAATGTCTGCCGGCTAATTCGGAAGTTCCGGAGCCAGCGGTCATTGTCCCACTCGCCGAGCACCAGCCGCTCCCACCAGTCCATGCTTGTGGGGTATCTCCACAGCTGGCGGCATGTGAGGCGGGGGTGGGGCTGGGAGGGCAGCAAGGTCTGGGGCTGCTTCCTCATCCCTCAAGGACGGCTCATCTTCCTGAAATAAAAGATGGTCAGCTGCCTCCTGCATGGCACTGAGCAGGGCAGCCACTGCTCCTCCAGGGGCGGGTGTGTGGGCCTCTGGCTGCTGCTGCTGCTGCTGAGGGTCCATGCTGCTTACATGGGGTGTGCGTGCTTGTGGCTCTGCAGACCGAGTGCTGTGCAGGCTGAGTGTGTCTGGGAGGGGCCCTTTAAGAGAGCAGCTTGCTGTTGCCCCGGAAGTGCTAGTGCACCCTGTGACCCTGTCTGCAGCTGTTCCTGGCACCCTTATTTCGATTTGGGCCACTTTGGTGTGTAGACGCTCCCCTGCAGCGCCTACTTCGATGTAGTGCTGTCCAACGTCGACGTTGAACGTCGACGGAACCAGCCCTGGAGGATGTGTAGACGCTATTTGTCGAAATAGCTTATTTTGATTTCACTATATCGAAATAAGCTATTTCGATGTAGCATCCCAGTGTAGACGTAGCTTATGTCAGCCAAAAATAGAAATTTCAAATTAAATGGAATGCTACATTTTATAAAATGCATTACTTAACAAAAATCAAGACTCTATGTGCATATATAATAGCTCCAAAACAGAAAAAAACATGAGCAACATTAAAAGGTGTTCGGATTTCTTCTAAAAGATTAACATTACTGGCAGATGGCATAATTAGAAAAGTAGTATTTCCATGTTGTAAAGTTCATAATGAGTAGAAACACCACCAGTCACTTGAGTGCCTCAGATGATACGAGTTACCTTAATGTAAAACAGACAAATTCCTACTTACAATATATCTCCAACCTTCAGAAATACTGAGATTCCTTCAGGCACTAAAAAGAGCAATTTGAATATAGAATCCAGAACACAGAATCATGAAAGTTAGATGTAATATTGTGTATCCCATGTCAGAGCAGACTCGTCCCTGTGGTACAATGGACAGTGCTTTAGCCACTCTAGTTTTAAAAGTCTCTGATGGGATTCCAGTCCCAAATATCTAACTCCAACTTGTCTCTCAAAGTACCATGCCTAGAACTGACAGAAAGATTAGATCAAATTCTTCTCTTTCTGATCCACAGAAATGTTTACTATGTGAGGCAAACAAAATCCCTGTAATTCACTCAAACTAATTCTGCAAGGCTATATATCATGAAAGTATTTTTACTTGGGCCTAAAGATGATCAGCTCACCCCGGGGAAAGCAAACTTTTTATGTCAGGCCCCATTTTTCATCTCTGCAATTAGCAGCCTCCCCCCCACCCTCGACCTTTCTAGTGCAATCCAAACCGACTGAAATTTCAATTGTGTTACAAAAAAACCCTTTCAGCATGTGTAACAAAATACGTAAATATAAAAACTTTGCTACTTGGCATATAAATATGAAAACATACATAAAAAACAGTAAGAATTTTAATGGAATAGATGAGCCTGACACCCAGCAATGCATCATGCTGCACCTCCCTTACAAAATTTCATGCCCCCCGAAGGGGAACCACCCCCCCACTTTGTGCACCCCAAGTTAACATCATGCACTGCCTGTAGTTTTATACGTGTTTTACTTATCAAAATGATTACGATATTTCTAAAAAGATTCAACCACACTATTTCTCTCTCTCAGACGGAAACACAGGGTAAACCTACACTGCATTTGATAATGAACAGAAGGAAATTTCAGAGCCCTGTTCTGTTTACAGACTCTGAATCCTGGATAAAGAGAGGGGTTTCAAATCCTGAGATGAACTGCAGTGTGAGCCCAAGTATGTAGACCCAGGCTGCAAGCATCACCACCACTGGTTTTAAAATGCAATGTAAACATATCCACAACTGCCTGGGATAATTGTATGCTCACACACACATAAAGCTATATTCAAAGAAAATTAAAGTTGCAATTCAAACATGCAAAAATCACAAAATACCAGGATTAAGGTTGCCCTGGCCCAACTGCAAGTGCTATTATACAAACTGTAATTAAACAATCAGATTTTTTCCTGCAGAACCCCTACCTGACAATCTACAGTCCCCAAGCTTCTCAAGACGGTAACCCATTTTGAAAATTCAGGAAGAGCTGGTGACCCAAGGCACTTCAAAACTGGAGGCGGGGGAAGGAGGGAGGAGAGAGAGTAAGGAAGATTCTCCCCTGACAAAAATGCACTCTGCCATCTTAAGCCCCCTTCGGGCCCAAAATGCTCCAAGTCACCCACCTTAAACCCCTCTCAGCACCCCCATCCCCTGGCTTAATTCCCTCTCAGCTAAGGTTGCCAGATTTTTGGAAAATTTATGTGGGACAAGAAATACAATCCATGGGATCCACAACCAGGGCTGCCTGTCCCATATAAGTTTTCCAAAACCTAGGTGGGGGGCGGGGACCCCACAGCTGGAAGCTTGGGGTATGGAGCTCCTGCAACCAGTGCCAGCCATAGGAACCCAAACCTGCAGCGTGAAGCCAGCTGGTGCACTTACCACTAGTCAGCAGTGCCAGCCACAGGACCCCAGATGGGAGGGGGAACAGGGGACCCTGCAGCAGCATGGTGGAAACTGGCTGGGGCATGGAGTCGTGACCATCTCTCAGCCCCCTCTGCTCCTCCCGTCCACAAGTTTAAACCTATCTTAGCCACTCCAGCCTCCACACCTACCTCACAGGGGAGTTCTAAGGTGCTGCTGCTGACCCCTGCAGCTCCTTAGTTGGGCTACCTCCTTCTCTGCCTGGATCTCCCCAAACCTCCTATTCCCTTCCCCCATCTACAGCAGGGCAGCTCTCTGCACTTCAAGCTTAAATGGCACTCAGTTTAATTGGTTTCAGGGTGGGATCCCTCCTTCCAGCTGTTAAACCAATTAAACTGAGTTCCATTTCAGCAAGGAAGAGCAGGGACTGGGAGCCAAGGAGGAGTCACCAAGTGGCTACACAGCTTCTTCAGAGCCCAGCTGGTGACCCTTAGAAAACCTAATCCCAACCCATAGATTGGGAATCCCTGATATAGATATTCTGGGTCACCTACAATTCTCTGGCACTGAGATGTTTAGACAGACTTCATTCATCAGTTGTCTTTTGGTAGAATGAGCTATGAAGAAATGGGACCTTTACAAATGTGTTTAAAACACAGTCTATTTAGATAATCCAGACTCCCACCCACTGAGACACAGCCTGCTGAAGTTGTTTCATGTGTGCCAGTTTGCAGCTCTGTGTTCATAACGGGTTATATACCATAAAATATTTGCATCTCAACCGTGTGCTGTAATTGTGTGTCACAACCAGGTCCAGGGAAGATCAGTGCTACTCTCTTCTTTAGAGCCAGGTGTCAGGGGACTCTTTCTTTCCCTTATAGCACAAGGGCACAGTAGGGAACAGCCATTAGCAGAGGCACTCCGATTTCTGCATCTTGCCCAGCCCTGACCACGCTGTCAGCGGCTAACAAGTAACAACCATGGAGCTGTATAAGCAACTGTCTCGTGCAGGGGCCCTCTCTTAACACCCCCCCGCCCCAAAGACCTCGGGCTCACATCTGCTCCGGCCGAGGTAGACTAAGCGAGGCCTCCCGCACGCAGCCAGGGAGAGGCGGCTGCTGACCAGGGCACGTCGCACAGCCCCGGGGAGCTGCGGCTGCAGCCGGCGCCCCCCGCAGAACGGGAGACTTTACCCGCGCGGCCCCCGGACTCACCGAGCACCAGCCGGGCCACGTCGGAAGGCAGCAGCATGGCCCCGCGCGGGGCTGGAGCCCGCAGCGTCAACCCCGGGAGCGCAGCCGACCAGCCCAGCGACCTCCGACTACCAACGAGCGGACGGAGCCGCCGCCCGCCCCCAACCCAATTCTTTCCGCCGGAAGGGAGCGCGCTTGCGATGCGCTTCCGGGCTAGCGCCAGGCGAGGGCGGGAGCGCCGCATGCGTAGTCGCTTCTCAACCTGTGGTGTCTCGTGCTCGCAGAGGCTCCGTGGGAACCAGGGGACGCAGCCTGCGGTAACTGACTCCGAGCGGCGGCTGCGGCCCAGCGCGGGGAGGAGCAGCCGGGTGCGGCCTTGGTCCGCGGTCCAACCGACAGCGCAGCCCGGCCTCTCCCTCTGCCTGGTCACCTCATGCCGGTGTTCTGTCCTTTGCGCCCCTCCCGCACCTGCGGGGCCTCAACCCGCCTCACAGCCTTCGCCCTTCCCCTCCGCGCCTCACGCCCGCCTTCCTGCCCCCACCCCCGCTGCATCTCGCCACGCCGCCATCTTCCGGTTCCTCTCCATCCCCGCCGCCCCACGCCCGCCTCCCTGCTCCCCTCCGCCTCACGCCCACCTCCCTGTTCCCTTCCGCCTCACACCCACCTCCCTGCTCCCCTCCGCTCCACCCTCTCCCATCCCTGCCGCCTCACGCCCACTTCCTTGTTCCCCTCCGCTTCAACCCATCCCCCCTCCTCGCACCCACCTCCCTGCTCCCCTCCGCCCCTCCCCGCCGCCTCACGCCCACTTCCTTGTTCCCCTCCGCTTCAACCCATCCCCCCTCCTCACACCCACCTCCCCGCCCCTCCCCGCCACCTCACGCCCACTTCCCTGTTCCCCTCTGCCTCAACCCATGCACCCGCCTCACACCCACCTCCCTGCTCCCCTCCGCTCCATCCCTCCCATCCCTGCCGCCTCACGCCCACTTCCCTGTTCCCCTCCGCTTCAACCCATCCCCCCTCCTCACACCCACCTCCCTGTTTCCCTCCGCCCCTCCCCACCGCCTCACGCCCACTTCCCTGTTCCCCTCCACCTCAACCCATCCCCCCGCCTCACACCCACCTCCCTGCTCCCCTCCGCTCCACCCCCTCCCATCCCAGCCGCCTCACGCCCACTTCCCTGTTCCCCTCCTCTTCAACCCATGCCCCCTCCTCACACCCACCTCTCTGCTCCCCTCCGCCCCTCCCCGCCGCCTCATGCCCAACTCCTTGCTCCCCTCCGCCCCAACCCATCCACCCGCCTCACACCCACCTCCCTGCTCCCCTCCGCTCCACCCCTCCCATCCCAGCCGCCTCACGCCCACTTCCCTGTTCCCCTCCGCTTCAACCCATCCCCCCTCCTCACACCCACCTCTCTGCTCCCCTCCGCCCCTCCCCGCCGCCTCATGCCCAACTCCTTGCTCCCCTCCGCCCCAACCCATCCACCCGCCTCACACCCACCTCCCTGCTCCCCTCCGCTCCACCCCCTCCCATCCCCGCTGCCCAATGCCCACCTCCCTGTTCCCTTCCACCTCATGCCATCCACCCACCTCACGCCCACCTCCCTGCTCCCCTCCGCTCCACCCCCTCCCATCCCTGTCGCCTCACGCCTACCTCCCTGTGTCCCTCCGCCGCGCCCCGCCCCATCCCGTCCCCTCCGCCTCAACCCACCCCCTGCCTCACACCCACTTCCCTGCTCCCCTCCGCCCCTCCCCGCCACCTCACGCGCACTTCTCTGTTTCCCTCCGCCTCACACCATCCACCCGCCTCACACCCACCTCCCTGCTCCCCTCCGCTCCACCCCCTCCCATCCCTTCCCTGCCGCCTCATGCCCACCTCCCTGTTCCCCTCCGCCCTGCCCCATCCCATCCCCGCCGCCTCACGCCCACTTCCCTGTTCCCCTCTGCCTCATCCCATCCACCCACCTCACACCCACCTCCCTGGTCCCCTCCACTCTGTCCCGTCCCATCCCTTCCCCGCTGCCTCACGCCCACCTCCCTGTTCCCCTCCGCTCCGCCCCCTCCCATCCCTTCCCTGCCGCCTCATGCCCGCCTCCCTGTTCCCCTCCACCCTGCCCCATCCCATCCTGCTGCCTCACGCCCACCTCCCTGTTCCCCTCTGCCCTGCCCCATCCCATCCCTGCCGCCTCACGCCCACCTCCCTGTTCCCCTCCGCCTCATCCCATCCCCGCTGCCTCACGCCCACCTCCCTGTTCCCCTCTGCCCTGCCCCATCCCTTCCCCGTCGCCTCACGCCCACCTCCCTGTTCCCCTCCGCCTCATCCCATCCCCCCGCCTCACACCCACCTCCCTGTTCCCCTCCGCCTCGCCCCATCCCATCCCCCCGCCTCACACCCACCTCCCTGCTCCCCTCTGCTCCGCCCCGTCCCATCCCATCCCCGCTGCCTCACACCCCCCACCTCCCTGTTCCCCTCTGCCCTGCCCCATCCCATCCCATCCCTGCCACCTCACGCCCACCTCCCTGTTCCCCTCCACCCTGCCCCATCCCATCCCCGCCGCCTCACGCCCACCTCCCTGTTCCCCTCCGCCCTGCCCCATTCCATCCCTGCTGCCTCATGCCCACCCCCCTGCTCCCCTCTGCCCCGTCCCATCCCTGCTGCCTCACGCCCACCTCCCTGCTCCCCTCCACTCAATCCCATCCCCGCTGCCTCACGCCCACCTCCCTGTTCCCCTCTGCCCTGCCCCATCCCATCCCCTCCACCTCCCTGCTCCCCTCCACCCCATCCCATCCCCGCTGCCTCATGCCAACCTCCCTGCTCCCCTCCGTCCCATCCCATCCCCGCCGCCTCACGCCCACCTCCCTGTTCCCCTCCGCCTCGCCCCATCCCATCACCGCCACCTCACGCCCACCTCTGTGTTCCCCTCCGCCCCACCTCATCCCATCTCGATGCCTCACGTTTATCTCCCTGTTCCCCTCTGCCCCATCCCTGCTACCTCACGCCAATTTCCCTGCTTGCTTCTGCTCCATCCCATCCCTGCTGCCTCATGCCCACGTGCCTGTTCCCCTCCGCCCCATTCCCTCTCTGTCGCCGCACGCCTATCTCCCCACTTGCTGCTCTCTGTCCCCTCACTGGTTACTTCATACTCGTTTTCTAGACACTTGACGCCCCCCCCACCATCCCTAGCCATCTCTCCATTTTCCCCAAGCTTTGCTGCTTTACACTCATCTCCCTTCCCTGTTCCTTGGCTGTCTCAGCCCTATTCCTTCCCTCTACCCTTCTGGAACCAGTTCCCCATCCCATGCCACCTCAACCATTTCCACTCTTGGCCACCTCACATGTCTTCCTGCCCTAGCCACCTCCAGTGTTCCTCCTGGTTTTTTCCATCCATGGGCAGAATAAATTGTATGTGCACCGAGGCATGTACAGATGTGCACCACCAATAGAAACACATACTGCCAGCTGTGGACACTCTGGTAATCGGCTGGGTGGCACCTGAATCTCTGGGTGGCTGCCCAAGTGCTCAGCTTATGGGGAATACTGGCCAGCTCACAGCCTCCTGGCCCTGCCAGACCTGGATGTCCCTGCCCCAGGCTCGTTCTCATTTACCTGTTTCCCCACTCTTTTCACATCCTCCCACAACTTGTGGATGATTGATTGCTTCAACATGAATCCTCTGTGTAACGTTTTGGCAATGAATGAATGCACTCCTTGGATGTATAAAAAGTGGACTGTTTGCTAGAAATAAGGAAACTTTCTTGTTTCTTTACTTATTGCCAGGATCACTACTAGTATATAGTAATCCCTCAGTGCGTTATTTCGTTTTGCGCTTAACTTGCATTAATGTGAGTTAAACTCAATTCAAAATCCCATTCCCCTTGGCCCTGGATCAACCCCCCACCGCACGCGACCCCGGTTCACAGCCTTGGTTCACCCTCACCCCCCTGTGGCTCCAGCTAACCTCCTCCCTCCCACTCCATGCCTGGCTCCAGCTCACCACCCCATGCCTAGCTCCAGCTCACTCCCCGCATGGCTCTGGCTCAATTCCACGTGGGGCTGTGCAGCCCTGCCTGCTCCCCGCCGGCCCCCAGCCAGCCGTAACCCACCCCAGGCTTATCCCCCATGCCCCTCTCCTACGGCCTCAAGCCACCGCCAGGCTTAATCCTCCCCAACTGCAGTCCCCCAACCCCAGAACTTACCTTTCAAAAGGTGCTCCAGGTGTTCCTGCTGCTTCCATGGCTGCAGAATATGCGTTCTGTGGGGGAGCAAGCCAACCTGAGTTAGGCCAGGGTGCGTGGGACTACTGTATTGTTCACTGTTGAGGAAACATAAGACAGAATTCAAAGGAATGCCATAAAAATTATCCAGGGGCTGAAAAAGAAGATTGATGGTTTGAAATGTAAAGACCTCAGCTGAAGAACTGAGCATTTTTTGTTTTGCTGAATAATAAATTTGCTGGAAAATGCATTTGTAGGAAGCACAAAAACATTGTGAATTTGAGTCAAATTCAGCCAATTTTTTTTCCCGCAAAAAATCTATTTTTTTTTTCAGAAATGTCGAAACAAAACATTCTGGCATTTTCCATAGTATATGTTTGGTTCTTTTAAAATTGTTTTAGAATTATCTTGTTTGACCTCACCAAAGATTTTCTACATTTTGCTTTGTTAGAAGATCATACATAATTCAGTTTCAGTTTGAAATGAATAGGTGGCTCGTGAAGGTCAGAGCAGTATTAATAAGATGACAAGTATCAGAGAGGTACCCAAGTTAGTCTTTATCTTCCAAAACAACAAGAAGTACTGTGGCACCTTATAGGCTAACTGATATTTTGGAGCATAAGCTTTCGTGCGCAAAGAACCGCTTCATCAGATGCATAACTCGTGCAGCTGATGATGAGGGCCTTTGCCCACGAAAACTTATGCTCCAAAATATCTGTTAGCCTATAAGGTGCCACAGTACTTCTTGTTATTAATAAGGTGGTTATTCAAAGATGGAGGTGAGCGTTTTTTTTTTCTGCCGTGGCTACTTGTGCATCCTGTGACAATGAAGAGTCCAAAAGGACCCAAAGGCTACAAATTTAGCAGTCATAAGTTAGATGCTTTTGATTAAAAAAGCAGTGGGACCCTTGGACGATAAAGATATAAAAGGAGCGATCAAGGAAGACAGTGCCATTGCGGAGCGATTAAATGATTTCTTTGCTTCAGTCTTCATGGCTGAGGATGTTACAGAGGTTCCTAAATCTGAGCCAGCCTTTTTAGGTGACAAATCTGAGGAACTCTCCCAGATTGAAGTGACATTAGAGGACGTTTTGGAGTTAATTGATAAGCTGAATAGTAACAAGTCTCCAGGACCAGACGGTATTCACCCAAGGGTTCTGAAAGAACTCAAATGTGAAATTACGGAGTTAACAACAGTGGTTTGTAACCTATCCTTTAAATCCACTTCGGTACCCAATGACTGGAAGACGGCCAATATAACGCCAATATTTAAAAAAGGCTCCAGAGGAGACCCTGGCAATTATAGACCGATAAGTCTAACATCAGTACCAGGCAAATTAGTAGAAACAATAGTAAAGAATAAAATTGCAAGGCATGTAGAAGAGCACGAATTGTTGGACAAAAGTCAGCATGGTTTCTGCAGAGGGAAGTCGTGTCTAACTAATCTATTAGAATTCTTTGAAGGGGTTAATAAACATGCGGACAAGGGGCACCCAGTGGACATAATATACCTAGATTTCCAGAAAGCCTTTGACACAGTCCCACATCAAAGGCTTTTATGTAAATTAGGCGGTCATGGGATAGGAGGAGCGATCCTTTCATGGATCGGGAATTGGTTAAAAGACAGAAAACAAAGGGTTGGAATAAATGGTAAATTTTCACAATGGAGGCGGGTAACTAGTGGTGTTCTCCAGGGGTCAGTCCTGGGACCGATCCTGTTCAACTTGTTCATCAATGATCTAGAAAATGAGGTAAGCAGTGAGGTGGCAAAGTTTGCAGATGACACCAAGTTGTTCAGGACAGTCAAAACCAAAAGGGATTGTGAAGAACTCCAAAAAGATCTCAGCAAACTGAGTGATTGGGCAGCAAAATGGCAAATGAAATTTAATGTGGGTAGGTGTAAGGTAATGCATATTGGAAAAAATAACCCAAATTACACGTACAACATGATGGGGTCAAATTTAGCTACGACAGATCAGGAAAGGGATCTTGGAGTTATAGTGGATAGTTCTCTGAAGACATCCACGCAGTGTGCAGCGGCAGTTAATAAAGCAAATATGATGTTAGGAATTATTAAAAATGGGATAGATAATAAGACAAAATATATCATACTTCCCCTATCTAAAACTATGGTACGCCCACATCTTGAGTACTGTGAGCAGATGTGGTCTCCTCACCTCAAAAAAGATATATTGGCATTAGAAAAGGTTCAGAAAAGGGCGACTAAGATGATTAGGGGTTTGGAACGGGTCCCATATGGGGAGAGGCTAGAGAGACTGGGACTTTTCAGTCTGGAAAAGAGGCGATTGAGGGGCGATATGATAGAGGTATATAAAATCATGAATGGTGTGGAGAAAGTGAATATAGAAAAATTATTTACCTTTTCCCATAATACAAGAACTAGGGGACACCAAATGAAATTGATGGGTAGTAGGTTCAAAACTAATAAAAGGAAATTTTTCTTCACACAGCGCACAGTCAACCTGTGGAACTCCTTGCCCGAGGAGGCTGTGAAGGCCAGGACTCTTAGGGTTTAAAAAAGAGCTTGATAAATTTTTGCAGGTTAGGTCCATAAATGGCTATTAGCCAGGGGTAAAGTATGGTGCCCTAACCTTCAGTACAAGGGCAGGAGATGGATGGCAGGAGATAAATCACTTGATCATTGTCTTCTGTTCTCCTTCTCTGGGGCACCTGGCATTGGCCACTGTCGGCAGACAGGATACTGGGCTGGATGGACCTTTGGTCTGACCCAGTATGGCCATTCTTATGTTCTTATGATAGAAGGAAATGTTATAGTGGAAAGTTTCCAGTGATTTTCTTCTCCTGCTAACACTATCTTAGTCTCGCCTTGAATGAGTTTTAGATAGTTTCTGATTTTGGACTGAGTGCTGAGAGATGGAGTTATTTGTATCATTCTAAAAAGCTGTAGAGCGAGGTGTCATGAGTTTGCTATCGGTGCTTTGGACTGTGTTGTCTGCATAGCTCTCACATCTCTGTATGTCAGGGCAGAAGTCAAAGAATAAGTTGACACAACAAATTGAAACCTGCAGCTGGCCTGTGCCAGCCCACTTGGGCTGTGGGACTGTTTCATTTCTGTGTAGACTTCTGGACTTGGGCTGAGTCTGAGCACTGAGACCCTCCTGCCCTGCAAGGCTCCAGCCTGTGCCCAGAAGTCTACACAGAAATGAGAGAGACCTGTAGCCTGAGCTCTGTGAGTCTGAGTCAGCTGTAGGGTTGCCAACTTCTAGTAGCACAAAACTGAACACCCTTGTCTCATGCCCTGCCTGAGGCCCAACCCCTTCTCTGAGGCTCTACCCCACACTTCAGCCCTCCTTCCTCTGTCACGCACTGTCCACCACCCTCATTCATTTTCATGGGGCTGGGACAAAGGATTGAAGTGCAGGAAGGCTTGAAGGCTCCAGGCTCAGTGGTGGAGCCAAAAACGAGGAGTTCAGAATCTGGGAGGGGGCTAGGACCTCCTGCTGGTTTCATAACTACTACTTGTGACAATGTATTATGTTTTTGTGATAAGACTATTTCTGGTTTTGTTGGTCTGGTTCTAGATGGCCTAAGATCAATACAAATTCTGGTGATCCTCTCTGAAATAAAACATAAATGTAAAAACACCCTGTGCATGTAAGACAGATGACAAAAATCATGAACTGAAAGTAAGGATGTAAAATCCCATTTAATTGATTAATCAGTAGGCTAACCTACCATTTAACTGGCTTAACCAGTTAAAGGGGGACAGCTGGATGGCTGCTCCAGCGTGCTGCGCCAGGGACTGGAGCTGCTCTCGCCAGGTTGGGGCATGCCTGTCCACAGCACTCCCGGGACCCAGGCTGCTCCAGCCCAGCAGAAGCTTCCCTGCCTGCCGTGCTGCCACAGGTGGGAAGCACTCCAGCACGGCTTGAGCAGCCCGCTTCCTGGTTCCCTGGGCGCTCTGCTGGAGCTGAGCCAGAGCAGCCCCTGTTCATGGCAGGAGAGCTGCTCCAGCCTGCTGGGCTGGAGGAGCTTCCCCAGCCCCCCCACACCACCTGGACCTCTACAGATGGGGGCTACTCTGGCTATGCTGGAGTGCCCCTGCCTGTGGGGCTGGAGCACAGGAGGAGAGCTGCTTCAGCCCCTACCAATTAATCGTTACCAATAAGCCTCATCCATTTAGGATGAGGCTTACCGGTTAACTGTTAACGTCCCTAACTGAAATTAAGTAAAATATCAAAACACTTCAGGTAAATTTTTTAAAAAAGACTTAAAATTGAAGCTAGAATCCTGTTATGCATTACGTTTCCCATCATTTAAGCAGGTTATAATAAGGCAGTTTTTTCCTAATTAGAGTACTGATTGTCTTTACTTCCATTTACAGATGCTAATTATTTGTCTAGTGCGAAACTGAACCATGAGTCTTGTGCTACACGAGCTGCTTGTTTGCTGCCGTCAACTTGAAAATGACAAAGTTACAGAGCGAAGGGTAATTAAAATACTTTTTTGTGTGTAAAACAGTGGAGTGGGTGCATATTAACTTTTTTCTTAAAATACATTTTCAGAAAGAAGTTGAAAAATTCAAACGACTCATCCGTGATTCTGAAACAGTTAACCAACTGGATCATAATTCTGACTCGAAAAAAGGAAAACAACTGAACTGGGATGCTGTGTTTAGGTATATTTTGTCTAAATTGACATCTTTCTCATTTTACAAAACACTGTTTTGTTTAATAGATTATCAGATCTACACCAATGTTTTTCCTAGATCTGCAGATTGGATTCAGAATCTTGTGTGTCTGTAACTAGGGTATGTCTTAAAATATTATTTTAAGTTTACATACTTTTAATGGTAGTCACATACAAAAAAAATGAAATGGCTCAATAACAGTTGCCTAACATAGAGAATAGTAAGACAGGGTCACATCATACTTTAATGTTAACAGAAAGCTGATTAAATAAGGTTGATTGTTAGTGCAGTTATTGTGACCTGTTGAGTTTTTTTAATCTTATTATAAGTGCTAACTTTGTTAATTCTTTCTAACAAATATTTCCAGTTTGTGTCCAGCTTTCAAGTTGCAATTATTTTTGCGGGGGACGGGGGCTGCATCTACACTCCCCCTGCCTCAAAGGGGCATGCAAATGTGGCCAATTGAAAATGCCGATGAGGTACTGGTTTGCATATTCAGCATCCATTTGCATTTTCGATCGGCCGCGTTTGCATGCCCCTTTGGAAAGGGAGGGGCTGTGTAGATGCCACCATGGAGTATGGCTTATACATATAATATAGCCATCTCATAAAAGCTCGTGTTTTTAATCAGTCCTTTTTAATCAGTCCTTTGACCTGGGATAGCTGAACTGTGGGTCATGGGCCAAAGGAAGTATACTGTGTGGTTGATGGAGGTTCTCATTTAAGATAGAGATCCTACTCCTGGTGGAATTCTGTGCCAAAATATTAAAAATTTCAGGCAAAGTATTTTAAAATTCTGCAGTTTTTTGGGTCAATAAATAAATGTGGAGGTTGCACAATGCAAGACCCAGGTCTCCCCCAGAAACATCCTGAGGTCTTATCTCTGTGTGCAAGGCACACTGGTGCTATGTCTATGCTAGACCCCACCTTTCTAAAGGGGGATGCTAATGAGAGACTTCAGCAGATGCTAATGAGGTGCTGTAATGATAATGCAGTACCTCATTAGCATAATGGTGGCCACGGCGATTCAAAAGTGCTGCTTTCGAATTGCGCGCCACCCGTGTAGATGTGGCTTTTCAGAAGGATGCCCCAGTCTTCAAAAGCCCCTGTTCCTGTTTCGTTTTAGAAATAAGGGGCTTTCAAAGATTGGGGGTCCTTTCAAAAAGCCCCCGTCTACACAGGTGGTGCATGATTAGAAAGCGGCACTTTCGAATTGCCATTGCTGGAATTATGCTAATGAGGCACTACATATTCATGACAGTGCCTCATTAGCCTATCCCAAAGTGTCTCATTAGCATCCCCCTTTCAAAGGCGGAGGCTAGTGTAGACATAGCCCAGGTGTGGGTGGGTAGGTTGGCTCAGTCTGTCAGGATCCAAGTGTGGAGGAGCTTAGTGTGTGGGGTGGGGGAGAGTACAGGTGTGGAGTGAAAAGTTTCTGTGTGGGACATTCTGGGAGCAGAGAGGCTTTGGATATACAGGCCTCATTGCATGGTTTCTGGATGCCAAGGGCTATGGGACTCTGCAGGAGCGTCTAGCTAAAGGTGGTTGGTACTCATCAGATTTTGTCTGGGTGTGAGGAGATGGGACTCTGTGGAGGATGGGGTGGGGGTGGTTCAGTGGGGGTAGTCCAGGTACTGGAGAGTAGGGTTTGGTAGGGTGGAGGTCTTGGAGTATCTGATTAGGGCTCAGAGGGGTGGGGCTTCCAGGGGCATAGAGAGGGGCCCATCAGTATATGAATTCAAGTGTGGTGATTTTATTGCAGGGTGTGGGCTGTGTGAAGGGGTGGGAGGTCTGGATGCAAGGGAGTCAGGCTTGGCAGTGGGGGACAAGTGTACAGGAATGGGGCCAACCTGTGGGTGCTGGGAGAAGGTCTGGATGGCTGGTGGGGTTGAGCTGTTGGGAGAGGAGCTCCCAGCAGTGACCCCTGTCCCTTGTGGCTCAAGGAGTGTGGCCATCCTGTGGGTGGGGGCAGAAGGTGAGGAGGCTGGGGAGGGGAAGGATGTAAAGCCAGGGGAGATCTGTGATGGGACTTATGTGTTGCCCTGGCCACTCTTTTCCCTTCTCCAGCCTAGCTGGGACTACCAGTTGAGCCCAGGACAGGATAGCAATGAAAGGTCCTGTGGCACCTTATGGACTAACAGAAAAGTTTTGAGCATGAGCCTTCGTGAGCACAGACTCACTTCATCAGATGATGGTCTTGGAAATCTGCAGGGCCAGGTATAAATAAGACAGAGCAAGGGTGGGGATAACAAGGTTAGCTGAGTCAGCAAGGGTGAGGCTTACTACCAGCAGTTGATCTGGAGGTGTGAGCACCAAGGCAGGGGAAGCTGCTTCTGTATTTAGCCAGCCATTCGCAGTCTTTGTTTAAGCCAGAGCTGAGGGCATCGAATTTGCAGATGAATTGTAGCTCAGAAATTTCTCTTTGGAGTCTGGTCTTGAAATTTCTTTGCTGTAGGATAGCTACTTTTAAGTCTGCTACTGTGTGGCCTGGGAGATTGAAGTGCTCTCCTACGGGTTTTTGTATATTGCCATTTCTGATGTCTGATTTGTGTGCGTTTATTCTTTTACGTAGAGACTGTCCAGTTTGTCCGATGTATATAGCAGAGGGGCATTGCTGGCACATGATGGCGTAACTTATATTGGTAGATGTGCAGCTGAATGAACTCACGATGGTGTGGCTGATCTGGTTAGGTCCTGTAATGGTGTTGCTGGTGTAGATATGTGGGCAGAGCTGGCAACGAGGTTTGTTGCATGGATGGGTCCCTGAGTTAGAGTGACTGTGGTCCGGTGTATAGTTGCTGGTTAGGATTTGCTTCAGGTTGGCAGGTTGTCTGTGGGCAAGGACTGGTCTGCCTCCCAAGGCCTGTGAAAGTGGGGGATCATTGTCCAGGATGGGTTGTAAATCCCTGATGATGCTCTGTAGAGGTTTTAGCTGAGGACTGTAGGTGATGGCTAGTGGTGTTCTGTTGGTTTCTCTCTTGGACTTGTCCTGTAGTAAGAGGCTTCGTGACACACATCTGGCTCTGTTGATCTGCTTTTTCACTTCCTCAGGTGGGTATTGCAGTTTCAAGAATGCTTGGTAGAGATCCTGTAGGTGTTTGTCTCTGTTGGAGGGGTTGGAGCAAATGTGGTTATATCTTAGTGCTTGGCTGTAGACAGTGGATCGTGTGGTGTGTCTGGGATGGAAGCTGGAGGCATGAAGGTAGGCGTAGCGGTCAGTAGGTTTACGGTACAGGGTGGTATTGATGTGGCCATTATGTATTAGCACCGTGGTGTCCAGGAAATGGATCTCCTGTGTGCACTGTTCCAGGCTGAGGTTGATGTTGGGGTGAAAGTTGTTGAAGTCCTGGTGGAATTCCTCCAGAGTCTCCTTCCCATGGGTCCAGATGATGAAGATATCATCAATGTAGCGTAAGTAGAGATGGGGTGTTAGTGGACGAGAGCTAAGGAAGCGCTGTTCCAGGTCAGTCATGAAAATATTGGCATATTGAGGGGCCATGCGGGTACCCATAGCTGTGCCGCTGATTTGAAGGTATATGTCATCGCCAAATCTGAAATAGTTGTGTGTGAGGATAAAGTTACAGAGCTCAGCCATCAGATGTGGATCATCAGGGATACTGTTCCGGACAGCATTTATTCCATCTTTGTGTGGGATGTTGGTATAGAGAGCTTCTGCATCCATGGTGGCTATGATAGTGTTTTCTGGTAGGTCATCAGTGTCTTGCAGTTTTCTCAGGAAGTCAGTGGTGTCTCGGAGATAGCTGGGAGTGCTGGTGGCATAGGGTCTGAGGACAGAGTCCACATAACCAGACAGTCCTTCAGCGAGAGTGCCAATGCCTGCGATGATGGGGCGTCCAGGATTTCCAGGTTTGTGGATCTTGGGTAGTAGGTAGAATAGCCCCGGATGGGGCTCTAGAGGTGTGTTGGTATAAATCTGTTCTTGTGCTTGTGTAGGGAGTGTCCTGAGCAGGTGGTGTAGTTTCTTAGTGTATTTCTGATATGTTAGACTCCTTACTCTTCCTCAAAACTTTTGTTAGTCTATAAGGTGCCACAGGACCCTTTGTTGCTGTTACAGATCCAGACTAACAAAGCTACGCCTCCAATACAGTACAGGATAGGAGCCCCCAGCCTGGTCATCCTTCTCCCTGGGTGGATCTGGAATTGGCTAAGGCAGGACTCAGCAGGAGTGTTTCATAAGGGTGTTAAAATGGTTAACTGGCCCCTGCCGGTGACTTCTGGCCATGGCCAGCTGCGCCAGGCTGGGGCAGCCCTGGCCATAGAGGTTTTAGTCAGCCAGGTGGCAGGACCTCATGGCCGTAGTGGGATTGGACAGCATGCCAGGTGGTGAGCCTGGAGTTAAAACAATTAGACGAATAACCATTTTAACATCTCTAGTGTCTCAAGAGATGTGGAGGTTCAGGGATTGGATGGACAGAGGTTGGGACTTGTTTGGTACTGGCAGGGGCATCCCCAGCCATCTATGATTGGCTTCAGGTGCCTGAAACAATGAAGTCATGTAACTTGCACGAAGTGGGCAAGGGGCACCTGGATACTCGTGTGGCCTCCTTTTGCTTCCCCATCAGAATTTTGTTTTATTTTTCTTGGAAGCAGAGAAATCTGTGGGTGATGCAGTGGCTCAGAATTCCCCTAGGACTACTATTCTCTATAATTTCTGAATTGAATCTGATTCTTCCACTGAGAGGAAATTGAACATAGTGTGATGTGCTTATCATTATATGTAAGTAGCACTTCCATATTAAAAAAATCAATGTCTAAAATTCCATTTGTGTACATGTAAGCTAAGCTTCAGGTATATTTCTACTATGTGATATAACAATCCTATATATCAGAGAGGTAGCTGTGTTAGTCTGTAGCTTCGAGAACAAGAAGTCTTGTGGCACCTTATAGACTACCAGATATTTTGGATCATAAGCTTTCATGGGCAAAGACCTGCTTCATCAGATGCATGAGTCGGGGGAGGGCAGGGGTTCAGAGGAGCATTTAAAGAGTGGGGTCCCAGTAAGAGGGAGGGCCAGAGCTGACGAGGTCTATTCAGCAAGGTGGAAATGGCCCAGTATCAACAGTACTTATCAAAAGAGGAAAAAACAAGTCAAATCAGACAGGGGGATGTGAGCCTTTGTCAGAGTCTAATGGGATTGTTCTCGAGGCTAATCCTAAATAGTTTTACATTATTTTCATTAGGTTTGCTACGACTAGTACAAAACGTATTTATGTTAGAAGAAAACAAAGATACTGATATTAAACCAAGTATATACTGCTAACCAAAAAATCAGTGATGTAATTGTGTAATACTTGAATATGCAACATTTGTAGTCCATCGAATATAATCTGGTAGTCTATGTATGGAACATATTGTCTGTGTCTAGAGTAGCCCCCAGCTTCAATGAGGGCGTGGTAATTAGGGTGTTTCGAGATTACTAATAAAGTGCTGCGGTGCATATGCAGCACTTCATTAGGCTAAATCTCTCCCACGGCAACTTCGAAAAGTCGAACTTGGAAGTGCCAGCTTGTGTGTAGCTGCAGGTCAACCATGGGTACCTCAAAGTAGCACAGGCATTTGAAGTACCAGCTACACGCAAGCCAGCACTTCAAAATTTGACACTTCAAAGTTGCCGTGGGGGGAGGGTAATTTAGCCTAGTGAAGTGCTGCATATGCACTGCAGCACTTCGTTAGTAACCTCCCAACACCCTAATTACCATGCCCCTTTGAAGTTGGGGGCTAGTCTAGACACAACCATTCACTTCAGCTTCTCCGAACAGTTTATGATCAATCCTATCCATTAAAGTTAATGGAAATCACGTACTTTTTTCAATGAATAATTTTAAAATAGTCAGTGAAAAACATTCTATGGAATCTGATATGTAGCATGTTAATTTGGAAAGAATTCAAGTTTTTCTTCATTATGAGCAATTAGTAGTACTTTCTAATATTTTTGCTATAATGCATATTTGTAACATGAATAATGGATGCATAGCAGTATAATACTCTTTTTAATCACTCACTGTAAGCTCAGCTCTATACAAATTTTTGAGGAAGATACACTTTTTACCCCAGGGTAGGTTACGATCTAGATAAGTAAAATAATTTGTGCATAAAACGTACTAGAATATAATCAGTTTTTGTCCCTATCTGCTAGCTATTTCCATTAGGTTTACACCAGTAATACCTATGTTTATTAATTGTTTCACAAATAAAATTGCTAAGCTTGAGTTTGGATTTTTAAGCTTTAATCTCTTTTAAAATCAGCAGCCTTTGTAGTTTATTTGGTTGTGAAAAATAACTATTTTGTATTTTTGAAGGTTTCTGCAGAAGTACATCCAGAAAGAAACTGAGAGTATCAAATTGGCAAAACCAAATGTATCTGCTTCAACACAAGCTTCCAGGCAGAAAAAGATGCAAGAGATCCGTGGCTTGGTCAAATACTTTGTCAGATGTGCTAATAAAAGTTAGTGATTTACATATCCACATATATTTATAGACACTTTAATGCTTTACTGTAAAGTTCAAGGTCTTATTCTGAACCAGATGTGACACAGCATTTTAAAATACTCGTGGACTGTGGTTATAAATTATCACTTACTTTTTTTGAGTGTCCAATGAACCTTTTTCCATTAGTGTTTGAAGTTCTAGATGGAAAATTTGTATTAATTCATCTTCGTGATAGTATAGAACTGTTTCTTCACCTGCGGTGTAATTGCGGTGTTTTGTATAGTCTACTGAGCACTTGTGGACTGTGCTTGTATAACCAGAGAGAAAAGGATGAATTGAGGCAGAATTTTCAAGCAATGGGGTTTCTGCTAGTTTTTTTGGAAAAGCTGTTCAATAACACATGTATGCTCTCCATCAGAAAGGTTTTGCTGACAACCTGAATTGTTTTCTGAATTCTCTCCCATTTCTCTTTAGTTATACCTCTGAATTGTACTAAAGTATTCCTCATTTTTAAACACCTGTAGAGGGGTGTGTGGACCTCTTAAACACATCATTGTGTTAGATGATAACTCTTATCACTTAAGCTCTCCAAAGCAGTAGTAATATTTATCACATACTGTTCACAGACTATCCAATTTCTTTACATCTGTCTTGGATTGAGGAACCCGGAACTTTACACAGTATTTTAGTACTGACTCATGAGAGATGAGGACTTCCCTGCAGCCTAGAAACACATTTAGCTTTTTGCTGCCAGGTTGCTTTGGAAGTTCATTGACTCTGGTTTTATCATTATCTTTGTGTTTCTTTCAGCATAACTGCTCTCCAAGTTTCTTCCTACCATTAGATGTTGAGATTGCTAAATGTATTAGCACAGTGGTTTTTAGCTAGGGTTCTGAGCCTTTGTGGGGGCTGCAGGCAGGTGTCAGGAGGTCCACCAAAGTACACCAGAGACCGGGGCCAGCATGAAGGGCCCACGGTTTAAGTGAGCCAGACCCTAATACCCACAATGCAGAGTTAAAACTGAAGCCTGAACTCTGCTGTATTTGGTTGAAGCTGGAGCTCAAGCAGCTTCCATTCACAGGGCATCCTGTGGTATTGGACCTTGGCCAATTGCCTTGCTTGCTACCCTCTAATGTTGGCCTAGGCTTTTAATCTATTCTAATGGCATAGGCAGACTGTGGAGGTTTTATACCATGTTGTGAGAAACCGGGGGGCTCAGAAAGAAAAAGTTGAGAGCTGCTTTGTTAGCATGTATTTTTTCAGATGAATATCACTTTGATTCCATGCTAATGTTCTAAAATGTCAGACTCTGTATTATTTTTCTGCTTGTAAATATGACCAATGTGTGGCTTATCCCTTTTTTCAGATCACTACAGTCTTTCAGTTAAATTCAGGATTAGAAAAGGTTTCTTTAAAAACAATTGTTTCTAACAAAAGTAGATAGAAATTGCAGTATGGGTTATTCCTAATACTTTCAAGAAGAGTTGCAAGCTACAAGAAAAAACTTCAAATATTTGTTGGTAATGGAGTAAAATGGGAGGAAATATATTGCACCTTTAAGATAAATATGGTAATGTTCAGACTTTACGAATTCACTTATTCCACTCTTGGCTTCCTTATTCACTACTTGGTTTGCATGTTTATACCTCCTTCTGTTTACTGTCTAGGAGCACCAAGATTAAAATGCCAGGAACTTCTAAATTATGTCATGGATGTAGTGAAAGATGCATCAAGTTATGCTATTTATGGAGCTGACTGTAGTAGCATACTACTAAAGGATATTCTTTCAGTGAGGAAATACTGGTGTGAGCTATCTAAGCAACAATGGTCAGGTTTGTATATAGTACTTCTGTTGCAATAATGTCTCTTTGCAAACATGTATTTTCTTACTACAGAAATGTGTTTAAGCATATTGTTTATTGTTTATTGTATTTCAGAGGCACTGTACAAATTTATAGTAAGAGACATTACAATTTAAATAGACAAACAAAAGGTTGGAGTGGATATTAAAGTATTTTTGTCTATTACCCGTTATTCCATGTAGGTTAACTCTTTTATACTGACAACAATGACCCAAGCGAATCAATTTTAATGTCCAGTTTATTATTGAGATTGAGGCCTTGTCACCGCTGTGCAGTGGATTGACATGGCAGTGATTTATCCACTCGCAGTTGATTTATTACGTCTACTGTAGATGCAGCAAATTAATCTCTTAGCTTGCTGTTGCTGATGGTGGTATGCCACTAAAATGAGAAGAGTAGCCAGTGTCAACAGGAGTGCAGCCCCTCTCATCCTTACTGCGTGCAATATGCCTTAGTAAGTATATCTATTTGCATAGCTGAACTAGATCAACAGTGCAAGTAAGTTTAAACCAGGCCTGTATTGACTGGTCTGCTTAATGTGTTACCAGTGAGTATTATTATTTGTGTTAGGATAGAATCCAAAGATCTCAGCTATGTTTGGGACTCCTTTCTGCTAAGCCCTGCACAGATACGTAGTAAAGGACAGGCCTGAAGAACTTAGTCTGAGGGAAAAAAAGCTGAAGGGGCAGGGAATGTGGTAGAACATTTAAGCTCCATGGCAGCTGACACATGAAAGATAGGAGAGATCATAATTTTTGAAGTAATATGAAAATGCTGCATGTGGCAGCCCCTCAACCTGCTCTTATCAGCTGGCAGATTTATTATAAGCACCATGGAAGAAATGGCTCTTGAGAGAGACGAAGGAAGGAATGGGGGTGGATATTGCATGTGTAAGTGTAGAAGTGAGTGCAGAAAGAATTGCACTACTGGGAAAGTACCTTGGGGTTGGAGATGTCATGCTTGAGTGAAGTGGTATGTAAAATCAAATTCTTAGCTGTATCTTGAAAGTGGTTGCTGTAATTTCAGGTAAAAAAGACAAAACCAAGATCTGGGATTGCAGATACGCTCCATGTAACAGATTTTTTTGGTCTTATTTTAATTAAAACTATGCACACGCAAGTACTGAACATGAGAATCTGAGAGCTGCCTTACTGCATCAGACTAGTGACCCTTCTAAACCAGTATTTTGTCTCCAACCAATGGAGCCCTATCACATGGACCCAGGTTAATATGGGGGCCTGCGCAAAATGGGCAGCCCAGCAAAGCGTCAGCAGAAGCTGCAAGGGAGAAAGACATGATCCTGGCAGATGCTGTCGGGTGGAAGCCCCAACCTCAGGTGCCTGAGCCACCCCAGTTGCAGAAGCTGTGAGGCTGAAGCCCCAAATCCCCCTCCCCTGTATCCCTGTGGTACACTTTTTAATAACAAGGGACCCAGTTCCAGGTCTCTAGTTTTTGACAGGCCAGGCCAGTTGAAAAGGAGGCTTGGCAGTGTCTATATAAGTTTGGTTACTGAACTAACCAAGATCAGCCTCCCCACCAAAAGAAGGGGACGAGCTGCTTAGCTGCTCAAGGAAAGAACTGCTGTCTCCCTGCTCCATCTCCAGCCATTCTAATGGAGAAGTGGGTGCCAGTGCCACAGGGGAAAATCCTTTGTATTCCTTTGTGCATTTCCTCAGGCACCACAACACCGCCCTGCTGTGCCCCCATTTTGAGGAAGATGCACTCGTGGCCTTTGTATTGTGTATGCACCTTTTATGCTGTCCTTGTGAAAATCCACCCACATTTGGACAAGATATAATCCTTTGAAAAATTATGTCTTGCACATGCTCTGTAGAGACTTCTTTGATTTTAGTAGTTAAAATCTCTGAAGAATTCATCCTCACTGAGTGTACTCAAGCCTCTGACAGCCCCTAATGAAGATGACACTGTGCGTGTGCCATCGCCACAGAATAACCGAGCATATGTTGCTATCTCACAAGTCCCGTTTCTGATTACACAGCACACGTGCTGTCCTCACAGAGCAGTTTCGCATGCTCATTCCCAGGCTACAAGGGTTCAGGCTAGACTTTCCCTGTATTAGGTCAGAATGGAATTGGAACTGAGAACAGAGTCTATCTGGTGACCACTGTGCTGGCATCCAGGGAACATGGAGAAGAAAGTGCTTGATCTGAACGCAGAAGAGACAAAGTTTGATTAGAATGAGAAAAAGAAGCAGATTGTGTGAAACTGATGAGACTGAGGCTAGGTGGGCAGAAAGAATGGGACTGGAAGTAGGAGCTAGAGTGGGGGAGAGACAGGTTGGAGGAGGACTCGCTCTTGAAAGGGAATGGGCAGAAGACTCAATGTCCACTAGAAAATGATCCCCTCTAGCAGCGACAATGGAGTTGAAGATTACAAATCCCACCATTCTTTTGCCATCAGATATATGTGGACCACTGGTAACATTTGTGTCAGATTTCCTCCCACCACGCCACGCGTCCCCACTGTGACCCTCAGAAAGGACAACACCTTATCAGTTATTTCGTTAGCTTGAGTGACAGAGGTCTATGCTATAAATCTAAAAGTTCCAAGTGTGCTAACAGCTGTCACCATCTGATGATATTGGCACCTGGGGCTAATGGGACCACCTGCTGTGGACCAGCAGACCGTGGCTGCTCTTTGTCAGCTGTGGACTATTGCCAGGGCCAGTGGACCATGGCTGCTTTGGCTGTTGACTGCTGCCCAGGGCCAGAGATTAAAACTGCTATGGTTGGCCCCCGAGCACAGCTGCTATGACCAGCTGGGGACCACGCCCAAGACCATGGACCTCAATGGCTCCAGCCAGATGTCCTCGGACTGCTGCCTCTATGCTGTGCCAACTGAGCAGCTGTCCTTGGGGTTAGTCAGATTGGGCCTTACAGAAGTCAACAGGGTCCTGGAACCCATGACCATAATGTGTATGCACAAGGGGGCTGAATTAAAAGATGTACAGAAAGTCTTATTTCTGGTGTTTCCTAAATTTGAGTACTAGATTTTGCAATCTTAAATCTGTAATGTCCTTTTAACATATATTTGTAATATATAATTGTGTATTTCTCCAACAGGCTCTTTAGTAGTTGCCAAATTCCAATTAGTGCAGAGACATAGAGCCCTGCACAGTCAAAAAATGTGTGTCCATGGATATAAATCAAATGTGTGTGGAGCTTCAGGGCCTACTAGGAACTGCAGCAGTGAAAGCAACATGGCTGTATCACCCCCATCTCGATCCCCAGCCCCAGGAGAAAGAGAGTGCTGCATGGAAGGGACTCTTCTGACCAGGGGCAGCTGCTAGGCATCTTGGTGCCTGCCTCGGTGTGTGGGTTAGAGGGTGATACAGCCACACCAGAGAAGCTGCCCTTGGTGGGATTCTTGCTTCAGTGGAGTGCTGCAGCTCCACAGAAATCTGCATCCATGGATATAAATTCTGTATCTATACAGGATTCTCTGTAGGTTTTAGTACTGATCTCTAAAGTTATTTTTATATGTCGTCTTCTACAAGATATAAAAATGCTTACACAGTAAAACACTACATGGTGAAAACTTTATGAATTAGTAATGTAGTAATTATTTCTTATATAACAAATATTAGAAAATGGAGAAAAACAAAATTTATAGACAACAGAAAATGGAGAAATACTAAATTTACCTAAAACACTTTTTTCCCATGTATTGTAGGCTAGCTTCATTATTTTATCTGGCATTTTTTGGAACAGTACCCTTGGGCATATTGTTGTATTAATGAAAATTCTGCTTCTTGGGTGACACGTTAAAAGGGAATGAAATAATTCATGATAAGAATTAGTTGAAATGTCATGAATATTTCTTGGGGTGGAATTGTTGGTGTTGAGATTTTTTTTTTTGTTCTGTTTTGTTTTTTGTGGCATTAAGTTACCTGTGGTATGTATAGATAATATTTTCTTAATGTTTCTGTGAGAAGTTAAGGTACAGAACAGGGAATTAACTTTTGTGAATAGTGATCTAAGGCATAGAGAGGTAGCTGTGTTAGTTGGTATCTTCAAAAACAAATTGTTAGGTGCTGAGCTTTTGTGGGACAGACCCACTTCTTCAGATCTGGAAAATTATGAACTTAAGTGTTCATGATATTAGTAGTAAGTGGATATTTTCATAGCTCAGGCAAAATATTTTAATTTTAATATTATGTTGTTTTTTTCTTCCTGTGTATCTTCCAAATTTAATCATCTTGATAGAAGTGTATGTTCCAGTCTTTTAAATCACTGTTTTACCCAGGGCAGGAGACAGTTATACCATTATATTATTTTTGATAAATTATTTGTATTTTGAATTATGTTTACAGATCTGCTGACTCTCTACTGCAAATTGTATCTCAAACCTTCCAGAGATATTAACAGGGTCTTGGTGGCTAGAATAATTCATACACTTACCAGAGGATACTGCTTCCAAACTGATGAACTAAATTCCAATATTTTTTGCTTCTTTGCAAAAGCACTACATTGTGCAAGGTAATATTCAGCTTTTGTGTGTGTATCAAGATAATTTCTTGTAGATAATTGGGGTTGGACTTGATTGTTCATGGAGGCTTATTTATCTCTGACTTTTGTGATTCTGGCCTTCAACACCTTTCTGTTTATTCAGAACTCTTTGAAATGTGACTCTTGCATTTATTTATGTACTCTTGACATTATTTTGTATTATCTGCAAGTGTGCACAGTGAGGTCTTTTAATCATCCCTTCTTTCTTTATTAAGTTAGGTTTGTTGAGTGCTCAATTTAGAATTCAGGGAATAGTTTTTTCAAAAGATCCAGACAAGTCATTTGTTAATAATTCTTGTCAATAGAAAGCTGGCTGTTGTTGCTCTAGATGAAGTGCTTTGTTTATATTGCAGGCAGGAGAATGCCTCTGTAGGTCTGGATCATATTCTTGCAGCAATTAATGTTGTCTTCAGTGTGTTTGCTGTCAACTGTCGTATGCGGATTTGTAAGCTAGGAGAAGAAATTCTTCCTACAGTACTTTATATTTGGACTCAGCATAGACCAA
Organism: Carettochelys insculpta; assembly: GCF_033958435.1. Classification (NCBI taxonomy): domain Eukaryota; kingdom Metazoa; phylum Chordata; order Testudines; family Carettochelyidae; genus Carettochelys; species Carettochelys insculpta. The sequence goes on from NC_134137.1 coordinate 42,352,942, forward strand.
AAGATTCCCTAAAGGAGTTAATAATTCAGCTACTTCAACTGCAGGTTCATGTTCATCATCCAAAGGGAGCCAAAACACAGGAGACAGGTACACAGTAAAAAGCTTCTTTTCTTTTTTTGTTTGGTGGCGTGTTTTTTTTTTTCCCCTCATTTTAGTAAATTGTTGCTGTATCTGAGAGTGCAAGTTGCACATTCAAAGTCCTTTTGAATGTCACTGGTAAGCCTGGAGAAGGGTCACAGGAGTAGCTTCTCAATAAGAGTATTGCTTCTCAATAGTTTTACACTATGCTTCGAAGCTGATTGAATTGTGGGGTTATGTGTTTTTAATTATATTATAACACTCAATGTGCCAAACGCTGAATGAGAACAGCCAGCATCTGATCAAAGACTTAAAAATGTAAAAAGAAGAGCAGGATGGGGAAAGGTTGGGGTATGAGTAAATCTTGGAATAGGTATGTTCAAGTCTGTGTTGTTGTATTGTTTCTCTTTTTTATTTTGGGCATAGTAAAGTTAGAGTTAGAGCAGGGAGACAGGACACTGAAAAATGTATTGCTTTCTATGAAAAGAATAAGTTTAGTAGCACAAAAGTGGCAGTGCTGTTCAGGCAGGATGATTGAAATATGCACAGTTGGCGCAATGAGGAGGAGGCAGACAGGTCAGATAATGCAGGGAATTATAGGGATAGTACCTTATGATTCCTTGCTCCTGTGCTCAGTATCACAAGAGAGGAAGAGGGAAGGAAGGGTAAGAAAACTACTAAAAGCAGTTTAGTGACTGTTTCTGAATTACAGGATCTGCAGCAGTACATTAGTCAGAGACCAAAGGGAACAGTTTCCAAATGGTTACTCTGTGTTTCTGATCAGGGAGTGGATAGCATATCGCGATCAAAAACTGAAGCAAAGGCACTAGGTAAACTTGCCCCAGATCCTGTTAAATCAGATTTTCAAGGAGACCCATGGAAATTTGTGGAATATGTTACGAAAAACCATATGGGACAGATGTGATCCATTGGAGGATATGGATGAAAGTGGGATTCATTGGTTACAGCAGGAGAGGCCCTCTGTGAAATAACAATAGAAGTGATACTATTTGGGGGGGCGCTGGCACTGACTCCAGTGAAGTAGAAGTCACATCATTAATGTTTTGCAGACTTTTTAAAGGGGGACCTCCTTGGGCTTCAGGTTCTCTAATGGGTTTGCGTTCATCTTTAGTGGGGAACCCTGTCACCACAGCTATCAGTGCTATCCCCTGTCTGGAAGGCTTATGGCTATCAAGCAAAGATGGTCAAGGAAGGACTGAGATATAGTGGCAGTGGAGATGGATAAAACCAAACTGCCCACTTGCAAAGCCCACTGGAAATAGCTAATGTGTCAGGGAGAAAATATAGAAAGTGGTATGGGGCTCTCTATCCAGCCATGTTAAAACAGTGGCAGCAAAGGAGCAAGAACAACATGGGCACTGTGACTGAACTCTCTGCCCCTCCTGAGTCTAAGCAGGAGTATCCACAAAGTGCATGGAGAAAGTAGTTAAGGAAAGCTCCTGACTCTACCTGACTTGGAACACTGGAAAATACAACCACTAGATTAGGACTGGGCTGACATACCATCCATTTTGGGTGATGGGGCACCCAAATCTAGCCACCCATAAACTCACTATTATGTGGATTAAAATTTACTGGGATCCTAGTAATTGGAAATATAGTGATATGCCAGTTCAGGGATCAACAACCTTTCCAAGGTGGAGTGCCAAAATATGACCTTTTGATCTCTATATATGGTCCAAGTACCAGTGATACTTTTTAAAGTCACTGGTAGTCTTACTTACAGCGGCTTCATTAATGTGTAAATTAAGATGCAGAGCTTTACTGTTTTGATGGTGGTGGTTAGGATTTTGTTAATCCACAGGCAGCATGGCTTTGAGCAAGCTCCTGGCTGCATGAGGGAGGAGGAGAGGGGCTGAGCTCCTGCCTTGTATGCCAATGAAAATCAGCTTGCATGACGCTCTAGGCCCACGTGCCAGGAGTTGCTGACCCCTGCGCCAGTTGATGGTGAAGAAATTATGGTATTAGAATGCCATATGTCACCCAGGATATAAGACTCATGAATTTAAAAGGAGTCACTGGAGGAGGTGTCACTGAAACTCTCCAGCCTATAACACTGGAATTAGCCAATGGAGAATGTGTACAAATAAGTGCTACTGTGGTCCCTGGTCTCAGAAATATTTTGGGAATTTGTGTATTAGCTGGCAGAGAATGGGAGCTGGGGGAAAAAATTGGGCGTTTGTATGAAACACTGTCACAGCTTGTTCTCATGGTAAGTCAGTTGGAGGGAATACATCGAGTAAATGGTGCTTAGGTTGGAACAGAAGGGGATCAGTGATCCCTGTAAGCTGAGCGCTTGTGTGTTCACCAGGAGAGATTCAGGTGCCACCCATCTTATTAGCAGAGTGCCCAGAGGCATCCACAGTGAGCAACATATGTTTCTATTGGTGGTGAACATCCACACATGCCTCCGTTTACAGCACAAAATTTATTCTCCCTGTGTATGGAAAAAATTAGATTTATAGATTAAATTGTAGAAAAAATTAGGGTTACATTTTTGATTTTTTTTTTCTTCCTCTTATTTTGCATCCAGACTTTATCCTCCCTCTTTGCAAATGTTTGAACTTTGTTTTAAATAGCAGATGTTTGTATTTTAGAACCTCTTGAAACATATATTGCTAATTACTTCTGTTAAGCCTTCTCTACCCACATGTGAACACAGACTGCTATATAGTCTTACCACAAATTGTATATATTTCTTACATTTTATTTTTTCACATGTAGGTGCATGTGACTCAGCAAAATGGCAAGGAATCTTATACAACTTGTATGATCTGCTGGTGAATGAGTTAAGTCTCATTGGCAGTAGAGGGAAGTATTCTTCAGGATCACGCAACATAGCCATAAAGGAAAACTTGGTTGAATTAATGGCTGATATTTGTCATCAAGTAAATGACCTCTCTACATATTTATCCAAGTGAATGTAAAGTTGATATGTATATTGCATTGTGTTACTCTCATACTTCAATTTTCCATTAGTACGTCTTACAGATTTTTTTGATAATTGTTTACTTATACTTCAGTATCTTTAATTTCTAGTCTAGACATTTGTTCTTCTTGGCCTCCGTTAAACAACCATCTTGAGATCCTAATACTCAGATCCAGTAGAGGCTTCACAGGCTCCAGAAGGAGCCCTCCTCTTAAGTTTATGAAGCAGTTTAATTACTCTAATGACTTTTTGGATTAACTCTCCCTAAAATCTTGCATAAGGTACAGTGCAGAAATGGAAACAGGCATTTTCTGTTTGCTGCTGAAAGTGTTTGAATTTTTTTGTATTTGAAAGTTTAACAGGGTTACAAGCTTGTAAGGGAGAAGTGTCCTAATATTTCTGGTATACGTTTGTAACACAAGTGAATTCTAAATAACGGAAAATTATTTTGTTACTGTAAAAGTACATACTTAATTGGCACTTCTATTCTGTATTCAGTTGACAACTGCGTAATTGACATTTTTTATGACATGGGAGTAGAAGTTTCACTGAAATTGAGAGTGGTACTTTGTGCTCTTAAATTACTAAGGGATGGTGCTTTGTGTTCTTGTAAATAGCCTATCCTTATCAGTTAATTCACAGAGAGTACTTAGCTGTCATAGTTCCAAGCCTTGCTTCTGAGGGAGGGTCTAGTGCTTGGCTTCTTGCTTTTCAAATGGCAAAGACATTAGGACATTTTGCTTCTGGAGAGCAGGAAGCAAATCTCTGAAGTCTAAATGGCTGACAGCTATAGCATTGATAGGTGTTGGAGAGAGCAGCCTCCTAGTGCCCTCTTCCAGTATCTGGGTTGCTGCCATTTGTGGTCTTTGAAGCAAGCTAAGAGGGAAATAAGAAGGTTCTCTGGAGTGTTTTGTAGATGGTAAATAACTATTAACTTCAGGTATGTCTACCTTGTAAAATGGGGATGTGATTCCCAAACTAAGGATACATGCTTGCACTAGCTTTGATTGAGACCAGTCATTAAAATTATGTAGTGCCTGCAGTGGAAGCAGCAGGTGCTAGCTGACCCAAGTGCATGCACAGAAGAGATGCTATGTATTATATGGGGCAGCTAGTTCCCCCTGCCAATGGACCACTGATGTTATACTTATTTTTAGTGCCGTAGCTCAATTAGAAATAATACGCCCATGTCTCCTCAAGTTCAGAATCATACTCCCATCTCAAAATATAGATATACCCCTAGTTTGAAATATCTTGTGGTCTTTAATAGCATACGAGCACTTGAATACTTTTACTGATAAGTTCTTTTTTTAATATCTTTGGACAGGTCTTTACTGAAGACACGAAAGTCCTTGAGATAAGCCAGTCATACATGGTTACACAAAGAGATCCTGGAGATGTAGCTGCACCGAGCAAGCGTCGGAAGATCGAACTGGGTTGGGAAATAATTCGAGACAACTTGCAAAGATCAAAGAATGATTTTGATGTCATACCTTGGTAAAAAATAAAATCTTTATTCTTTTATCTTGGAACTCAAATTGGCACAGATAATTTACTAACAGGTTCTTAATTTCACATCCAATTATTTCTTTATCTGTGGACTATGGACTTCCTATATTTTACACTGAATTATCTCCTAATATGTGCTGTGGAGTTAGCTGCTCAAAAGTAGAAGGGAGGCAATCATGGAATCAATATAGTTTTTCTCAGCTCTTGACAAATCACGAGTTTACTTGAAATTTCTTGTTATAAAAATTTCTGAGTCAAATACCACATGATGGGAAGATGTCATAACTTCCCCATTGCCTACTTGGATAACTGACATATGTGAGAGAAACAGGATGAGCGAGGTAATATCTTGTGTTGAACCAACTTTTGTTGGTGAGAGATATGACTTTGAGCTACACAAGGATCTTCTTCAGGTCTGACACGATATATGACAAAAGTATGACAAGGAAATGATGTTGAAAATACTGACTTTTATGTGGAGCTGTGGATTTGGAATAAAAATAACAACTTGGAGTAAGAACCTCACCACTATTGCACTGGAAACGGGGGCAACCATACTCTCATTCACAATGGACAGCAGGGAGGAGGACTCTGGAACCTCAGCAGCCGTGCATGCTGGACCCTCCTTTCTTCTCATTTTGTCAAAGTTATTTTTAGTTAAAATCACAGACAGATCACAAGTTATTTAATTTTTTGGTTATTGCCTATGACCTGTTTGTACTTTTATTACAAATTACACTGACAAAATTGTGGCCTTATCTAAGAGGGATAAAATTACAGACAAGAAAATTAATTTTCTGTTTGTTTCACTGATATCTGATAATCAGTTTGTAATATAGCATTTGCATGGATGAGGCCGAATATACTTAATTACTTCAAAATAACAGCGTTATTGGTGACTGAACGTGCTATCCTGAACACTTAATCACAAATATGCAAAAATAGAAGGGAAAATGAATCTCTGAAAATACTTCTATTTTATTGCTTTGTAACACTTGATGAGTTTATGCACATTTCAAATTAATTGTCTTTACTTTCTGTTTTTAAGGTTACAGATTACAGCCCGATTAATATCAAAATATCCTATGAGCCTTCCTAACTGTGAATTATCTCCCTTACTCACCATACTACACCAGCTACTACCTCAGCAGAGACAAGGGGAAAGGACCCCATATGTGCTAAGGTGCCTCACAGAAGTTGCTTTGTGTCAGACCCAAAAATTAGATTTGGAAAGCACACAAAAGTTGGAGCTGCAAAGAATCTGGGCAAAAGTTTGGTCTCTTACGGTTCGCAGCATAAGTTTTCAGCGAGTTGAAACAGAAAGCTTTGGGTTACTTGGAGCCATAATTCAAGGAAACCTTGTTGTAATGGACAAGGAACTCTGGAAGATATTTTCAGGGTCTATATGCAAGCCTTCAAGGTAAGATGGGAGCTATGGGTTGCATATCTTGTGTTTTTGATTTGTGAATTTGTTATTGTGACATTTTAAGAAGTACTGTATATATTTGTATTAAAATCTTTTTCAGACATAAGTCAGCCTAAAAACTCATTTCGTTCTGAAAGTGGACATTGAAGAGAAGTGACCAGGGCAAGCTTCTTAATGCCCCCTGCTAACCTTGGCCAAAACAGATTCATTCTACTTTTGTTAAAACAAACTAAAGCATATTTTTTGTCCTTCTAAAACTAATCCATTTTCGAAAGTAAGGATCCAGAATAGTTTTAGAACAGTAAAGTGGAATCTATAATGTCGAAAATATACACAGAGTGAGTTCTGTTATAGAGGAATTTTAATACGCATTCTTATGATGTATTTGACAGTATTTTTAGAGCTGCGTAAGATTCATAAATAAAAACGTTGCCTCAGAATGATGATGATTGATTATAAATGTAACTATGATTTCACACAAGCTGTTCTTTTATCTGTTTTGTTGTAGTCCTGTTGCACGTTGTTTGGCGTTAGCAATGACTGCCTATGTAGTACCACAAACTTTGAAAGTAGGAATGCTACAGAATAATTGTGAAGGAAATACAAATTACGTGTTACAAGAAGCAATAATGAAATGGCTACTCTTCTGTCATTTGGAAGAGGAGATGGAAGACTATATGGAGCTACCCCCTGTGCTATGCAGGTAACAACTTGGAGTATAATTCACTCTGCATATAAACTCAAAGCATAACAAAAAATGCAGGTGGGAAAAACGAATTAGTGAATCAAGAATGATAGAACTGGAAGGAACCTGGGGAGATCATCAAGTCCAGTCCCCTGCACTCATGGCAGGACTAACCACCATCTAGATTCTCCCTCACAGGTGTTTGGACTTTTTCAGAGCAGATTAGACAATGATGGAGTTTCCACTACCTCCCTAGACAATTAATTCCAATGCTTAAATACCCTGACAGGAAGTTTTTTCAGTTTAAACCGTCCTTACTGCAATTTAAACCCATTGCTTCTTGTCCTTTCTTCTGAGGTTAAGGAGAACAGTTCTTCACCTTCCTCCCGGAAGCAACCTTTTACATACATGAAAGCTGTAATGATGTCCCCTCTGTCTTCTCATTTCCATAGGAAGACAGCATATGTTTTTTTGTACTTAGATAGAGTTTATGAATCTGTGTGTTAACTTTCTGCAAAGCAGGGGTGAGCAAACTTTTTATGTCGGGCCCCTCTCTATATCCCTGCAATTAGCAGATTACCCCCAAACTGTCTAATGTAATCCAAACCAATGGAAATATCGCTTATGTTTATAGGACGAAAAATCCTTTTGGCATGTGTAAGCAAATATTTATGTAGATATAAAAACTTTATTAATACAGTATGTAAATGAGACTACAGGTGCATAAAAACACCTAACCTCCAGGCCCCCTCGTAGAGCCCCCTCCACTGAGCCACATCCTCACACTCATAGCTCCTTGCTGAACCCTGTTGCCTCCCTCTTCCCTCCCCAGTACATCATGTTGAGCTCCAAATACCTTTGCCGAGACCAAGGATCAACAACCTCCATGCCATTTCCCTCAGCTCCTGTTGGCCAGGAACAGTGAAACTGTGGACACTGGAGCTGCGTCTACACGTGCACGCTACTTCGAAGTAGCGGCAGTAACTTCGAAATAGCGCCCGTCACGTCTACACGCGTCGGGCGCTATTTCGAAGTTGAAATCGACGTTAGGCGGCGAGACGTCGAAGTCGCTAACCCCATGAGGGGATGGGAATAGCGCCTTACTTCGACGTTCAACATCGAAGTAGCGACGTGTAGACGATCCGCGTCCCGCAACATCGAAATAGCGGGGTCCTCCATGGCGGCCATCAGCTGGGGGGTTGAGAGATACTCTCTCTCCAGCCCTTGCGGGGCTCTGTGGTCACCGTGGGCAGCAGCCCTTAGCCCAGGGCTTCTGGCTGCTGCTGCTGCAGCTGGGGGTCCGTGCTGCATATACAGGGTCTGCAACTAGTTGTTGGCTCTGTGTATCTTGCACTGTTTAATGAAAGTGTGTCTGGGAGGGGCCCTTTAAGGGAGCGACTTGCTGTTGAGTCCGCCCCGTGACCCTGTCTGCAGCTGTGCCTGGCTCCCTTATTTCGATGTGTGCTACTTTGGCGTGTAGACGTTCCCTCGCTGTGCCTATTTCGATGTTGGGCTGAGCAACGTCGAAGTTGAACATCGACGTTGCCAGCCCTGGAGGACGTGTAGACGTTATTCATCGAAATAGCCTATTTCGATGTCGCAACATCGAAATAAGCTATTTCGAAGTTGGGTGCACGTGTAGATGTAGCCTGGGAGTGGCAGGGGGCTGTGCCTGTGTATGGTCAATATAAGCAAAATGTTTTGCAGCTTGCCAGCAGATTATCCTGCTGGGCTGTGAGCCAAAAGTTGCTCTCTCCAGATCTAGACCCTGCTGCAGAGCCCCATTGTTCTTGTGCATCCAGATCCTAGCTGCACCTGAACCTCCTACTGAACCACCTGTACCTGGATTGTCCCACACATGACCCTTTCGCCTCACACCTGTTTCCATTCACACTAAGCCCATCTACGCTTGGAATCTCAGGAGGCTGAGCCTACCTGCCCTCATCTGGTGAGGAGGGGACGGACTCCACAGTGTTTCTGGGGCAGATCTGGCCCTTGTGCTGGGTCAGGTGCAGCATCACTGCCAAGTCCTTGTCCTGAGGGGGAGCTGCAGTGTGTTTTCTTGCCTGTCTGCAGCCAATGGCTTGTTTTCCACATTTATTTACTGACAAATAAAATTTGTGCAACATGAAATTTTGTGCAGATTTTTTTGGTACAGAAATTTTAGTTTTTTAGCACAGAATTCCCTCATGAGTAATGTGTGTAGAATTTAGGAGTCTCCATACCTAGTCCTGCTCTAACGTACAAAATTAAGAATAGACTTGAGATTTGAAGATTGGAAGTCATAATCATCTAATAAATATAGATGTAAAGTTTTTTTTCTTTACAGTGATTTTCCTCATCTAGTCCTGCAGAAAATTCTTGTGAGCCTGACAATGAAGAACTGCAAAGCTGCAATGACCTTTTTCCAAAATGCTCCTGCGTGGTATGTTTAAAATTAATCAACATGGATAGTATGTTCCTCTTATATGGGGCAATATATTTAGCGTAAACCATTTTTTTTAATTGTAGTACACAACCTTATTGATATTCTGAATTCCTCTTACTTGGCTCAGGTAGCATTACAGATTTTTGCTACTCCAGAAAGTCATGGAGATAGAGAACTTGAGTTTTTCAGTCTAACATCTCAGTGTTCATTTCTGTAAAATATTTAGCATGTTTTTGAGCATTATAAAGATAAAGCGTCTCCTGTTTGGTTAGGTGCTTCAGACAGTTACGAAGGCACATCCAAGAAGACACTCTCCCTTCCTGAAGAGTTTACAGTTTAAGCTCCAGATCTCTGAACATAATGTCATAATGGAACATGTGCATCCTCTCTTACCTGTAATATATCTAAGTAAAGTAATTGCAAGAACGGTCCTTTAGCAATTACCCTCATGGTTGCCCTTTTCCCCATTACTTTACAGTCTTAAAACTTGATTTAACTGCCTCAGCTTTGTATGTCCTTGTGTCTTGTGGGGGACATAAGGAGGTGACTTACACTGCCTTTATGGATGCTGCTTTTCAGAATGCTCAGAGGTTACACACCAAGGTAGTGAAAACATTTCATAGTACAGGTTGAACCTCTCTAGTCTGGCACTCTCTCATCCAGCAATATCTGTGGTCTGGCATGATTTTAGTTAGCTGGACAAATCGCTCATGAGTGTGGCCAAGTTTCCTGAAGTCCCGTAAAGTTTGTTTATAGCCACCAGTCCTGACTCTCAGTGTTCTGTGCTGTTATTAGCTATAATTTACCCCAAATGTCTTCTAAGAGCCCAGTAAATAGTGGAAGTATTGGTAATGCTGCTTGACAATATTGACCTCCCATCATCCAGCAAATTCACTCACAGAGCACTGGTCAGCTCCCACGGGTGCCAGATTAGAGAGGTTCAATCTCTATGGATTCATCTTGATAATCATCTCAGGCTTCAATTAAAATAGAATTAAAGTATAAAAATTAGAATTAATATGTGATTAAAATATAATTCCTTAGTGAGAGATACCTGAGAAATGACAGAATACAATAAATGACTAGAAGCACAAAGAAGGATTTCATTTTATTTTTGCAAATGTTTCTTATATTTAAATGATGGTTTTAAAGGCTACAGCTAGTAAAACAGGATGTCACAATAAGAGTAATGTTCTTTTCTTCAAGTGTGCAACATATACAAGACAAAGGAGAAGTCAGTTTATTGGAAATTGAAGAGCTGTATCTACAAACAACTTTTGATGAAATAGGTACTTTCACCAGCCTTGCAGTGAATATTGCAGATAAAAGTCTTTCTAGCTCAGGACTTGCTGTCAACCAAAACCATAGGGAAACACTGGAGCACTGTCTGTTAGTGGTGTCAGAACGGCTTTTAAACAGCTACTCTTCTGAGGTGAGTTAGAAATGAGCATTGAGGACTACATTTGTTCTTCTTGTTTCTTTGTTTTCAAACAGCAGAGCATATACTTCTCCTTGGACTTGAGCAATTTTTCTGCTAACATTGAATTGCAGGCAATTTCTATATTTTTTACAAAATGAAGTAGACAAATGTTTGTTCCCTTATAGTGCTCTTCACAACAACCCTGTCAAGTTATATAACAGATAGTTGCGTGATCTGTAAACTGAAAAGTATACATAAAAGTACAAGTTTGGCCATTTTTCAGAGTTTTGTTGAAGTAGACAGTTAAGTACCTCAGGGGAAATCCATGTCCAATTGAGTAAATGTTAGCGCTCTCATTGAGAGCAGTGGAGGCAGGATTTCAACCAAGTGATGACAATCAGCTTGTGCCTGGAAAACAGAGAAATTTAATTTTTGAATGTTCTGGTGATTTACACAAAGCTGTACCATTGTTAGTGTATTACTATTCTGCTTGAACGGGCTTATTCCTGGGTGTGCAAATCATCTTGAGCAAGGCACATAACTTCTTTGCCTAAATATCACCATCTTTAAATATCGATAAAACACTACTCTATTTTACAGTGTGTGATGAAGCTATTTGTAAAGCTCTCTAAGACCCTTTGTTAAAACACTGTACAGTAATGTATTAAATGCTAAAGAATTAAAAGAGGCATTTGTAAGATGCTGAAGCACCGTTTAACGTAAAATTTATTATGTATTTATATAATGCATTAGATTTGTTCCAAGTCTACTGCAGAACACCTTGTCCGATGTGCCAGTCTCCTGGCTGGTGTCCTTGGCTGCTATTGCTATGCTGGAATGTTAACTGAAGAGGATGCATGTAAATCAGAATTGTTCCAAAAAGCTAAGGTTAGTAATAATATTGTTTGATAAATGTACAGAAAACAATATTCGTTAACTTTAAAATGACAAATAATTATTAAAAATAAAAGTAATTTCTCATGTTCAAAACATAAAACAATTGTTTCTTCTGGTTTCTGCTTACCAGATCCCAGTAGGTGACAGAGTTCATTGTACAGTTAATGTATAGGGGCTAATTATATTATTACTAAACTATTACTATACTCACTATTACTAAAAAAAACAGTATAACAGTGTTATAAACTGTAACAGAAACTAGCCATAACTAACATTGCATGTACACTAACAAAACTAATTATTTTGCAATTGAAGATATTGTAGTTATTAAAATTTTGCTTATCTGCTTTTTTAAAAAAATATTAATAAATCAAAATGGTCAGGATGCAACTAGGTAAGAGGTTTATTAATAAGCTAATGTCATCCTTCATCTTTAAGTCACTTGTGCAGATCTCTCGACATTGGTAGTGAGAACAGTTTGACTATCTCAAATTATTTCATCATCCTGCTGCAGCTAACTAGTAGTAATGTATATATAAAGTGACCAGCACTAGTAAAATTATTTAACTTGTTTGTTGAGAATCTGAGGAGGTTGGACAAAGAATGAATTCACATAGAGATTTAATTATCTTTTCAGGGTGAGAGGTGGTGCTTGCTTCAGAGTTGAAGCTAAATGTGGTGAAATACCATGTTTTCCTTCTGTGATTAGAAAATCTGAATTTCCATCAGGCCTGTGTGTTCAGTTCCACATATCTAGAGAGCAATGAATGTTTAAAATAGAGAAGGAAAACAAACCACTTTCTATCCCAAAAGTACTTACTCATGACATGAATACTAAAACATAAACGTGCAGCCAAACTACAGATTTATGGTTATGCGTGTTCATGCAGTCAAATAAGGGAAGTATGTGAATGAGAGTATTTTATTATGTTGTGTTTGTGTTTCTGTTTTTAATAGTCTCTCATGCATTATGCTGGAGAGAGCATTTCTCAATCTAAAAGTAAACTAAATGAAGACTCTAGGATCATCTTCTTGAGGACTTTAATAGCACAGTGTACCAGCTGCTTATGTAGTTGTACCAAGGTAGGATATTTAAAATGTTTGTTAATTTTAGTCTGAAGTACACACACGCTAATTGTAATTTTAAAAGCAAGAATAATGTATTTTGCAAGCATCGGATATGTTTCACTTTCATATTTACTGAATTACAGATTATATAGAGAAAAAAACAACAGGTTGAACCTCTCTAATCCTGAACTCTCTCAACTGGCAGCGTTTGTAATCCAGCATGATTTTATTCTCAGCGTGGTAGCAGCGTTAGTCTGTATCTTTACAAAGCCAAAAACTGTCCTGTAGCACTTTTGACACTAACAGTATAATTTATTAGATGATGAGCTTTTGTGGGATTTCCACATGTGAAGAAGTGGGTCTGTCCCAGGAGTGCTCATGTCCTAATAAATTATATTGTTAGTGTTTAAAGAGGTACAGAACTGCTTTTTTTGTTTTAGCATGATTGTAGTTAGCCAGATGACCACTAATCATGACTGAGGCCAAGTTTCTCTGGGTCCTATAAAATCTGTTTGCAGCCACCAGTCCTGACTCTCAGTGTTCTGTGCTGTTACTATACTCAGATTTACCCCTAAATACCTTCTAAGTGCCCAATAAGCAGTGGAAGTGTTGATAATGCTGCTTGACAATATTGACCTCCTGTGGTTCAGCAAATTCTCTCGTTCAGCACCAATTACATTCTCAAATAGAGTACAATATAAAATATTTTCTTCCAATGTTAGGTCTTATTATTTTAAACTTACATGAATGTCATTATTTTAATTGGTCGGTTTCTTTATGACTTTTTTTTTTAAAGGATATGTTCTCCACTTTCTAAGAAATGTGCTTTCTACTCTGTCTAACTAGCAGAATGTTCTTTCTTTGGGCTTGTCTACACTAGCTCCCTACTTCGAAGGGAGCATGGTAAGTAAGGTGTCGGCAGCACTTCATTAAGTGTGCAGCACTTCGTTAAGCTAGTTCTCCCCCACAGCAATTTCAAAGAATTAAATTTTGAAGTGCCAGCTGGCATGTAGCCACGGCTAACCTGCTGGTACTTCAAAGTGCCTGGGTAACTTTGAAGTCCCTTTACTCCTCAAAATTCGAAGTAGGGAGCTAGTGTAGACAAGCCCTTTAGGTGCAATTAAGAGGATAAGGTAGTTGGGTGTGAATTGTGAATTTAGGAGTAATTGTGTATATTAAAAATATCAGTACAGGTTGAGTCTCTCTAGTCCAGCATTTCTTGTCTGGCAACATCAGTAATCTGTCATCATTTTTGTTCGCCAGAGGAGCATTTATCATGGGTCTGGCCAAGTTTCCTGTGATGACATAAACTCTGTTTACAGCCACCAGTCCTGACTCTCACTGTTGTGTGCTGTTATTTAGGTGTAATTTACCCCTAAATGTCTTTCTAAGACACCAGTAAGCATTGGAACTGTTGGTAATGCTGCTAGACAATATTCAGCTTCCATGGCCTAGTAAAGCTCTTGTTTGGCACCTGTCAGCTCCTAGCAGTGCCGCACTAGAGAGGTTCAACCTGTATTGTTCTGAGGCAGAACCATAGTCTGAAGTCCCTAGCTTGTGTTTTCCAGAAGCTGGGAATAGGCGAAAGTGGATGGATCACTCTTAGGTTACTTGTTCTGTTCTTTCCCTTAGGAGTCCCTGGGTGGTACTGGTCACTGTTGGAGGATAGGGTACTGGGCTAGGTGGACCACTGGTGGGACCCAGTATAGCCGCACTTAAATTTTTATACCTAATTGGTAGTAAGTAGAGTGCTTCAGTGGTTCTCAACCAAGGGCCTAAGACCTGCCTCCCAGGAGAATCGGGCAGTCTGTCAGCATAAATGAGAGAGCAGGGCTTGTATTAGAGTCATTGGGTCCCAAGGAGGAAAGCTGATGCCTGATCTCTCTTGCCTGAAGCTGAAGCTCGAAACCAGACACATGGGGATGAAATCAACTTAATTTTGTGGAGCTCCTTTTGGTGTGGAGTCTTGGACTGCCGCCATGCCCTGATTCCACACTAGTCCTGGGTTTTAATATATTGGATATGCAGAAAAAACATTTTTTGTGGCAGAAGTGGGCCACAGAGGTTTTATAGCTTGTTGATTGTGGAGCTTAGGAAGAAAAAAGTTGAGAACACCTGAAGTAGAAGATATTCCTGACAGAGTATATTATAGTCTTTCCTATCTGGCATATGCAGGGTAGTACATGTTAATGCAAAGGGCTTCATCTAGAGCTGAATTTGGAAAATTATATAGTGTAATATTTGAGAAATAATGAACAAGATCTTCAGCTGGTATAAATTGATCATGTTCCATTAAGTCAAGTACAATCTGGGCTTGTCTACACTACCACCTTCCTTCGAAGGAAGGATGGTAATTAGGGTGTTGGGAATTTACTAATGAAGTGCTGCTGTGCATAGGCAGCACTTCATTAAGCAAATTCCCTCCCCCACATGGCAACTTCAAAGTTTTAAACTTCAGAGTACCGGCATTCGTTTAGTCGTGGCTCACCCACTGGTAATTCGAAGTGCTGGGGCAACTTTGAAGTCCCCTTACTCCTCAAAATTTTCAACAGACATTGCCGCGGGGGGCAGTTTGCTCAATGAAGTGCTGCCTATGCATGGCAGTACATCATTAGTAAACTCCCAACACCCTAATTACCATCCTTCCTTCAAAGGAAGGTGGTAGTGCAGACAAGCCCTCTATGTTGAAGCCAGAATTGAGGAGAAATTCTGTTGTTGAAAATCATATACAGTTGTGTAGTTAAACACTTTGTTGTAAAATCATTGAAGTCAGCAAAGCTGTGCTCATTTGGTTTAGCTGACAATGTGAACTACAGTTTTATCATGAAATTATGTACTGTGTTACAGAACATGCACACAAGAGGTCAGAGTCCATAATGAATTTAGATCTTCAGCCATGCAACCTAACCATATCATTTTCTGAATTTTGAATGCTTAATTATACAGTGTTAATGTTTTCTTTATTTAAAAGGTGATTTTTAGACTCCCAGCTGCCATTTGCTCCTTTGAAAATTTCCTTTACGTTTTATGTGAAATTTCTTAGGTTTTTAAAAAAATATTTCCATGGACAAAAAGAGGGAACTAAAGCATAAAAAGGAGATTTACTCTCTACAAATTCAAAACTCTTTCAGTTAAAGGTTGCACCTCCTAAAACCAGCGTGCACTGCTCCAGAGACATATGTGGTCCCAGCAGTACGAGGGATGCTCCTGGATCAGAGAGTCAGGGCAAGAGAACAAGCCAAGCTGGCCTCCTGGCAGCCCCGTGGGGGTCTGGGGTCGGAGCTGGGGCACCCACGTCCAGTGTCCCCTAACAGCTGCACAAGCAGCCAGGCCCAGAGTGTCGGTGTGCCCTAGCAGTTATGACGTGGGCTAGGACCACAGCTGGAGCAACTGCAGGAAGCTAGGGCTCTGGAGTGTCAGTGGAGTGGATGGGAGCCACAGTTGGAGGGCCAGCAGTGGCACCAGTGGACCAGGGAGCATTAACCTCCCCCACGCACGGCTCCAACTCAGCTTCACCCCTCCCCTCCCCCACAGCCCTAACCCACCCCAGGGTTAACGCCCCTGCCTCCTTCCTATGGCCCCAACCCACCACCAGGCTTACCCCTCCCCAACTCCCCCCCTCCAACTCCAGGACTTACCTTTCAACAGGAGCTCCAGGTGCTCCTGCTGCTTCCCCAGCTGCAGAACATGCGTTCCACCAGGGAAAAAAGCCGCCCTCAACTTACATGAAATTTGAGTTATGCGAGGGTGCGTGAGAATGCAACCCTTGCATAACTCGAGAGACTACTGTATCTGATGAGTGTAAACTCTAGAATCTGTCTGAGGGAATCCCTTGCCTGTCCACCTTAGTTTGCAGACAGTTTTGTACCTCACCTAGCTTGGGATATACTGGCATGCATCAGCAATGAGGCTCCGTCCTGCACGCCTTACAAAGCCTTCTGGAACATTTATTCAGCCCTGGCACGGATAGAAGATCCGCAAAAGATTAAGTAAAAATTTAGTGTGAGCTTGATGCACCCTGATTATAGGGTGCATAATGTCTGATTCAATGCCTGTTGAAATCAGTAAGAATCATTCTGTCAACTTCAGTAGGCTTTCAGTGAGGACTTTAGTATGTGCTTAACAGCATTTTCTAACATATGCAAAAAGGAACCGTGCTTCTCGTTAGCAGCTCTACCACCGTCTGCAGAACTAAGCTATCAAATAGCAGTGTTAGCATAAGTCCAATCCCCACTGTATTTTCTTGTTTGTAATACAGTAAACTCTTTGATATCCATTGGCCCCTGGACTGGGCGGTTGCTGGATATTCAGATATGCCAGATATTTTTCTCGCAGGCTGTCAGCCTTGCAGAGAGGAAAAGTTCCCATCAAATGGTGGCCTGCAGGTGAAGATGAACTTTTCCGTCAAAAATCATGGCCCGGCAGAGGAATTGATCTGGAGGCCGATTTGCAGCAGCTAAATATTTGGCTTGTGTGCTGAGCTCACACAGCTCCTGCTCAAACAGACTTCAATTAAAGCAGATGGCTGGAGGAAGGACAGTGGGATAGAATGCTGATTAATTGGAAAGTGCAGTTGTTTGAATGCTGGTTAAAACAGAGTTTACTGTATTGTATTTAATTACACTTGTCAGTTTTTCACCATGTAGCTAAGTTAGCTATGCATTCATGTGAAGCAAACCATTTTTGTAGCCACTGCTTGCAACAGTTTCTGGAATGGCAGAACTTGTATCCAAATCACCCTTGAAGAGTTTTTTTGTTTTTGTTTTTAATTGAAATCGCTTCAGTTTTAAGTATAGCATCAGTAGGATGAGACTGCTGCTTACAGATACATTACTAGAATGTCTTCTTTTTTTATACACCTTTGAGGCTGCTGCTCATTCCATCACTGTGCCTCAGTAAATAGGTATATAAGAGGAATATATTTTTAGGAAATCATTATTTTTAAACTTTGGATTCTATTCAATTTTTTGTTTTCTCAATGCAGTTTTAAAAAGTGGCTTATCCAGTACATTTCTCTGACAAAAAAACATAGACAAACTGATGATATTTTAGGGAAAAAAATTTTTTTCTACTGGTCAGTAATATATTTGAATTTGTTTACAGACATGTTCTGTTTTGGATTTTCCAAGATAAATTGGAATTCATGGTGCTCTTGAGACTGTAGACCTGTATTTTTAATATCAGTTTACTTCAATGAATTCATAGTATGGAATAATTGCATTTCTTTTTTAAGAAAAGAATATGTTATGTGTACTATGATAACGGATCTATACACTTTGCTTTTTGACAGAACAGTCCAAGTAAGATCTTATCAGGCTTATTTCTGAGTTTATTTACATCAAAGGTGATGAATGATCTTGTAGATATTTGCAAACATCTGGTAAGTGTGTTTCTCTAAATGCTGTATTTCTAAGCATGATGATTAATTATATAGTATAAATAACTCAGAAACAAATCAAATATGATTTTTATTACAGAAAGCAAGTTAGGCAAAAAGGGTATGAGACTTTAAGGGCTTCCCTGACTAGTAGTGTAAAGTTTACATACAAAGCTATGGCCTTTTGGTCAGTTAGTTTATCATCCACAAATAATTTATGCTGAAGGTAGTCAACACATACATCTTAGTACTCCACTGTACATCTTACAGCATCACCCATTGCATTGCCTAGCACCTGTACTTTTTCAGTAATTGATTTTTTAGCAAATGCCAGAAATACTTATCCACATAACCAATCTGGGAGTTCTAGTCACATAAGAAGTTGCTTCCATTTTTTTCATTGTATTAAGCTCATCTGTTTTCTAAAGTTAATTATTTTGCATTTAGAAAAAATGAAAGATTTTTAAATGCTGAGAAAGTAACTCTTTAAAGGTGTTTGAAAAAAAATTCATGCTGAATTCTTCAAATGTGTACACTTCTGTCATGCACTTAGTAGCAAAGTGACAGAATGTGCCATCACCAAGTTTCTCAAAAACCTTGAAATTGTGTCCTCATCTGCTTCCAGTATGCCTTGAGCTGGATGTCAAATCCAAATAAATAACATACTTAATATTTTGCATGAGGAAAATCTGAAAGTATCACCACAGTTAACTTGTCTGCCAGTTAGCTGAATGAAATTATTTACATAGCACTTGTGTCACTCTGATTTTGTTCTAGTAAGAAATTTTTCATTTTCTAAAGTAACGTTGATATTTAATGCTAACAATGCAGTCACCTTTTACAAAAAACAACAAAAAAGTGGTTTCTGTCACAAAGAGATCACTATCTAAAGAAAACAGTTCAAATCACACACAGTGCACCAGCTAACTAGAAGAAGGTTTTATTACTGAAGGCAGAAGTAAATATGATGCTTCACAGTCAATAACACAAGGTTGCACAGAAGTGCAAAGAGATATTTCAGTGAGATTAACTACAGTTCTAGTTCTTATTTATTGTGTATATTACAGTACTGCTAAAGGAGTCCTTCCTGGATCAGGATCATACTGTGCACAAGGCTATATACAAACAAAGTGATAGAAAGACACCCCCTAGTCCCAAGAGCTCACCAGCTAGCTTTAGGATATATTTGGCTCTGATTGAAACAAAGAACTGAAAAAAATGTGAGGACAATATGATGACAAAATGAACACATTTTGTGTAATAGAAAGTATAAATTAAAAAAAAAATATTGACCCACAAGGTGCGCAAACTACTAAATTGAGTAAATTCATGATCTTAGCATCCCAGGTCCTTTCTCACCCTGTTTGATTCACAAGGAAATGGTGGTCTGTTTCCCTGTTTTGTTACCTGTGTTATATTCAGCCACCAAAAATAACATTTACAAGAATGTGTTGCTTTTGTTAGATGGTCTTTACCAGCAAGCCAGATGATGCTGGAGAAGTTGACCTAATGGAAGACAATATTGAGGAGAATGCAATGGAAGTAGATAAGTCTGTAGTGTTGGACCAATTTGATGATCATGGCATCACTGACTTTGGTGATGCAAATGAGCCTGGGGAGATGCAAAACATAACTGGTAAGTGAAAGTCTGCTTTCTGCCCAGAATTGGTCACATAAGTTTAGGGCACATTTTTTCATCTTAAAATTGCCCATTTCTCTCACCCCACAATTAGACGTTATATTGGACCATTAGAGTATCTGTGATTCTAGTTGGGCCATTTGTTTCCAGAACAATAACAGTGCTTAGCAATCCAGTAGGGTTATACAAACCCCCAGAGGTTTAGAGCATGTATGTTTCTAGAGGTGGTCTCTCTAGAACAAAAGCTTGCCTCAGGATGGAAGGAAGCTTGAGCTACTGCTGTCTGTACTACATCTCTTCTGTAGCTAAGAAACTTCAAGGTTGCCAATCTTAACATTTTTGAGAATGTAAATTAGCTTTATAAATATACATAACTCTATCTTGTTTTTAATATATCTTTGTTTTCCGAGAAGAAGCGTTTTTTTGTATTTGACCAGAAACTTTTTTTCAGGTGCTATGAGCCCATTAGCTGAAGAACATTTGACAAAACAGGATTTACTCCTCCTTGAAATTCTGCGACTCTTGTGTCTATGTGTAACTACAGCTCAAATTCATGCTGTCTGCTTCAGAGCACCTGACATACGACAGAAGATCTTAATGCTAATTGACAGAAGTATATTTGATATTGCTAAATCACTGCATCTACAAGTAGTGAGTATGATATTGAGAAACTTCTTGATTCAGCATTTATCTCTGTGTACATAAACTCTGCCCCTTAAAGTTATACACACATTCTGTGGCCATTCTCTTGGACTCAGCCCACTCAGAAGAACTTAAGATAGCTGCTTCTGAAGATTTAAAATTTGTTTACATAGCTTACAGGATGTGTTAGACACTGGACTTTTGAGCCATATGGTATCTGCACAGCGTCAGTATTCCCCATGAACAGATGGCTTAGAAGATGTACAGTCTTATTTTCTGGGGCAGAGTGCAGGAATGCCTTTCCGACTAGCAGAGTGGATATGTTTACATGTCAGAATATAAGATTTAATTATCTGTGTTATGTGCTGCAAATTAATTTCCATGAAACAAATGTCAAATTATCTGTGTAAAAATGAATATTAATACTGTAAATAATTCTTTGTCATAAATATTGGCATGAATATTTGACATAAAGCATTTAACAGCCTTAGAAAATCAATATCGTTATAGGTTTGTTTTCGTCTGTGTATATAAGACTATTACCTATTGTATTCTATGCCTTAGTATTTAGTCCTTTTGAAGGAGCTCCAAGCTGAAGAAAACTTATTGCCAGAAGATGATCTTCTCATGCTTCTCAAGCCTCTTTCGTAAGAAATAATATCAATCCTATGTTAATAAAAATATTTTATTTAGCAGCTGTATTTTCCTTCTGCTCTTCAGCTTTTATAGCTATCTCTTTATTTCATTCCCAGTGACATTTGTTCCATGTATCGTCGAGATCAAGAAGTTTGTAAAGCAATTCTAAACAATCTACTTCCCACAGCAGTAGGGTTGGGGCAAGCAAACCCAAATATTGAAGAAACAGGGGAACTCCAAGGACAAATTTTAACTGTTGTTGGAGCATTTTGGTATGTTTTATTTATTTTATGAAGGAATCTGTTTCTTAGCTTGATGTCTAATAACCTCTTTGAAGGCTGTGATGCTGCTTTGGGGTCAGCTGTCAGTAATGCTGTGGAATTTATCTAGTCTGTATCCTTTTCCATATGAAACTTTTTGGCTACTTGTTCTGTATTAAAAGTAGAACACTCACGCTCATATCCGTTAAGTGTTAGTTTAGAGGCACGTTGAAAGGTAAACTTAGACACAAACGTCAATATAATGGGACAGCAATTTCCAAATTCATAGTAATTTTTTACATTCCTTAGTCTGTTGTCAGGATAATCAAATAAAATTCACTAAGGGAAAACAGAGAGCATTTTCACTGCTTTCTTTACAGCAATATTTGACAAATGCTCTTCCAAGCAGTATTTATTGTATTGATACACAAACAAGAAAATAAATAGTCCTTTAAAACAGGGGAGAAAAGATGTTTGCTAATCCGGTCAGAAGGATTACTTAAATGTATCTGGGAAGGAACTGCAAAGAGCAGAGAGAAATCTAAAGACTCTTTTCCCTGACATTGAACTTGGAAGAGCAATTTTTGGGTATGTTTAAATTACTTCTTTTTTAGGCACTTAACAAAGGAAGGGAGATGTACAGCTCCAGTAAGAATGGCCCTACTGAACTGCATGAAAGCCCTACTTGAGGTAAGCCACATTTTCCTTTCTGATGTTAGTGTAGTAGGTATAGTGGTGCCAGCAGCTGCCCAGGGCAAGGTGGGAGGGGGGCCAAGCTTCCCATCCTAGAAGGGGCACGGCCAAGGGCGGAAGGGACGTGGGCTTAGAACAGTCAGCCCTGAGGGCTGCCCCCCATCACATATGGATGGGAGGTTCAGCACTCCACAGCATCTCAAAGGGGCCCAGAGCTCTGGCTGCTGCTACTGCGGTGGCTAGAGCTCTGGGCCCCTATGAAATGCCTGGCCTGGGGGCAACTGTCTGCTTTGCGTGCTCCCCATCAGTGGGCCTGAGTAAATGTAATACTCAATATTTGCTTGACAATACCATTGAAAGACTTGTTGCATACATCAATATAATAAGTACATCCAATGTTAATTTAAGTATTGTACATATTTAATAAGAGGTGTTCATTTTCTTCAGGCTGATCCTTATTCAAATTGGGCTGTACTTAATGTAAAAGATAAAGATCTGCCAGTGAGTGAAGCTCTGCCACATTTCCTCGCGGATAGCCACCATCACGTTTGCATGCTTGCTGCAAAGTCAATAACCAGGTGATAACATAGATGTTTTTGCACATTGTGCAGATAATTAAATCAGCGTATCTTTTGTGTGCTGTGTGGTTGCCCTATGTTTTTAAAGATATAAAAATACCTGGATGTCTTAAAGCAACATGGCAACTTCCATTTATATTGACTTAAGCCTTCATAACTTGTGTGAATTTTCTGTACTATATGTTATAGTAAAGATTTGTGTAAAATACTCTGTTTATGTAGACCCTTCATGTAGCTATACTTATCTTAATGGAAAAAATAGATTGAACAGAGTAGATAAGCTGTTGTCTTGTGCTGGAAAAGCAGTATTTTTGTCCTTTGCCTAAATAAGGGAGCCTCTGAGAAACTCTTCACAAATATTGATGAATTTATTATTGCAGTGCTTCAACAGTGACAGAGAAGAGGAGTTTGTGTTCTTGTCTCCCTGGTTGGACACTTTCAAATCATTCCTCTCCCATCTCCTAGCAGTGCTTATATTTCCATGTGAACATTGCTGGATGGAGGAAGGGTTGAAAATAAGGCCTTAGCAAAACTGGGACTCTAGTCCAGACACTTGTGTTTGCCCTCAAAACAATGGACTCCCAGTATTCACCTTGTAAAACATATGGCAGTTCTGAAGATTACTTTTGTTAAATAATTGTTGTTGTTTTAAGTTTGTTCCAAGATGCGAAACAGAGAGATTCTTCTGGATTACCAAAAGCTCTTCCTTTGAAGTTCCAGCAGAAGGCCTTTGAGAATGTATACCTCAGAGTTCAAGCAGGAATGAGAAATTTGGTAATAATATCTAATCACTTGATATGTGTAAATGTTCAGGATAATAGTCTTCATTTTCTAAGAACTTTGTCCTTGGTAGAAGGTTGTCATTTTTCAAGACTACTGAACCGAAGAGCAAATTTTTTCCTAGGTACCTCCTTTGTCACTCTCCTGGCTGTACTACAAATAGTTAACCCCTTTTAATGGTGCACTTTTCCAGATTGCTAGTCCTTTGAATACATGTTATTCCTAATAATCATTATTATTACAGTAGTTTAAGGATCAGACAAGAATGGGGTTTCATAATGCCAGGCACTGTACACATACAGCATAGTAGACAGCTTCACCTTAAAAAGTTTATATATGGCCCCTTTTCATCTCGAGAGATGGTGGTTGGCAGTGGCAGTGAGGATCTAGGGGCAATGTTTGAATCTGCAGCTTCTCTCTTGGCTTATCTGTCCAATATTGGATTTTCATGGTCGATTGCAATAACTGTATGTCAGTCTATTTCTGAATTCTGAAGTTTGAGAGATTTTCCTTCTAAAACAAAGTTCTTCTGGGTGGCTTGCACATATACTATCGAAGGATGATGTGCCCTGTCGTAGCAGTGCTTGCCAGGCATTTCGATATGATGATGTAGATTCACAGGGTTTTGGATCAATGTTAAACTTTTTCATGGCATTTTTGCATGTATTCTTCAATCTTATCTTTGGTCTTCCTCTTGTTTTCAACCCACATGACAGTTCACCGAAGAGTATTTCTTTGAGAAGATGTTCGTCACACATTCTTCTCACGTGACCAAGCCATCGTAGTCTTCTGCTGTTGAGGATCGCTGAGGCTGGGTATGCCAGATCTTGACAGGACATCTGCATTTGAAACTCTGTCTTGCCAGTTGATATTCATAATTCTGCGGAGGCAGCAAAGATGGAAGATGTTCAGTTTTTTCTCCTGGTTCGCGTAGTGGTCCATGACTCAGAACCATATAGCACAACACTCAATAAATATGCCTGGTAGATTAGTATCTTTGTTTTCACTGTCAGTTTAGGATTGTTCCGTGCGTGTTTCGTAAGTCTGCCAAAAATCGTAGCTGTCTTTACAATTCTGATGTTCAGTTCTTCGTCCATAGATAGGTATGTGGTGATAGTGGATCCAAGGTAACAGAATTGTTGAACCACATCTAATGGGCTGTTATCCAGAATGACATTGGGTCGCTGAGGTGTACCTTGAGTGAATATTATAGTTTTCTTCATGCTTATGTCAAGGGAAAACAACTTGCAGACTTTGGAAAGAGAATCCATCAGTGACTGTAGCATGTCTTCATTATGAGCGATGAGAGGTGCATCATCTGCGAAGAGGAGTCCCCTGATGAGGACATCCTTGACCTTAGTTTTGGCCTTGAGTCTTGCCAGGATGTAGAGAGAGCCATCTCATCTAGTGTGGAGAAATACATTGCTGTGTGAGTTTTGAAATACACAATTTAGTGGAACTGAGAAGAATATGCCGAAGAGGGTAGCGGAAAGAACATGCACTTGTTTGACTCCGCTGTTCATTTCAAATGATTCTGATGTAGATCCATCATATCACACTGTTGCTTTCATGTTTTCATAAAAGGATGTTAGGGGCTTGAGTAGGGTCAGTGGGCAGCCAATCTTGATTAATACTCTGTATAGTCCTGATCTACTAACTGTGTCAAACGCCTTTGTTAAGTCAACAAATGCTATGAACAACAGCTTTCCTTGTTCACTGCATTTTTCCTGTTGTTGTCTAAGTGAGAAAATCACGTCCGTTGTTGACCTGCCAGCTCTGAAACCACATTGTGTTTCTGGGTAGACTCGATCTGCACGTTTTTGCAGGCATTTGAGAATGACATGGGCAAATGCTTTGCCTGTGATCCTCAGTAACAAGATGCCTCTGTAGTTGTTGCAGTCACCCTTTTCGCCTTTGTTTTTATAGGGCGTGATGATGTTTGCATGCTTCATGTCATGTGGGACATGACCTGCTCTCCAACATTTTAGGAGTAAATCACAGAGGGAAGGGGAAGAGCACAGCCTTGTGTGCCTTCAGGACTTCATCTGGAGTTCTGTCATTTCCTGGTGCTTTTCCACTGGAGAGAGCATCAAGAGCTTGAGAAAGTTCCTCCTCTGTAGGCTCTGCATCTAACTCAGACATTTCTGGAAGAGTTGGGATGAGGTTGTCAAGTTCAGGTTGTATTGTACGCTCGTGGGAATAAAGGCTTGAGGAGTGTTCCACCCATCTGGACTTGTGCAACTTCTTGTCTGTGATAACCTGTCCATTTAAGTGCTTCAGTGGGGCGACTTTGGTCATGTTTGGTCCAAGTGCTTTCTTCAATCCATCAGACGTGGTTTTCAGGTCACCCAAGGCATTTGACAGTATAGATCAGAAAGTGACTTGGGCAGTGTTGGAGTCATATGGAGTGGATAGCAGACCAATATGGTTGTTGAAAGATATCGGTGATAATGTGGAGGCGGGAAGTTGGTTTAAAACAAGTAGAGGTATGAGACAAGGAGATCCAATATCACCAAGTATCTTCATTGCACATCTGGAGAGAGCGATGGACAAGATCAAGGAAGAGGTAGAAGGGCTATCTGTGCACGGGAAAAGAATTAACAACTTGAGGTTTGCGGATGATATAGTTATCATTGAGGAAGATGAGGAGAAGCTAGCAAAAATGGTGGGGGTGTTAAATGAAAAAGGGTAGCAGTACAGACTGATTATGAACATTGATAAAACAAAAACAATGGTATTTGGAGATAAGGAAATAGGAAGGCAGATTAGTGTTGATGGTATTGAACTAGAAAATGTAGAGAAGTTCACATATCTGGGGAGCAACATAACGTACAATCTAGACTGTAAGAAGAAAATAACGACAAGAAGAGCAAAAGCAAGAGTGAGTTTGAAGGCAATGGATAAGATCTGGAAAAGCAAAGCAATTAACTTTATAACACAGCTGGGCGTCTTGAAAATCTATGTATTCAGCAGCATGTTGTACGGATGTGAGACATGGGTGATAATGAAAGATTCGAAAAGAATAATATTGGTGTTTGAAAGGAGTTGTTATGGAAAGATTCTGAGAATAGGATGGATGCAGGTCACCAATGAGGAATTATATAGAAAGATACAGCCGAAAGAGAACCTGCTGCAGAAGATTATAAAATGGAACCTACAACTACTTGGACATATTTGCAGAATGAACAATGAGTGAAAAATCAAGATCCTAGTATTCGGCCTAATGGATGGTTCAAATAGGAGAGGCAGACCCCACAGAGTGGATAAATGATATAGTAGATTGGTGCGGAGCTCGTCTACAGAAACTAAGCGACTCTGCACTGTATTGGGAAAGATGCAAGGAAATAGTGAGAGAGGCATCAGACACCAACGGGCACTGAGCCCATGGTTATTGATGATGATGAAATCAGATGCCTTTTAAATATTAGAACATAGATTAGCCCAATACTTGTTCCCACACCACCTGGATTCTCTCTGAAGACCAGATCTTGTGTGTTGAAGTTATCTCTTGTGCTTTGAGATGGGTTCTTTATGTTATTCGGATGTGCCTTGTGTTTTTCTTTAATAAGAGGCCTAAGAATGTCAGCATTTTCATCGATTCAGTCTTTGTTAGAGAATTTGTGTGTTCCAAAGGCAGATTTGGCACATTTGTGTATTGCATCTCTCAGTGTGGACAATGTTTCATCAACATGCTCCATTTTTGCGAGTGAAGTTGTGAGGACAGCATATCTCTAGTATTGAGTGTATTGATCTTTGGCCTTTTGCATTCCTTTGTCATGTAGAGTTTCTTTTGGGATGATTTTCACTCTGCTGATGATCAAGGAGTGATCAGTGTAGCAATCTGCGTTGTGTAAGTTTGACGGCATTGAGATATTTCCTGCATAGCAGTACAAAGTCAAGTTGATGCCAATGATTGGTTCTGTAGTGGCGCCCTGAAACTTTGTGACGCTCTTTTAAGTTAAAATATTAGTGATGCAGAGTTGATTCTGAGAGCTGAATTCGAGAAGCCTTTGACCATTTTTGTTCATTTTCCCAATACCGTGATCACCAAGGCAGACGGGCCAGAACGGATGGTCGTGTCCAACTCTTGCATTGAAGTTGCCAAGGATGTACAGTGTTCACCAGTTGGAAAGGAGTCATTAAGTTTTTGAAGATTATGATAAAAGCAGATCCTTGTCTTCGGTGCACGACACCAGCGTGGCTGCATAAGCACTGATGATGTTGATATGTCCTGACTTGGTACAAAGCTTCAGGGATATAATACATTTCAATTCAGCTGTGGGCATATTGATAGATTTCAGCAGATTGTTCTGAACAGCAAATTAAACTCCGTAGAGACGGCATTCCTCTGAACTCAAGTCCTTCCAGAGCAAAGTGTAGCTGGTTTCTTTCACTGACCCAGCACCTGCCATCTTAGTTTCCTGGAGAGCAGTGATGTCAACATTCCGTTTTTGTTGATCTATGACTGTTATTTTGCGTACTGAGTCAGTGCTCGTAAGGTCATGGGCAGATTCAAGTCCCAGACACACGGCCCATACATTCCAGCTACCAAGCTGGAGGCAAGTTGAAAAATAGTCTAAATATTTATGTGCATATAGATGTCCATATCACTGATTACTAAATCTGTGCACTTTAGATCTTTGTTTTATCTATCACCACTTATTTAATATTTTATTATTAATAAGAAACTTTATATGAGCATGCAGTGTCTCTGTTCTCTTGGTGTACAGCCAGTATTAATTGAAACATCATCTGGGATAGGAGCAGGTTTTCCATAAGAAAGCATTGTCAGTCATTGTCAACCTCAACAAGCTTTTCAAAAGACATTGCTGTACTAGTGAATAGTTTGAGTAATGAGGTAGAGGTCTTAGTGTAGGTACTGCTAGTGTCCCCTTCAGAATGCACCACCACAATTGGTATAAATTGGCACCTATGTGGCCTGTTTAAGAGGGCAGCATTTTGAATGAACAGTGAGCTTGAAATACTCTTGTCTCCAGAGGTAGTTTCTTGAAGGCCGGGTTTACATACCTGTTATATGTGGTCTAGGGAAGCCTATACTTAAACTTTCAGTGCTGTCCTAGGTATATGTAAAAAAACAGAAACTTTCGATAGTGGATGCAGAAGTGAGCATGCACAGTTGTTGTTCAAGTTCCTCAAAATTTTGAGGAGTAAAGGGACTTCAGAGTTGCCCAGGCACTGCCAAGTACCGGCTGGTGACCCACAGCTAGATGCGAGCTGGTACTTTGAAGTTTAAAACTTCAAAGTTGCTGCGGGGGGGCAATTTGCTTAATGAAATGCTGCATATGCATGGCACCACTTCATTAATAAACTCCCAACACCCTACTTACCATCTTCCCTTCGAAGTAGGGAAGTAGTGTAGACACAGCCCTGGAGAGGAAGATTCTATAGGTTTTCAGTTCCATATTGCTAACTGTCAAGCTTTGTTATCAAAATACTATTTCAATAATTATTTGCAAGTTTAGGACTTTAAGAATAAATGATTCCAAGAAGACAGAGTCCAATTCCACACCCTCATTGAGAAAGGCTAACTAGTTGCTAGAATGTCCCTCCAAACTGCAGTAGATGCGGTTGATATTGCAAGTAGCAAAAGCCACAGGTATAGCCATATGGCACAAGTCTTGGATGCACTCGTGGAGGTTTTTCCAGCTTCCATTGTACAATTACCTATACCAACTGCTTCTTTGTCTTCGTCCCCCTTTAAATACTCCGTGTTAATCACCCACACTTGGAATACGCGCAGGGTCCAACACTTAAAAAGTAGTAGAGGTCACTTATAACTGGAGGTTCTTCCAAGGTCAGTGGTCCCTATCTGTATTCATCTAACTACACACCTTCCCCAGTGTATATATTTTGTATTGCAGTACACTGAGTTATAGATCTCCAAGCCTTCTCACCCCTTCAAATCTTCTCTGATTTGCCAAAAGAAGAGGAACTAGATAGATATCAAGTCACATCACCCCTTATACTTTCAGGTCTTAGCATGAAGAAAACCAATTCGCATGTGCATCAACAGACACTACTTGCTAGAAATCTCTGAACTCAGGCACATGGTGCCCATGTATAGTCCTTCTATGGCATAAAACTAGGGACCACACAGCTTAAAGAATCTCCAGTTACAAGTAAGAGAAATATCTCCAGTATTCATTGCTTTAACTTTCACAAATTTAGAATTTGCTTTTGAAAATTACAAGACTGGATAGAAATTGAAGAAGGGGATAAGATGCATTCATGTTGTAAGGTAACTGGAATTCCAGTGAGGGATATCCATGGAGAATTCTTCTAGCTGTTCAGTTTTCTCCCTCACATTCTTCTTTTTTTTTTTTTTTCCTTCTCCTTTCCTACCACATGATGGCTTCTTGGCTTTCATTCCAGTCCCTTAGGATTCTTTCATTTTTTCCTTTGGTTTAACATGTATCCGCAACCTCAGATTAGTCACCAGCTTTCCAAGTAAGATGATTGCATAGGACTGACTTGATAGCTGAGCAACACTGTTGAATAAGAGAGGACAGGTGGCTGTTGAATTGCTAAGCCATTCATTCATTTCTCCATACACATCTCATGAGCTCAACATATTCCCTCCATTGTACTGTTGTAAAGGATGTCTTTAGTTTAAAAACCTTTAGATTATGTAAGAGTTCAGAGGTGACATTTTAACTTAAATTATTTCATTCTTAATTGGTGAAGGCACGTGGTGGCATGAGCCCTGAAGACCTGTTGGACGAGCAGTGTAATAGAAGAGCAGTTCTGCTGATGGTCATAACCATGGTTTTATGTTGCAGTCCTGTGTGTGAAAAGCAGGCTTTGTTTGCAATTTGCCAGTCTGTGAAAGAAAATGGATTAGAGCCTCACCTTATAAAAAAGGCAAGTATACAGGAGAAATGCTTATTATAGTTAGATTGTAAATTATACAAGTAAAGCAGAGAAGTAGTGTATACCCTTTATTTTAAATATAATTGATTGATAGTCCTATGCTACTTCACTGTGGCTACTTCTACACTAGAAGCATCTGTTGAGAGACGTTACTGTCAACAGAGGAATTGTGACAGAACCTCTGTCGACAGATTGCTGCTCCACCCCACTTGCTCTGTTGACCGAGAACTGCCAAACTGCACTGCCTTCTGGTGCCAGAAAGTGGTACCTGGCAGCTGGAAGCCCTCTCTGTTGACACAAGTGTCTACATATCACTTCTTTCAACAGTACTCTGTCAACAGAAGCGTTATTTCTCAAATTTTTGAGGGATAACACTGTTGAGGCAAATGAAGACTGTTGACAGAACGCTTTGTGGCGGGGGGGTGCTCCCCTTCTGTCAACAAAACTCTCTAGTGTAGACACAGCCTGTGAGTTTAACTCCTGTGTGGCCATCGGTTTTCAGAATAGGGTAAAAGTTACCTTTTATGGTTCTCTTAGATTGGGGCTCTCTTAGGATCACATGAGAAACGTACACAGTCACTACAAACACAGTGACAAGTAAGCAGTCTTGTTTGTATAATAACTTACAATCATGTTACACTTACATTATGTGTGCACAACTACAGAAAGCCCAAGCAGTAGCCCAAGATGATATAGTGTGTGTTGGCTGTTACAAATGCTGGTCATTGATACGGTGCGGGGGGCGGGGTGTCTTCCATTCGTGTCTTCCACTTTTACTTTACCAGAGAACCTCTTTCATATTGTTGTTCTGAGCACACTTAACACCTTATACATATGCATGACAGTTCCAGCCTCTTTATCTACACTTTCATATCTTATACATTTGGGGCCCCGCACTTTCTATAGGTTGTTCTTTTAGTTCCACTTTTCCTTATTAGCATCCTGTAAATGTTTACATAAACCTGTTTCCTAGATAATTTGTGGTCAGAACAGAACCTTCTGTGATGTTGTAGACAGGCATTTTGTAGTCTGCTTTTCCTTAACATCACTTATTTGTACATTGTTTAGAGTAAACTTGTGGCTTTATTGGCATAGAGTCAATCTTAGATCACCAACTCATGTCATGCCTCCATAAACCTGTGGCCTAGTGTTGCTAAGATAAAATCTTTCGAGCCCCAGCCTATAGTCCTTGCATTACAGCCATGTATTATTCATATGCCTAATATATATTTATCACTCCTAAATGCTAATCAGTCTTACGTTTCCAGAATCCTATCTTACATATATGCCTACTACTGAAATCTGTATAGCACACATTAATGAAACAGGTTGAACCTCTCTGATCCAGCACTCTCTAATCTGGCATCATCCGTTGTCCAGCATAATTTTAATTAGTCAGATGACCACTTATCATGGGTGTAGCCAAGTTTCCCATGGTCCCATAAAGTTTGTTTGCAGCCAGCAGTCCTGGCTCTCAGTGTTCTGTGCTGTGTACACTGCAAACTTCTACTGTATTTGCTGTATTTGTTTTCATTTACTTTCACTATACTGTACTTATGGAAAACATAACTAAAATTTAGTTAGTGTTAAAATTCCAGTTATTTGAGAGTTCTGCATGATAGAATGCCAGATATGAAAGAGTTTATTGTATATGCATACTCTTACAGGAGCAAAAAGATGTTAGAAGGGGAGGCTTGTAGACGTGTAACTGCTCAGTGTGCTGCAGCACAAAATGTATGCTGAATTTTATGTCTCAGTATTACTTATTACAAAGGTTTTGGAGAGAGTGTCCAATGTATTTGGCTATAAAAGTATAGAAGACTTCATGACGTCCCAATTAGACTATCTCGTGCTGGAATGGCTGAGAATGCAAGATAATGGATATAGCCTATCTGCTTTTCCTTATGTTGTTTTGAACTACTCTAGCCTTGAGGAGTTCTACAGGTAGGTTTATACATAAAACTTATGTAAAACCATGAAACATGCTATCTCATATCAAAATAATGTGATTTTACTTCTTGTACTATAAGATTTTGCTTTAAAAGGTGTATAGTTAAGGCTTTAATTCAGATATCTTCTCTGTTTCCTGCTACAATGTTAGAAATTTGTTTTACGGATGTAACTAGACAATCATATAACAGATCAACTACGTCTGTCTGCTCTATTATAGTTAAAAAGTAGGGTATTTAAAAAATTCCATTGTAATTCAAGGACAATTTAGAAGTATGTTTGCTTACCTGTAGGTCTTGTTATAAAGTTTTGGTTCCACATCTGGTGATTAGAAGTCAGTTTGAAGATGTGAAATCTATTGCTACCATGATTGGAAAAGACTGGCAGCAACTTCTAGCAGACTGCTTTCCGAAGATACTTGTAAATATCCTTCCCTATTTTGCCTGTGAAAGACATGGAGATAGTGAAATAGCACAACAGAGAGATACAGCTTATAAAGTCTACGATATGCTTAAGGATGAAAACTGTTTAGGAAAACAGGTACCTATTTTAATGTACTTCATTTCCTTTATACATTCTTGAACAATATATACATGCTTGAACA
The DNA here is from genome assembly GCF_033958435.1 of Carettochelys insculpta. Lineage (NCBI taxonomy): Eukaryota > Metazoa > Chordata > Testudines > Carettochelyidae > Carettochelys > Carettochelys insculpta. The sequence goes on from NC_134137.1 coordinate 42,385,453, forward strand.
GTGTCTGATGATTTGTAAAAGACTTAAGAAGAAAATAACAAGTAATAGGTCAAATAATTCAGGTGTTCAAATAATTTGTAGTAAGGTGAGTCAAAGTTTGGTATTTTATCCTCAGTCTCTCAAGTAAGGTCAGCTGTGTTGTCTTAAAGCCACACAGTCGCTGGAAATTTAATACTTTTCAAACTATGAATTAAAGGATTTATCATATAGCTGTACATTTATCTGATTTCCAGTCAAAACTGTTATGCTTTTACATTCACATTTGCCTATTTTTTAAAACTTTTTCTGGGTCTCTCTGGAGCCCTTCCCCCATCTTGTCCCAACAGAGGCACTTGATTGTTTGTGGGAACCAATGACCATACACGTTTTTTGAAATGCAGAATGTAAGCAAACTGAAAATATAGAGCAATACTTTATGATGATTCTAAGGTATACAAATTACAGTTGGTAATATATTTCCAGAAAGAATTGTGATTTCTAAATTGATTGCATCCCTTTTCATTTTAAGGTGGATAACTCAAAGAATACGTAGATTGTTCAGCTAGAAATGAAAAAGAAGTAACTTCAGAAAAAATACAAATTGAAATCGAGACCTTCAGGTTAAAATATTTTTGTATTAAAGCTGTTCCTATGAAAACATTAAATGTATCCGATGTTGTTTTGTAGCAGATAGACAGTTTATCTCTCAGTAACTTGCCAGAAATTGTGGTGGAACTGTTGATGACTCTGCATGAGCCAGCTAACACCAAAGCAGGAGAAGGAGATGACCTAAGTAAATTTACAGGGTATGTAAAATAGATTTTTAGAAGAAGATGTAAGTACAGCATAGTGCATGTGTGTAGTCTGTGTGTATCTCATTTCTTCTAGGATTTCAAGAGAGCAAAATAGAAGGGTGATATTTGAGTTAAGAGATTTATTACCCTTTTCATTCCATAAGTTTCAATGCAGTAGAAGACAAATCTCTGTCCTGGATCTAGCTGGATCCAAATAAAAGCTGTCACTTTTTAACTCAGATGTAGTATGGCATGGTCTTGATAGCATCTACAGATCATGAATATGTAATCTTGCTTATGCATCTTCAGTAGGGTTGTAAACCTTCAATTTTGTGTTTGTATTAGTTTTTGTCTTTGGAATGGGAAATTGTCAGAACATCTTTAAACTTAATTTTAACTTTTTTGTTAATTTTATTTTTTGAGATTCCTTTAGATCGTCAGGGTTTAATAAGAGATTAAATGTTATTTTAAATGAATCCAAACACTCCTATTTTCTATAAGAAGATATTTCAGATTTTAAAATAATTGACTTTTAAAATGATTATTCTTAATTTTTTTTTTTTAACATTGGGTCATCTTTTGTGATCCTAGAAAAAAAGTTTCTTCGCATCCTTTGATACTTGCTCATTGTTCAGACTGTTCTCAAGAGTACAATCTACAGTAGCAGTAAGACTCCTAGCAAAACACTATGTAAAGCAAATGTCACAATAGCGTTCAGATACATTTTTCTAACATAGCATAGAATATTAAGGCAAAATAGACATTATAAAGATGCATTCCAGAGTCTGTGCAATGTGACCTGGAGGTGCAGAGTACAACTTTATATCCATCTTTCTTCACGATGCTTTTCATATCTGTCACTCACTGAGAAAAAGGAGAATTTTGGGGTGTTTCTTTGGTGAGACTGAACATTTTATTTAATAAACTCAATCATGTAAGCTATTATTCTCCAAGCAACACATGTGTATTAGGTTACACTTTGCAGCAGCTGTGTATATTCTGAAATTTAGTCAAGGCAAAGAGTAGTTTGTAATATATTTTATTAATAATCGTTTTTCATCAATATTTATATTTATCCTTCTGCTTTCTAAAGTCCTTTCTAGCTAAGACACTAAATGTCTGAATGAAATTTCCTCTTGACATATTTCTCCCTGAGAGGCATGGTTCTCCTATTTATTTCATTCAAGACTTGCCTGGGAGCAGGGGTATCATTTTAGACGATTTTCTGCTGCAAAATTCACTTTTGTGGAGTCAGTGTGCTAAAATTCCTCATTGGCTAACTTCAGGGCTTACTTAAATATTTATTTATTTCATTTGACCTACATTTCCAGATTTCTGGGCCCTCAGCCCCTTGCTTTTGAATCTGATACCCTTCTGTTTTCTATTCTGATCAGTTTGTGTTTGATCTCTTTATGATTGGGTATTGGGTAACATGCATGAAAACTGTGGTTTATTCTTGTGAATTACTCTTTCAAATCTTGTAAACATGTTTTGGTCAATAAGCTTCTATTTAACCGCGTAACATGTTGTATATACAACCATTTAAAGCATCTGCCACCTTGATCTGTGAACACATTTTTGAAATCTTGCCTCGCTGTTTTTTGATTCATTCAGGGAACTGGATCCTGCTCCTAATCCTCCTCATTTTCCATCTTATGTAATCAAGGCAACCTTGGATTATATCAGCAGTTGTCATAAAACCAAATTGAAAAGTATTGTAGCTGTACTTTCTAAAAATCCTGTAAGTAATATGATCTTGCCATTTTTTCATGGTTAGAAGATTTCCTTTTAATAATTTTTTTTATTTGTAAATTGTCAATGAATGCCAACAAAGAAAAAAGACTTTAGAGTATAACTTTAGGGACTTTTCTTAAGTATTAGAAAAAAGAGAGATGTCCCTAAGTTAAAGGGCATGGTAACTTTATGAAAATTACATGCATGAAAGATTAATTTAAAAAAATAATAGCAAAGATGTCCATAGTTTTAAAAATAAATAAAGTTGTTGGGGATTTACTTGCACTAAATAAAATTTTATAAAGTAGATTCATATTATTTTTGTCATACACCAGTGAAACATTTGCATCGGGGCAATATATATTTAAGTATAGGAAGGACCCTACCTAATTCATGGCCATGAAAAAACATGTGAAGGGCTATGAAATCTGATCATTTGTGTGCTTTTACCCTGTATGATGTAGGTGTCACAGGGGACATCTGCATTTCTCAAATCTGGGGCCTTGACCCAAAATGGCGTTGGGTGGGTGTGAGTGTAAAAGAGAGAGAGAGAAAAGGTTATTTGTACTTCTACCCTGCCTTCAGAGCTGGTAAGCTGGAAAGTGCTGGATGTTAGCCAAGCACCTCATTGGTGTTCCCTGTAAGCTGAATGCTTGGGCAGCCACTCAGGAGGTCTAAATAATAAGATGGGTGAACTATAGTGCCTTGTATTACAGGAAGCTATTGATGTAATCGGCATCAAAGAAGCTTGGTGGAGTGAGGATGGTCAATGAGACACAATCATACTGGGGTACAAAATATATCAGGGTAGAACAGGTCGTGCATGTGGGGGACTAACACTGTACAATGTGAAAGAAAATGCAGAATCAAATGAAATAAAAATCTTAAATGAATCACAAGGTTCCATAGAATTCTATGGATGGAAATTCCATGCTCAGTTAATATAGCAATAGAGCTATATTATCGACCACTTGACCAGGACAGTGATAGTGACTATGAAATGCTGAGTGAGATTAGGGAGAAAATCAAAATAAAAAAATAATAGTAGGAGATTTCAGTTATCCCCACATTGACTGGGTACATGTCATCTCAGGATGAGATGTGGAGATAAAATTTCTCGAGACCTTAAATAACTTCTTGGAGCAGCTAGTACAGGAACCCACAAAGAGAGAGGCAATTCTTGATTTAGTTCTGAGTGGGGTGCAGGATCTGGTCCAAGAGGTAACTGTAACAGGACTGCTTGGAAATAGTGACCATAATATAGTAACATTTAATAGTCCTGTTGTGGGTAAAACGTTTCAGCAGTCCAGCACTCTGGCATTTAATTTCAGAAAGGGGAACTATGCAAAAATAAGGTTAGTTAAACAGAAATTAAAAGGTATAGTGACTAAAGTAAAATCCCAGCAAGCTTCATGGAAACTTTTCAAAGACACCATAATAGAGGCCCAACTTAAATGTATACCTCAAATTAAAAAATATAGTAAGAGTTCCAAACGAGAACTGCCGTAGCCTAACAACCATGTAAAAGAAGCAGTGGGAGATAAAAAGGTATATTTTAAAAAGTGGAAGTCAAATCCTAGTAAGGAAAATAGAAAGGAGCATAAACCATGCCAAATTAAGTGTAAAAATGTAATAAGAAAAGCCAAAAAGGAGTTTGAAGAACAGCTAGCCAAAAACTCAAAAACAATAACAAAATGTTTTTAAGTACATCAGAAGCAGGAAGTTTGCTGAACAACCAGTGGGCCCCCTAGATGACCGAGATACAAAAGGAGCACTTAAAGACAATCAAATCATTATGGAGAAACTAAATTAATTCTTTGCTTCAGTCTTCATGGCTGAGGATGTTAGGGAGATTCCCAAACCTGAGCCATCCTTTGTATGTGACAAATCTGAGCAATTATCCAAGCAGATTGAGGTGTCATTAGAAGAGGCTTTGGAATTAATTAATAAAATTAACAGTACTAAGTCACTGAGACCAAATGGTATTCATCCAAGAGTTCTGAAAGAACTCAGGTGTGAAATTGCAGAACTATTAACTGTGGCTTGTAACCTATCCTTTAAATCAGCTGTTGTACCTAATGACTGGAAGATAGCTAACATAACGCCAATATTCAAAAAGGGCTCTAGAGGCGATCCTGGCCATTACAGACCAGTAAGTCTAACGTCAGTACCGGGCAAATTAGATGAAATTATAGTAAAGAATAATGTCGTCAGATGCATAGAAAAACATAATTGGTAGGGCAAAAGTCAACATGGTCTCTGTAAAGGGAAATCATGTCTTACTAATCTCTTAGTACTCTTTGAAGGAGTCAGCAAATGTACACAAGGGGGATCCAGCAGTTATAGTGTGCATAGATTTCCAGAAATACTTTCACTCCCCAATGGCTCTTATGTAAATTGTCATGGGATAAAAAGGAAGATCCTTTCATGGACTGAGAGTTGTTTAAAAGACAGGAAACGAAGAGTAAGAATAAATGGTAAATTTTCAGAATGGAGAGGGATAACTACTGGCATATCCCAAGGGTCAGTCTTAGGACCAATCCTATTCCACTTATTCATAAATGATCTGGAGAAAGGGGTAAACTGTGAAGTGGCAAAGTTTGCAGATGATACTAAACTGCCCAAGATAGTTAAGACCAAAGCAGACTGTGAAGAACTTCAAAAGGATCTCACCAAACTGAGTGATAGGGCCACAAAGTGGCAAATGAAATTGAATGTGGATAAATGTAAAGTAATGCACGCTGCAAAAAATAACCCTCATGATACATACATATGATGGGCGCTAATTTAGCTACAGCTAATCAGGAAAGAGATCTTGGAGTCATTATGAATAGTTCTCTGAAAACATCCACACATTGTGCAGTGGCAGTCAAAAAAGCAGAAAGGAAGTTACGGATCATTAAAAAAGGGATAGAGAATAAGATGGAGAATATCTTATTGCCTTTATATAAAACCATGGTACTTCCACATCTTGAATACTGCATACAGATGTGGTCACCTCGTCTCAAAATAAATATATATATATTGCCATTAGAAAAGGTTCATAAAAGGGCAAAATGATTAGGGGTTTGGAACAGGTCCCATATGAAGAGAGATTAAAGAGGCTAGGACTTTTCATCTTAGAAAAGAGGAGAGTGGGGGAGGAAATGGTAGAGGTATATAAAATTGAGTAGTAAGGAGAAAGTGAACAAGGAAAAAATTGTTTACTTTTATCCATAATATAAGAATTAGGGGACACAAAATGAAATTAGTGGGCAGCAGGTTTAAAACAAATAAAAGGAAGTTCTTCACACAGCAGACAATCAACCTGTGGAACTCCTTGCCACAGGAGGCTGTGAAGGCTAGAATTGTAACAGGGTTTAAAAAAGAGATCGATAAATTCATGTAGGATAGGTCTATTAATGGTGAGGATGGGTTTAGGAATGGTGTCGCTAGCCTCTGTTTGTCAGATGCTGGAGATGGATGGCAGGAGAGAGATTATTACCTGTTTAGTTCACTCCCTCTGATGCGCCTGGCGTTGGCCACTGTCAGCAGACAGGATAGGACATCCCAGACCAGGACCTACTGTGGCCGTTCTTATGCTCTTAGGAGAGATGCAGGTGCTGCCCAGCTGATTAGCTGAATGCCCAGAGCTACCCACAGTGGGTAGCATGTGTTTCTATTGGTGCACATCTACACGTGCCTTGGTGCACATGACAACATTTATTCTGCCCATTGATTGAAAATATTAGAGGCAACACTGCACTCAGTTCTGAAGGTAGCGACTTGCCCCGAGCAGCAGCGCTGAAGTAAGGTGGCAATACCATCATACCATGCCACCTTTCCTTCTACGCTGCTGCCTTCAGAGCTGAGAAGCTGGAGAGTTGTGGTTGTTGACTGAGGGCCCAGCAGAAATAAGGATGGCCATGCCATGCCATGCCATCCCATCCCATCCCATCCCATCCCATCCTTCTGCATTGCTGCTGACAGGCAGTGGCTCTACGTTCAGCGCTGGGCTCCTGACCAGCAGCCACCACTCTCCAACTGCCTGATTCTGAAGATAAGAGCTTCCAGAAGCATCAGAAAAGAAAAATTTGAAGTGCCACTCCACATCCACTCACACAAAAACTCCTTTCTGGATCAGGAGCCCTACAATTTTAACATAGTGAAATTTCGGATTTAGTAGCTGAAATCATGAAATTTCTGGTTTTTGAAATTCTAGGAGTATGAAATTGATCAAGCTGACCCATGAACTTTGTAGAACTCTAAGTATAGGTGCTTTTGTCTTTGCTGGTAAGTGGGGATTTTTACATCCTTCTGCTTTAGACCAAGTATGACTGTTATCCTTTACATTGTCTATAGATAGGAAAAACATAATTTTTAGTTGGCTTGTAACTAAAAAGGGGAGTATATGTTTCTAGACTGTAACACAGCAATGCACAAATTAACAAAAGCTCTACATACATTGTGTGTCTGTTTAATTTTTACTTTATGTATGTATTCTGTTAACATTCTTACATTTTTACACTATTTAAAAATCTCCCTGACCCCTTTTTGTTAAACCATGGATGAAAATTGTTTTCAGGAAAGCAAGAAGCAGGTTTTTGCACAAAGTCATGGAAATTTAAAAAATGAAAGAACCTCTAGGAATATCCAATCTGTACATCTGTTTCCTGCTCAAACCAGGAGAAAAAACTGAACAGCTTCCATCTTTGCTGCCTCCACAGAATTATGAAAATCCACCAGCAAGATAAAGTTTCAAATGCAGATGTCTTGTCAAGATCTGGCATAACCAGCCTCAGCTGTCATCAACAGCAGAAAACTATGATGGTATGATCATGCAAGAAGAATGGGTGACAAACGTCTTCCCAAAGAAATCTTCTTTGGTGAACTGTCATGTGGGTTGAGAACAAGAGGAAGACCAAAGCTAAGACTGAAGGATACATACAAAAATGCCATGAAAAAGTTCAATGAATATGTGCCTATCTGTAATACCTAAGTCAAGTCAACAACGTGTTTACATAGTTCAATGTTGATCCAGAATCCTGGGAACCTACATCATTAGATTGAAATACCTGGTGACGATTGCTATGACAGGGCACATTATCCTTGGATAGTACACGTGCAAGCCACGCAGAAGAACTTCGTCTTAGAAGGAAAAACTCTCAGACTCCAGAATTTGGAAATAGACTCGCATGCGGTTATTGCAGTCGACCGTGCAAATCCAATATTGGATAGATAAGCCACAAGAGATGCTGCAGATTCAAATGCTGCCCGTAGATCCTCACTGCCACTGCCAACCACTGTCTCTTGAGACAAAAGGGGGCCATAGATAGGTAGATTTAAAAATCTCCCTGCCCCCTTTTTATTAACCATGAATGAAAATTGTTTGCAGGAAAACAAGAAGCAGGTTTTTGCACAAACCATGGAAACTTGAAAAAGGAAAGAACCTCTAGGAATATTAATCTGTATATGTATTTCTTGTGCAACTGGTCTCTACATGTGCAAATTAAAACTTAATTTTGCTTTTACAATATGAGAGGCTACTTTTCAATCATGTTTTTATTCTTTTTCAGGATTCATTCCAGAAAATCTTACTAGCCATATGCAAACAGGCAGCTGATACAAACAATATTTATAAAAAACACAGAATTCTTATAATTTATTACCTGTTTGTTAATTTGTTACTTAAAGAGATAAAGGATGGTTTAGGAGGAGCCTGGGCTTTTGTTCTTCGAGATATAATATATACTCTGATTCACTACATCAACAGCAGGTAAATATGCAATTGTCTTCTAGTCCTTCCTCTTTTGCCTTCTCACAATTATCCAGATATTTTAGTACAATTAGTAGTTGGTACACCATCTGTATAGAAGCTAGTCTAAAACTGATGTTAATGTCATACTAGGAATTAGTTATAGGTCTTCTTCCTTGAGCATAGCCCTGTATGTTGGACCACAGAAGATGTGTCTTTTTGTCAAAGTTCAGTTTCTTGTAGGTTGCCTTCCCTGTACATTTTAATCATTTAAGTCAGGAATGGGGAACCTTTTTTGAGTTGGGGGCCAGTGACCCCACAGGGAAATCAGTTGGGGCTACATGCAAGTGAGAAGCAAAAATAAAATAAAATAACACCACTTCTGCTGGGGAGAGGGGAGCCCTAAGCCTCACAGGCTCGATCCAGCCTGAAGGCCATAGGTTCCCCAGCCCCAATGTAAATTTTAATGAGTGTATTAAGGATATGGCTCGAAATAATGCACAATTTAAAAACAAAAACTAAAATTTGCTACTTGATACCAAAGCAAGCTTAATTAAAGAACAATCAGTATTATGCAGGCATTTTCATTGTGAAGGTAACACTTGCTAAATCTCTTGTTCTGCATTTCTCTGAAAACCTTTCAGAGTTTCTCTGGGGAATGTTTTAATATTAAGAAGCTGTCTATAATATAACAAACTGTTAAGGGAATTTCACTAACCTAGAATATTATTCAGACCATTGTAAGTTTTAATAGTCTAGCCTTTAACAAACTCTGCTTCCTTACTCATTTGTCCATGAATTTTCTGAACCCACCACTTCTTCTGTTTAAACAGTACTTTCTTTCCCCATGATGTCAGTCTCTTGACTTCCCTTCTGTCTACTTCTCAGTTTTTTACTCTGCCTTCTTGACCCACTAACTCTATTCTGCCACCGTTAGCTTCTTTAAAGTGCAAGATTTACCTTCACCCCTGTACCCCAAGTGCCTTTTAAAAAAGCTGTGACTATGATAACATCTGTACTTCTGTAAGCAATTGCTCATGTCCATTCCACATTGTGTGTGCTCACCACATGCACTGATGCTGCAAGTTTTTCCCTCAGTAATCTCCATAGGGAAGTAGCTTGGGTGCCTTCTGAAGTGGCACCTTCATGATGCAGTATAAGGGGCCCTGCCTGATGCCCCCCCCCCCCCACCTGCAGTTCATTCTTGTTGCCAGTTACAGTGCTTGAATATTCTACTGCCTTGTTTAGCTTTGTTTGTGTTGTTCGGTCTAGTAAACTTCTTCTGTAATACAGTTAATAGGTATCCCTTAGTAGCAGTACTGTTTGTTAACGCTTAATTCGTTGGTCCACTGTTTGGTAACAATTAATTAGTTGGTCCTGAATGGGACTTTATCGAGGGATGGAGCATGTGCTGATTCCCAGGTTTTAAACCATGCAGTCATTGTAAGTGCCCAAAGCCAATCAGCAAGCCTCATAATAGCTGTTTGAGTCATACAGATGAAGGACGCGTAAGCAGCAGTTGTTGCATTTTAAGTCATTCACACACCAGCCGAAAAAGAAGAGACACACCACTCTCAAAACATGTCTGACAGTGTTACCTCCAGCACCAGAGAAGAGATTCAGCTTGACCCTGAGCACTGCGGCATTGAAGTGCCCCTTCAGCACCGTCTTCCAGCTGGCACTGATTCCGCTTCCTGGTTCCATGCAAGAAGCCTAAGAAACTTGTGAGGGGACAATCTCCCATCTCCCATAAGGGAAAAAAAAGGGCCGGAGGCAAGTCAGAACCTGTATCAAGCAGCTCCAGTCTGTTAGTGAGTTGGACACCAGCTCAAATTGAGCATCCTAGCCCACCCTGAGCCATGCCCTGCTACACCAGACAGGCTTGATGGCCTCTATCAGCTAGAAGTCCCGTAGATCCTAGAGGACCTTCAGGCAGCACAAGAACCCTTTTGCTACCAGTGCTGCCCACAGCAACTCTGTCAATTCCCTGGCCAAAGAACAAACCACCGTGGGACCCTTACATAGGTACCCATCCCAGCAGCACCACTCCCCATCATGGGGGACATCTCGGCATCGCTTGCTCACATGGAATTGACATGGAATTGACCGACAGTAGGATTCTGAGTGCAGTTTGCCATTTACCTGAGACAGATCCATGGAGGTACATAGCCCTGACAAGAACATTGGCACCAACCTTTCATGTCTCTTGCCTTGATACTGCTCATGCAACCATTCTGGTGAAACCAGCTGCTGTTAACTTTCCTGTAGACAGCGGTCACCCTTCAGACCATTTCCCAATCACATTATAGGTCCCTGTACAGATCAGACAAGTATAGATTGCTAGTCTACCATCACTGATCTGCTAACCACCAACAATCATTGGTTTTCTATGCCAGGGATCCATCACGATTGAAATGTTTTATCTCACAATCTAGTGGTGGTCTCCCCCTGTTCTTGGTCACTAGTTAGTTTACCATACAACTGAGCAGCCATCCCTGAATGCAGGCCAAGACCCAGCTCTGGTGCTACTGTCTGTGTCATCGGCATGACAGCTGCCATCATGGCTACAGTGCCAATGACTAGCAGCCTGATACCTGTGGAACCAGTGGGGGTTTATGCAATTGTCCCAGCCAATCTGATTGGTTTTGTGGGTCTCAACTAGACCATTAGCCTCATCATTGCAACCGCCTGAGGTAGAGATCCAGAAAAAGCCACACCCCATATCTCTGAGTACATCAGGCATCCAGCTACTGGACTAGCAGGGCATGTGAGGGCACTCAGAGTACCAAATTCATCCTCAGTATCGCCAAATGAGGTCATCTTGGCTCCCCCTCATCCAGTTCCACGACATTGTTCCAGGGCTCATCAGGAACTGGTGGAGAGGGTTGGGTCCAACCTGGGGCTTAAGGCGGAGGAATTGAAGGAGACATTGGATTAATTTTTTGATGTTTTTCATGTTGTCCACTCTGTTAGCATGAAGGGGTGTCAAAGATTATAACCACCCTGTGGCAGACCCTTCCTCTTTGACTCCCATCTCAGAAAGGTCTGAACAGAGATACTTTGTACCATCTAGAGGCCACCAGTACTGTATAGGCACTCGCCCCCCAATTCCTTAATTGTTGAGGCATTCAACCAGAGGAAGAGACAAAACCCAATCCAGAGCTACCCCAAAAATGAAAGACTCAAAGAGCTAGCTTTATTTGAGTGGAAAGTTGGCCAGTATGACTACAATGTGTGACAGACCATAGTTAAATGTGAGGCTTCCCTGTCTGAGAGTTCCAGTGAGGAATTCTGAGGGATCTTTGAAGAGGGTACAGTGGCAGTGAAAGCCGGCCTCCAGGCAGCTTTGGATGTAGAGGCCTGCACTATGATCTTGGCCAGCTCCATGTGACAGGTGTCATACCTGCTCCTTTCTGGCCTGTCCACTGAATCTTTGTAGTTGATGCAGGACCTCATATTCTATGGACAGGCTCTGTTTATAGAGCAGACAGACCGACTTTCTTCCCGGAACCCTCAGGCAGTGAAGCCTCAGATGTAACTACTGCCTGCCACATATTGTTGTCATGCTAGCCAAGGAGGACTTGGTTGTTAGCTACTCTGAGTTGCAAGATAGAAGATGAATAAATTTTCCACCTAAATAAATCTAGTTCTTTGAGTCAACCTGCACAAGGACTTTTCTGCCACTGGACAGGTTTCACACCCTGAGAGACCTCTTCGTGGAATTATCTGCATTTCCACAGATACCATCTGCTGGACCACATGGTGTCATGGGTATACTTGGTCTGCCACCCCAGACTCCCCGTGTGGCCCCTGCAGCAATGTCTGGCATCCCACCCCGGGGACCACCTAGAAAAGGTTGTCACAATTCTCCCATACTTTGCTCATTATGATGGTGGACTGAGAGCGAGAACATTCTGGAAGAAGTGCCATTCAACAAACACGGTCCCTCTGTCACATTAGCATCAGATGTATCAGACCTTGGATAGGGTATGCACTTCAGAAGTCTGCAGACACGAGGAATATGGTCCCTGAAAGAGGCAAGTTTGCACACGTCAGGGAGCTCAGGGTGGCCCAGTTGGCTTGCAGAATATTTTTGCTTCACCTGTCCAGTCAAATGGTGAAAATCCTGACAGACAATATGTCTTCAGTTTTCTACATCAAAAGGCCGGGGAGAGTGCATTCATTGATGCTCTGCAAAGGGACCCTCTGGCTCTGAGACATTTGCATCAGCCACAGTATCCATTTGGAAACTTGTCACCTCCCATACATAACAAATGCCCTGGCAGATCTCTTTAGGAGAGAATTCAAGTGGTTGCTTGAGGAGAAGCATCTGCACATGCTGGATGTCAGGAAGACCTTGGCTTTTTACCTAGAACATACCAAGCCTTTCCATAAATCAACACAGCTGTTCCTCACTACAATGGATAGAATGAAAGGCTCTCTGTTTCTTTGCAGGGAATTTCCAAGTGGATTACCTCTTGCATAATGACATGCTTTGAGCTGGCAAAGGTCCTGCAGCTGATCATCAGAGCCTATTTGACAAGAGAGCACGTCTCTTTGGTGGCCTCCCCAATTCACATCCCAATGCAGGACATCTGTAGAGGTGCAAAGTGGTCCTCTCTCTCCATGTTCACATCCCATAACACCATCAGTTGGTAGGACAGGGCTTCATGGTTGTGAACTCCTACATGCCTCCAATGGTACTTTGAAGTCAGCTAATGTGGAATTGATGTGAGCAATCAGTTGAAGAAAAGACAGTTACCTGTTTCCATAACTGGTGTTTTTTGAGATATGTTACTCATACCCATTTTGTAACCCACATCCTTCCCCATTGCCAGAATTTCGGGCAGAAAGAAGGGACAGCACTCCTTATACTGTATGATGAAGGTGCCACTCCGGAAGGAGCCAGAACTTCTCCCCTCAGGGAAAACTTCTGTCACTGGTGTAGCTGGTGAGCACACACGCCTACTGTGGAACGGACATGAGCAGAGCATCTCAAAGAACACCAGCTATGGAAACAGGTTACAGTAGACCACGGACTTGACTTACATTTTTTAATATTAATGCAAGTTGAGTCAAGGGAGGACCCTATGCCCCGCGTTACTCTTACCCCTGCAGGACCCAACTGCCAGCAATGCGCTGCTGGCTGGCTGGGGGACTTCTCAGGAGGCAGCTCTCGCCTCACAGCTGCCCAAGGCTGCAGCACAAGGGCCTGGAAGGAGTGGGTGCAGCAAGCAGAGCATGCTGCCGAATGCTGGGGGGCGGGGATCACAGCCTTCCTGCTCCAGCTGGCAGCTCCCTCTCCCTCTTCGGGCGGGTGAGCTGGTGGGAGCTAGGTTAGGACAGGGGAGGGGTCACCTCCTGCCCCAGCCACTGTCCCTTCTGTGCTAAACAGCCATAGCACCCCTGCTGTCCATCGCCTCCCTGGCTTTGAGTCGACAGCAGGAGCGGAGCAGCCCCAGCACCACGCCTGATGAGAGCACGGTGGTCACTCCTAGCGAGGGAGTGGAAGGGGTGGCAGCGCATGTGTGAGTCCAGGGACTACTAGCCCACATTTTCAGTTTTTAATATGCTACAGATTTTTGTATTGACAACTTATAACTTAACTGTAGAGGCTAAAGGTTAAGCAGGAAGCAGGTTAAGCAGGAAGTTTTAGGAGGTGGGTAGAGATCACCTCTGTTTGGGCAACTGAGGTGAGGAAGGCAATTTGGCATTGTGGGACTAAACATACGATTTGGATGTTTTAGCTAAAATTATCATCGGTGAAATAATTTAAATTGCTATCTTTAGAATTTAGAGGGAAAATTCATTGTGATGGATGAGTCAACGTTGTTTTGGGTTGCCTTGCATGCTCAGAAAACCATCACCATGTCAGCTTAAATTCAGTTCACATTTGTCATTATCATCTTCATATCTGTAAAGCCTAGAAATATATGTATATCATAGAACACTAGGACCAGAAGGGACCTCGAGAGGCCATCGAGTCCAGTCCCCTGCCCCGACGGCAGGACCGACCACGATCTACACCATCCCTGATAGACATCTATCTAATCTGTTCTTAAATATCTCCAGCGAGGGAGATTCCACAACCTCCCTTGGCAACTTATTCCAGTACTTGACCACCCTGACAGTTAGGAACTTTTTCCAAATGTCCAACCTAAACTTCCCTTGCTGCAGCTTAAGTCCATTGCCTCTTGTTCTCTCCTCAGAGGCCAAGAAGAACAAGTTTTCTCCCTCCTTCTTATGACACCCTTTAAGATATCTGAAAACCGCTATCATGTCCCCCCTCAATCTTCTTTTTTCCAAGCTAAACAAGCCCAATTCTTTCAGCCTTTCTTCATAAGTCATGTTCTCCAGACCTTTTATCATTCTAGTTGCTCTTCTCTGGACCTTCTCTAATTTCTCCACATCTTTCTTGAATTGGGGTGCCCAGAACTGGACACAGTATTCCAGCTGAGGCCTAACCAGCGCAGAGTAGAGTGGTAGAATGATTTCTCGTGTCTTGTTCACAACACACCTGCTAATGCATATATTTAGTGATGGCTTAGTCTGGAGTTTTTAAAGGACCTCAAGAAAATTAATCACTTAATTGTAGTAGGTGGAAGGTGCCTTAACTCCTATAGACTGTCTAGATTCTAGAGTACAGTGCTGTGATGTGGTAAATTCAGTATATTGTGGAACATTTCATAACAGTTGAATACCGGAGCTGTTATCACAGCACATGCATTGCGAAAGAGAGTGATGTGTCGGAGAATTCCCCCACTCAATTGCTTCTTACCTTTAATCTGTGACAGTCTAAATACTTTTTTTTCACTCAAGGGAAATTATCTGTTTCTTTATCATTCTAGTTTGACTCTGTTGAATTAAACATATTGACAATAGCTAAATTTTGCTTATGGTAACAAAGATTTGGAAGGATTTGTGGACTTGGTACTATTAAATCCAGAAATATAAATTCCTGTGATAATTGTCAATTGTAAGACTGAAATTGCAGTTTTTTAAATATGTTGTTTATATACTCCCTTCCATCTCTTTCTTCCTGGCATGCAGAAGTTCAGTACTTGTGACAATGGAATGATTTAGTTTTTTTAATTTAATTTTTCAAACTTTTTTTTTCCTGTGGCACACCAGTCTTGGCAGAGACATGTCCATACGCAGCTTCTCCCTCTGTTGTGACCTTCTAAATCGTGTTTGCCATGCAGCAGTCACTTGCTGTAAGGATGCCCTAGAGAATCACCTTCATGTTGTTGTAGGCACACTAATATCTCTCGTCGGGGACCAGACTGAAATTGAGAAGCAGGTAGCTTTTCAGAAGATGCACTTGTTGCTCTTCTTTATTATATGCTTTCTGGCTTTTTTAGTTAGTTCCAGTCTACGTTTTTATAACTAATATTTCTACCTGTGTTTTAAGCATAACGTTTAGTATCTTTTTATATGCTCTGTATGATTACATCACAGATTGTTTCCATTTGTTACCAGTTGTCACTTAAGTCGTAAGTTTTTTTTTTGTTTTTGTTTTTGGTTTTTTTTTAAATAAAGACCTATTTTGATAAGAAGTGTACAGTTCTTGGACATCATCTCTTTGTCTCTGTGGCCTGCATGACTGCTGAAGGAGAATATTTGGTCAGAACTTTACTTCAGATATAGATGTATATAGACTGCATTTTTCTATGTAGACATGTTGTTGACTTGACTTAGATATTATAGATAGGCACATATTCATTTGTGTTTCGGCTGCTCAGTGGCTTTAAAACAAATGATTTCTAGGGGTCCATTTGCAGCTCTGCAGTTACGTTTATTGGAGCACTTCTGCTCTCAAACCCCTGTCTGTTGGGCTTGTGCCTTTTAACAAGATTGTGCTTTTTGCTGAAATTTAGCCTGTAAGTTCTTGGTCAGTGGAGAGAGCATGTTTTTACTATTTACATATATTTGTTTATATTTAAGGATTGCTAAGGTAATAAATTGAAAGCATTACAGCTTTGTCTGGCACAAAAAGGAAAATATGTTTTAGCTGAAAAAATGCATAAGACAACAGAATTTTTTTCCAAATATATGGTTATTTAATTGAAATGTACCTAAACTGTAGTAAATTCATTCAAATAATTCACATAGAATGTCAACAAAACTCATGTAAACAGTTGTAAGTCTTACTTTAATTAGGCATCTTATAAATTCATAAGTTATTTGGCTTTATAACCCTCCTGTCATTTTGAAATATATCTTTTATATAAAACATAAGAACCTTTGCAGAAGCACTATATATTGGTAGATTTTTGGCTAATGCCACCAAATTTCTTGTGCTTGGACCACTTTTTGAAGAATATCTGTCTTGAGAGAGCTAGCAACTTAATTAAATATTTAAAAGAGTTCTGCAGTGGACTTACGCACCCGAGCAATTATGACTTAAACAAAAACAGCAGAAACTGCAAAATCTATGCTAGAATGACAAAATACCAGCCTTATTAATATTTATAAGCCAACCAAATCATGCAAAATATTATAGCTTTCAGGAGTGAGAAAGTCGAAAAAGTTTATCTCAATTCTGTATCGATTACTTCACTTTTATGCTATGTCTATTTTTAAGTCTCAGTGAATTACAAATATTACCTTAGAAAGACACAGCGTGCAATGCAATATCTTTTATTGGACCAGTCTTAGTGAGAGAGACAAGTTTTTGAGCTCTTTAACATAGAGCTCTTCTTCAAGTCTGGGAAATGTACTCAGACCTGAGGAAGAGTTTGGAATAAGCTCAAAAACTTCTCTCTCTCACCAACAGAAGTTGGTCCAATGAAGCATATTACTTCATCAGCCTTGTCTCTCTAGCATCTTAGGCATGACTTGGCTAGAATAAGACTGCATACAAATATGCTGAAGCGCCTTATAGACTAACAGATTTTTGGAGATGAATGTGACAAAGTGGGTCTTTGTCCACGAAAGCTTGTGCTCTAAAAATCAGTTAGTCTATAAGGTACCACAGGACTTCTCATTGTTTTTGCAGATACAGACTAACACGGCTACCCCCAACACAAATATTCTGTTGTCAGTGAATGAGCCAGTGTCTTTTTAAACATTTTGTAACATACAATAACATAAAACACATAGTTTTATATATTTAGTCTGTACAGAATACATAAATGTTATTTCTTAGAATGTTGTGCTTGGCTTTTGGGGCAGTTTTCTCATTAAGCTGTTCTGTTTTATTTATTTATGTAATTATTTATTAATTATTATCCAGGTCCTAGGTTTGTTGAAGTACCTAGTGATAGATAACAAGGATAAAGAAAACTTGTACCAGTCAATCAAACATTTAGATCCTTTCCCTGAGCATCCTGCTTTTAGAGATTTGCGTGCTACTCAGCAGAACATCAAATACAAGAATGGAGCATTTTCATTTTTGGAGGTAATTAACTTTAATTTGAGCTACATGATACAGTCATTGTAATAAGTCCCTTTCAGGTGAAGGCCAGTGTACTGACTGTGATATATTATAGAGAGATTATTTCCCCTTAAATTAGACATTTTTTTTAATCTGTGCCTAATTTCAGGAGCTGATCAATTTGTATTTCTCAGTTCTCGTGTTTTTTGCATATCTGTTGGTGTTTACATTGCAGTGAAATTCCTTTGAGAACCATTTCTTCACATTAAAGATTGTGTTATGCTTATTACAAAACTGTTGTTTTGCAGGAAATTAACCATTTCTTATCAGTGAGTGTCTGTGACTCACTGCCATTGGCAAGACTTGAGGGATTAAATGATTTACGCAAACAGTTGGAACAACATAAAGATCAGATGACGGACCTCATGAAACTTTCTCAAGGTACAGACTTCTGATATCGTGTTTTATTTCTTACTGCATACTGTATTCTTTTGATTAGTACTATACCTTTGCTGTAGTTGTATATGCACACCAGACTGATATGTATTGTATAAAACTGTGGAGTGTGTTCAAGTCACTCTGAGGGAGGATGCTCCATGCACTGTCCAGTTGCTTGTAGGAACTGTTAAGGTGTCTGCACAATGTGGTCCTATGGAAGAGCTATGAACAGCTTGAGGACAGTCATTGAAGATGGAATTTTAAGAGATTGTATCTGCTAACATAGAAGTCTCTAGTGAGCATGTGACCTGCAGTTTTTTCAAAGGCTTATAACTTGGCCACATTTGATTGGGTTTTCACAAAGAAGGCAAAAGATACATTGCGGAGGCCAAGGTTGTGAAAAAATTTTTGTGCAGCAATCCTTTATTGCATTCAGGGAGCAGAATTCCCGAAAAGTAAATATTTTTGGCCAGCCCATATATTTATACCTGACTCTGAATTCCCATGTCTTTGCCATGGTTGGGTTAATTCTTCTTTTTTCCTCCTTGTTTCATTCACTCTTAACTGAATACAAAATCAATCAATTGTTTAAAAAATCACAAGTTTGAGACAAATCTAATCAAATAAAAAGGTTGGGTTTTAGGGGCAAATAATACATACAAGAAGATCCCAGACCTTTACTCTATTTTCTTGCAGTAAAATATGATGGGTCAGTTGTGATAGCATGCTGTGCTGCAGATACAGATTTTCATATCTTATAATATTTGATCTATGCAGTCATGAAAGATAAAATTGGAAGTCTCTTTGCATTTCCATCCTGGGATTAATAAATTAGAATTAAATCACAATTTAATTAAAAAATCACAATTAATTGCAGTCTTAAACAATAATAGAATATCTATTATGTAAATTTTTTTGGATTTTTTTCACATTTTCAAATGTATTGCTCTCAGTTACAACACAGAATACAAAGTGTCTGAGACTCATTTTATTTTTATTGTAAATATTTGCATAATCTCACCACAAAAATTGAATTTACAAATGTACAGTTATGTACAAAAGTGGCTTCATTCAAAAACAGTGTAAAACTTTAGACGCTACATTTCTGCTCAGTCCTACTTCTAGTTCAGCCAATTGCTCAGACAAACAAGTTTGTTTATATTTGCAGGAGATAGTGTTGCTTTCTTCTTGTTTTTATCACCTGAAAATGAGAACAGGCATTCACATGGCAGCTGGCGTTGCAAGATATTTACATGCCCGACATGCTAAAAGTTCATATGTCCCTCCATGCTTCAACCATCCCAGAAGGCAGGCATTCATGCTGATGATGGATTCTTCTCAATAACAATCCAAAGCAGTGCGGACCAGCCCATGTTCATTTTCTTCATCTGAATCAGATGCAGAAAGTTGATTTTCTTTTTTGATGATTCAAATTCTGTGGCTTCTGTATTAGAGTGTTGTTGTTCTAAGATTTCTGAAAGCATGCCCCTCCTGGTCATCCCTTTGAAATTTTGGAAGACACTTCAGATTTCCTAAATTTTGGGTGAAATGCTACAGCTATCTTTAGAAATCTCGTACTGGTATTCTTTGCATTTTGTGAAATCTTCAGTAAAATTGTTCTTAAAACACACTACAGCTACGTCTACACGTGAACCCTACATCGAAGTAGCTTATTTCGATGTAGCGATATCGAAATAGGCTATTTCGATGAATAACGTCTACACATCCTCCAGGGCTGGCAATGTCGACGTTCAACATTGATGTTGCGCAGCACCACATCGAAACAGGCGCTGCGAGGGAACGTCTACACGCCAAAGTAGCACACATCGAAATAAGGGTGCCAGGCACAGCTGCAGACAGGGTCACAGGGCAGACTAGCGCTTCCGGAGCAACAGCTAGCCGCTCCCTTAAAGGGCCCCTCCCAGACACACACAGCCTGCACAGCACGCGGTCTGCAGAGCCATAGGCATGCACACCTCGGGCAATGCAGTCATGATGGACCCCCAGCAGCAGCAGCAGCAGCAGCAGCTGGAGGTCCACCCAGCCGCCCCTGCAGGAGCAGTGCTCGCCCTGCTCCATGCCATGCAGGGGGCAGCTGAGCACCTCCTTGCCACAGAGGAGCAGCTGCCCGCGGGGGAGGAGGGCGCAACCCCCAACCCTGCAGCACTCCGACCCCCCCGCCGCCTCATACGCCACCGGCTGTGGAGCTACCCCACCAGCACTGACTGGTGGGAGCGGCTGGTGCTTGGAGAGTGGGACGACGAACGCTGGCTCAGGAACTTTCGCATGAGCCGGCAGACATTTCTGGAGCTATGCCAGTGGCTCAACCCCACACTCAGGCATCAGGACACCGCCATGCAGCGTGCCCTCAGTGTGGAGAAATGGGTCGGCATCGCTGTCTGGAAGCTGGCCACTCCAGACAGCTACCAATCCGTGGGCCAGCAGTTTGGCATCAGCAAGGCCACCGTCGGGGCTGTCCTCATGGAGGTAAGAGGACCCACGGGGGGAGGTGGGGGAGGCAGCCCTGGCAGGGGAGGGGGGCCCTGGCAGGGGAAGGGAGGGCCACACACACCCTGCTCACCCCTCATTGGTGCTCTCCCATGTACTTCCCCTGCAGGTCATCCGCGCCATCAACGCCATGCTCCTCCACAGGCTCGTGAGGCTTGGGGACCCAGATGCCACCATCGCGGGCTTTGCCACCCTGGGCTTCCCCACTTGCTTCGGGGCTCTGGATGGGACTCACATCCCCATCCACGCCCCGGAGCACAGTGGAGGACGTTACATCAACCGGAAGGGCTACCACTCAGTGGTCCTCCAGACCTTGGTGGACAGCCGGGGCCGTTTCCTGGACATTTATGTGGGCTGGCCTGGCAGCACCCATGACGCCCGGGTATTCCAGAACTCAGGCCTGTGCCGCCGGCTGGAGGCGGGGACCTACATCCCCCAGCGGGAGATCCCTGTGGGGGACACCACCATGCCCCTCTGCGTCATCGCAGATGTGGCATACCCCCTCCGGCCCTGGCTCATGCACCCATACACAGGCCATCTTTCTGCCAGCCAGGAGCACTTCAACCAGCGCCTGAACCACACGCGCCAGGTGGTGGAGCGCTCATTTGGCCGCCTCAAAGGGTGCTGGAGGTGTCTCCTCGCCCGCCTGGATGCGGGCCCCACCAACATCCCCCAGATTATGGGTGCGTGCAGCGCCCTACACAATCTGGTGGAGAGCAAGGGGGAGGCCTTCTTTCAGGGCTGGGCTGTGGAGGCCGGCAGGGCCGCTGTGCAGCCACCCGCTGCCCCCAGTCGCCAGGTGGACCCCGAAGGGACCCGGGTCCGGGAGGCCCTGCGGGCCCACTTCAATGAGGCCGCGGGGTGAACGCTGGCAGGCCCCCCACTGTCCCCCCCATCCTCCACAACACTCCCTGCCCCTACGCCCACACCACAGAGCACCCAAGAGCACCCCCCCACACTTTTCTTGTACAAATAAAAGCAGACACTTGTTTGTCAAATCAAACATGTTTACTTGAACTCTTCTTAATAATAACTATAGAAATTCTAACTAACTGATATATATGTATGTATATTAATATAAAAACAGGGATAACAAGGAAGGGGAGAACTATTTACATGGGGGGGAAGGATCAGACATTGAAAACGGAGGTCACAAATAAATAAATACAAACTATGTACAGGCCAAAAAACCAAAAAAGTGGGGGGAATATATACAAAGGGGGGGGCCCACGTCCTGGGCCCCATGCCCCTACAGTCCAGCACTGGGGGTGGGCGGCTGGGATCCCCACCTCGGCCGCAGCCCTGGCTGGGGGCCGGGCGGACCGGAAGATACGGCCGGCGAGTGTCAGCTGGCCCCAGGTGCCCCTCGGCGGAATGGCCCTTGGTGGCGGGGCGACGGCGGACGGCGCGGCGACTGGAGCAGCAGGTGGAGCACGCAGGGCGGGCGCAGCGGCGGACGGCGCGGCATGGGGGGCCAGGTAGTCCGCTATGCGGTTGAATGTCTGCATGTAGGCCCCCCATGCCTCTTGGTGCCAGGCCAGCGACCACTCCTGCAGGTGGAGGCGGCGTTGCTCCACCTGCAGCCGCTGCTCAGCGACCTCCACCTGCCGGCAGTGGAGGGCCAGCAGGTGGGGGTCCGTCACCAGCGGCTGCTGCTGCTGGGTCCGCCGTCTTGCCCGCCGTGGGGCCGGTTGGTCCTCTGCCGAGGGGCTGGCCTGGAGCGATGGCCCCGGAGGGCTTTCCAGGACCACTGACGCCTCGCCGGCGCTATCCGGTCCTTCCGATGGTGCAGCTGCGGAACACAGGAGTGGGGGAAGAAGAGTGGAGACAGCCGATAGTGTGGGCCCCGAACCGTGGCCCTTGTCCCCCCACCCCTGTGCTGCAGGTTCCCCATCCCCGTGAGATGCTGCTGTGATGGGGTTCAAGGGTCCCCCTGCACTGCACCCCGTCCGCTGGCGGGAGTGACTCACTTCACTCAGCAGGTATGACAGGAGAGGTTTCTTAGGCAACAGATGCCCAGTTTCTCCCAGAAGTGACAGTACAGCAGTCAGAGACAGTCCTTCCAACCCGTCCTGGGGAGAAGACCCCGAGGGGTGCCCCTCTGGGGTGTAGCTTTCCCCCTCCTCAGGCAGGCAGCCTTCTAGCTCTCCCTTCCCCTAGCGTCTAACTGCGGCCCCCGATTCAAACCCAGCTCGGCTCCTCCCTCCTCTTTGTTCAGGGCAGAGGTGTAACCTGCCAGTTGTAGCCCCAGAATCATCCTTAGCCACTGGGAGCTATTCAGCTTGTTGCTCATATCTAGCCTGAGTCTCGCATTTGCACTCCCCCCACTCCATCACCTGCTGCTGCTGGGTGTCCGACCCCTTCGCCCCGGGGGACCCTAGAGGTTCCGCTCCCCCCTGCCCCGGGGATGGGGCATGGCACTGTCGTGGTGGGGGGGGGCAGGGGCTGATGCACTCCTGTGAGGGACATGCCACTGCTGTCCTTGGGGCCATGGTCATCTGGGCATGTGGAGGGCCCTGGCCATATCTATTACCCCCGCCCCTCAACCCCGGGGGTGTGCACCAGGGGGGTACATACCTGACGGTCCACTCCCACGGTCGGGGAACACCAGGGGGGCGGACGCCCGGCTGCTGCTCCGGGACGGCAGGAGGATCTGGAGGCCGGTGTCGGTGGAGGAGGAGTCTCCCTCCTCCTCCTCCTCCTGCTCCGGTGCCCCTGGGGGGGCCCCCGGTGTGCGGGGCTTGCCTCCGGGGCGAACTCCGTCTCCGGGGCCTGCTGGGGCTCCTCAGCCGAGGTGTCAAGTGTGACCGGAGCGGGGGAGGTGTGCCGGGGGCCCAGGATGTCCCTGAGCTCCCTGTAAAAGGGGCAAGTGACGGGGGCGGCCCCAGATCGGCTGGCCGCATCCCGGGCCCAGGCGTAACCCTGCCACAGCTCCTTCACTTTACTCCGGACATGGTCCGGAGTGCAGGCAGGGTGACCCCGGGCGGCCAGGCCCTCGGCCAGCCGAGCGAACGCATCCACGTTCCACCTCTTGCTCCCCATTACCTGGAGCACCACCTCCTCGCTCCAGAGCCCCAGCAGGTCCCGAAGTTCGGCCTCCGTCCAGGAGGGGCCCCACTGCCGCTTCCCGGCCTGGCTGCTGCCCTGGGAACCCTGGTTCCCCTTGGGGGGGGTTCCCTGAGGGCACTGGGGGGGCTGCCGGGCGGCCATCAGGTCGGTTGGGGGTGTGGGTGGCTGCAGAAGAGCGTGCAGGCTAGCTGCGTGTTACTGCTGCTGCCTGCACGCTCTCTCAGCTTCCTGCACAGGAAGGGAGGGGGTGGGGATCTTTAAGGGGCTGCTCCACGCAGCCAACATTGAGCTGAGGGCCTGGAGAGAGCGTCTCTCAACCCCTCAGCTGATGGCCGCCATGGAGGACCCCGCAATTTCGAAGTTGCGGGACGCGCAACGACTACACGTTCCCTACTTCGACGTTGAACGTCGAAGTAGGGCGCTATTCCCATCCCCTCATGGTGTTAGCGGCTTTGACGTCTCGCCGCCTAACATCGATGTTAACATCGAAATAGCGCCCTACACGTGTAGCCGTGACAGGCGCTATTTCGAAGTTAGTGCCGCTACTTCGAAGTAGCATGCACGTGTAGACACGGCTTACATGTGCTGACTCATCATCCAAGACTGCTGTGACATGAAATATATGACTGAATGTAGGTAAAACACAGAGAAGAGACATACAGTTCTTCCTTAGGAAGTTCAGTTACAAATTTAATTAACACATTATTTTTTCAAAGAGCCATGATCAGCAACGGAGGCATATCCTTTGGAATGGTGACCAAAGCATGAAGAGATAGACAGACGTATCTTTCACATATCTGGAACGCAATTGCTTGTCAATGCTGGCTCATAAAATTGTCATGCAAAAACCTGTTCTCATTTTTTAAGATGTTGTAAATAAGCAGGCAGCATTATTTCCTGTAAATGTAAACAAATAAGTTTCTCTTAACAATTTGTTGAACAGGAAGTAGGGCTGAGTGGACTTGTTGGCTCTAAATGTTTAGTTGTTTTGTCTGAGTGCAGACACAAAACAAAAAAAAACCCTACATTTATAAATTGCACTTTTGTGATAGAGTTCACTGCATAATTTGTATGATGGAAATTAAAAAATGCTAAATATCATTTTATTTGTAATATAAAGTGAGAACTGTATACTTTGTATTCTGTGTTGTAATTAAAAATATTTGCAAATGTAGAAAAAAATCCAAATATTTAATCCATTTATAGGTATTCTGTTGTTTAACAGATTTATTACAACTGCAACTAATTATGATTTATTTTTTGAGCTAATCATGTGAGTTAACTGTGATTAATCAACAGCTCTATAATATGTTAAAATTTTCATCCTGGAGAATCGCATGTCTTGGTCCTAAGTAAAATATAGGAATTAGTTTAAGAAATGATGATTTTTATATTTGTGGAAATATTTCTGTTTGTGTTAAGTTTCACAAGAGCTTTTATGTAACAGATTTGATCTGATAACTGTTACAAATACATATGAAATAGATAAAGATGCTTTTCTTTTTTCTTGTAAATGGTAGAAAACCCCCAGGACTGTGTAATTGTAAAGTTGGTGGTGTGCTTGCTGCAACTGTCCAAGAAAGCAGTTAACCATACAGGTGAAAAAGCAGTTTTAGGTAAGTATTTTTGCTTTGTGTCTACATATTCTAAACTATTACTAGTAAGAGTTGTCTCGCTTACATAGTTAGATGTTTCTTTAAAGGTCGGTTATTTTAACCTTTGGCAATTGCAAAATACTTCTTATGGTAATGAAATTAGTGCTGCTCAATTAAACATCGAGTATATAGTGGTAAATCAGGCACATAGATTTTCACCTGAAAAGCTAAAATTATGGTATTCAGCGGTGATGAGCTTCCACAACTCCAATGGCTGTCTTTGCTGAGCACTTCTGAAAACAGAACTACATATTTGTCATTCCTTCAGTGTATTTCTATTAAGTATTTGCTGAATTTGCTCCAAAGCCCAATATTTATGTCCGAAGCATGTGTCTTCTCATCTTAATGATGATAAAAGAAATGTTATACAATATATTTTAGAAGATCTAGAATTTTCATAACTACTGTTGATTGTGGATATTGCAGAACTTGAGAGCCAAAATTTGTTCTCGCAAACATGGATTGTATAATTGCAGCAAGGAAATAGACATATATTAGTCTGTTCCCTTCTTGCTGAAACTACTATTAGTATGTGTCCTGGAGCCTAAAAATTAACAAGAAAGCTGAGTTGTCACCTCCAGATGGGTAGGGAGCTGCAGCTAGAGCCTGGCTGTCCCTGGCTCCCAGTCATGCTGCTACCCAGGTTGCCAGCTGCAGGACCAGCTATGCCCACTCAGAAGCTGTCTGTCTCCCATTTCCCAGCTGGGCTCTCTGTAGGAAGCCCAGCTGCACTGAGGCTCCCTGTCAGGAGTCTGGGCACTGAACTGATGTTCTTGGCTTCCCAGCAAGATCTTGGCTGCACGGAGGCTCCCAGCTCCCTGCCAGGCACCTGACAATATCAGAGAGGTAGCTGAGTTAGTCTGTATCTTCAAAAACAACAAGAAGTCCTGGGGCACCCTATAGACTAACAGATACTAAGTCTTTCCAGGCTCCCAGCTTTACTATGAGTGTGGAGCTCCACTCCAGGAGCCCAGGCTGCTGCCGTGGGGAAACCGAGTGGTGGATGAGCTGGTAGGCTCCCAGC
Source organism: Carettochelys insculpta (assembly GCF_033958435.1). Taxonomy (NCBI): domain Eukaryota; kingdom Metazoa; phylum Chordata; order Testudines; family Carettochelyidae; genus Carettochelys; species Carettochelys insculpta. Next base: position 42,411,764 of record NC_134137.1, read on the forward strand.
AAGCAGCAGCATGCAAAGCAGGAGAATCCAGGCTCTCAGCCCTCCTGCTGCCCCTCTTTAGTTGGTGGCAACACTCTTGTTGCGTATGCACACTACTCAGAGGGTGGTATTGTGGACATCAGCCAATACAGCAATCACGATCAGTGTTTGGGTGACTAACATAGAATGTTACATAGAAACGTTTACCCATGAAAGCTCACAGCCTAATACATTTATTATTCTCTAAGGTGCCACAGGAGTGCTTGTTATTACAGAAATTTAAGTTGATAGTGTAGACATGCTCTGAGTTTCTTCTAACATGATCTGTGGAAAGGGCAACACGAGTCACACAAAACTGTATATAATGTGTGTGCATATACACACACACATCTATACACAGTTTTAAAAAAGTTTTTCCTTCTACTATTCAGAGACTATAAAAGTAATACTTGCATTTGCAGAGGCTGTCGGAAGTTGTCTAGGAGAATTGGGACCAATAGATTTTTCCACAATAACTCTGCAGCATAGGAAAAATGGATTCTATTCCAAGGCGGCTGACTTATTTGAAAATAGAGAACTTCAGTGGGTCTTCGTAATGTTGACTCTAATCAATAATGCTTTAATAGATGACAGGTAAGTGTAGATTCTTGTGTACATTTGATTCAGTATTTAAAGTAGCGCCAGTGAAAAAAGCCATTGTCGTAATAAGGTTATCTGGTCAGTATTAGAGTTTTTCTCCCTTTTGTGTCATAATTGTTGCCTGCGTGCAGACAAAATAAAATCTGTTAAGCCTCTATTAGTGGGTCACTTTGAGGTTCAGGTTGCTAATGTTCCAAGCAAGCTGTGATGTTCTGCAGTGCGTTTAGTTAGGGCTCGAATGTGGATTCAAGCTAAACAATCCCAGAGTGCAAGCCAATAGGGCAGGGGTTCCCAAACTTTTTGGCATCATGCCCCCCTTTTGATTTTTGAGAAACCCTCATGCCCCCCACCTCGTCTTTACCATCATCCAATCCCCTCTTAATAAAATATTCAATTTGTAATTTAAAATAAACACAAAAACCTGATATAAAAATGTTATTTAAAATTAAAAATAAGCACATATAGTTTTTCTTGGCCCCTTGTGGGTGCCTGGTGCGGCCCCAGCAGACCAGCTGCCTGAGCCCCATGTCAGTCACCAGAGCTGACCACGCCAGCCACCCTCCTGCCTGAGACCTGTGCTGCCAGAGATTCCTGCCTGAGCCACACACTGCTGGGGCCAGCCACCCATCCACCCTTCAGCCAGCTGCCCACTAGCCACCTGCCCCAGCTGCAGGCCAGCTGTGCAAGCTGCCCACCCAAACCCCACGCTGCCAGAGCCAGCTGCCCACCTGCCATGCTGCCAGGGCCAGCCATCTGCGCCCAACTTTGCTGGGGCCAGCCACCTGCCTGCCAGCCCAAGCTGTCCAAGCCCTGTGCTGCTGGGGCCAGAAGCCCACCCACCAGCCTGAGCCTCCCGTGCCCCGCACTGCTGGGGCAAGCCGCCTGAGCTCTGTGCTGCTGGGCTCAGCCACCAGCCCGAGCCACCTGAATCCTGTGGTGCTGAGACCAGTTGCCCAAGCACCATGAGTCCTGAAAGCTGGCTGGCTGCCCAAGCCCCATGAGCCACACCCCCCGCGAGCTCCTCCCATCCCACAAAGCCAAGCACCACCACCCCCCAGCTCTTACCCCATCTCCATCTCCCTCATCTAAGCCAGGTACCCCCACCTCCCCTCTAATCCCACCCTCCTCACTCATCTTTGCAGAAGGCGGCTAGTTCCAAGTGGGCCTTCGCCAGCTGCCTGCTTTTTATAGCAGCTGTGTTGGGTCACCCACGTAAAATGGCAGGGCTGAGAGCTGGAAGCAGAGGCCGGCTCTTTCTTCAGGTGGGGGGAATAATGGGGGAAGCTGGGTTGCCTTGTGTCTCCCCTGCCCCAGAATTTCATCATGCCCCCCCAGGGGAGCATGCCCCCCCATTTTGAGAAACCATGCAATAGGGAGGTATTTGTTGGTGTTTGTGGTGTCTTCTGTAACATTTCTCGTCCGTATCATGTGCCTTCAAAACAGGAATGAGCAATAAAAAAGTGGTGGCCCACCAAGGTTAGTCCCTGGCAGTCTGGTGCTGCTATATTTACTTGTGCCTTTGCTGGTATTGGGTGACTACAGCTCTCATTGGTTGAGAATAGTGATCTGTGGCCAATGGGAGCTGTGATTGCCTGATACCTGTGGAGGCACAGATAAATATATAGGTGGGGGCTCTCCAGGGACTAAATGCGGCAGACCAGATCCGGCGCACAGGCTGGTATTTGCCCACCTCTGCTTTAGAATTATATTTGATGTACATACTTTTTCAACATAGATTTCATAATATTATGTTAAAATATTAAAGAATCCATAACTCAGGTATGTTTATCTTTCAGTATTGGTGTTCGATCTGCTGCTGCAGCCTGTTTGAAAAACATTTTAGCAACCAAGACTGGTAATGAATTTTGGGAGGTTTACAAAAACAAAGCTGATCCCATGTTAATATATCTACATCCTTTCAGAGTGTCTAGGAAGAAGGTATTTCTTTTATTTATTTATGTGCAGTGCAGAGCAATGAGAAAAGAAAATATAAAAAACCAATGTCTGTAAATATTTCTGAAGACCAGTGTTGCAGAATCTAGAAATGGAAAAGACCCTTATGATAGTTCTCCTGTTCCTGCCAGTACAGTATTCGTTCCCTTTGTATATTTCTCCGACCTGTTGTACTTTTTCAGGGGGGCTGAATTTTGCAGATGCTTACTTTTGCATCTTGTGTGTACTATTGCAACTCATTCCATGATTAGTTAAAGGATACATATAAGGGAAATGTTTACAGGATTAAGTTTAGGTCTAAATATACCAAACTGTGGGTCTTCTAATACTTTATTTGGTAACGTACTCTACAGCCTTGCTATCAGGAAGTTCTGTATGCTGTATTATAATAGTCCTTATTTACAGTAAACCCCCACTTTACATTATTTTCACATACGCATTAATTGTATAGCTGCAAATGTTGAAATCTTGGGCTCCAGCCGCTCGCTTCTCCCAGCTGAGGGAAGCGGGTGGCTGGAGCCTGTGGGGGCACGGCTTCTCCCCTGGCTTTTCCTGCCTGGGCAAAGCCACATGGCTCCTCCTTTCAGCACTCCACTGCTGGCTCCAGTGACGGAGTGCTGAAAGGAGCAACCGTGTGGCTTCCCCTTTCAGAGCTCTGCCTCCAGCTCCAAGCACTGGAGCCAACAGCAGAACACTGAAAGGAGTATCCCTACGGCTTCTTCCTGGCTTCCTGTGAGCTGGGAGCCAGGTGCAGCAGCACCTGGTCAGTTCCCAGGTCTCGCAAGCAGCGCTGAGCTGGGAAACTGACCACGCACTCCTGGGCCTGGCTCCTGGCTCTCCAGGACTGAGCAGGGGCCTTGAAAGTGACCAGGCACTGCTGCACCTGGCTTCAGGCTCCAAGGGGCTCAGAGGAGGAGAAAAGGTCTCCCTCTGTCGACTTACAAAAAATTAGAGTTAGGTGGGGATTGCGAGGAACGCAATCCCTTTATAACTCGGGATTTTACTGTATATGAGTGCATACTGTTTTTTCCACAAAACTGTTCCCTAGTTCAGTGCACTTTATAGATATACAAAGGGGCAAAAGTGAGTTTGCATTGTCTGTGTTTAATTTTATTGCTTGTCTATATTTTGGGAACAAATTGTGTGTATGCTGATTAATTTTTTGTAGAAAAACACAGCTTTGCATTTAAAATATTTTTTTTAAGTTTTGTTTTTGTCTAGTTTTTAGAAGTACCAAGTAATGAAAGAGAAAGTCCTTCAGAAAACCTGGATGATGTAAGTGTGTGGATTCCTCAGAGTGTAAGCCATAATACCTGGATTAAAACCCTGACTTGGTCATTACTGGACAGTGGAGGAGTGCGAAATGAAGTTCTTCAGTTACTGAAGCCAATGTGTGAAGTGAGTTGAGCTTGTATATAGCGTCTGTGTACAGCAGCCACAGATAATTGTGCAAACTTAGTCATGACTCATGTTAATATCAGATAATTTGTAATAAAATCACCATTTTTCAAATAAAAAATGTTCAAAGCAGTCTGTTAATAGGCATTCATATACTAAATTAATATACATAAGCTGATATATTTGTTGTACGGTAAAGGAGTCATATTAGCCTGTGGACCTTGGCTGTAGTTAGTAGCTGAGAAATGTATTTTTCAGCAGCTGACTGTGTGTGCTTGTGGGTTCCAGGTGAAAACAGACTTTTGTCAGGCCTTGCTTCCTTACCTGATTCATGATATCCTGCTTCACGATTCAAACGAATCTTGGCGAAATCTTCTGTCCATGCATATACAGAGGTTTTTCACAACTTGTTGCATATACGCTTCATCATCCAGCAGATCAGTTACACCTGTAAGTTCCCATTCAGGTAAGGACGTGAAAATGGCATGGACAAGAATGATGCTTTCTTCCTCTTTCTGTAAAGGTGCATCAGCACTGGACACTTCTTATGCGGGATAGTAGTGTATATGCCCAAATAGCAGTGTAAACAGTGAGTCAGTGCATAGGCATATGGAGTAAAGACATGCCTGAGAAGTATGGGTATGTGCTCAAGTGTGTAACTTGCAACTAGACCCAAGCCATGCCTCCCTGTCTTCCTGGCTATTTTCAGTTGTGTGTTGTCTTGCTGCTTCAGCCCTTCCCTGCCAGAGTGGAAGTCTGCAGGAGCAGGAAAAGTTTCTGCCAGCTCCCAGCTGCTAGAGCCCTTCCCCAGTAAAATAAGACTCTGGAAGAGGGAGAGATTTTGACAGCTCCCATGCTGGAGCCTTTCCTCACCACAGGGAAAGATTCTGAAAGACTCTGGCAATGGGGCAGCTGAAGCCTTTCCCTCCCTAGGGCTTTTCATTGAGGTGTAGCTACACATTGTACTATAGAGGCATTTCACTGCAGCATGTAGCTATACTACATGCCTCTGCCAGTGATGTGTAATGTAGATTGTAGCCTTTGGTTCTAACACTAGATGCATAATACACACCAGTTTTAGCCAGACAGCATTTAGAAAACCTTGCTTGTGGAATTATTCACCTCAGTATAAATTACACCTTTTATTTTGCCATCAGACGTTTTGTGATGCATATTCACACTTCTCTCTTTTTTAATATAAATTATAGAACTAGAAACACTTGTTCGTGGAAGCATAGATAAAATATCTCGACAAACAATGCTTGATGTTGTTGATTACTTGAGAAGTCAAAAGAGGTGAGTTGTTTCTTTTTTTAAAATTGGCTTTGATTTAAAATTACTTTTGTTCACTATATTAAAATCTGGTGATGCTTTGAAGAGAATTACAATGTTCATGAATCTCAAATAATTGTAATAAAACAAACAATTCAGAGTAGTAGGTATACAAGGTGTGTTTATGTGATAATGTAATGATGTCACACTGGGAACATTTTATCAAATACGTGCCTGGAATTTGCCATCTGATTAGCCTGAAAAATAGGGGTTTACCAAAGGTCTGTAGATTAAAATGAATGCAGTTTCCAAAAACCTTTTGTCTGGAAATATCTTACAAGGTACAGATGTGTTTCTGTTGATATAGGCTTTACTGTTATGGTCCATTTCTTTTGTTTAGCTTAATGTTATAGAGCTGACCTATTATTATCTTATTAGGACTAGTATTGTTACTATTAGTATTATCACTATTAGCTTTAATGCTGTATTTAACTAGATCTATTTCAGGTACAGTTTTTGATGACAGTTTCTGGCTGGAGTTGAATTACCTTGAGGTTGCTATGGTGGCACAGTCTTGTACTGCTCACTTCACGGCTTTGCTCTACACAGAAATCTACGCGGACAAGATAAACTTGGACAAAGAACGAAAAAGGTATTAAGCTCAAAGAATACAGATTCTTCACGCTCCTGTCAAAAAAGGACATGTTGTAGGTGTCTGTGCAATGGTGTTTTGTTGGGAAAGAAAAAGTGAATTATATATCAGGAGGACAATTTTTTTAAGCTCAGAAAAATATCCTGGCCCTGAAAGTATTCGTATTAGTCCACCAAGGTGTCTTGAGCCCTGACAGAATGGTAGCTATCAGATATTAAAATCATATCATTCTGATTACCTACCAGAACACTTTCTTGTCACTATAGTCCCAGCAAAAATATTAATACATTCTATCAGCCAAAAGTCACAAATATCACGTTCCACATGGGATAATATATTCTAATTGTGACAGTTTATCACAAACTACCTGCTTAAGTTATATCAGAAATGGAGAGCAGGGTGGGAAATATAAAGAAAATGGTGTTCAGAAATGTATAGTTTTAATGTTGAGCATCTCTTAATACGATATACTGAGTAGAGACATAAATTATGTAGACAATAAACATACACACTTTTTATTTTGTTAAATGCTGATACTAGACTGAATATAGTGAACTGTTTCTTTTGGCCCAGAATAACGTCACAGAATTAAGGCAGTGAACAAATGTTAGCTCAGATAAAGCATACCTCCCTTCACCCTTTCCCAGCAAGACAGCATTTGTGTTTTGGGCCCATGGTGTCCAACATGCTGACCACTAACTAGCATGTGGCTATTTGACCAGTTGACTGTGGCTAGCTGGCTTAAACAATAAATATATTTTCAGAAGAATGTGGCTAGTTCATTATAGCAGAAATCATAGCTACTGCTACTGAAGTGATTACTGCTTCCATACTGATTTGACACCATGGCTGTAGGCATTCCCAAAACTTCCTTGTGTCAGAAGTTTGATTCTGAGAGAGATTTAGGTGACTCCAGTGTGAAGTTATTTTATAAACCTTTATGTGGAAAAATTACAGATGCCCTTAGTGCTGAAGGCACATAAATACTGTGCTTTTATAGAAAATAAAAAGAATCAGTTCACTTGAGAACAGATCCTTAGCCCTTCACGTTCCTTTTGTTTTGCTGTCTTAAGTTAGTATCTGAGGATTTGTTAAGTATGGAGTACTCAGCTGGTACAGTTGTAGCCAGCACAATGCCATTGCTCTGCTGCCCTTCCCCCGAGTTCATTGTATACATCATGTCAGGTAAGGTGGAACTATATAACTGGCCATACTGACTAACAGAGCAGCTTGAAACAAAAAGCAGAGAAATCATATCTCATAGAGATGGACCTCAAGAGGTCATTGAATACAATCCCCTGCACTCACAGCAGGACCTTTCATTATCCCAGACAGATAATTTAATCTAACCTGCCCCAGACCCTTGAAAGGCCCCTTCAAGGATTGAGCTCACACCTCTGGGTTTATGAGGACAATGCTCTGACCACTGAGCTATCCCTCCCCCTTAGCTCCTTTGGTATTATTCATCAGCATAAGTTAGAACAACCTCAGTATTTACTCTAACTTCCGTTGGGGGCTGCTTTATCATCTCACAGTATTCACTAATAGAAGCAGAAAGGTTGTAGGTAACTGTGCTCTATTTTCAGGTATGCCAGGCTTTTCTCTGAGGCACCAGGAATCAGTCTGGACCTTTTAGGGATTATTTCAGCTTCTCAGTGGCCTGCACTCTTTTTTTTTTTTTTCAATTAATTCAACCTGTTTGTTCCTTTCTTCTAGATCTGCTTTCAAAGCATCTAAAAATCTAACATTTGATGATGAAAGCCAAAGTTCAACTATTAGCAGTTTGAATGAGAAAAGTAAAGAAGAAACTGGAATCAGTTTACAGGTATGGATTATATAATATATATCTAATATTAAATATTATCTAATCTTAAATTAAACCTATCTTTGAAATAAAATAATGTATACAATTCCAGTACAAACAACAAGAAGTCTTGTGTCACCTTATAGACTAACAGATTTTTTGGAGCATAAGCTTTCTTGGGCAAAGGCCAACTTCGTCAGATGCATAATTCCAGTGTAAACAATATTTCTTGCCTTGAGTTTAGAGTCCAGCTGATCAAAACTTAGGCAATGTTTCTTAAATGTTCCCTCCTTTTCCTTCTATTCTACATCAGAAACTTTCTGAGTAAAATGTTTACCAGCTCTAGTTCAAAGTAAAATAGCCAGTTTCTGTGATTGATGAGCAGTATACAATATTTGAGAACACATCAGGCCTTCGTCACAATAACTCATCTGAAATAGAAATAGCATAAAATTGTATGCAAACACAAACACTTTTTCTCATGAAAGAACTTTTCAGATGATCACTGTTGGCTGAGGTTTTGTTACATATATCAACCAAATTCAGCAAGTTGATGATTGTCATGCGTTTGAGCACTGTCAGATCAAAAGGACATGATTATAATGTTACTCTGTTATATACTCTGCATTTGTGTTGATATTGCATGCATGTTTACTACTTATTCTGACTCAATGATTGCTTTCAATTAACATTTTATTCTTCATAAATCACATTTGTGAATTTTCAAAACACATTTGTCAGCTTGCATACCTTATGTCAGTTAATTTTATGCTCCTTTTGTCTTTCTACCAAATTTGCTAAGTTGTGATTGTGTTTTTTTAAATGTTAACAAGCATTTAGAGAGCTTCTGCTTTAGGCAGTCTATCAGTATTGCACTGGAATATAGAATTCAGTATTCCTGTTTTTGATCTCAGTAGCTGCATATGTCAAACATTGTTAACTATCTCACAAATGGTTTTCTAATGCACATGTATCAATATTTACGTATACTGTACTTGAATGTGTTCCAGAATAGTGGATGAAATGGTTTTTTTTTTTTTTTTTTCGTGATGGCATGTCTTAGGACCTTCTCATGGAAATATACAGAAGTATAGGAGAGCCTGATAGTCTCTATGGCTGTGGTGGAGGAAGAATGTTACAGCCATTAGCTAGGTACAATTTATTCAGTTTTTAGAAAAACATCATTTTATTTGTGAAGTATTTGAAATCTCAAAACTACTCTTTTTGTGTAACAGGATAAGAACATATGAGCATGAGGCCATATGGGGAAAGGCCCTTGTAACATATGACCTTGAAACAAGCCTCCCTCCAGCTACTCGCCAGGCAGGAATGATAGAGGTAATTAATTCCTTTAGTAAGAAATGAGTACAGGAATCACCCCCCTGCAATAATCAGAAGTATTTGTGCTTCAGTAAACCTGAAATTGATTTTCTTCTAGTATTTTATTGACATGATAGTCTGAGATTTAATCTTTGATCTATTTTCATATAGGAATGCTTTAACTGTGACTTTACAATGTGTTATTAAGAAGGGATGCTGTCTTGTATTTTCATCTTGAAGCCTGCTGCCATATCACCTGTTCTATGACCCTCATTAGATATTTCAAACTAACAAGAATTGCTTAAAATCAAGGTTCTTAAAAACACAGGTGCTGCAGAAAATAATAGCATTGTTAGCACTCTGCCATCTGAATCTCTACAAAGCAGTGGTTTTCAGCCTTCTTTCATTTGCAGTCCCCTAAAAATATTCAAATGGAGGGGCCAATCCTTTGGAAATCTTAGGCATAGTCTGCAGACCCCAGGTTGAATCACTGGTGTATGTCAACGACAACCTCTTGTGAACTCCTTAGACATAGTCCATGGATTCCATGAGTCTGCAGAGCCCAGGTTGAAAACCGTTGCTCTAGAACTACTCCTCAAGAACACTGTCCTGCTAGATGGTGCCACCTGTCAGATGAAATATAAAGTTGGTCTTGTCCTGCTTACCTGGCCATTAAATACATGCTGACACATTTTGTAAGACCTGGAGATGGTCACCATCAATTCCAACGCTGATACCTAATTTTTACCTGTCTAAATTTCCTTCTGCAATTTCACTTTAATCTAAGATTTTTCACTTACTGCCCAAAACCATTTGCTATATCTGTTCCCCGTTGAACATCTGTTATGTTCTTTTCAGGAGTAGCTGCATTTCATTACTTGGTTAAATGATACAAATATTTTGTATCCTGAGGTTTAATTAGAGAAAAATGTTGCCAGTCCTTCATGCTACCAGCACAGAAGGCCCATTAGTCAGTGGTCTGATGTGAAGCCACTGCTTGAGAGTGGGAGAGTGACAAAATTGCACAAACACTTAATTTAAAGATTTGTTCTCTGGTGGATGTTTTTGGAGATGAATGAGGCTGCATCTTACTTATCTGTGAATTCTTTATATTTCTAGATTTTTTAGATTAGAAATAATGACAGTTCCACATCTGGAAATCTTACGTGGGGGTTAGGAAAGGGTAAGCAAATCCATTAGCCCAGATTAATGAAGTACTGCCCTTTTTTAATCTTAATGATTGTAGGCCTTGCAGAATTTTGGACTTTGCCATACTCTTTCCACCTATTTAAAAGGCTTGGAATTTGAAAACACAGAATGGTGTGCTGAGCTAAAGGAGATTCGGTACCAGGCAGCTTGGAGGAACATGCAGTGGGACCACATCTCTTCTGCTAAGTAAATCAACTTCTCAGTTTCTCTTTTCCAGCTCTAGTCTGTTGAAGGTTAATCTAACAATGCTATTTGCTTTTGAGGAGAAGGCGAATTTCAAAGTATAATTTCTGTGTGGCAGAAACGGTGCACTCCTGTTTATCTTAGTTATCTGCACCATTGGAATAAAAACAAAAAACAATCCCCTTTCATGTAAAATCCGTGTTTGTGTTGTACGTATATCAGTCTGTTGTAATAAATGCTGCTGTTACAGCTGCATATAGGCTTCTCATGGTGGCTGAGCCACAGCATCAGCTGTCAGTTTAGGAGTTGCCATCAACAGCAGATGCTGGTCAGTTATGGGGGAGTGTCTTGCTACGAGTAACTACAGAGCAGTTGTGTGATTGTCTCCTGCCATCCATGGAGGCTGGTCTGCTGCAAGTCCCTCCTCTGAGGTCCCCAGTGTCACAGAGGTCTCTGGAAGTGACTTCAGTGATGTAATCTTAACCTTACTTGTAACCATGTAGAAATACTGTTAGTGCAACTTCCCAATACACATTTAGCTTAGTGCTTATTTTGGTGGCCCTATCATTCCATAGGTGATGGGACAGCATATCAAATACAGGTTTGGCCTTGCCTGTGAGGTGAACAGCCTCATCAGGTGTGGCATTGTGTGAGCGCATACTTCCTATGTAGCAAAACCTCCACTCACTAATGAGGTGCATTGGTTAACTTAATAATTGGCCAACTTACGCGTACCCTGGCTCACTTTGGGTACACCATTTCAGTTTTCTTTAGGTGGACTGTGAAACTAAAATGATTGCATATGTGAAATGATCAAGTATAAGTTGAATGTCATTAATCAAATCAGCAGCCAATGTATAGTCATCAGCAAACAATATTAAATGTGTAAATTTGCCACTTTTGTGAGCATGGCAGCATTGCATCTTGAAACCTGCCCATTAGTGTGAAACGGGATAAGTAGCCTTTTGCCTATGTCATGAAATACGTCTGTAAGGAAGTTCCTTAAAGAGTGAAAAGAATACAGTAGTCTCTCAAGATATGCGAGGGTTGTGTTCCCATACACCCTTGCATAACTCAAATTTTACATAAGTTGAGGGTGGCTTTTTTCCTCGGCGAAGCACACTTTTCGCAACCATGGAAGCAGCAGGAGCACCTGAAGCTCCTTTTGAAAGGTAAATCTTGGGATTGTGGGGGGGCAGTAGGGGAGGGGTAAGTCTGGCTGTGATGGGTTGGGGCCATGGGAGGGGGCTTGGGTTTTAAGCATGGGTGGGTTAGGGCTGCCAGGGTGACCAGGAGGGTGGAGTTGAGCCAGGGCTGCATGGCCCTGCGGGGGTGGTGAGCTGAGGCCATGCGGAGGGGATTTGAACCAGAGCTGTGCGATGGGAGTTTAGCCAGGGCTGGGTGGAGCGGGCTTTAGAGTTGCACTTAACTCACATTAATGTGAGTTAAGTGCTACTTGAAATCACGCATTTCAAGGGATTACTGTGTGGGAACTAGCATGCAATCACTAGAGAGCAGAAAGGGGTCTGTATCCCAATCAGGGAGTGTCATTGTCAGTGCATATGCACTGATGACCAAAGCTTGATGACGTTTAGTAAGGCTGATGCAAAAGAGTGTAAGTCTTTCATCAACTGTTCAGCAGTGACTTAATTTTGTGGGCAGTCAAAGAGTAGGTGGCAAACTTCGCACCAGAGAAAATCTCTATTCCTCCTCATATTTGCCAATTCAATACAAGGTGTAACCAGAACTCATTTGTAGCTGTGATTCACTGGCAAGTCTAGTCTGAGTGCAGAAACACCTGTACCATGTTGCACCAACACTCTGCCAGGTATAGTGGTTCTACACTCAGCTCCATCACATCTGTCAAGGTGTGTGTGCACATTCCCATTTTCAAAATTTGTTTACCTCTTTTTTATATTTAGATCATAAGAAAGCAGGATGGCCAGTCCAGATATGGCTCTCTGGCAAATTTGGTTGGAGCAAGAATTATTAGGGATCTTTTCCATTCCCTTCCCCTTTTGAAGGAAGCAGTGCTGTCGCTAGCATTTGCTTCAATCTGCAATGAGTACCCATCATTCCCAAGCCATTTATGTATAGGATAGTGGCTTAAGACCTCAGGCAGCATCCTCTGCCTGTCACCCTCACGTGGGACTTGGATTCAGAGGATGTAGAGTCAGTGTTGCATTTCTGAGTTACCTGTGAATACTGGAAAAGGAATATGCAGTTCCAGTCCCATTTTCTCATTTGTGTAAGCTATGTGCCATATTAATGCAAAAATTGGAACAAAGAAGGCAACAAATTAGGATGTGGAGTTCTTTTTCCTAGCAAATGTCACTGACTCCCTTGAAGTTCCTCTGCCTTTTCAGAGTCACTTCTGGAAAGGGGAATTGCATGCTCTTACAGTATGTAATTGGGTGCACACTTAATTTGATGGTGGCTTATACTCACCATGTCCAGTATCATCTTTAGATATCACTGGCCTTTTACTAGGGCACCCCTACCATCTGCTGCACCACCATGCACTATTGCACTTCAATCAATCTGCAACTGCTTATTTGATGGGTTTTCCTGTTTGCATCACAGCTACCTTCCCTTTCTGCAAGGTATTCCACTATTTGCAACCCACAGACATGCTCAGGAGCAGGTGACACTGTCTCTGTGAAAGTGATCCAGATCTGCTGTTAATGTACTATTAGAACACAGATAATACAAGAACGTCTACTTATGTGCATTTTGTTGGTTGTTAAAATTATATATTTATTGTATGATAGTTTTTGAATGCTTATATATGTTAATGTATTTTGAAAAATTGACTCCATGTATAAATACAATTTTAAAAATTTCTCACTGCTTTTTTGTTTACTTTAAAGCAATAATGTAGGTTTACAGAAATATATTGTGTTACAGGTTTGCTTTTTGTTTTTAGGCAAATCAAAATAACTCTGTCCAACCACTAAAAAAATCCTGAGTGTCCTCCTTTTTCAGTTAGATTATTGTGTGTTTTTATTGATACCACCAAAATGACTTACATGTACTCTGTCAAAGAGAAGATTGATGTTATTGTTTTCATTCACGAAGATCATTGTTGGCCTTTGGTGTAAATATAATTTTGCCATTTTCAATCCTTTTTTTTAAAGAGATGAACTGGGAAGACCAGGCTATCATGAATCATTGTATGATGCTCTGCAGTCTTTAAGAGACAGAGAGTTCTCTGCTTTCCATGAAGGCCTGAAAGATGCAAGGTAAAAACAAATGTCTATAAATATACTGTCTGTAAAATCTTGTTGTGCTTGTGCAGCTAGAGCCCACAAATTATGTAAAATCTTTTTAGTAAAGATATTTTTAACAGCCTCTTTACAAAGCTGTAAATGTTGGACAATAATGAATGAATTTTAAAAGCCTTAATCTTCAAGCTGCAGAAGAGGTAAATTACTGGCATATTATGCCATAACAAGTACCTGTGCCTACAGGTTGTGTTACGCCAAAATACCAGCAGTTTTCAAGGGAACAGTGAGAAGATGGTGTGATGCTGGGACAAATTAAAAATAGTTCCTTTGTAGGAAAAAGTCACTTTTTTGGCATACATCCCCTTCCTGGTAATAGAAAAGAAAATTACATCTGAAGTCTCCTTAAATCGAATGTCATATAGGCTATGAACAGGGCCCTACCAAATTCTGAAGACGACAGTGCCGAAATCAGAGTGGTGTGGTATGGTATTCCCCTTTAGTTCTGTGCTGCTGCTAACAGGTGCTGCCTTCAGAGGTGGGTGCTTGGCTAATAACCTTTACTCTCTGGCTGTCCAGCTCTGAAAGCAGAGCAGAAGTAAGGGTGGCAATACCATGACTCTCTTCAAGTAATCTTGTCATACCTCCCAACTTCTTTTTGGGTCAGGACTCCCAGTTTAAGTACCACCAATCTCCCCTCATTAAATCTACATAGTATAGTGTAAAAACCCACAAAAGACCAGATTTCACACCCTGTGATATGTTTTTCACGGCTGCGAATTTGGTAGGGCTCTAGCTATGAGGAACTAAATTACATTTTCAGTTATATTTTTAAGAATTTGAATTTTAGATTTTAAGAATAGTGCAAAATTCTTCTTTAACTGAAATATAAAATACATGTTGGTGCAGTGTACTTTCTATTTGATATCTGTTCTGTACATAGAAGCTATCCTGTTTTGTTTTCTAGGGTGAGTGAAGTAGAGGAGCTGTGCAAAGGCAGTCTTGAGTCTGTGTTTTCATTGTACCCCACACTCTGCAGATTACAGACCATTGGAGAGTTGGAAAACATAGGACAACTTTTCTCCAGGTATTTTATTCCTTTATATTAGATTCCCCTTCCAGTTCTAGCTATGAGTTTGACAGTCTTACATTTTTAAGCAACTTGTAACTTAGGGGCTTGCCCCTTTGTTTTCCTTCTTTAACAAATATACTTTATCGGCCGCGTCTACACTAGCCAAAAACTTCAAAATGGCCATGCAAATGGCCATTTCGAAGTTTACTAATGAAGCGCTGAAATACATATTCAGCACCTGATTAGCATGTGGGCGGCCGCGGCACTTCAAAATTGACGCGGCTGGCCGCCGTGTGGCTCATCCAGACGGGGCTCCTTTTCGAAAGGACCCCAGCTACTTCGAAGTCCCCTTATTCCAATGAGCAGATGGGAATAAGGGGACTTCGAAGGCGGCGGGGTCCTTTCGAAAAGGAGCCCTGTCTGAATGAGCTGCACGGCAGCGAGTCGCGTCAATTTCGAAGTTTGCATGGCCATTTCGAAGTTTTTGGCTAGTGTAGATGTAGCCATAGATGCCATGTTTACAAGCAACTTCACAAGTTCTCTGGTTATAAAGGCCTTTTTCTATAAATATTTTTCCTGTTCGACTAGATGACCTTCTGAGGTCTCTTCCAGCCTTAATCTTCCATGATACTATTATGGACATCCACAATACTGCACTCTTCTGGATTTTCCTGTACATTCTGTTTTCTGTTTATGAACCATCTAAACTGTTAGCGCCTCAGGATATAGACTCTATTTTTGTTCATTGCAAATATTTTCGGCACTAGTATTTGTTAACAATTCAGTTTATTATTTGTTTCCCAGTAGCTTCCACAATGTACTAGATATTGTACAAACACACCAAAAAAAGAATCTGGTATCTTCCCCCAAGAACTTATGCTCTAAAAAGATGATGAATGCATCTGAAAGGCATGCAGTATAATAAAAATATGAGCAATATAACACACACCATCCTACAGTTTGTGGTGCTACAGCCATATTCTATTTTTAGTGTGCCAACTTGATAAGAGCTAGTATGAATATGTCTGCTCAAGCTGGGACTCACACCCACAGTTCTAAGGCCGTGTCTACATTAGCCAAAAACTTCAAAATGGCCATGCAAATGGCCATTTTGAAGTTTACTAATGAAGCGATGAAATACATATTCAGCGCCTCATTAGCATGCGGGCGGCCGCGGCACTTCGAAATTGACGCAGCTTGCCACCGCACAGCTCATCCAGACGGAGCTCCTTTTCGAAAGGACCCCGGCTACTTCGAAGTCCCCTTATTCCTATGAGCAGATGGGGATAAGGGGACTTCGAAGTAGCCAGGGTCCTTTTGAAAAGGAGCCCCGTCTGGGCGAACCACATCAATTTCGAAGTGCCGCGGCCGCCCACATGCTAATGAGGCGCTGAATATGTATTGCATCGCTTCATTAGTAAACTTCAAAATGACCATTTGCATGGCCACTTTGAAGTTTTTGGCTAGCGTAGACATGGCCTAAGTGTAGGTGTACTCTTATTCTGTCATGCAGCCATGTATGTGTAGATACAAGTTAAGATTCCCTTTACCAGCATGTTTTTAATCAGCCTTACCACGTGTTAGAACTTAGCAAATTAAATCCAAACCGGTAAGTATTCAAGAAAATGTACACTGGAATTGTCATGCCTCCCGGATCTTCCTCTCACACCCAGGGTTTGGTTTAAATCAGCTGTTCTGAATACCTTCTTGTAAAAGTTACAAAGCTTCTTAATAACCCCTACCATCCACTTGCTTGTATTTTAAGGTGTTTGTTCTGCCCATGACCTGGAAGGGTTTCATGAACTATTTTTGCTTTCTAAAACATGTATTATGAGCTACTGACTTCTCTCATTCATATGTCAGATTTCATTAATATATGGTCAGAAGAAATAGCAGGTTTTTTCCCCTTTCCCTCTCTTAATGTCTGTGATTTCAGATCTGTTACAGACAAGCAGCTGAATGATGTTTATCTGAAGTGGCAGAGACAGTCCCAACTTCTCAAGGACAGTGACTTTGGATTCCAGGAGCCTATCATGGCCTTGCGCACTGTAGTTCTGGAGATCCTTCTTGAGAAGGAAAGTGAGAATTCCAAAAGAGAATGCATTAAAGACATTCTAACCAAACATCTAGTGGAACTGTCCAAACTGGCACGAACTGCCAAAAACACCCAGGTAAATAGTTCCAACGATACTCAATGTGAAAAACACTTCCAAATTAATAAGGAACTTTTTCACTGTAATTCTGAAGACCAGGTGTGCTGAAATTCCTATGCTTGATCTAAATTATTTATTGAATTGTTTCTCTAGAGGGTCAACCTGCATAATACATTCTGAATGCTACAAGCAGATTTTCACATTTTTGTTCATAAGCACACACAACTGGATTTTTTACATTTTGATGTTTCTACAGTTTTGTCTCCAGTTTGGTACATTGAATAGATGTAATACCTCACCATCATGCCATTAATTTTTCTCAGCATTCTAGGACAGAGCTGCAGAAAAAATTCTTCAGCATGTTTGTTGTCATGTGCAAAAGTACATTTGCTTAAGGTTCCATTGTACTTGGAAAAGGGAATATCTATGAATTACTTTATAGAATTCCAATTTTTTATCTCATTAACTTTTAAATCAAATATGTTCAATTTTCTGCATGTCCTGAAAACTCAGTGTAGAATGTGAAAGGTTACTTAATCTATTTCTTGCTGCTATAGCAGCACCAGTAATAAAATTTGTGTATACGGACCATGTTTTAAAGCTCTGACCCAAAATTATGGAGCTGCAATATTTGTATAGCCTCTTCTGGAAAATATCTTCCCTGGAATGAGACGTGGCATGTGAAATTATAAAGTCAAGATGGTCTTAAAATTTTCTAGATGTTGTTTTAAGAGTGTGTCTAAATATTTTGGCACATGATAGATGACATTCTGGCCCATTAAAGTCAAATGCAAAGTCTCTATTGACTTCACTCGTGCCACAGTATCACTCAGGCTTGGAATACACTATAGAGACAGGTATCAGAGAGGTAGTAGCCGTGTTAGTCTGAGAGCTAGAACAAGAAGAAGTCCTGTGGCACCTTATAGACTAACAGATATTTTGGAGCATAAGCTTTCATGAGCAAAGACCTGCTTTATCAGAGTCAGGTCAGCGTAAGGCAACTGTAGAGTCAAGTCAACCTAAAGCCACATACGTCAGCCTAGCTCTGACAATGTCTGTTCTACAGTTGTACGGTAAGGTGCGAGTTCTCCCCAAAGTATGTTGACCACTACATCAACCTAACAACTCTACCTCTGCAAGATGTGTAGCACTTACATGTATGTAGTTAGGGTGATACAGTGTCAGTGTAGACACTGTTACTTTCCCGACATGTCAGCAGTCAGCCCCAGGTGAGACTGTCCACATATTTATTCTGGATGCACCATCACTGGACCAAACCACGTCAGTTACAGGATCAGGGGCTCATATTCCTGTGCCTCCGCTATTATTAGATATATGACATCATGTGCCAGTAGTGCCTCTCTGCCATGGATATTGGACATACTGGACAATTGCTTTGCCAAAGAGTAAATGGACACAAGTCAGACATTAGGAATCTGAATAAGCATAAACCTGTCAGTTAGCATTCAGTGGAGCAGGCCATAGTATTAAAGACCTGAGAATCTGCATCCTACAACAAAGAGACTTTACCATCAGATTACAAGAGAGACATTGGAACTGGAATTTTATTCTCAAATTTGACACTTTGCGCCTTGGCCTTAATAGAGATGGCAGTTACCTTATGCATGACAAAGACAGCTTCCCCATCTTTGATATTCGTAGTGATCTCAGGCAAGTCACATAAATTAATAGATACTTGCAGTAAGTAGTTTCCTCCCTAACCTTTGCTTCCCTGCCCTCCCACAATCTAATTTTTCAGTTTTCTTTTTTTTTTTGTTTTGTTTTCTGTCTCTGTTATATATCGTTGTGCCAGTTAATTTTCAGTACTGTTTCCAGATCTGAAGAAGTGGGTCTGCCCCACGAATATTCATCACCTAGTAAATTATTTTGTTAATCTTTAAAGTGCTACAGGACTGCTGCTTTTTTGTTTTGTTTTTAGTGTGTTATCTGGCTTCCATACAAATAATTTTGAACCTCTTTTTAAAGTTTTTTTTAGTTATGACTGTAATCCAGCTCACTGTCCCATATTCGCTTATCACTTCACAGTAATTAACATGTTAAATATTAATATTTTATTTAATATTTGTGAAGCTCAGCTCAAGAAACTATACTTGGAAACTTTTGGTCATCAAAATGATTGATTAGCTTACACAAGTGCCCTTACACAATGCTTAAGTGGGTAGAAGAGGGATACCTTAAAAACAAAGCAAATTATTGATAGTGCTAGAGACCCTGCTATGATACATTTGTCCATTATTTATAAATCTATTTGATAATGTAGGTTTTCTCTTTCAGCTTCCTGAAAGGGCAATGTTTCAAATCAAACAATACAGTTCAGCTATGTGTGTAGTACCTGAGTGGCAACTAGAGGAAGCTCAGGTTTTCTGGGCTAAAAAAGAAGAAAGTCTAGCACTGAGTATTCTCAAGGAGATGATCAAGAAATTGGATACAAGTTGGTTTCAGGTATGTACTACCTTGTATGTTGACTTAGTGGAAGTTAAAATATTTACATTTGTTCCAACTTTCTGGAGGTTTTCCCTGGGAGTGAATAAAAGAGTTGAAGTCTAAGTTTGAAATGATGAAAAAGGCTTAAAGCACACATCTGTATAGACAAATATTGGAAAGAAAGGCGTAAGAATGAATGTCACAGAAGTCTTTGCAAGACTGCAGGGTTAGAGATTTTTACTCATAATTTTCCTTCGTTGTCAACACTATGTTCATAATTTTTCTTTTCAAACAGGGTACGTTACATGTGGATCAAATTTCCTTTATCTCTGAGCACAATGCAAATAGCCAGATTTATTTAGACACAGTAAAATCTAAGGACCTATAATAGTATCTACAGTGTTAAGATATTTTAAAAAGATGATATCGTCACCTCCGCACCATTTAAAAGGGCCAGAGCACCATAAAAGGAAGTTAAAAGTTTTGTGTCAGACTGAAGAAAGATGTCTCTCATATAGACACGGCAGGAAGCAGTCCTATGACTGTTCCCCAAAGATCCCCTTGGAAGCCTTGGTACAGAGCAGTGGTTTCCAACCATTTTATGTCCAAGATCACTTTTTGAATTTCAGGGCAACCCAGGATCTTACCCTGTCTCTTCCACAAGGCCCCATCCCTCACTTGAAACTCAAAGGGGGCATGTGTCTCTGTGTCTTTATGCTCTCTGCTGGCACCCTATAACTTCTATTGACTACATTGCCCTGTTCTTGGCCAATGCGAGCTGTGGAGATGGAGCTTACAAGCAGGACTAGCATGCTGAGAAACCTGATTCTCTCTGCCCCCTCCCTCCAACACACATACATGGGCAGGCCCATGCTCACTGCTTCTGGGAAGGTTTGGTGATGTGGAGCCAGTGCAGGCCCAGAGCCTGCCTTAGGAGCAATTCGCTCCACCACCAGAGATAGCACGTGACTGGGAGACTCCCCAGTATCAACCTGTTGATCACAATCAATTGGTTGGTGACTACTGGTGTGGGGGGGGGGTGGGCCATAGGACATTATTACAGATTCCAGGCCTGTAGAACAATTCATAGAGGCTACCATAATTTAGGCTTCTTCAGCTCCTGGAACAACCAAAAATCAGGCAGAGATAAAGGTGGCTTAAAGCTACCAAAATACATCCACAACCTGCCAGTCAGTCTGGGCTGCTAATTCTGTGCTGTGGCTCTGACAGGCTCAGCACAAAATCTCACCCCACTTATGCAAGCGTCAGTCCAAGCTAACAACAGTTAAAAGAAAGACTCAGTTATGTGTCCAGTGCTTCTACAGATAGAAACTTGTGCTTTTGGTAACATGAACATTATGAGTTACTTAAATCTCAGACCTTTCCTTTAGGCTTTCTCAGAGGTGGTGTCAGCTCATGCAAGAAAATAGGATATCAGATATCTATCTCTACTACTGCAAGTATTGAGGGCTTATCTCCAGCTAAATTCTCTCATTCCTTATTACCTTCCAACCTCTCTTCTAGAGTCCCATTTTAGAAATTATAGGAATGTAATGTGAAGAGTTATCGCTAAACTTTCTAGATGCCGCCTTCAGAATGGTCTTCTATGATGCAGACGAAGTGGGATTGAAATGACATTTGTATAAAAATTGTGAATTTGTGTAGTTTTTGTTCAGTGTAGTCCAGATGTCCTTTTTTATTGTTAAAACTCGAGTATTTTAAAATCCTTTTACACCCCTACAGACATATGTGGAGCATGGTTAAGGATGTTGACAGCTCTGGCTGGCTGGTACGGTGATGACACTCTGTCGATATGTAACCTGGAATTAGGCCTAAGAAATTTAATTGGGTGTATTTGGATGGGAAAACAGGTTTTATGCATCTTATTTGGAAAATTGTTTCTGATTTTAAGTTGGATTTTTTTCTAAATGTGTGCTTCTCCAAAGGTTGAGAATGATCTGAGCCTAAGGCTTATATACACAGAGTGTCTGAGGTTATGTGGAAGCTGGTTAGCAGAAACATGCTTGGAAAACCCTACAGTTATCATGCAGAAATACTTGGAGAAGGTAGGGTGGGTCTTCAAAACATGCAACTGAATAGATTCTACTGTATATAGTGCCTTGTAAAAATATCATATAAAGTGTACAGTGCAGCATTCATGTTTTCCATATTGAAATTATGGATTTTTCAGTATATTCTAATATAACATCTCAATGTAAAAATAGTTTGTATTAATGTTTTTGTAAAATCCACAGTGAAACTTAGATTTATCTGTTGGGAGGTGTAGAGATACTGTTTTTGTACTTTCCACTTACGGTACAGGTTGCTTCCTTGGTCTTACTCTCTATATGGTCTGCACTCTGACTGATCTCTCATCTTGTATGCTCTTTGCAGCTCATTGCTTGCCACTCATTTCATTGCTCTTGCTAATTGTAATCCTGCAGCTGTTATCCCTTTCTGACTTTTCTAATACCATCCAAATATCTCCACCATCACCTCAGTTTCACTTGTAACTCCAGCCTTTTTTCCTCCTTGTGTTGTCCATCTCCTTGTTTTGTGTTTGCTAGACTGCCCTTGTTAGATTGCAAGCTCTTTGTGGTAGAGAGTCTTTCTTTATCTGTACTGCAAAGCACAATGTACAATTATGTTGTTACTTGTATAATACTTAGTAAGTGGCAGTGGATTTCCATCAGATCCTGTAGTTACAATGGACATTGGCTGCAAGTGTTGAAAAATCAAAGTCCTTTCTGAGGATTAAGTTCACTTGGAAAGAAATACTTTTACATAGCTGGTTCTGTTTTATATGTGCATTTGCTACAGTTTGAACCTCTCCTCTAGTGTAGCACCCTCAGGACCTGACTGGTGCTCAGTGAGAGAATTTACCAGACCTCAGGAGGTCAATATTATCTAGCACCATTTCCAGTGCTTCTACTGCTTCTAGGCTCTTAGAAGACATTTAGGGGTAAATTACAGCTAAATAACAGCACAGAACACTAACGGCCAGGACTAGTGGCTGTAAGCCAACTTCATGGAACCACTGGAAACTTAACCACACCCACAATAAGTGGCTGTTCAGCTAATTAAAATCATGGCAGATTCAGAGGTTGCTGGCTATGAGAGTGCCGGACGAGAGAGGTTCAACATGTAGTGTATGCAAACATTGAATAATAAGAGTCGCCTAAACACGCAGTATGAAAGCAGGTGTTAGCTATAGCTCTTATGCGAACATGGTCATCTTTCTTATAATTTCTATATTTGTATCTTTTCTCTTAGGCAGTGGAAGTTGCTGGGAGCTATAGCGGACACAGCACTGATGAGTTAAAGAGTGGAAAGATGAAGGCTTTTCTTTCTTTGGCTCGCTTCTCTGATACTCAATATCAAAGAATTGAGAACTACATGAAATCCTCTGAGTTTGAAAACAAGCAGGCTTTGCTGAAGAAGGCCAAGGAAGAAATTGGCCTTCTAAGGGAGCACAGGGTTCAGACAAACAGGTGGGTGTCCAGACTGCAGGGCGATAACTGCAGCTAATTAGCATATAGCACTGTAGTGGAGAGCAAAGTATAACCAGATTTTGGAGTTTGCACAAACAGTAGAGCTGATGGAATTTTTAGAGTTAATTTTACTGTTTTTCTTATATCCACAGTAAGTGGAAGAAAAAGTGAGTGAATCCTCAAAGCTGTAGTGGTTCTCTATTTTCTGTAGGAGATGGCTCAAGTCTTCATACTTCTTTCCATTCACAGAAAGTCACTTTTATTTTAGTGTGTGCTGGTACACACACTGAGAAAAAATGGGACTGGATTTTCAGTGTGTTTTAATCGCAGAACAAGAACACAGTGTACCCAAATGAAGAGGACAGTGAGGAAACTTGATCTAAGAGTTGCTTGATTTTTATATGCTAGTGCCAAAGCAAGTATGAAAAGTTGGAAAGTGTCTTGCATTCACAGATGAAAGAACTCCAGCCTACCTTTCCATCAGTGTTTTAACAGAGCGTTAATGTCCATTCATAGATATACAGTGAAGGTTCAGCGGGAACTTGAACTTGATGAATGTGCAATTCGTGCACTGAGAGAGGACTGTAAACGTTTTTTGTGCAAAGCGGTAGAGAACTACATCAGTTGCTTACTTAGTGGAGAAGAGCATGACATGTGGATCTTCCGGCTCTGCTCCCTCTGGCTTGAAAACTCTGGAGTTTTTGAAGTCAATGGAATGATGAAGGTAAGTTTCTCTTCTTACTTTTTTCTGCTCCTTAGGATTCTACAGGAAAATCACATGCCGATTCCTCATTCTCAGGTGCTAGAACCTGAACATCTTTTCCAGTGTATCCATGTGCCATCTTTCATTTGAATCTGAATCACTGTGTCATGCGCTGCATTCTGCTAGTTCCCTTACTTGCTTTCTCCATCTGCCACTTTCCATTAGTTACTCCACACACTTTCTCATAGGCCTGGAGCATGACATAAGACCCTGTGCACCAGTCTTCTTCAGTCTTTCTTCAAAATTCACTTTGTGTTACTTATTTATTACCCACCTTCATTATCTGTGGTGTCTTTTTCTGTTTGTTCTCAACATTTTCATAACAAAAGTTCACAAAAGTGTCCATAACAACATTAAGCACATCCTATGATTTTTCACTGTTTTATTCTTATGTTTCCCATACCTTTTACTTTTCCTTTACTTGTTCTTTGCTTTGTTATGCCTAATTTAGATTGTAAACGATACCTGAAGGAAATTGCTAAGTGATATTGGTTAAACACATTGGCAATAGTGATTACTTATATCTAGTTTATTCCTTTTCTCTGTCTTATAATTAATTTTTAAAAATCAGAAATAGTTGGAAAAGTTGATCTGTGTAATCGTGTTTCTTTCTCAGGTAACCTTGTCCTCCCTTCTTTTTTCTTTCATACATTTTTGACACACTTATTTCTTGTTTTAAATTAGATCACAAGTTTTGCTGGTTGAGAATTGTCTCTTACCATCTGTTTCTATAATACCCAGAAAAGTGGTACTTCAGTCTTAATTAAGGCACTCTTGTAATAAAATAATAGCATTTTAAATATTGAAAAAAAAGCTGTCGAGGACGGAGTGATGGGGTCTCTCATACAGTCTGGGTCAGGCCCTGTCAGAGTTTTATCA
Organism: Carettochelys insculpta; assembly: GCF_033958435.1. NCBI lineage: Eukaryota > Metazoa > Chordata > Testudines > Carettochelyidae > Carettochelys > Carettochelys insculpta. The sequence goes on from NC_134137.1 coordinate 42,436,200, forward strand.
GCCAGGAAGACTAATTTAAACAGAATTTGCTACTTAGTAAGCATCCAGTGTAAAGTATGCCAACCTGGCTGAGTATGGGCCTACTAGCTTAAACCCAGGAGCGGCTGTGCTGCTGCATTCTGAACAAGCTGCAAACAGTAGGATTTGTGGCACCTGGAGAGCAACTAAGGAGGAAGCAAGGTATGGGGAGCATGCTGCCACTCGGACAACCAATTGTAAACCAATTTTAAAATTTTCAAAAATATCAATACACACACATTGGTGCCTCTGTACTGATTTGTGTTTGTGATCTCTTTTATGAACAGTGTTGCTTTAGGTCTGATTTCTATTTTAACAGACAGACGCAGAGAAGATTCCATCATACAAGTTTTTGCCTCTGATGTACCAGTTGGCTGCTCGAATGGGAACCAAGATCATGGGCTGTCCCGGATTTCATGAAGTTTTAAATAATGTAAGTAATACGTTATTGCAATCAGAAATATTGTGATGAGATTAATGATACAGAAATGCATCTTAACACTTGTTAAAACTTCTAAACAACATGCATTCCTTGCACAGTTCTTGCTGAAGTCATGTAGCCTAAATTCTTCCTTTACAGAATGAGACATAGTAAACTTGTGAAACTTGAAACATAAAACTTTATTTTTGTCAGTATGACCCGTTCCATTAAAAAAACATTCTGTATCGCACAGACCTTAAAATACAGACTTAATTATTCTGTTACTATCTGGAAAGGACCATGAAAGGTTTAAAAAAAAATCATTCCTTTCTGTGTTGATTTTAATATGAGAGATCTGAGTAATATTTGATTGTGCATTTACTTCTTAGTGTAAAATTTTGGTTTACTGTTCTGATTTGTAAGTTGTACTATTTTATTACATTTTTAATAACTGGCTCGTATTATATTTCTTGACAGCTAATATCTAGAATTTCACTGGATCATCCACATCATACTTTGTTTATAATATTGGCTTTGGCAAATGCCAACAAGGATGAACTCGTGACAAAACCAGAGGCAACAAAAAGAAACAGACTAACAAAAAATGTACCGAAAGAAATCTCCCAGCTTGATATGGTACTCAAATCAAACAGAATTTTGTCTATCAATCACTTAGTTCTGGATTCTGGATCATGTTTAATAGCATAATATCAGAAAGTTAATTTAAAAGGATGTTATGATGCCAAGCTTTCTATATGTGATTTTTGCTGAGATGAGGAAGAATGGGGAAAAATTTAATACTGATTTGAAAATCAAGATTTGTAATTGTGGATATTGGGTCCCGCTAGCCTTGAGAGTTGTTACTAATATCAGTCAGAACATTGGTTTCAGAACAAAAAAAAAAAAATCCTCACCTTTCCTGAGGCCAGTGTCCCTCAGTTCAGAATATTGTAAAGGAACTGGTTTTGGATTTTTCACCCCATAGGATATTCTATAGACATTCAGCTGCATCCAAGGTTTGAGTGAATTCATAAGTGAGAGGCCAATAATGACCAAAGTTTTTGTGTTTTAATGTTAAGTGAGTGTTTAATGTAAATCTGTAAGATAAAATATTAGGGTTTGTGCGGTATGGGTCTGATATATTTGTATCTTTCATAGAGAAAAATAATAATATTAATGCTATTGACTTGTAACATTATATTGTGACTTCTTTTTAAGTTAGCATTATTATTTGTTTTGATTGATGGTTATCATTGCTATGATTATGATGCTTTTTCTGACTTTTATTTGTTGGAGACCCTCTTAGGCACTTGTTGGTCACTTTCTTTGTCCCCTCACCCTCTCATAATTTCTTGCTTCTCTCATATTTCTGTCCTTTTCTCGTCTTTCCTGGATTTTTCCCCCTTATCTTTTTTACATATTTATAGCTGGCTTTTCTCCTCAGCTACATCTACACTAGAAGCATCTATCTACAGAAGTTACTGTTAGAAGAGATGTTCTGACAAACTACACATAAAAGCATATCAATCTTTTGATCTGCTCTGTTGACAAAAGAGCTCCCAGAGTGTCTACATGGTGTTTTTGTTGACAAAACACATTTTGTGTGTAAATGCTTTGCACGTTTTGTCAACAAAACCCCAGTTTGTTGGCAAAACCCTCTAGTATAGATGTAGCCCTCCTCTGGTAGTTCTGGTCCTTTTCTCAACACATAAGGAGGCGCTATGTAGCTGTGGACTGTGGTTTCCATAGGTGGTGTGCTTAATTCAGCAAAGTTGAACAATGTGGGAGCAGAAAAGGGAAGTTTGTGTAGGCAAGTTTCACCCTTGTGTGTGTAAGCTGGTCCCCCTGCCGGCTACATCAGGGACAATGGCAGAAGTACGTATTTTTGCCCCATGTTTGCAGGAGCATGGAGAGCAGATCAGATGTCCTGCAGCTTTCCCAGCCTCACTGCCCCACTTTGTCAGGATATATCCACAAATAGTCCACCGTCCTTCCCAACCCCCAGGTTGAAAAACACTGAGTTAGCATTTATATAATTCCAGGTATGAACTGCAGCAGGTATTCACTATTTGTCTTTCCTCAGTTTTCGCAGGATAGCTTCAGTGCTGTTTGATGGCTATAATACTGTGTGTCTTTTGACGTGGCAAAGAGTAACATGCAAAATTTGTTTATTGATTTATATATTTGTTCTGTAGGATCGAATGGAGGCTGCCAGCAATATAATTAACATAATAAAAAGTAGGAGACCTAGGATGGTTAGTGGTGTAGAAGCACTTTGTGATGCATACATCACATTAGCAAATCTTGATGCCACTCAATGGAAATCTCAAAGAAGTAAGTAACTTGCAAAGTGGACAGTACATAGTAGTTAGTGAATATTTAGGCAAGGTATTTGGAATCACAATTACTAGGTTTTATTCCTGTTTCTACCATTGCCTTATCTTGGGGAGGTCCTTGAGTCTCTCTAGGCTTCAGTTACCCGTATGTAAAATGGGCATGATACTGCATAGCATGGTGATAGGTCAGTGTTTTCTTTGCCTTGTCCTGCCAGTTGGCTGTGCAGCTCCTATGGGCTTGGAACTGTGGCCAATCAGAACTATGGGGGTGGAGCCTGTGGGTGAAGGCAGTGTATGCAGAGCCTCCCTGGCTTCCCCTATGGGTGGAGGCCTCAGGGCCCTGTTGCTGCTTCCAGGAGCTACTTCAGATAAACGCCACCAAGAGCTCAGCCTCTACCCCAATTGCTTGCCCCAGCCCTGAGCCCCCTCCCACACCCGAACTCCCTTCCACAGTCCACATCCCATGCACTCACTGCCTGCCTCAGCCCTAATCCCACGCCTACATCTGCATCCCCTTCCACACCACAGCCCTAAGACCCCTGCCATATTCTGAATCGTTTGACTCCATGCCCCAGCCCAGAGCCCCTTCCTGCATCCCAAATCCATCATCCCTGACATCCCCAGAGTTCGCACCCTCAGCTGGAGCCTTCACCCCTTCCTGCACCACTACCCCAGCCTGGTGAAATTGACTGACTGTTCGTGGAGGAGAGTGAGTGACGGGGGTGGGGAGGGGTGCTGGAGTGAGCAGTTGGGACAGTGCCTCAGAAGTGGTAGGGGCCTCGGGGCAGGGGGCAGGGCAAGTTCTATTTGGTTTTCTGCAGCTAGAAAGCTGGCAACCCCCCTGGTGGCCACCTCAGCTTTTGGGGAGCTTCCTTCACTCTTAACTGGGAAAGAAGTATCTTCATCACAGCAGTCTGGTTCCCTATATGGAAAGGCCAAAGATGCTCTTTTCCTCACTCAGATCTTGGGCTCAGGACCCAGATTGAGCAACCTTGTGGGTGAAAACGGGTAAGTGTGAACTGCAATTGTTGATTTAAAATAATGCATTGATTTTTAGCTGCAGAAGGCATAAGTATTCCTGCTGGCCAGCCAATTACTAAACTGAAAAACTTGGAGGATGTTGTTGTTCCCACCATGGAAATTAAGGTGAGATAAAGTTGAGATATATGTGCAGTTTAATATGCATCCTAGGTGTTAACTTCCATTTCTTTTCAATGGAGGTCAAGGCATGTGGTCCTTTGCTGTGATCTTTTCTTTTTTTTCCCCCTTATCTTTAAATGCCCTCTTTCCCCATCTTTGTTGCGTTTTTGTATGTGCCTACAAGTACATTTTCACACAGTTGGATATTTTATATGTTTTCCTGATGTATATTCATTGCTTAATAGCATTTCATTGGATCTTATTAAGGTTATTTTTAGTGCTAGGATCATTAATAAACAATTTGACCTTGGAGACTACAGATATCCCATAGTAACAATCTTGCGTCATTTAAAGTGTAATGAAATTTGCAAAGCTTCAGGTTTATAAGAAGAAAGCACTGTTTCTCAGTATAATGAATCTCTCTCATTTTATATTTTATATATAAATTTATGTATATATATATAAAAATATATATAAATAAAAATTTTATAGTAATTTTTAATTATAATTTCAGGTGGATCCTACTGGGAAATATGAAAATTTGGTGACAATAATGTCATTCAAGCCAGAGTTTCGCTTAGCTGGAGGTCTGAATCTGCCTAAAATAATAGACTGTGTAGGATCAGATGGAAAAGAGAGAAGGCAGCTTGTCAAGGTGAGCTCTATCCGCTGTCATTGACAGAGGACAATATTCTGTTTCTACCAGCTGCAGACACGGAACCAAATTGTAAATGTATTTAAGTGTTGCTTTGCTAAATGTTTCAATGCCTAACTGACTTAGGATCCTCGTTCTCATTTTCAAAATTGACATAGGCATTTGTGAGCCTAATTCCCACTGACTTCAACAGGACTTGCTTGTCACCTTTTGAAAATTAGGCTTCTCAATCAGATGCCCAAATAACTTTAAAAATCATGGCTGTGGAGAAAGTTGTGATCTGAGTACAAGAATAGAAGACTGGAACTCTTCTAAGTTCTCATTCCAGCTCTCTAGCAGACGCCTATGTGCTTGGGTGTATCACATAGAAATCTCTGTCCCTTTCCCAGTAGAGGTTGTTTTGAGTATGTTTGTTTATATAAGTATTTTGTAAAGGAAATCATCACGTATCTAATGTATGCTACGTTTGTAGATATGTCCTCCTGCAATATGTGTATCTAATTCTGTCCACTACTGGATAGAACGTGAGACCTGCCAAAGTGCATAATTATGCTTCTTCTAGAGGTGGGCCGTGTTCCTGTTAATCATTGCCATACATATGCAGATTTTTTCCATCCATGAGTGGAATACTTCGTTTTGTGGGCACCAAGGCATGTGTGAATGTTCACTGCCAGTAGAAAAAACAACAGCAACCAAAAAAAAAAAAAACACAACTCTCTGCTAATCAGTTGGCTGGCATTTGAATTTCTGTCAGCCTCATGAGCACACCAGGTGGTGGGAGTGTGTATTGAAATAAAACATTGTGTTTTTACACTGCTAACTAATGATGAACAGAGGCAGAGGGCATGGGGAGGGGGAGGGCTGCTGTGGGACCGGCAGAGGTACGGTGAGGGAGGGGAGGGGAACCAGGCTGTTGCAGAGGGGCATGGGTCAGGCTGCTGCAGGGCCGGCAGGGGGTGGTCAGGTTGCCTCTGGTTGGGGCTGCGTGGCTGGCAGGGGGTCAGACTAGGGTAGGTTGGAGCTGGGGGAAGGTATTAGCCTCGTATTAGTAGGGGAGTTCACTCGTAGAGTAAATAAAGGTAAGTAAAAGTGTCCCTCGTTTAAGCGAGTACTCATTAGTAAAGTACTCATTTAATGGGGGATGAGTATATTCTGTGACCTCGTCAAAAGCTGCGATCTTCAATCCTTACGACTAATTATGGGATTGGGTGTAACATTGAATAAAATAGCATTTTTAAAAGCTTGCTAACATACTGAAGTTATGTAGGTTATTGGAAACTCTTAAGAATCAAAAATAAAATGTTTGCCATTGGAAGAAGGAAAAACTAGCAGATCAGCTGTATTTTCAAACTGCTGAACTGTTCTAGAAAACCAAACATTAATTAAATTTGTAGCTTTACTTAGGTGTATAGGAGAAAATTTAATGTTTTATGTTTTGTGAAGGCTCTTGTGCTCCTCAGAGCACCTTTATTGCAATAAAGAGGAAGTTAGATGTTAGAAAAATTGTCTTTTTATTGCTTTTGTATTTTTTATAAAGGGCCGGGATGACCTGAGACAGGATGCTGTCATGCAGCAGGTTTTCCAGATGTGCAATACTCTACTCCAGCAAAACACTGAAACCAGAAGAAGAAAACTCACCATCCGAAGATATAAGGTAATTGGCATTTGCTGTGGTAGCAGAGTGGCAGTAAATGATATTTATGCAGTGTGACAATTTTACCCTCTTCTTTTATCTCTGTAACCTAAAAGCTAGCTAAAAATACTGCATGTAGTCAAGAAATTAACTGTTTCCTTGGAAAGAGTCAGAGTTCCAAAAAACTAAAGGCCACCATTTAATTTTCCTCAGGCTGCGTCTACACTGTGAGATCAAATCGGTTTTAAGTCAGTTAGCCTGATTTTTCCAGGTGCATGTCCTCACTGTAAATTCCATTAGCTCGATTTATGGACCACTAAAATCAACATGATATCCAAGTAACTTGATGGGCGTAGCATTTACTTCAAATTTAAGAATCTGAATCGAGGATGCAGAATGTCTTTAAATCAAGTTAATTAGCCAGGTGGAGGAGCCTTGTGGATGACCTATGCCCCACTTGGGGTTCACGGGTTTAACTTAACGAACTAACTAATTAGCCTCCACAAGTGTCCCATATGTCCTCCACAATGCCCCACAGTTCTCCGCTCTGGCCTCTTACATCTCCACTCCTCTCAATTGCATAGGAATTAAGCAACAGGACTGTTATAATTGGGCACCTGCAAAGCCCATGGCTGTTAGGGTCATGAGAGGTTGACAAATCTTCTTTCGTTTTGTTTGCTGGGAGCTCAGCTGTGGGGTGTTTAGTTCTGTGTTTACCCCTGTAGCTGCCTTTTTTTCTGCACTGCCTTGTGCCAGCCAGTGGCCCTCCATACCATGCGTCAGGTAGGCTGCGGGTGGGGGTCATGCTTGTCTGGTAGGATGAGAAACTTCTTTTCGGCTCTTTACATGTTGTCCTGACCCTCCATTCCCTCCCCCTGGAGGCGCCACACAGTCTGGAACGTTCCCGCGTCCAGCCGTATCATGTGGCTTGACCCCGAACCAGTAAAAGGATATGCTGCGCAAGGTGCTAGGTAGATTGCACATGGTGAGGGTCACGATTTTTGGGGGGGTTGGCTGTAGCTGGCTCTCTTTTAGCCTCCCAGGGGATGTCTCCCTCGGTGATCACAATTTTCAGGGGCTGACTGTAGCTGGGGGTCTAGTAGCTTCCCCAAGCCATACATGTCTCAATGAAGGCAATGTATTAGCTATACAATTACCACAGTCATCGAACTAAGGCTTGCAGCAGGGAATATTCGTGTCTTAAGGGTCTTCTTTTCGATGTGCAAACCTGGCTGTAGTCTGGGGTCTTTTAGCCTGATGATTCATTCGAGTTACAGTGTAACAGCTGTGTCTGCTTGGGCATAAGGCTCTTCTTTCTCAGGCGGCCTAAATGCAGCTCCAGACCTGAGAGAGGCACTCCGTGGGCAGTCACGATTTGCGTGGCTGTCAACTGGGTACCCTCTTTTAGCCACCACGGCCCATTACTGACGATTCATTTGAGTTTCAGTGTAACAACCTTGTCAACTTAAACATACTTAACATGGCAGGGGAAAGAGGGGAATGAAATGTGGGAAGATGGCATCATATACCCACATCTACTTGTGCGGGCAGAATGCAACAGGGCTCAGAGAACTGTGGGATAGGTTTCCACAATATACTGCTGCAGCACTCAATTTAAGCTTGATTTAAGCTACTTGTGGGTGGCAGCAGCAAGTCGATTTTGTGGGGAGCATGTGGGAAGGTGAAGGTGCTCCAAAATCAAATGGATAAAATCCAGCATTGAGAAATCGATTTTATCGTGTAGTGTGGACGCAGCCGCAGAATGTAAAGTTCACAGAAAAATTATCTCGTGCCCTGATATCTATGTGAATACCCTTGGAAGCTTTCTTTGTACAAACTTGAAACAGTAAAATGAGAGAGCCATGTACTGCCACTCACTTGTAAGACACAGACCCTTAGGCATTTGCACACAAGATCGTTGGAGATTTCTCTTTAATTTCAGTCTTGCAGGATCACTGACAAAATCAACTGTGTCCAGAAGCCCTATCCTTGCAAATGCAGGATCTGATTGTCAGAACTGTTTTTGATGAGACAAAGAATGAATTTAATATTTCAGCTCTGGATATGGGAGATTAGTTTGGACTTTACCCCTTCTTCTTCCCTATAATGTGTACAATGTGTTCAACATATTTTAAAAAAAGTTAAGATGAGCTGCTAATAAATAGTTTTTAAATTAAGTTTGAATGAGCTTTATCTTTGACAAATTGTACATGTCCCTCAGTCATTAAGTGATTTATCTTAATTAGTTATGTATATTGTAATACTCTGAAGAACTCCTGGATTTCACTCCGTCTTGCTTAAATAGTCTTCAGTCAGATCTGGTATATTTGTAAACATGCAAAATGCAGGAGGACAGTTAGGAAGGAAAAATGTTCATAGGGTTTTTAAATGTATATGGAAGAAATTATTATAATGAAAATACAAGCTCCCTCTTTACTATGAGATTAGAAATCTTTAATAATCCATCAGCAATAAACAACAAGAAGACAGATGCAAAAAATGGATAAGGGTAGGAAGGAATCAAAACTAAAAGAGATGACTGTTACACAATAGCGAGAGGATTAGTTAGTATCCATACCAATTCACTCAGCTCAGGCAGCTGACAAAGAGAGGTCAGTTAGAGCCAGTTGTGATGTGGACACTGTTGACAGATGCCGCCAATGTGGTGTTCTGGCTTTGGCAAGATGGGCAGTGCCACAGGCTCTGACTGAACTACCTAGTAAGAACACAAAATCAGGTCTCTCATACACAGCCTTGTTTCAGACTCTCTTCCTACTACACAGACATCTGTTCATTAGTACCTGGCAATAGACTAAATTAGTGAGATTTGATAGTGGTTTAAAAGCTGGCTAACATATAAGTTGGGGGTGCCACTATGTTCATCTAATTTCTTTAGTTTCACATATGTTCATTTCAGTTGTTATATGATATCTTAATTCAAGCAATTGCTTGTAATAACCCTGTGCAGTTTGAAAACAGAAAGCAGTCAAGTAGCACTTTAAAGACTAGCAAAATAATTTATTAGGTGAGCTTTCGTGGGACAGACCCACTTCTTCAGACCATAGCCAGACCAGACCAGACTCAATATTTAAGGCACAGAGAACGAAAAACAGTAAGCAAGGAGGACAAATCAGAAAAAGATAATCAAGGTGAGCAAATCAGAGAGTGGAGGGGTGGGAGGCAAGGTCAAGAATTAGATTGAGCCAAGTATGCAGACGAGTCCCTGTAGTGACTCAGAAAGTTCCCATCATGATTTAAACCACGTGTTAATGTGCCAAATTTGAATATAAAAGCCAGCTCAGCTGTTTCCCTTTCCAGAACGGTGCGATAATTCTTCTTAAGTAACACACATACCTTTAGGTCATTGACAGAGTGCCCCATTCCATTAAAATGTTGACTAACTGGTTTGTGGATCTGGAGTGTTTTGATGTCTGTTTTGTGCCCATTGACCCTTTGTCTAAGGGAGTTAGAAGTCTGTCCAATATACAAAGCATCTGGGCATTGTTGGCACATGATGGCATATATGATGTTAGTAGAGGAGCATGAGAAAGTGGCTGTGATTCTGTGAGTAACCTGAACTATTAGTCTCTCTCTCGATGGTCACTCAGTAACGAGTAAGATGTCTTCATGTCACCCTCCTATAAGTAAGTCTGTTGATGGCTTATCAGCCCAATTCTGGAGCTGCAGGTCTTATCACAGAAGGGGCAGGTGTTGGAAGGGTGGTGGGCATTTTATTACACTTTTTTCTTCTTCTCCACCTTTCTTCGTCTGTGTTGCAGTGGGACCTGTCAAATTGCACCACCCCATCGCGGATTACTGTTCTCCACTGGGGCCGGTCTCAGGCAAGGTTATTCCAAGTGTCGACCCTGGTGCTGTACTTTTCCATGTGGGCCTTCAGCATGTCCTTATATCACTTCCACCGGCCCTCAGTGCTCCGCTGTCCCTCCTCCAATTCAGAAAACAGAATCTATTTTGGGAGGCGCTGATCAGACATCTGAACCACGTGACCAGTTCAACAAAGTTGTTGATGAATGATAATGGCTTCTATGCTGGTTATGTTCAGCTCTTCCGGGACACTAGTGTTCACATGCCTGTGCTCCCAAGAGATATTTAGAATTCTCTTGAGGCTGCTTTGATGATCTTGTTCAAGTGCCTTCAGATGATGCTGTTAGTAATCATTACATGATTTTACTGTGTGATCAAACGCGGAAGCTCAGAGGGATAATTATGTTGTATTGCAATATTAGTCATAGCTGTAAATGCTTCCTCAGCAGTTTCTTTTGCTAAAATAAGGTCTTCCAGTTGGGCTTAGAAAAAGTTATATAAAACAAGGGATGTTGAACTCAGTAGTACAGACAACACTCATACCTTTTTAAGAAATACATGTGGTATTGGTATTCTTTTCCCAGGTGGTTCCCCTTTCTCAGAGAAGTGGTGTCCTGGAGTGGTGCTCAGGAACAGCTCCCATTGGTGAATTCCTTGTGAATCCTGAAGACGGAGCTCATAAGAGATACAGGCCAAAAGATTACAGCAGTACTCGTTGTCAAAAGACAATGATGGTGAGTCACAGTAGCAAAAAATTTTGCTCATTCAGGGTAATGTAGAAATTGTTTAGAGTTTTGACGTTTTTTTAAAAAAAAATGGTGATAATGAACAAATTACTATTACCAGCATAATATTAAAAAATGAGAATACAGGCAATAAAATAGAACTAGTTAACTAGATCTACTGGTTTATAAAACAGTAACCCAAGATTAATTACAAACAGTCTAAATTATAAAGTAGATACTTGGTACAAGAAGGAACAAACTATAATTAGGTCTCCAAGAGTATGATGTACTAATCTCATCCATTCTCAAAGCTCAGTTGGAATGCAAAATGACCTTTTGTTGGAATCCGAACACGACATGCTATATTCTTCAAGTGCTTGCTCATGTCATTTCCATTGTAGGTGTGCGTGTGTTCATGTGCACAGCCATCAGAGACTTTTGCCGTAGCTGTACCCAGAAACCTGGCCGTGGCAACCCCTGGAGTGTGGCACCCAGGACACAGTCTATCAGGCACCACCAGCCCTACACACTCTAAATTCCTTCTGATCGTGCATGGCGGTCAGTCGGAGCACCTCTGTCCCTAGCTTTGCAAATGGTCAGTGGTTTCGTGTCCTGTTTAGCCTTGTGTCTTTCTGTAAATAGTTTTAATTGTTATTGGTTAGAAAGTAGTTAAATACTCATTATGTCATTAGATAGATAATGACCCAGTAGGGACTTAGCCTCCAGTGGGGCATTGCCCCAGTCTCCAAGTTTCAAGCCCTGCTCGTTGTGTTGCAAGCCCATGCCTGTTAGTGACCTTCTGAAGAGCTGTCTACAGTGTCTCTGAGTAACCCATATAAAGAAGCACAGTTTTATCTGCCAGAACTTTCAGTTCCCAACCTTCATCATCCCAATCTCCAGCATAGCATGGCCTGGCAAAACATTGCGGGGTTGCGGGAGGCTAGAAGCACTCATTTTGAGGGTGTATTTAGTAACAACGCACCAGAAAACTGCCTGGATATTTTCCTCTTCTTTCTCTACCACCTTTTTCCTTACCACTGATCACAGATTGCCTCAGACCATTGGGTCCTGGACACAATGGCTTGGGGCCACATCCTGCAATTTTGACCACCCCGCCTTCACTGCCCACCCTCCTTCTCATGCTTCCCCATGGATTCACCTCGCAAGCAACTCCTTGCTTAGGAAGTGGAGAACCTCCTACACCTGGGGCCATAGAGGAGGTTCCTCAAGATATGATAGGAAGAGGATTCTATTCCTGCTACTTCCTAATCCCAAAGGCAAAAGCAGGGGCTCAGACTTACCTTGGACCTTCAGGGCCTCAACAAGTCTCTCTCAAGTTCTGCGTGCTATCCCTGGCCTCCACTATCCCCTCTCTCGATCCAGGAGACTGGTACACTGTTCTCAATTTAAAGGATGCCTACTTCCATGCCTCCATATTCTGGGATAAAGACATTTCCTGAATTTTATGGTGGGTGGGCACTGCTTTCAGTTTGTAGTGATGCCCTTTGGCCTGTCTTCAGGCCTCAAGGTGTTCACAATATGTTTGACTTCAGTGTAGCCTTGCCTGAGGCATCAAGGGATTCAGATCTTTCTGCATCTCAACAAGTGGCTTAGTAAGAGCAGGTTTCTAGAGCAGGTCCCCAGAGCAGATCCTGAACAGCCTCAATCCCTTCCTCTCCACCTGCAGCAACCTGAGTTTCCTAATGAAAAAATCCATGTTAGTGCTGTTCCAAAACGGAGTTAATCACACAGGTCCAAACAAGGCAGGCACTCCTGACAGAAGCACATTTCCAAGCCATGTCGGACTTGATTGTCCATATACAAAGCCAACCGCTCACCACTGCCCACATATGTGCTCCTGATGGGTCGCATGGTTGCATGTATCTATGTGGTATCTGAGGCTGTTATGAGCATGACTGGCCACATTCTAAGTTCCCAGCAGGCACCCTGTGGGCCATGTGGTCATGGTGCCAAGCCTCATCTTATTGTCTCGTAACTGGTGATGGGATCCCAGGTTGGTGTATCAGGGAGTCCCTTTTGCAACCTCAATGAACTCACTTACTTTGGTATGAGATGTGTTGGACCTAGGCTGGGGACCCCATCTGGGCAAGTTCAGCACCCAGGGCAATTGGCTGCTGATACACATCTCATAGAACTGGAAGGGACCTGGGAAGGTCATCGAGTCCAGTCCCTGCCCTTTTGGCAGGACCAAGCACCATCCCTGACAGATTTTTTTTAAATCTATCTGCCCCAGGTCCCTAAATGGCCCTCTCAAGGATTGAACTCAAAACACTGGGTTTAGCAGGCCATTGTTCACCTAGCCCTTCATATTGTCCAGGCTTTCTTGCCCCACCTGGAAGGCAAGGTGGTGCAGATCTGAACAGACAATACTATTGCAGTGAAATACATCACCAGACAGGGCAGTGCCAGATCTTTAGCTCTCTGTTGAGAAGAACTCAGCCTCCAGGACTTTTGTCTGTTGCACAGCATTCTTCTGGAGGCCACATACTTGCCCAGAAGCAAGAACATCCTGGCAAATTGCTGCAAGAGGACTTTCTTGTCTTGCTATGAACGTTGCTCTTCCTGTAGGTGGTCAGCCTAGTTTTCCAAAGGTGGGAGGCTCACCAGGTAGACCTGTTTGCATCCAGGAAGAACAGGTGTGTCACATGTCCTGTTCTTTGCTGGGCAGGGACAAGGGCTCCCTGTTAGACACCTTCCCAATCCTATGTTCAGAAGCACTCATGTACGCCTTCCTGCTGGTGCTGCTGATCCATGGAAATCTGCTCAAGATAAAGTAAGACACAGCTATGGTCCTCCTCGTGGCCCCTGTGGGCCTCATCTGCATGGGTTTGCCATACTCCTGAGCCTTTCAGCAGCCACCCTCTTGCAGCTGCATCTTTGCCGAGACCTGCTGTCCCAGAACCACAGGAAGCTGCTGCCTCCAAACCTGGTGGCATTATACCTGATAGCCTGGTTTCTGTGTAGCTGAGCTGAGCTGGGAGGAGCAGCAGTGCTCAGCTGGTGTCCAGTAGGTCCTGCTGGGCAGCAGGAAGCCACCCACCAGAACTACCTACATAGTGAAATGGAAGTACTTCAAATGTTGTGCCTCAGATTTCTGTAGCTGGGTGGAGGAGGCCTCCCTGCAGAGCGTCCTGGACTGTTTGCTAGACCTGAAACGCCAAGGCTTGTTGCTGTCCTCTGTCAGGGTGCATCTGCCAGCCATTTTGGCATTTTATGCTTCAGGGCAGGTTGATCTTTGCCCGCCAGCCCAACCAATCACAGTTTCTGAAAGGTCTAGAGCACCTTTACCCGCTTGTCCAAAACTCATTCTCTTGTTGGGATCTGAACCTTGTTCTGTCCAGGTTCGTGGGGCTGCTCCTTGCTGCTCCTTTCCAGATAGGTCTGATGTTTGGTTGCTATAACTCAGGCCTGTAGGGTGTCAAAGATCAGGGCACTCACATCAGAGCCCCCATGTGTGATCTCGTGTAAGGACAAGGTCCGGTTGCATCTGCATCCGGCTTTTCTGCCCAAAGTCATCTCCCAGTTCCATACAAGTCAGGACATATCTGGTTCTCTGTCTGAAGCCTTATGAAGCAGATGAGTAACACAAGCTGTATATGCTAGATGTTAAGTGGGCTCTGGCTTTCTCCATAATGAGTGTGAAGTCATTCTGTAAGTCACCACAGCAGCTGTTTTCTGCCACAAACTGAACAAAGGTTTGTCCACTGTCCACATCCAGAAAATCTCATCCTGGATCACAGCCTGCATCCACTGCTACTATGAGCTGGCAGTGGTGCCCCCACCAGAAATTGTGTCGGCCTACTCCACTGTGACACAGGGTTTAGCTGTGGCCTTTCTTGCTCAGGTGCTGATCCAGGATATTTGCTATGCCACGACCTGGTCATCTGTCCATGAGTTTGTGGCATGTTATGCATTGACCCAGCAGGCGCTGGCTGACACTGGTTTCAGCAAAGCAGTACTCCAGTCTGCAAGACTCTGAACTCCCAAGTTCATGTCCTGGGATTCTGCTTATGAGTCATGCACAATGGAATGAATCAACATGAGCAACCACTCAAAGCAGAGGTCTTTCACTGTTTTATAACTTGTTCCATGAGATGTGTTGCTCATGTCCATGTCATTACTCGCCCTCCTGCTGCTGCTCTGTCAAAGTTGTCGGAAAGAAGGAGCCAAGGGAGTGCAGGGGCAGCAGTGCCTGATGCACTGCTAAGGCAAAAGTCTCCGACAGCCACACATGTGGTGTCATGCACACCTAACATGGAATGGATATGAATAACGCATCTTAAGGAACAAGAGTTATGAAAAGTTGAGTATCTGTCTCTTTTGCAGAATTAATTTACTTTTGTCTGTGTTGCTTATCGTATGTTATGTAAACTAGAAAATATTTTATTTTAATTATTAACATGAATACAGAGAAGTTTCATTGCAGTGACAGGAGTGTGTATCTGTGTTAGAGGGCGAGAGTTTGATATGAGAGTAAAGCATTGTGTATTTCTTACCAAAGAGTGGTGTACACATCATTCAAATGTTAATAGCTGAAAACATGTCTAATTTATTTGTGGTATGTTTAAAGGATGCCCAAAAACAGCATTTTGAAGAGAAGTACAACATCTTTATGGACATTTGCCAGAATTTTAAGCCCGTATTTCGCTATTTCTGCATGGAAAAATTCCTGGACCCAGCTGTTTGGTTTGAGAAACGATTGGCATATACTCGCAGTGTGGCTACATCATCTATCGGTACTGTAAAGCAACTCGCTGTCATTCTTTTCAAGATAATATATTTTCAAATCTTATCGCTGGTATAAACTAGCCTAACTATAAACAAGGAGATTAGAAAATTCTGTGGTAACAGCAATTAAGCTAAAACCTATAGGATGGGAAATAAAAAAAATAAAAAAAGTTTATTTTTTTAATGATGACTTCCTGCACCCACTTTACTGAAATACTGATTTCATTTGTCTCACTAGAAAGACACTATCAAACACTACTGCCCTTCTGTTTTTATAAGGTTTTTGATGTCCTAGAAGATTTAAAATAGTATTTCCAGTTAAACACTGATTTGCCCTGCCTAGCTCCTGCAAGAATGGAATATTTTGGTTCTGGAAGACAATTGGGAGCAGAGTGAGTGTTTAAAGTAGGCTCTACCTTCTGGTAAACTACAGGGCAAGAATCACTATTTAATATAAGATGAACTTATTTTGGAATGTTCCATGCATGCCTTCTCCTTTGGTAAATTCTAGTACAGTAGGCCTGCACGCAGCCCAGTGACATAGAATCATAGAAGACCGCAATATGCATCCTAAGTGATTTACATGGCCGTATACAGAACCACAGCCTTTCATACACACAGATTAGTTCCACACTTTGAATCCAATATGCTTGAGCCTCTTTAATCCAGCAACGCTGGAAAATAGGGTAGGCTGGATTATGGAATTTTCCACACCATGGGGCATTGGATCTAGGAGGGATGGAGGACATGTGAAGGGGATGAGGGTATGGGGTCTGGGTGTGAGGAGACTGGAGGCAGGGCACATACATGGCGCCATGCCTCCTGAAATTCCTGTGCCCCATGTCCCACCAATATGGGAGCAGCAGGAGAAAAGTCTCCAGAGAAGCCAATTGCTGCGCTGCTATTCCACCAGGTAGGAGAGAGGGGAAGCGTCAGCGCACAGAGTTGCTTCCTCCTCCCCTCTCCCAGGGTCTGAACCACAGGTGGTCCTGGATTAGGGTTACCCCAATTACAGAGGTTCCTCTGGATTACAGAGATTCAAGTGTGTTTTATGTACAGCTCAAAAGAATCTCATTGATTCACATATGACAGGAGACTTACTTGTGCATGACTGAATTTAGCAAATTAGTGAACTTGTCATCTGATAAGAAAAAGATAATGCATCAAAAATGCATGTACATTTATTTTGGAATTGTAGTTGTGCTATTTATAATATGCCAGAAGAAATGTATATAATAATCTGTTCTGTAAATATATGAAACCTTACTAATAGTTGTTCGTTACTGAGTCTGTCTACACTTGGCCAAAATTTCAAAAGGGCCGTACTAATGGCCAAATCAGAGAATACTAATGAGGCACTGAAATGAATATTCACCTCATTAGCATGCTGCTGGCCGTGGCACTTCAAAAGTTCCACGTTTCGATTGCATGCAGCTTGTCTACATGGGGCCTATTTTGAAAGGACCCCGCAAACGTCAAAATCCCCTGTCAGATGATAGGAATCAGGAGATGTTGATGTTTGTCGGGTCCTTTCGGAAAGGGCCCCATGTAGACAAGCAGTGCATGATCGAAACGCAGCACTTTCGAAGTGCCGTGGCTGGCAGCATGCTAATGAGGTGCTGAATATTTATTTCAGTGCTTCATTAATATTCTCCGATTTGGCCATTAGTGTGGCCCTTTCGAAATTTTGGCCAAATGTAGATGGCTTGAGTTTCCTCACAAATCTTTTTCTCTGAAAAGTGAGGAAAAATTACCTCTCTTTTATATATTTATAAAATGTATAGATTAGCAAAATCCAGATAGCAGAGTGAAATGTTTTTGACTTGTTCTTTATTTTACCATGCATCTTTCTTACTTGGACCAGTATGAAGACTTAGGGCTATATTGTCTGCTGATGCAAATGGGAAGCACATTTCTGATGTTGAACTGTTTACCTTTCTTTCAGCTGAAACTTTCACCTGTTTGACTTAATTCATCTCTTCTTTTGCAAACTTATTACATGCTCTTTGGTATTTTATAGTGGAATTGTATACATCTTTCTCTCATTTTTAGCTTGTGTACACAAATCAAGCTTATTCTATGAATATATTCCATTAGATTTTTCAACATTTTTACGAAAATGAATCTGTAAGGTGCACTCAGGTATTAAAATAATTTTACAAATCATGGTGACGTAGAAATAATTTCATTTTGAAATATTCTGTTTTCAGTTGGTTACATACTTGGGCTTGGAGATAGACATGTACAGAATATCCTGATAGATGAGCAAACTGCAGAATTGGTGCACATAGATCTAGGTAAGAGGAAACGTAAAAAATAAAGCTTTCAATGTTCTTTTTCCTAAAGATTTTTGTAACGTTTCACTATGTCTCTTACTTCAGGGGTTGCTTTTGAACAGGGCAAAATACTTCCCACACCAGAGACTGTTCCCTTTAGGTTAACCAGAGACATTGTGGATGGTATGGGCATCACTGGCGTGGAGGGAGTCTTTAGAAGGTAAGCAGTGCCCCATAGGTGTAATAGAGAAGCAGAAGATCTCCTAAATTATGATAGTTTTCACTATATAATATGCTGCAGAGCGTGTTGAGAGATCACTTAATATGGAGGTAACCACATCTGCATTAGTACCGTGTAACAGTCAGTTTTGGAATTTTTGATAGTGTCCTTCTGTTGCACAGCTTTTCTCCTCATTCATCACTAGTTGGTTAATACTGCCTGCTAAGGGAGTTCAGAGGTGATCAGTTATTGTTGCTGCAGACATCCATTAGTGAAGGTTTTCTACCTTTGGTGATGGAACAAGTTGATGGTGTAGTTTCTCTTGATTTTTTTTGTTTTATGGTCGAACGTGTATTGTATTGGGGAGTGAGCATGGGGGCACGCTCTGCTAGTCCTTTCCCCTCCCTTTTCAGATACCTCCTGCTACCTACCTGGTTTGATATCCAAATTCTGGAGGCTTCAGTGAATAGTTTAAATAATAAATTTTATTAAAACAGATGGTACCAATTCTAGTCGGTATGTACATCAACGATGTAGATACTGGCATAGAGAGTACACTGATTAAGTGTGCAGATGATACCAAGCTAGGAGGAGTTGCAACTGCTTTGCAGGATAGGGTCATAACTCAAAATGATCTGAACAAACTAGAGAAATGATCTGAGGTAAACAGGACAACGCTTAATAAGGACAAATGCAAAGTACTCCACTTAGGAAGGAACAGTCAGTTCAGACATAGAATGGGAGACGACCATCTAGGAAGGAGTACTGCAGAGAGGTATTTAGGGGTCATTGTGGACCACAAGGTAAATATGAGTCATCAAGGTGATGATGTTGCAAAAAAATCAAACATGATTGTGGGGTGCCTTAACAGGAGTGTTGAGAGCACGACACAAGAGGTCATTCTTCCGCTCTACTCTGCACTGATTAGGCCTCAACTGGAGGACTGTGTCCAGTTTTGGGCACCACATTTCAAGAAAGATGTGGAGAAGTTTGAGCTCCAGAGAAGAGCAAGAAGAATGATTAAAGGTCTAGAGAACATGAGCTATGAGGGAAGACTTGAAGGAACTGAGCTTGTTTAGTTTAGAAAAGCTAAGACTTAGGGGAACACGATAGTAGTTTCAAGGACTTTAGAGAAGATTATAAGGAGGTGGGAGAAAAATTGTTCTACCTGGCCTCTGAGGATAGGACAAGGAGCAATGGGCTTAAACTGCAGCAAGGGAGGTTTAGGTTGGACATTAGGAAAAACTTCCTACCTGTTAGGATTGTTAAACACTGGAATAAATTGCCTAGGGAGGTTGTGGAATCTCCATCACTGGAGATATTTAAGAGCAGGTTAGCTAGGATACCTATCAGGAATGGTCTAGAGACGGTGCTTGGTCCTGCCGAGAGGGCAGGGAACTGGACTCTATGACCTCTTGAGGTCCCTTCCAGTCTAGTGTTGTATGATTCTGTAAGCAGTGGAGCTCTGTTGGTCAGGCAGAATCATAGTAAGGCAAACTCACACACGCTCTTCACCAGATTGCATCTAAAAAACTGGTGGTAGGTATATATGTGAGTTATCAGGTGACTGATCATACAGAAAAGCAGGTTACAAAATCAGAAACTGTTGCTGGTAAGGTAAGAAACTGGTGCTAGGAGGTGTGACTAGTAACTCTACCCTGAGTCACAATCGTAACAGGTCCTGGACATCCACACTTTTCTACTCAGGAGTCCTTCTGCACATGTGTAGATCCACAAAGGTCACCCAGGAGACACCTTGATTGATAGCCCCTAGGCTGTGCTCGCTGTACTCGCACAATGCTGCTAGTGCAGAATGGGCTTTCTGTCGACTTAACTCAGAGAACATCTACACACACAGAGCATTCTGTCGACAGTCTCGGCAGAAGTCTGCATTTGCCTTGACGGAGTTATCCCCCAAAAGTTTGAGGCATAACACTCATGAACAGAAGTTCAATGTAGATACTTCCATCCACAGAGAAGGCCTGATGACAGAGAGGCCTTTTTGCTGAGCTGCCATTCCACTAAGCTCTTCACCAAATAAATCGTTTTGTTAGTCTTTAAAGTGCTACATTTCTTCTGCTTTGTTTTACCAGAGGGCACTGCAGTCCGACAGATCTCTGTCGACAGCAAGTGGTGTGTAGCAGCAATCTGTTGGACAGCGGTTCTGTCGAGATGTTGCTGTTGACAGTAACTTCTGTCAACAGATGCTTCTAGTGTAGACGCAGCCTAAAGATCTAAGCTGCATCTTGAAGAAATTTATCTTGTGCTATCAAGAAAAAACAAAAACCACAAGGATCCTGGTACCCAGATAGTCTAGACTTTTTTGAAGACCATGTGACCTTGGAAGATAAACGGGCTCATGCTGGTCAATATGTAGATTGGAGACTTCCTGGGAACACTTGGAGCACACAGCTTCTTAAGAAACAGGTGGTAATAGGTAGAGCAAAGCTCAGGTCGTGAATCACGTAGCAATATCCAGGCAAGAGGTAACACAATCAATTAGTGGCCTCTTTGGAGGAACAGACCAGTTCAAACTGGACATGTCTGCAAAGGATTTCTATCCCCTATTTAGTGAAGAGTAGCTTTTGGAGCCAGTGCAGAGAATTGCTCTCACAGTGTCAAAGCAACTTTATGGCTCTGGGCATAATATTACCACTGTTGTAAAAACATTGCAGAGCTTCCAAACTTTTTTGTGTCACTCGGATCCTGGCAGGGCTCACAAACAGCCAGTTACCTCCTGTGGCTAGGATTGCTGGGGCCAGGCCTTGGCTTCATCCCTTGAATGGATTTCTTCCAGTGCACCTCCTTTTGAGGTTATGGAACCACACAACTCATGCAGTGCAAAATTATGTGTCTTTCTCCTGTCACATCTGATTGTCCCTTTATGGGCAGCTGAGTACAAACACCATGCAGACAGTTGGGTCTGTTTTCACACTGGACCCTTTCATGCTCACAGTAGATGTAAGATTCATGGGGGGAGGCAAGGAAGTGCATGCTTAGAAAGCAAACGTCCAAAATCTCAGAGAACACATCCTTTTAGTTCACTTTGGCAGCTCTGGTAGTGGTGCTCTGAATCTGATAGGCTCAGACCAGCAGTCTGAATCCAGTAAACTATCTATGATGATGATCTATCAGTTTTTAGGCATCTGGAATATTGTTATTAAAACAACAAGGCAAAGAGCAAAAGAAGCAGAGCTGAAAAACTTGGGCCACATCTGGGGAACCACTGAAAGACTTGTCAGAAGTAGACAGGAGTGGAGGAGCTTTTCTGTTGCCCCAAACACCAGAAATGCAATGGGAACCTGATGATGGTGATGATGACTGAGTTAATTTGCAGATAATTTCTTAGTTTATATTGCTGGATAAGATGATCCATTCCTGCCTGTTATTTCAGTATAATAATTAAAAGCCTTGTTCTCCTTTCCTCCCTATTTCTGTGATTTGCTGCTGCTCACTGCTTCTCAGTAGTGATGAATGAGGAGAAACTTGTGCAACAGACTGAGAAGTATTTTGCCTGGTAATCATCTTTCTGTTAGCAGTTTCTCTCCTCATTGAACCCACCGTGGCAGTTTGGTAAATGACTGGAATACAAAATGACACTTAGAGACATAACTGTGCTAAGGTTAATTAATATATCAGGTTGTCTCAAGTTGTTGCTAATGAGCGGTTGCTGGAGTGTTACTATTTTAGGAAGAAATCTTCAGGGCTAGTCTTGAAGTCTCCAGCAACAACTTTGCTTCACCTGTAAATTCACAGGTGAGGACACGTAGAAATTTGCCTAGTAATGAAAAATGAAGAGAGAAGCTGCCAACAGAAAATTATCAGGTCAGAAATTCCTCTGTCATTTTCTAAAATGGAAACATCAGTGATGATAATCTTATAGTAGAATAATCTCTGAGAAGAGTATGAATGCTAATTGTTTAAATGATAGAAAAATACTTGGGTTTTACTAAAATGGGAACAATCCAAAAATGTGATTTTTTTTTTAATAAAATCTTTTTAGATGCTGTGAGAAGACTATGACTGTTATGAGAAATTCCCAAGAAGCTTTGCTAACTATCGTGGAGGTAAATGCTGCTTCATGCGTCCTGAGAAAAAAATGAAAGAAAATGTTAAATTCCCTGCCTTCACTTTTGCTTATTGGAATATCATGACTGTACTATCAGCTACAATGAATATTTCTGCCAGGATTTCTCATGTGGCAGTTCCATTGCAGTTTCCAGAAGTGCTCATTCCTGTAGCTTTATCTGAAGTCACATTACAGTAGTAACCATTTCAAGCATATAAATTGCCTGTTGTTCAAGATTCAGAAACTTCCGTGAGAGAGAGAAAAAGCATTCTTGCTGTGGCCAGTGCCACAGGAATTAAATTACGTGGTACCTTTAGTAGACAAAAAGTGGTTATTTCATACAATCTGCTAGAAAATATTTTTGGCCCTGGCAATTGATGTTATTTTTAAATAACAATATTCGAGGCACAATCCAAAAAAATGCTAACACAAGCCAAACATTTCGCAAAATAAGAGAAATGAGTGTTTTGCTACACCAGCTTCTTAATAGTGTCAAAATATAAGAGAACATTAGATTTTTGTACTGAAAACCGTATCAATGTTTAATCACTAAAAATAACAACCTCTTAATTACAGAGATGGGCCAAAGCAACAAAATGTGGATTGGATATGAAATTCTCCAGTGTCTGGGATGGTCAGATTTCAGGATTTGGGTTCTGGCCTATGTCTACTTCATTGAGACATTCTGGTTTTACTGGATTGTGCCAAATAAGAGTACCTTACCCAGGTCTCTAGCATGGGCTTCAGCTGTTCTATGTATTTCTTTCTGTTAGGGCATTGAACTAGTTGTAGTTAGAAATTTAAAAAGATATTTCTCTCCTGTGCAGGTGCTGCTCTATGATCCTCTCTTTGACTGGACCATGAACCCTTTGAAAGCATTGTATTTGCAACAGAGACCAGAGGATGAGGCTGATATCAGCTCCACACTCAATGCCAGTGATCAAGAAGGGAACCGAAAAGCCAGGTAAGAGAAGCCTTAATATTTCTTGCCTTGGTGTTTACACTTTTCTTACCAAAAGTTGTTCATCGTATTCAGGCTTCATGGATAATTTGATTATTTTTCATTTTTATTTTGCAATCAGAGATGACCAAGGTTTTAACAAAGTTGCAGAGCGTGTACTGATGAGGCTTCAGGAGAAGCTGAAAGGTGTAGAAGAGGGAACAGTGCTCAGTGTGGGAGGACAAGTGAACCTTCTCATACAGCAGGCCATGGATCCCAAAAACCTCAGTCGGCTCTTCCCAGGGTGGAAGGCCTGGGTCTGATCTTGAAGTATTCAGTAGGTTCAAAAGAATGAATAGAAAACCTGTTTGATTTTTGGGGAAGGGTGGCTGGGACAGCATTTTATATTGATGTTTCTTAATAGGAGTACCATATTTGAATCAACTGTGGAGAATATAAAGCATTACTGAAAAAAAAGTTTCAGGCTCTTTTAATCAGACTATTTTGTTGATCTCCAGAACCGTGTTTACCAGACACAAAGCATCAAGTGCAGTTCTAGTATTCCTGTCCCATATCTAGAAAATCTTGTGATTTTCAAGAATGCCCTGAATCTTTGCATGCCCTCTCAGTGCTAGCAAAATGCTCTTGCAAAACCTTTATAAAAATGTCCAAAAAATTGTGGAGATCAATTCAGTATTTGATAGCTTGTTTTGTGTAACATTGATGGACTATATTATTACTTCTACTATATGAATTTTAAATTAAAAGACTTTGAATAAGTCATTTAACTGTGCTAAAAAGAAGAAACAGCACCATGTATCCTAAAGCTGATGTTAAAATGATACTTGACAAAACTACAAAAAGGGAAATATTAAATACAAAAGTCTAGAGCTATAAAGAATTTCATATCCAATGAACTTATAGGCATTTATGCATTTAATAGCCTAATTATATAGCTGCTTATGAGAAGACAGGGCATTATTGCACAGTATTTTTTTAGAAAAATGATCTCTGAGCCAAATATATAGAGCTGCTTTTTGTGTTGCTGTAGCTAAAGTTGTTTTGGTACTTGCCCCATGTAAACCATGATTTTAGCGTTCTAAGCAAAAACATTAACCTAATCTCCATCTCACTTATTAAAATAGACTGATTCTAGGCTGAAATCTGACCTCTTCATGGCCTAGCTCAAGAGCAAATGCTCTTCCAATAGTTGAAATCATTGTGGTTTTGCCATTTTAAAGTTATATCTTGAATGCCCAACTGGTTTATTGAGAGTGTGCAGTTCTTCTATTTACATTTCATTGCTTGCCCCTTTATAATGAATGAAACAGCTTATTTTTGTTAAGATAGTACATGTACTGAGGAAATCTTTTCAGTCCAGGGTGTCCATGTTCTGCTTTTGAAATCCTTCCTGAGGCATTTTGTTATATTTTGTAAAGTCCAAATAAAAGATACAAAGTCTAACAACGTTTTTAAAAAAAGTCAATATGGACGTTTTGCCTTTTTCAGACCAATGGAAGCTAATGATGGGATGTTGGCCTAATTTAGCATTTCACTGACTTCAGTTTGCCTTATTTTCGCCATTTCATTGTAATTTTTAAATTCATTTTTTTCTATACACATTTTATTCCAGACTGCTGGTAGAAACTGAGACAAGTCTCTTTTAGTTTGGTGATGCTATAGGCGCACATTGCTGATATAGACAAGGTTGATGAGGAAGTTTCTTTTATCAGACCAGCTTCTGTTGGTGAGAGAGATAAGCTTACTAAAGTACATTTCCCAGACTTACAGAAAGAGCTCTCTGTGTCTCAAAACTTTTCTCTCACCAGCAGAAGTTGGTCCAATAATATGTTACCTGGTCCACCATGTCTTGTGTCCTGGGACCGACTTATTTACAATGCTGTGCATACACTTACGTTGACACTCATCAATCTTGGATTCAGCATTAAAATTAGGTCCTGGATTTCCTACTCTAAAGAGGAAGGGAAGAGTGAAATCGAGATCCTGGGAGACAGTAGTTTGTAGCTGCAATTCAGAAGTACACCTGTCTGATAAGAAAAGTGCCCCACTACATTGAAATATTAATGACATCGAGGAAAAGGAAGAAGCTCTTGAGATGTAACTCTGGAATGGCAAGCAGGAGAACACTGAGCATAGAGTCTTTGGCCAACATTTAAAAAAAAAAAAAAAAAGTGCCTAAAATTAAGCTGCTAAATAAGTGTGACCTGATTTTCAGACGTATTGAGTGACTTTAGTGGGAGCTGCTGGATGCTGAACACTTCAGGAATTCAGGTTTAAATATGGAGTTTGGGGTCTTAACTTAATCCCATATTTTTTAATATCTTGGCTGTTGGTGATATGGCCTGCAGTTTTGTCACCACTCCTTTGAAAGAAACAAAATCACTGTAAAGACGCATGTTTAATCCAGGGCCAGGGTTCTAGCTCCTAATACATGCATAGATGTAGCACACAAGTGTTTGAATAAACTTTACCCCAGTTTGCACCAGTTATGGAGAATCCCCCTGAAAAAGGACACAGTCAACTAGTTAGGCCCAAAATTTCATTTTTTTGTTAAATCAGCAATGTAAATAAATTGTTTGTTAATTTTTAGCATCAGAAATAAAATAGTTTTAAATTGAAGCATTCCCGTACTCATTGTGTGCATGAAGACCAGAAAAGGAAAATAATCAATCTGTTTTCATTGCCCAAGCTACAATAACAGCAAAAAAGAAATATATACACACTTTATGTATGTTTTCATTGTTCATAATGGAAGATGTATTCATTTTACATGGACAGTACAGTAGACCCTTGAAATGTGGAATTTCAAGTTGCACTTAACTTGCATTAACATGAGTTAAGTGCGCACAAAATCCCACTCCCCCTGGCCCTGGCTTAACCCCCCCCCTTGGCCCCATGTGGCCCTGTTTCAAACGCCCCCCCCCATGGCCCAGCTCACCACTCCCGTGTGGCTCTGGCTCAGCTCCACCCCCCGACTGCCCCTGCAGCCCTAACCCACCCCAGTCATAACCCCCTGTCCCCTTCCCACAGCCACAACCCACCGCCAGGCTTAACTTTCCTCAACTGCCCTTCCAACCCCAGGACTTACTTTTCAAAAGGAGCTCCTGCTGTTTCCCCAGCTGCAGAAGTTGCGTTCTGCCGCGGAAAAAAGCCGCCCCCGACTTACACGAAATTTGAGTTATGTGAGGTTAGTACTCAGGACTACTGTATTACTTTTATGGTGGAAGACTTAATTAAGTGATGTTCATGTGTGATAAACTAGCATTTATTCTGAAGACTCAGTTGCACTAAATTTGTTAAACTAATTGCAGTGAAAGTACCAGTTTCAAGCCACAGTACTCTCCACAGCACCCAGCAAAGACCATTTAGGCACTGAGCTTTCTGTTTTTGTATGTTGCCAGAGTTCTTTCTTTTTAAAGTAGGGACTAGAAAATTAATACCGTGTTTGGCTTCTCAGCTATATACTTTTGAGGGACATGCCTGGATTGTTCAGAAAAGATCTTTTATGAACATGTGAACTGGGAATGGCATTTTGTTCTGAATAATTGTTAGGCAGAAACTGAGGTACAGTAGCACTGAAACTAAAGTAGGTTAATATTGAAGAGCCATATACATTTACTATATTAGTAAGGTAAAATATATGAAGCTGTGTTATATTGCAGTTTTAATATATTCTAATGTTTCCCTGGAATGTGTAAATTGTTATAAGCTTGGAAAATGCATTTTTTAGCCCTGGGCTGTTGCTGAGGAAAATCTTAGGGCTGTGTGCGCCTATAGTATGAAAGAAAGATTGTTCTTTTTTACAGATTTAGGTTTGTATTTTTTAAAACCAGTAACTGTATTGAATATGTAAAATGAAGTATTGGTGTCTGTACAGTTTCTGTTGGACTAGTTTCCAACCTCAAATCTCAGCAGAGAAGCCACAGATTTAAATAGGCTGTGGAGACTGAATCTTCATTTTCTATCACTAGAAAAGATTTCTCCAGAACAGCAATAGGAGCTAAGTTGGCAAGGTAGTGTGGGGAAGGTTGGTTACATTGACTGTTTGGGCAAATTGAAGACTTCAGTCTCCAGAGCTGTTGATCTGGAACCTTTCATGACCTCTTATGACCAAAACACACATTTTAAAGTTAATTTCCCAGTAGGTATGAAGTGAGTTCTATTGCTGTGGAACTTTGTACTTAAAAGAATATATATTACAATGCACATTTCATTTCACCCCGAAAAACGCTTTCCTTAAAACTAAGCTTTATTAATCCCCCCAAGAAGTTGTGAATTCATAAAATGTGTTTTATGTTTCATGTGGGTAATACATGACTGATCGTATTTTCTGTATGAATACTGATCTTCTTTACGTGTAGAAGCTATAATGCCTAGTGAAAAAGTTTCAATAAAAATATCATTGTTAGTCATGAGTGTGAAATGGGGTGTTTTTTGTTATTGCTACTTTTGTGGTTCAACCTCTGAACCCAGTGTAAGCTGCTGCAATGTTGTCTTGTAGAGTCTGCAGACAGCCTTTGAAGATAGGATAACCCTCAGCCTCTTCGCTGCTAAATTGGGGGATAATCCCTAACTAACTCCCAGGGATACTTCACAGCTTAGTGAACTAGTGAGCATTTTCAAAACATTTTGAGGCTTAAAGGTACTAGAAGTCATAAGTATCAGTTGTTAAGCATTCCTTTTATATTGGAGGCTGAAAAAAAAATCAAAACACAGCTCATTAAGTGAAGCATCTGGTATAATTTTAATTGTATAAAAAGGTATTCTAGAAGAGGAAGAAAAGGTAGAGAGGGTTCTTGTTAACAACATGACTGGTTCAAAATAGATTTGGATACTTTTGTAATCCGTGTTTATCGAAGAATCATAGAGAAGCACATGCTTATGTTTTATTTGCAGATTTATTGCTTAGCTCTAACTACTAAATTTATAGTAACTAAATTTATAGCTCTGTTTCATAGCAAACTGAAGTAGAGCAAAATTATTCTTCAGAATTGTTAGCCATTGGAAGATTTTCTTATCCGTGACAAGGTGAGTTTAATGGTGTTTTAGATGTCCCTGACATGAAGTCTGTTTCATTCAAAGTTAACAGATTAGAATTTGGTATTTCCTGGATGGTATCCTGAGGTAGCTGTGAGAATTCACATGGATCATGTGAGCTAAACTGGAAACCTGAAAAATAAAATATTGGTCAGAAAAATCTGAGAGCGGTAATATAGATATTATGTAAAGTAACTGCCACAGTTATGTTTTGACCCACTGTATTTTCTTTTCCCTTCACAAAATTCATATATTGTAACTCTGTTGGAAAAAAATCCATACAATGCTTCTTTAAAATAACAAATATTAAATGCAATAGCTCAATACCAAATGTCTGTGTTAGCAAGATAGAGGAAATTATTCATTTTCCTAGGAAGAATGATGATGATGTTTGGAAACATACCTTGATATCTTTTATTCTGTACCATAGTTAAAGAATAAAATACAAATACAGCTTAATTAGTCCTCTTTTCTTCCCCACAAGAATAAACTGTGCACCAAATTCTACTGATAATGGGTCACATCCTCCCTGATTGAACTGACATAGTTTGTCCTCTCTTGATGTTCACACCTTCACATTAGCTGCTGATTATGGGCCACATCCTCCGTGACTGACCTTGTCAATTTTAGTCCTCCCCCTGACTGGGACTCTTGGCTTTTCATGAGCCTATAAATTTGGAACCTCCTCTAAAATCCCCACTTGTGCATCTGAAGAAGCAGGTGTTTGCCCATGAAAGATTGTGTTCCAAAATATCATAGTCTATAAGAGCAGCGAAGGGTCCTGTGGCACCTTATAGACTAACAGAAAAGTTTTGAGCATGAGCTTTTGTGAGCACAGACTCACTTCATCAGATGCATCTGATGCATCTGATGAAGTGAGTCTGTGCTCACGAAAGCTCATGCTCAAAACTTTGTTAGTCTATAAGGTGCCCCAGGACCCTTCGTTGCTGTTACAGATCCAGACTAACACAGCTACCCCTCCGATACTTAGTCTATAAGGTGCCACAAGGACTTCTTGTTGTTTCCCAATGGAGTAATTCTACGGATGTCAACAGAGTTCTTCTGGATTTACACAGTGCTAATGCAAGCCAAATTTGTCTCTTATTTGTATCTTTTGACTTTTTGCACACACACTCACCTTCTATGAGATGTTGCCTATTAATACAGCTCAGGGCATTTGGCATAATATGTAAGTAAAGCATCACTGAGAGAGTGGCTTTGCCAAGATGGCCTATGAAGAGACAAGTGATGCTTACCTGACGTAACTGAGCCTTTGTCCACACAAAAGCATAACAGGTTTAACTAATATTGTTTTTAGATAACTTTAGTTAAATCAATACATACTCCTATGAGGCACCCATCCATTTATAACTGGCTTATGTCAAGTTAACTTTGTATTCTCTACCACTGGTGCAGTGGTATCATAAAATTTTTACATTGTTTGCTGTTATGACAGCATTACTATTAATTAAAATAATCAAGACTTTTTATTTGCATACTACAATAATTATAATATTAGGCATCATTTTTATCAAATTACATTAAAAACCCCACAACCCTGATCTCTACCAGAACTGGTGGAAAAATCAATTTTTTTATCCATCATATTGCACTATCCAATATCTAATGGCTAGATAATGATGTCAGCACTAAAACATTCTTGAAATTTCTACATTCTATAGATGACAGTTTCCTAACTCAAAAAGTGCTTCAGCCACAACGGGGGAATTCAATATTAGATTTCATCCTAATGGTTAAAAAGGAACTGATCACCAAATTAAATGTTAATTGTAGCTTACGTACAAGTGATTGTGACTTGATCACATATGCATTGTGCAAGTAGAATAAAATCCCGAGACCAATAATATACATACTTCGTGCTTTAATAGGCCCAATTTCACAAGCTAAAAACATTTATAAACCAAATAAGTTGCAAGGAAGAATTTAAATGGCAAAATGAATGATACTTGTGAATTATTTAAGAACACCATCATAGGCTGTGTCTACACTACCTCCCAACTTCAAAGGGAGCATGGTAAGTAGGGTGTTGGGAGATTATTAATGAAGTGCTGTGGTGCATATGCAGCACTTCATTAAGTTAATTCTCCCTCATGGCAAATTCGAAGTGGTAAGCTTCAAAGTGCCAGCTTGTGTGTAGCCACGGATAACCCACAGGTACTTCGAAGTGCCCGGGCTACTTCAAAGTCCCTTTACTCCTCAAAATTTTGCTACACGCAAACTGGCACTACAAAGTTTGCCACTTCGAAGTTGCCATGGGGGGAGAATTAGCTTAACGAAGTGCTGCATATGCACCACAGCACTTCATTAAAAATCTCCCAACACCGTACTTGCCATGCTCCCTTCGAAGTTGGGAGCTAGTGTAGACACAGCCATAGAGACCCAGAAAGCAAAATGCTGCAACTGAGAAAGAAGACTGTGCTGGTTAAAAAAACATTCTGGTATGCAGAGTACATGAAGGCACCTACAAATAATATGTAACAAATAGAAGAAAGAGAAATGTGACAGCAATGAATATAAATCAGAAGTTAGGAATTACAGAAAATTGATAAGGGAAGACAAGGAGAATTCTCTGGGCCTCAGAAATAAGGACAATGAGGAGTTTCTAAAGTTTATTAGGAACAAAAAACGGTGGAAAATGGTATTGGTCCATTACTCCAGGGAAACTGTAAAATTAGCAATAAAAATGCAGAAACCACAAAGGTGGTCAATAAGTATTTCTGTTCTATATTTGGGGAAAAAATAGATAATGCATTCTCATAATTTGGTATTGATAAAATGTTCCATTCCACCAGTGTCCCTGGAAAATTTAAACAAAAGCTACTAATCAGGAGGTCCATTTAACGTGTACCCAAGAGTTTTAAACGAGCTGAGTGATGCATTTGCTACACTGTTAATGGTCCATTCCTTGTCATGGTGAGGTGGCTTGTGTGTCTACAAGAAGGATATTGATCAGGGGTCAGCAACTTTTCTGAGGTGGAGTACTGAAATTTGACCTTTTGGCCTATATCTACAGTCTGAATGCTGGTGATACTTTATTTAAAGTCACTACTAGTCCTACTTACAAAAGCTTCATTAACAAATAAATTAAAACGCAGAGCTTTACAGTTTAGGTTGTAGTTGGCAGTATTAACTGGTTTCTTGTTAATTCACAGGCGGCATGGCTTTGAGCAAGCTCACAGCTGCCCGGGGGAGGACAGGGCAGGACTGAGCTCCTGCCCTGTGTGCCAATGAAAATTGGCTCATGTGCCACTTGGGGGACCCGTGCTGGGGGTTGCTGACCCTTGAGGCAGATAAATTAGAGAGGTTGCAGAGAAGAACCATAAGAATGATTAAAGGATACGAAAACCTGCCAGATAGTGACAGGAGCAAGGAATGCAATCTATGTAGCTTAACAAAGAGAAAATTAAGAGGTAACTAGTTTACGGTCTGTGAGTATCTCCACCCTGAACAAATATTTAATGGGACCTTCAGTCTAACAGAGAAAAGTTAACATGATCCAAAGGGTAGAAATGGAGGATAAATTCAAACTGAAAATTAGATGTAATTGTTAAAGGCGAAGGTAATTAAGACTGGACTTTAAAATTAACCATATATGACTAATAAGATGATGCAGAAAGTCAGTTTTAAAAGATCTAGAGAGATCAGATTTGTTAGACATTTTTGTTTGGATGCTGAGGATAGTGGATATGGGAAAAAATTGACACAGTAAACATGGAATGTTGAATTTGAAGCCAGTTGCCTCAGTTATAAATGGAAACACTTACCCTGGTAGTTAGCTGATGAGTTGCTTATTGCCATTTCTTTCCACTGGCTAATATATCTATGTACATTAAGTAAACATACATTCAGGTTAAGATACAATTAGCAAACTTCTGAAAGTTAAATACGATTTTATTCTGCTGGAGATGTTAACTTTTTGGAAGGTGAAACATCAAGATCACAATACAAACCACTGGTGAGCGAGGATTTAAAGTGGGAGAACCTGGGGGCATCAGGCCTCTATCATGAATAATACAGTCCTTCAGAGGGGAAAGGAAACAACCCCCCCCACATACTTACTCTTCAAAGTTAAGTGCATTTGTCCATTTCAACAGTTCATCCACTTCCCATTCCATTACACTGTCTGTTCCTCCCTTCTCAACAGCACTGACCATGCCTTCTGCACTTCTCTGAATTAGGATCGCAGTGGTAGGGTCCTCTGTTTTGCCCCGGAGGCTTCCTGTATAATACCTAATAGTGAAACAAGAATTTGTTACTGCAGGGTGGTTGGAACAGTTATATTTTCTGATGGTATGGGGCACTACACCCTAACATACACTCTCATTCTACATAACCAACATGGGAGTTCTGTGACAGGAAATTTTATGTGCCTTAATAATTATTAACTTTGATTTAATGGGGACATGGGCAAGGAAAGGAAAACCTAAGGCTTCATCTAGACTAGCGTGAGCTGTCAACAGAAGTTTCTGTCAGAGGATGTCTTCTGACAAAAACTTCTGTCAACAGAGAATGGCCAGACTGCCCGCCTGCTCTCTCGACAGAATGGCCTCTGGAATCCCATCAGAGAGAGTCACGTGGCTGGCAATACCTGGCTGGTAATCCCTTGCGGGAACCTTGGCAAGGCACCCTTAAAGGCCTCCTCCTTCCCGAGGCATGTTCCCTGCCCGCGCTGAGGAATGCCTACCTCTACAAGGAACAGCACAGCTGCTACAGCAGGACACACACACTTCCTTAGAGGGACACAACATTTTCCAGCTAATCATGGTGCCAGAGCAGCCCCTGGGCTTACACTGGTCCCAGCCAGAGATGCTTCAGCTTCTGCTGAACTGCATCACGGCCGTCCTTCTCCTCCCCATGGAGGGTGACCCTGACACCACCTTCGAAGAGCACGCCCTTGCTGCTGCATAGCCTATATGCACTCACCACCCCCTCCCCACCGAGGTGCTCAGGTGGGGCTGGAGGCACAGCACCACTGCTGACTGCTGGGCCTCGCTTGTCATGGGGCACTGGGACAACCAGCAGTGGTTCCAGCACTTCTCCATGTGGAAGGACTCCCTTCTGGAGCTCTGTTCCTGTCTTCCTCCCCAGCCCCCCCACCCAGCCTCTGGGGACAGGACACCCAGCTGCAGCTCACCATCACTGTGGCACAGAGGATCACTGTGTCCCTGTAGCAGCTTGCTACCCCCGCAACAGCTACCACGCCAGTGGGAATCAGTTTGGCATGGGGACATCCACTGTCGGAGCCAGCCTCAGGGAGTTAAGGCATCCTCGGGCTGCAGGCCCTGCACAGAGGCGGGGGGGAGGATCCTGACCAAGGGGGACCCTTGGGAGGCAGATCAGGGGGCAAGGGATGGGGGTGAGGAGAAACACACACGGGGGGGGAGGTGGCATGCTGTTCCCACCTTCGCACAGACCTGCTGCTTGGGTGGGGGGGCAGCCTCACAGGGCCGGGGGGGGGCACCTGGAGCGCTTGGGGCAGAGGGATGGGATGGGAAGGGGCAGGGGACAGCCACCAGCACCATCCTGCTGCAGAGGCTCATCTGGCTGACAGATGGGGACATACTTGGGACTGGCTTTACTGTCCTGCGGTTCCCAAACTGCTTGGAGGTTATTGACTGGACCCACAGCTCCATCCATGCCGCAGAACACAGAGCAGCCTGGTTCATCAACTGCAAGGGCTATTTCTCCATCGTGCTGCAGGTCTTGGTTGACCACAGTGTACAGTTCCTAAATGTGTATGTCAGGTGGTTGGGCCAGGCCCACAACGTGCAGGTGCTCTGCAACTCTGGCCTGTGCTGGAGAGTGGAGGCGGGCACCTTTGTCCTCCTCCAGGACCTGTGCATTGGTGGTGGTGGTTGCGGGGGGGGGAATGGCATCTTCCCCCTCATGAAGCCCTACACCGGGCAGCTGGCCCCAAGCCACACCCTGTTTAACACCGGACTGAACTGGGCACAGCTACAGGCTGAGTGCCCCTTCAGCCACCTGAAGGCAAGCGTCAGGTGCCTCCTCACCCTTTTTGACATGAGGTAGCCCAATGCCCCCCCACCCCACCCCAAGTTGGGGGTAACGTGCACTGCACAATATTGTGGAGGAGAAGGGGAGGCCTTCCTCCTGAGGTTGCAGGGAGGATGCCAGCTCTGGCTACAAGCAGCCAGGCACAACTCTAATCCGCCAAGCCAACAGGGACACTCTGCTGAGCTCTGAGGCCCTAAGAGAGAGAGCTTCTCCCATGGCCTCCACAATGACCATCCCCTTGGCACCCCCAGCAGGGCTTTGGGCCCTCAGCCTTATCCTGTCCCTACCATAACCCCACCCTTTGGCCCCTCGCCCTTCTCCATCTCCTCCCCAATAAAGAGGGATTGGGGGGGGGGGTGATGGGTGAATAACTTTTTTAGCTGAACAACGGTAAGCAGTTCAAAAATAAATGTTTTAATTTAAAAAAAACTATGTACAAAGTGAACTATGTACTGTTGGGGGGGGGCCCTGGGACAAGAATTGAGGGGCATCAAAACTTGGATGGGGGCTTAGGACAGAGAGGAGGTGAGCATCAATCCATTTTGGGGGGGGGCACGGTGGAGGGCCATGGCCCCTCAGGGAAGTAGGACCCTGTGTGGCATCGGCCTCAGACTCCCCTCCTGCCACAGGTTTGAGGGCTCCATCGGGGCCAGGAGCCTGGGGATACAGAGGTGGTGGGGCTGCAACAGAGTCTGGGTCAGCAGGGGGACGTGGGGAGCAAGGCGGGGTGGGGGCTTGGCAAAAATCAAGGAGGGTTTGAGGAATGGCCGGTAGGGGGCATGGGGACAGCAACTGTGGGGGGGGGGGGGGGTGCGCTGGGCCAACAGGTTCCACCAGATGCTGCTTGAGGTTGGCCAGCTTCCTGAGAGTGACCGTGTTGGCCTCTGGAAGGTGTCACCTGCCTCGCAACATCCCCTCCAGCTATGAGCCTGCTCTCTCTGGGGGTTTGGGGGGGGGGGGTGTTGCTGGCTCACCCTGGTTATGCCTCTGGGCTGGCTTGGCCCTGACATTGCGGGCGGGGGGCGGGTCAGCTGTGAAGAAGACAAGGAGGGGAGAAAGTGAGTCATTCATGCATCACTGTCCCTGAAGCCCTGCCGCCCACTGTGCGCAGCCATCAACACCCCCTCGAGCCATGGGAGGGGGGCTGTCCTGGGAGCACAAGCATGTGGGGCCTGCACACTCAGCTCTGCCACACAGGGATGCCATGGTGCCTTGAGGACTGGGATGCCCAGTGCACCCTCCCCCCACACACACACTCCCCCACCCAGCTCGATGGGCTAGCAGCCAGAGAGGGATGCCTTGCCACAGAGGCCCTCCCCCCCCCCCCCAAAACCCACGGGTGGCAGGTGAGCTGGGCACAGCCTAGCCTGGCCCGCCCCTGGACACACCACCCCAAGTTTGTCTTTCAGCTGTGTCTGCAGGAGCAGGTGCTGCCTCGCCTGTAAGCATGCCAGGAGCTGCACTCTTTGGCGTGTCTGGAGTCGGTCAGCACCCACGTGGCAAGCCCCCTTCCAGCTGTGTCAGAACCTGCCCCAAGCCCTGGGGCTCATCCAGTTTCCTGTGCACAGGGGGCTATTTGCTGGGTCCAGATGGTTCCCTGAGCTAAGCCTGCAGCACAAGGGCCTGCCCAAGCCAGCCTGACAACACTCGCATCACGCCCTGGCTGTGCCCACCTCCCATGCCCCGTAATGTGTGACACACAGGATACTTACTGGAGGGTCCTGCAAACAGTTCTGGGGACGCCCTGGACATGGCCTGGCTGGAGGGGCCCAAGTCCACAGTGTCGACCAGGGTGCTGCCTCCTGCTCTGGTCCCTATGTCTGCCTCCAGTGGGGTTTGGGTCCCAGGGCACTGCTGGTCCTTCTCCTCCTTGGGATCCAGCTATGGTGGGACCTCTCCTCACTGTGTTGACAGAGGAGGTCAGTGGGGAGGTGCTGTCTGCCCCCCCCCCCCCCCCGCCGGAGCTCATGAAGCTCCTTGTAGTAGGGGCAAGTGGCAGATACTGCCCTGACCTCCAGCTGGTGTTGCAGACTCAGATGTAGTCCTGCTGCAGCTTAATTGTCACCCGCACCTGCTCCATGGTGCAGGTGGGATGGCCCTGTGCCGCCAGGGTGGTGACCGGCTGCGCATATGCAGGGGCATTCCTCCACTTTTCCAAGGGGTTTAGGAGGATCTCTCTTCCTTGGCCCACATGCCCAGTAGGTCCTAGACCTCAGGCCCACTCCAGGACAGGGCCCAATGTTCCAGGGTGGGTCCTGTGACCTCTCAGACTGCTCCTTTGATGGGTCAGGGAGGTGGGGAAGACAAGTGTCACACAGGGCCAGGCTCTCTGACATTTCCTCAGGCTCCGCTTTCTGAAGTGGCTCTGGGGATGTGGGGACAAGCCGCTTGCTTCTGGGCTGCTGCCACACTCAGCTTTCTGCCACAGGGTTCCTGGGGCTCCCTGTAGTTTTAAGAATGGCTGGAGGCAGAGACCTTAGAGTGCTGATTGTGGACTGGACATTCCCCTCCCCCCAAAAGCTGCATGGCACCCTGGAGGCTTTTCCTGTCAACAGAGGGTCCCCTGGAATGTCCAGATTGGCTGTCAACAGCTCTCTCACGGGAAACAGCAGAACACTTGAAAAAAGTGTCGATTTCCTGTCAATTTCCTTGGTAATGTGGACGCGCTGCAGGTTTTTGTCAGCAAAACTCTCTATTGTAGAGGTAGCCTTAGAGAATCAAGTATGTGTGTACACAGCTTAAATACAGATTCTATTTTTCTTTTATCATTTTTACTAATATCAACTATAGTAACATTTCATCCCAAGTGATTCTCAAAGCATTTTTTTTTAAAATGATGCAACAACTACGTAGGCATCACCTCCTCCACCACCACAGACAGCGACTTCTGCGTTTTTTTAAAAATATTTGCATACTGGATATACAACTGCAACAACTTTTCAAATAGACGACCTTTTCAGATATATGAACGTGGCAAAATGACTTAACTCTTACTTTAAAATTTTAAGGAAACATTTATAAAAGTAAAGTGCCTGTCTTGTCCCTATACATTAATCATAAAAATAAATAAGCTATTTCGATGTAGCGTGCACGTGTAGACGTAGCCATAGTGAGGGATGAGTGTATATATTCTTAGTCGTTGTCTTTGGAGCATAATTCCCCTTTGTATAGGAAGGAGGATACTTGAAAGAACAAACAGGCTGAGTAGCCTTTTCCTCCTCTAAAAAGAACACATCGTCCCTCATGCCTGTCCCATCTCCCAGTAATGTACAGAGAAAGAAACCACGAGGAAAAGCAGATTTTTGTTGTTAAAGAAATATAGTTAAATGTCACAAAAATCCAGCTATTTTAGACTTATTGGCTACATCTACATGAGCCAAAAACTTTGAAATGGCCATGCAAATGGCCATTTTGAAGTTTTCTAATGAAGAACTGAAGTACATATTCAGCACCTCATTAGCATGTGGGTGGCCGCGGCACTTCAAAATTGACGCAGCTCGCCGCCGTGCGGCTCGTCCAGACGGGGCTCCTTTTCTAAAGGACCTCGGGTACTTTGAAGTCCCCTTATTCCCATCTGCTCATAGGAATAAGGGGACTTCGAAGTAGGTGGGGTCCTTTCGAAAAGGAGCCCCATCTGGATGAGCCACGCAGCGGCGAGCCGCATCAATTTCAAAGTGCGGCGGCCGCCCGCATGCTAATGAGGCGCTGAATATGTACTTCAGCACTTCATTAGTAAACTTCGAAATGGCCATTTTGAAGTTTTTGGCTCGTGTAGACACGGCCATTGACGTTCTTTGGGCATAAAACACTCTGAAATGAGGTGCAAGCCCCTTGTGGTGACTAATGTTGTATTACATTTATGGAAGTACCTTTTAAAAGTTATACTACCAAGAAACTAATGTATCCATTTGCCTTTTACTTATCAGAATGCTATTTATATGTCTGGTCACAATGGGCAATCAGCTGAACTTCAACAATTTTTAAAACATAGCTATATTTCCTTCTTCTATCTCTGTAGGCTTATTCCTTTCTTTGAAAAATTCTCATTAACTTCAATAGACCCGAAGAAGAGTTCTGTGTAAGCTCAAAAGCTTGTCTCTCTCACCAACAGAAGTTGGTCCAATAAAAGATATTACCTCCCACATCTGTCTTGCCAACAGATGTTTTGCCTGAGAAAGGAATGAAGGATTTAGTTCATTATTTTTAAAATGCTCATTATGGCAATCCAGAGAGAAAGAGAACAAATCTTGTGCTTCATAGCCTGCAATTGAGATCAACCTCTTGATTCCTGTGCTGCAGTAAGAGGAACTGGAAGGCTCATTGATGTTCCCATTAGAGGAGCTTGTTGTGTTGTGCTGCTGAAACTTTAATGAAAGTGGGGGCACGTTAACTTCCTCAAAGTGAGGTTAGCTTTATGTTAGATGTGATGAGGTGGGTACGTCACTATACCATACACATATGTGAGCTTAATTCTCATGAATCTGTCTTAAGTCAATGTGTTTGGAACTGGTGATGTGCAGCACAATATTTTTATTCTTCTAAATAAAACATATAAGGGCTTATATAAATGATGCGGCCTTTGTTTGCAGGAAGTTGCATTAGTGGAGATTATCACAGAAGTTTCTCTGACCTGCAAATCTGAAAATATGTCATCATTTACTAACCTGGCCTTCTGCAGCTATATTTTTCTAACAAATTAATTCTGTAGTAATCTTTAAAATAAAAGGAATGTCCAGTAGTTTGCCTCTTTAGTGATGGAGGCACTTGGGCTTGCAGCTGTGTACCTTTTACACATCCTACTAGATCCTGTAACCATGGCTTAATGTCAAGGAAATTTGGTATCTGTTTTGTCCTGGGAGCCACAACTTTTTTCCCATTGCGTTAGCATTAGAGACAATTTTTCAATCTGCCTTCCTACCCACTTAACATGGTTTCATATACATGTTAAATACAGGAGAAAAGATGTTGTAGGTGGAGAAACAGTTGCCCATAAATAACTACTGTTTTAGTTTGAAAGGAAGGAATTGAGTTATTTCAGGTTGTGATTGCCCAATCCCACAGCTTCTTGGAGGCTGGACTACAGAGTTTGGTGATAAACAATAACAAATGTCAGAGAGGTCCAACAGTATGAGCATGGATGTTCTTTCCTTATCTATAGACCAAAGAATGTTATTAACAGACCAACAAATTATGTGTGTGTACTGCAGCCTGACTGAGATACAGCCAGGATTCTGTCAATTGATAGTAGCTATGGGTAACTGTTTTCTGCTAGATTTCTAATTAGTTTTCTTGGAACAAGAAGGCTGGACACAGGCCATAGCTGCAAAGGCCGGATTGTCGGGAAGGGGTTTTTTGATTCTGCTTACACTATTGCCCTTAATACCGCACAGTAGGTTTCTCTTATTAAATGAAGTATTGGCAATCTCAAGAATGCTCAGTGGTATTCCATACAAACCTAATATATAGAAACAGCAATTGACCTAGCCACAGCTGGTGATCCTGCAAGCACTGAATAATTCAATGAATACTGTTTGTGTGTACAGCTTGGTATCCTGGCATAAAGGTATTGTTTCTGATCTTTTTCTCAGCCTGTTCCTAGTGGCCTATATGGCCCTCCCAGATATGAGTGATCATCTTTATAAAATAAAGAGGGGATAAATTATCATCCACTGTGATGCAGTTTTTCTCTATGCTCCCAGATATTCGTGTGGAAATCCAAATGTCGAGTAGTACAGCCCATTACCTCCTTCTTGGGTGCCTCCATCACAGTTGCCACTGCATTGCTGCAGTGGAATCTAGCCAGTAAAATAATTGCTGCTTCAGGAACTATCCAGTCTCAGGTATAAAAGATGCAGTATCCTGCTACCCCAATTTGAAGTAGCTCTGTTTGGAAGTTCAACAGTTCAATATACAACTTCACTACAACCATCACAGTGACATAGCATTTTAAGATAATTTAGCCATGAAACCTAATGATGTCTGCAAAGCAGCGTAACTAAAATACTACTCTAATCATGCACAGAAACATATGTCTGAAAATTGAAGCAACTCACATTTTTGTCATCCATTCAATTTTTCTCCTTTTTATTCTCCTGGCAATGTCTTGCTTTCTCTTGAGTTTAGAGTAATGGAATTCCTTTTCCTTTGTGTTGTCCCCAGCAGTTACAGAATCTGAAGTCCTCCAAAACTACTGACAAAGGTGATGAATTGTTTGGACTAATTTCACAAAAACACCATTTCTTATTTTCTTACCCTCTACATCCCAACAAGGTCTTCTCATTTATAAGCACCACAATTGTTCCTTTACACAGTTAGGCATAAGATACATCATCCTATCAGTAACATGAAAGACATGAGGCTAAACATGCTAGATGTATACTTTCCCTTGCAAACATTGATTCAATAGAAATTCTTCCTTGCCTTTGTGAATTTTTGCATAAAATGTTGATTCTTAAATTGCAGTTAATCTGTTTAATCCAGTGGAAAGTAAAATCTCATGTATACTGAGAAGTAATATAATAATCACACAAATAATGGTCACATACAGATTAGGTTTCTCTGAAAAGTTCCAGAACTGTTACGAAGAGGCTACCACTTGATAGGCTTAGATTAATAAGTAGCCTGATTCTATGCCTAAAATAACAGAACATGAGCCAGAAGTCCAGCTCCTATTTCCTACATGGCAACTGACCTTCTGTGATTTATGCAAGTCACTTAACTCTTCTGTCCCTCAGTGTCCTCATTTGTAAAACAGAGGTGGTAACATTTGCCCACTTCTGTAAATTACTTGGTGACCTTTGATGAAAGGTGTCACTTATGTATATGCAAAGTCTTATTATTAAGGAAGGAAAGGGTTACCTACCTTTCCATAACTGTTGTTCTTCAAGATGTGTTACATATGGCCTTTCCAGAGTAGGTATTTACACACCTCATGCACAAATGTCTGAGATTTTTTTCCCTCAGTGGTATCCACTGGTGTGATTCAACCACCTCCACTCCCCACCCATCACTGTGCACCACTGCATGCTGATATAGGAGGATGGAGATACTCTTCACCTCTCTCATTTCCTTCATACAGCTTGTACTCTGCTACACAGGGGCGGAGCATGTGTCATGGAATAGACATGCCACATAGCTCAAAGAACAAGAGCTCTAAAAAGGTAGGTACCTATTTCTTCTTTGTGTGACTGCACATATCAGTTCCACTTGTGTTGACTAGTGATGGGTCCTCTCAGCTGACCTGCCAGTATGTTGTGCTTCCCTGGAAGGGAAGCAAATTTGAGGTGAATCAAGTGAGTAATACAGAAGTCCCAGAGGTGAACTGCCTCCTGGCTGAGCTGTGTTGACTATGACAGTCCTTGATAGTTTATGTAGAATACAGTCACTGAGTTGTCTGTGGCTATGTCTACACTACAGCATAAAGTCAATTTTAAGTCACTTAGCTCAATTGCACAATGTGACTGTCTTCACTGCCAATTCCATTAGGTTGATTTTAAGGAGCATTAAGGTTGACATTCTTGCATCGACCATCTGATTTGGCATAACACCAAGTTCAAATTTAAAAGGTAGGTTTAATGCTAGTGTGAAAAGAGTGTTTCTTTAAATTGGTTTTATTGGCATCTGGGGGTGGCCCACAGGTATCCCACAATGCCCCACAGGTGTCCATTCTGGCCACTTTAATCTCTGCTGCTCTCCAAGGCTACGTCTACACGTGAAGCCAACATCGAAAATTTCGATGTAGCAACATCGAAATAGGCTATTTCGATGAATAACGTCTACACGTCCTCCAGGGCTGGCAACGTCGATGTTCAACTTCGACGTTGCACGGCACCACATCGAAATAGGCGCTGCGAGGGTACGTCTACACGCCAAAGTAGCACACATCGAAATAAGGGTGCCAGGCACAGCTGCAGACAGGGTCACAGGGCGGACTCAACAGCAAGCCGCTCCCTTAAAGGGCCCCTCCCAGACACAGTTGCACTAAACAACACAAGA
The DNA here is from genome assembly GCF_033958435.1 of Carettochelys insculpta. Taxonomy (NCBI): domain Eukaryota; kingdom Metazoa; phylum Chordata; order Testudines; family Carettochelyidae; genus Carettochelys; species Carettochelys insculpta. Next base: position 42,478,296 of record NC_134137.1, read on the forward strand.
TACACAGAGCTGACAACTGGTTGCAGACCCTGTGCCTGCAGCATGGATCCCCAGCTGCCGCAGCAGCAGCCAGAAGCCCTGGGCTAAGGGCTGCTGCCCACGGTGACCATAGAGCCCCGCAGGGGCTGGAGAGAGAGCATCTCTCAACCCCCCAGCTGATGGCCGCCATGGAGGACCCGGCAATTTCGACGTTGCGGGACGCGGATCGTCTACACGGTCCCTACTTCGACGTTGAACGTCGAAGTAGGGCGCTATTCCGATCCCCTCATGAGGTTAGCGACTTCGACGTCTCGCCGCCTAACGTCGAAGTTAACTTCAAAATAGCGCCCGACGCGTGTAGCCGCGACGGGCGCTATTTCGAAGTTAGTGCCGCTACTTCGAAGTAGCGTGCACGTGTAGACACAGCTCAAATGTGCAAGAAGTAGGTAACAGGAAGCCCAAGAATTTGAATTCATATTCTTTCTAAGCAGCGTGAATAGCACACCTCGGGAGCCATCCATCGCATCTAGCCATCTAACCATCATGACTACTCAGCGTTCTTTTGATCTGAGTTCTCAGGGCTGGAGCATGGAGCCATAATGAGATCCTGGATCTCATTTCTGTGTGGGGTGAAGAATCAGTGATGAGCAGACTGTGAGTGAACAAGCAAAATATATGAGTAGATTTCACAGGGAATGATCATGAAAGGGTATACTCAGGACGCTGAGCAATGCTGGGTGAAAGTAAAGGAGCTCAGGCAGAACTGTCACAAAGTGAGAGAAGCCAATGGGTGATCTGAATCATCTCACAAGACATGTCACTACTACGAGCAGCAGGACACCATTCTTAGGAGGGACACAACCACGCTCCCCAAAGCTAATAAGAACCCTGCAGAAGAACATCCTGAGGACTCCAGTGGGAGCCAAGAGGGGGAACAGGAGGCTGATGAAAAGGAGGACACTGACATTCAGCAAGCGCCCGAGAATGCTGATCCTGGCAGCCTGGAGCTCTTCACACTTGACCTCAGGCCAGTCCTCCTCCTTGTTGACATCAGAAGCTCTGGTGTCTAGCAATGGTGCAGAGTGCTCTTCTGGTGTGTATTTTTTTAGAATGCTACAAGCAGATTGTGTTTGGGGTTGGAGTACAGTAAACCCTTGATTTAATGGACTAATGGGGGGAGGGGTGTCCATTAAACTCAAAAGTCTGTTAAATCGGAGGGTTTACTGTCCACTGCCCTACCAGTCCGTCCCCCCATGACAAAAAAATGCCTGTGGCTCACAACCACTGGAGCAGGAACTGCCGCCATGGTCGGAGGCTCCGCCGCACCTGGGAGCTCCACCATGGCAGCAGCAGGAGCCACCGCGGCTGGGAGCCCTGCCATGGCTGGACACTCTGCCGCGGCTGGGAGCTCTGCTGCAGCAGCAGCTGGAGCCACTGTGGCTGGGAGCCCCACCGTGACTGGAGGCTCTGTTGGGGCCTGGAGGAGCTACCTCTGCCACCCCGCACATGCGAGTGCCATCTGCCCATCCATGCACTACGCTCCTGGCAGGAGGAGTGCGGAGTGGCTCTGCTGGGTGCAAGCGACAGATCCTGCAGCTGTGGCAGCGATTAGTCACCCTACATACATCTTTTTTTGCCAGGGAGCCGAGGGAGATTTAGGATTTTACAGGTCCTGGTTAAGTGGACTTCACGAACAACAGGGGGCTGGAGGACCTCCATTGTTCCCAAAGTCCACTAAATCATTGTCTGTAAAATTCAGGGTTTACTGTATAGGTTTACTTCTATTGAGCACATATTGTAAACTGCTACAAACAGGTTGCTGCTCAGGCATGGTGGATCTATGCCCCTTAGAACAGCTTGTTAATATTTCTGGGGATGGAGCGTTTATCCTTATTGGAGATCTCCATAAAGGTCTCAACCAGGTACTCTTTCGCACAAGGTTTTTGGGGAGGCCTGACTTATTGAGGCTTCCACGATAGAACACCTTGCCACACCAGGCAACCAGTTAGTAATCTGGTATCATTACGCCACACAACATTCTGGCAAATGTTCCAGCCCTGTGCTCACATAGTATGAGCATAATTTCTTTTGCACTCTGTTATTCTTAGGAGGCTGATGTCTCTTTTTATGACCTAGAAGAAGAACAGGAATTTTTATTAGAGTTTTTCCACACTGCTCCCGGGCCATTTAAATTTCTAAGGATTGCTCAGCTGCACCACGTGGCTAGAAGGCTCTCTTGGCGTTCTCCCCTCCCACCACACTGCTAGCTTCTTCCTGTTACTGGATTGCTGAGGAGCCACTGAAAAACATTTTTTTCTATGCTTTACAGTTTACACTGACAACCACCTCTTGCCCGCCATGTGACCAGTGGGATCGACCCCTTCCCCTGCCATGCGGCTGCTGGGCTGTACAGACCCTGCTCCCAGACACCGGCATGTCCAGCGCAGCTTTCCCTGCTTTAAGTGGCTTTTTTTCCCATACAGTATTGATAAGGAGCCACTGAAAACTTTTTTGTGCTTTACAGTTTACAGGGCTGACCACTCCACCATGTGGCTGGCAGGATCGACCCCACCTCTACACCATGCAGCTGCCTGACCAGGCCAACTCTGCCTCCTGCCATCAATAAGCCAAAAAGATCTTACCATGTCCATAATGAAATGGTCTAGATAACTAATAGCTTCTGTTCTGCACAGATTCATTCACAGTCATCCTTAAGAAGCCAAAAGTGGCCTTGGAAAACAAACATTGCAATGATTGTCAAACAGAGACCCATTCATTTTAAGGGTAATCTCTTTGTGTCACATTTACAAATTGTATCTTAATTTTGACCTTCACTGTTTTCCACATGCAGCGTGTGTGGGGGATACAGGGTTGCTACAATGAGGTGAAAAAAGAGATCCAAAAAGGACATCATCCTGCAGCAACCTGAAAAGGCTGACAGGGAGCAAGTCAGTGCCACTGCTAACCAAAAGTGGACATAGCAGTAATGGCAAACCATGTTCCAGTGCAGGAACAAGGACTCAGAAGAGCTCCTGATGGCTCTCAGGTAGCAAACCAAGATCCTGCCTTCCATACTGGAGCTGCTGAGGGACACCCACCACAGGATTCATCATGCAGCCTCCATACCCTGTTGCCCAGCCTCCTCTTGATATGGCTTGAACTCCACCTCCTTGGGGGTCCCCAAACATCAGGGGGGTGAGGACAAGGACAATCTCTCACTCCATGCCTGAGACCGCTCTACATTGCAAAAGGCTCAGGCTCCACCACATATGATGCCAGGATTCTCTTTCTTTTCCTAACTACCCCTTAACCTTCTCTCTTGTAAATAGAAAGACTGTTTTTTCCACATTATCATTTATTGGTTCACATGGGGTGGGGTGCAGTTGGAAATGCTTTCATAAAGGTCATGCATACATCATTGGGGGGGGCATGGGTGGTGTCAAAATAATTAGATACAGCAGATTCTTGTGGCTGTCTGCTAATTCATAGCTCTATATTTCAAAGCCTCCCTGGTTGCTGTTGCTTCTGCATGTGTATCGGTGAATGCCCTTGCGTCCAGCTGTGCATAAGCCCTGCTTATGGCATCTGCCTTTGCAACCCAGGCTGGCGTGAAATTTTCCCACTTTAATTCACAAATGTTACAGAGAATACAAAACACTGCAAACATGGTGGGGTTGCTGGTTTGGGAAGGATCCAAACGGGTCAAAAGGCACCTAAACCTGGCTTTTTAAATGGCTGAAGGCACGTTCCACCACCATCCTGCACTTGCTCAGCCTGTGGTTGAAGCACTCCTGGCTGAGGTCCAGGGTGCCTGTGTATGGCTCCATGAGCCAGGGAGCAGATGGTAAGCAGGGTCACACACTATCACTGGAGGCATCTCCATGTCACCAATCTTGATTATCTGGTTTGGGAAGAAAGTCCCATCCTGGAGCTTTCTGTACAGACTGGAATTTCTAGAGATGAGCACATCATGCACCTTTCCCAACCATCCTACATAGATTTGGGTGAAACAACTTTTGTGATTCACGAAAGCCTGAAACACCATGGTGAAGTACTCCTTGTGGTTTATGTACTCTGAGGCCAGGTGGTCTGGAGCCATGTTATGAATGTGCACTCCCCCTATCAGCCCACCACAGTCAGAAAACTTCACAGCAGTAAAGCCATCCACTATCTGCTGCACATTTCCGAGACTGACAGTCTTCAGCATCAGATGGTCACAGACTGCACTGGCTACCTGCATTACCATGGCCCCTACTGTAGATCTGCCCACCCCAAATTGATTTGTCATTGATTGACTGGCCGGTAGCTGTTGGGCATTGCAAACATCCAAAAAGCAATTGCCATTCACTTGTGAACTGTTAAAGTTGGTCTCATTCCGGTATTGCAGCACTTCAGGGCAGGGAACAGCAATTCACAAAGTTCCATGAAAGTGGTCTTGTGCAAGTGAAAGTTCTACAGCCACTGCTGGTCATGCTAGACCTCCAAAACAACGTGGTCCTACCAGTGTGTACTGCTTTCACATCTCCAGAACCAGTGCTCCACCGCAAGCAATGTATCCAGGGCAGCCAGCAGCTGTGCATTCCTGTTCTCCAGTTCTTCATTATCATCATCCGAATCATCTGCATCCATCTCATCCTCCCACTGGTGTTCTCTAATAAAATCCTACACAACAATTCAGGAAGGGGCCATAACACACTGTGCAATGGCTATAAGCTGTTCAGGATCCATGCTAGTGCTGTGCGGCAGCATGAGCCAGGGCAGGCTTTTGGAAAATGGCCTGAAAAATGGTGCAAAATTCCTTAGGCCAGCCCTTTGTTTTTGAACAGCAGTGGGAGGGTGCATTGCATTCTGGGATGATATCAGACACCCACAAGTACTTGCAGCACATTTTTTCCCCATAACACACTGGCACAAAAACCCAGAATGCAATGGAGCTACAGACACTGTGGGATAGGTACTCACAATGCATTGCTCATGCAGTCAGGTATAGGTAAGGCATTGGAGACATGCTAAATAAAATCTAGCATTAAAAAGTCAACTTTATTAAGTTTGACTTTCTTTCGCAGTGTAGACATAGCCTGCAAAACCCACAGACTTTTGTTCCCCACACCATAGGGTAGGAAGGTTGAGCAGGCAACTCTGTGACACTTACATGAACCTCTGGGCTCTGAGATGACCAGAGTCCTTGAGTCTTCAGGAACTGAATATGAGTCTCCTCCCACCCTCCCCCACCACCACTACAGATGATTCATCTGTGACTAAAGTGAGTGTTGGCAATGTGGGAAGGTAAAAAAAGCCCATATAAACTTTTAAAAGGTTTGTCCACCAATGAAGATACTATAGGACTAGATCTGACACTCAGACCAACTTCTCCAAATGGCAATAATTTGGGGCATATACTGATGTACTACCAATGTCCATAGTATCCTGAGTTGCAGTCTGGTTTACTGCAAGACATAGATACACGCTGCCATGTGACCTAACAGGCTGAGGTACTTGCATGAATCATCCAGCCATGAGAACATGTGGACACCTAATTTCTAAAGATGAGCTGCTACTGGTCCCTGAGGAGGAGTGGGATGGGGATGAGGGCCTGAAGTAAATAGGACAGCATACCCTCAATACATGTTTAAGACTCACTGGTCTGATTTTATATGGGTCCAAACACTTTGGAAATGGTAATAGTGATTGGTAAATCAAATGGAGGAACAGACAGAAATAAGGAGGCTGTCTTTAACAACCCTGTCAAAATCCCTGCTTGGAAGAGGCAGCTGGAAAGTATGACAACCTAGATACTGCCATATTTGACAGGGACTGGACATGTGACAAGAATAGAAAGGAATGATCAGGACACAAAGAAAGGGCATGAAAGACTGGTGGTATGGTGGAAAAGCTCCGTCAAGAGAAGGTTTAAAAAACAACAAACAACAACAATAACAGGAACTCCAAAACATATGAACACCTGCCATGGACCAGAAGGAGTGGCGAAGAATCATGGACACCTTTGTCTCCATGTAAATAGCAAAAGGAGTCAAGAAGCAAAATATGTTAGAATAATGGGATTAGAGAAGACTTCTGCGGGTGTTGCATTCACATCACTATGCAGTCCATTAAAAATTATTTAAATTTTGTAATACTGTGTAACATACATGAAAAAAATACTGTTCTCTTTGTGCAGCCCTGTAGTTGTGCTAACTGTGAACTCAGCTTCAGGACAGGAAAGACAGAAAGGTGGCTTAGATCTGCCTTTTCCTTCCACATCTTCAGATATTGAATAATCCAGCCCTAAATCCTCTGATGATTGCTATTTGAGTTGGAGTTCTACTGTTCATAGTCCTTCTTGGGTCCAAATAATTCCCTGAATAACTACTCAAATTATGTAATAACTGTGATATGTTTGCACAGATCTGTCACCTTTAAAATATTACCAATATTTCCAAAGGACTGAAACATAAATAGCTTAATTATAACAACACATAGTTTCAATGTTTTACATTTATATTTCATTGTATTAGAGAAAAGTACAGTTACTTCTCTTGATTTTTAATCAAGCCAAAATTGTACCTTAATGTAGAGAAATATGAAAATTGTATTATTTAAGCATTGTACATTAATAAACAGGTTTATTTCATACCCAGTACAAGATCCTAGAGTATATTACTCATGGTAATTTAATCATATGCTATCTATTATGATGTTCAGTGACCTGGTGATGAGGAACATGTCATAAATAAATTTTTATGACAATATTATAACATGTCACACATGACTATAATCATGGGTGATTATTTCAAACAGATATAAAAGTTCCCACCCATTAGGGAATGATCAATATAGCCAGTGAAATTAAATCTGCATAATGTGTATGTTAGGGAAGAAAAAAGTTAACATTTTATGGAAAAAAATATAAATGGTATTCTCTGCTCACTCTGATAGAAAGAAGTCTCCAGCCATTGTTTTCCACACGCTTGTACCAGTCACTGCGGTCATCTTTCCAAATATTTCCATGAATAGTCTCTGGCAGCAATTGTTTATATCTTAACTTTGTGTAATTTTTAGGGCTGTTAGCACACATATCCACAATGGGTCTATGAGTGAATATTTTGTAATATATACTTGGAGGATACTTAATCTGTAAAGAAATATCACACTTGAAAATGAGAGATCCAGTTAATGACAGTGCCTGTCACAAATAAACGTTCCTACTTTTTACAAAACTATCAGATTAATACCTTGTTTATCTCTTTTGATGTACCTTCATTTACAAAAGCCATGATTTTTTTTCCTTTACCTATTTCAAAGTATTTAACACCATACAAGATCAGCTGAAGTAGAACAGTTTGATGGGCTGATTACAATTAAGAGTGAAATGAAAGATCCAGTCCTCAACTCAGCGAAATTTACAGGAGGTCTGCCATTGAGTCTGAGTGAGGGCAAGGTCTTTGGTGTGCTGTCACAGGCATACAAAATATTTTTGAGTATTTATTGTTTCTCTTATAATGTTTATTTTTCTGAAATGAATTGGGGATCTTTGTGTGGGAAGACAAATGAAAAGTTAAGCATGCACAGCAGCTATAACAGGGACCTGTGAGCCTGTGAGTCTGTATTTGAGGGCTGTACTTCCAGGCACACTGCAAATTCACTGAGTAAACTGAGTAAGTCATATAACCTTTCTTTTTCATCTGTTTGACCTGTCTATAAAATAGATATAATAATTTACCTCTCTCTGGCTGTGTCTACACTAGCCAAAAACTTCAAAATGGCCATGACAGGCTATCATCTAGTTTAATAATGCATTTTCTCATCTTTAGGTCATTAATAAAGCCCATTAAGTAGAAGTATTAATTTGTATGTACCTATTACCTTTTATCTGAGGCTATCAAATTTCTTTAGAAAGACTGACTAATCCTTAGAATAGGTATCAGAGACTGTGTCTACACTAGCCAAAAACTTCGAAATGGCCACGGAAATGGCCATTTCGAAGTTTACTAATGAAGCGCTGAAATACATATTCAGCGCCTCATTAGCATGCGGGCGGCCGCGGCACTTTGAAATTGATGCGGCTCGCCGCCGCGCGGCTCATCCAGACAGGGCTCCTTTTTGAAAGGACCCCACCTACTTTGAAGTCCCCTTATTCCTTAGGACTTAGGAACAAGGGGACTTCAAAGTAGGCGGGGTCCTTTCGAAAAGGAGCCCTGTCTGGACGAGCCGCGTGGCGGCGAGCCGCGTCAATTTCAAAGTGCCGCGGCCGCCCGCATGCTAATGAGGCGCTGAATATGTATTTCAGCGCTTCATTAGTAAACTTTGAAATGGCCATTTCCATGGCCATTTTGAAGTTTTTGGCTAGTGTAGACACAGCCTCTGATACCTATTCTAAGGATTAGTCAGTCTTTCTAAAGAAATTTGATAGCCTCAGATAAAAGGTAATAGGTACATACAAATTAATACTTCTACTTAATAGGCTTTATTAATGACCTAAAGATGAGAAAATGCATTATTAAACTAGATGATAGCCCGTCATAATTTCTGCAGTGAAATTAACTGAGCTGCTTGGGTAGCAAAATACATTTTAAAGAAAAAAGAGAGTGGGTTTTTTTCTGTTATTGATTTGATTTGGTTTGAAGAAACCCATTATCTTGTAATTTCATTGGCAAATCTTGCTAACACTGGAGATGGAAAATTAAAAACATAAGCTCATATTGGACAGTCCTGTAAATATACTGCAAATATTACAGATTAAAATGTTAGGACAGTTCTGATTAAAATAAACATTTTTCAAATGTATATTTTGTTATGGTGCCAATGCTGGGTAAGTAAAGAAAATAATACATTGGCTCTGTATCACTCTAAAACTTCTGCCACTTCCATGCTTACTTTCACTGAACTGAGTAATCTTATAAGTAATAGATCAGTTCAGCATCTACACTGTGCCTTCTACCAGAGGACAAACTGTTGGTTGGCTATTTTATTAAAATAATATGTCATCAAGGTAAAATTTACTGATGATGTATTATGCATAAGTTGGTGTTAGTCAGAGAAGTGTTGGTTGGGAGCAGAAACCAAACTAATTACAAGGGAGAAGTCTGCCAAACACAATTCACTGGAAATTGCTCGCCAGACAGCAGGGCAGAATATTAGCCATAAATCAGCTTATTTCCAGCTATGTCAGATGCAGTAGCAATAGATTTACTGTCCTGTATTAGATATTTTGAAAGCAGAAAAATCTTAGAGTTTGTGCTTTTTCAAAGTGACTGTTCAGCTGTATGATACCAATAGGCAAATGCAGAAGGCCAAAATCTAAAGAGATACTTGGTTCAACATTTTCACACTAAATCCCTATTTAGTCACTTCAATAAAATCTTGGGGTGAAACTCTGGCCCCATTGATATCAGTGGGAAAACTCCCATTGGCAACAGTAAGACCAGGACTGCATCCCTGATTTTCAAGCACAGAGCAGTCAGAGCACCTACAATCCAACTGAAAATTCAGAACATACTTAGTCAGGTGTTTAAGAATGGCTATAGGAGGCTAATTTCAAACACCCTCATTAGAAAATACTTACCTTGCCAGTTTGTTAGAATACAGTTAATATAAGTCCATTAAGCTGTGATTACCTAGATATAGAATGAATGTCAATATTCTAATATTTTTTAAAACTCTACTTACACCACCTAGTCTGAATCTGATATAAACTCCTGCTGCAGCATCCAGTAACTCTGCCTGCAAGAAGAAAAAGGCATTAATTCACAATGCTTCCACAGTCCTGAGAAATTATGGTAGAAAGATAAATTAAATTATATAACTGTCCATTCGTATATCATGCATAAACATGTATTTAGACTCTTCCCTGACATAAATCCAGTATCATATTAATAGGGATATACAATACAAATAACATGATACTATATTATTATGGAAGTGCCATTTTTATAAGATAGCATCTATCAACTGAAGTATGTAAGAAGTTTAAAAGGCCGAATAATGGGTCTCATTCTGCTTTCTACAGTATGGTGTAGACATATTGTGGCATGAAAGAAGCAAGCAAGTGGAGGTGGCAGATCAGTGGCTTTCATTAACTTTTCTCCATATATAGTTAACAGAACCATCATCGGAGCCTCTGAGCACCATAGGTAATGAGTAGGGTTCACAGAACAATGTCTATAATTCTCTCTCATCCTGACTTCATCATATTATTTTTTTTTCTTTAATTGTTTTATGGGATAAGGGAACAAATTTTGTCTTTCATTCTTGTTCTTGTTGTAGTATTGATTCCAAGGAGGGTAAGACACTTATATGGATGTGAATATTCATTGTGATTACAAAAATTTATTTAAAAAATTAGCAAGAGTTCTGGAAAAGATTAAAAAAACTCTCACACATCTGGCTATAAGTCAACTTCTAGGTATTGAGGGACAGAAAGAAACTTTCCAGGCAGTGGGTTTTCCTATAACTGTCTAATGCAAGGGTTTTTTTTGTTTGTTTGTTTGTTTTTTGGTTTGGGGGTTTTTTTGTTTGTTTGTTTTTGCATATTCACTCAATCGTTAGGTACTCAACTACATAAGCCGCTGGTTTTATCCAGTTAGCATCTCCTATGTGACTAATTCCTTGGGACAATTTATTGTGTATGAAGGCTTTTGCAAAAAGATGTTTTTTATAACATGCTCTAAAAATAACAGGGCTTGTTCTGAGACTGTATGAGTTTCAGTGGACTCCAAATGCCTTTTACCATATGTTAGCTACTAAATGCCTCCCAGATATGAAATGAATTGATGTTCTCATTTCCAAGAAAACAACTGACTCTATGGACTTCTTTTACTTTTGTAGTTTACTCATATTGTCTTTTGTAACTACAGTAAAAGCTCAGCTATCTGACATCTGGATAACTCACTTATCTGGCACATTGTGTTAACCTGCATGCTGCGAGCTGGCTGACCAGCCAGGGCTGGATACCTGGCAAGGGGTGCCTGCTGTGGGGTTGGCTACCCAGCCAGAGTTGGGGGCCACAAAGCCAGCTGACTGGCTGGTGGCAGCAGGACCAGTGGAGGAAATTATCCAGCACATTTGATTATCCAAGCACCAATATCCGTCACAGTTAATTATCCAGCACTCCCAGTTCCCCATGGTGGTGGATAATAGAGATTTTACTGTACTGTATATTTCTCTTTTTCACATATAGGCTACATCTACATTAGTCCCTTCCTTCCAGAAGGGGCATGATAATGCGCGAGTTGGGAAAATGCTAATCAGGTGTTGCTATGACTATGTAGTACCTCATTAGCATAATGGCAGCCATGTGCAATTTGAAAGTGCCACTTTCAAATCACGTGCCACTTGTGCAGATGGGGGCCTTTCAAAAGGATTCTCTGGACTTCGAAAGCTCCTTCTTCCTAAAACCAAATAAGAAGAAGGGGCTTGCAAAGTCTGGGGGTCCTTTCAAAAGGCCCCATCTACACAGGCAGTGCGTGATTTGAAAGCAGTATTTTCCAATTGCATGCGGCCACCATTATGTTAATGAGGCACTGCATATTCATAGAAGTGCCTCATTAGCATATTCCCAACTCATTCATTACCATGCCCCTTCTGAAAGGAAGGGTCTAGTGTAGACGCGGCCATAGTTTCAGTTATGTTCATTCCACAAAGTATCCTACATCAGTAAATCTTGGGCCTCAAAACGGTAGGTCAGTTAAAGATTCTATTTGATTGAAAATGCTGTAATGACCCTTGTCTCCCAGTACTGTGCCACAAATAACAATGAGAAACTAAAACACTTGAACTAGCTTAACGAATAATATGTGGGTAACTTGTACACAGATACAGCAATGAAAATATATCAGTAAATCCAGCCCTTACCTCTCTAGGGTCAATGAACTTCATCAGAAGATGAGGGTGCCCAACCCCTCTGAAGCTAATTAATTCTTTGTAGTATCGAAAGACACGGACATCCTGTAGAGAAGTATAAATATACCAAGAAAAACTAATGTCTCTGGGATTTAAAACTATTGTCACTGGGGTTTTTCTACATTTTGAACTATTCATGACACCATTCACTTTTCCCACGCCAAACCTAATGCAAGACAGTGCGGGGCCCAATTCATCAAATGATCTCACAGAGTTAAACTTGTGCCTGCTGTAGTTCTCCCAGATCTGAAGAGTGAAGTGAATAGTTAATAGCACTGCTGAATTCAGTCAAATGTGCATACCAAAAATAGAGTCTATGTGCACATTTGAAAAGCTAAGTTTAAATTGTTCATTTTGGTAGTAAGTTGAGTTAAAAGTAAGAGGGCTTCCACAGAAAGAAAGGCATATGGTTATAAAATGCTGCCACACAGTAGTTGGAATTTCAAAGTAAAGCATCTAAATTACCTAATTTGTCAGAGTTATCTTTGAAAAGTTTCAGAGAGGTAGCCGTATTAGTCTGTAGCTTCGAGAACAACAAGAAGTCTTGCGGCACCTTATAGACTAACAGATATTTTGAAGCATAAGCTTTCATGGACAAAGACCCGCTTCATCAGATGCATGACTGGGGGGAGTGGTTTCAGAGGGGTATTTAAAGAGTGGGGTCCCAGTAAGAGGGAGGGCCAGAGCTGACAAGGTCTATTCAGCAAGGTGGAAATGGGTCAGTATCAATAATAGGTATCAAAAGAGGAAAAAACAAGTTAGATCAGACAGGGGGATGTGAGCCTTTGTCAGAGTCTAATGGGGAGATATTAACTCCCATGGCAGAGAAGCTGTTTTTGTAAGCTGCGAGCCACTCCCCAGTCTCTGTTTAATCTTTGGTTAATGGAGTCAAATTTGCAAATAAATTGCAGCTCAGAGATTTCTCCCTCCATTTGATTTTTGCAATTTCTTTGTTTCAGGACTGTCACTCTTAAATCTGCCACTGAGTGTCCACGGAGATTGAAGTGTTCACCCACAGGCTTCTGTACATTACTGTTCCTGATGTCTGATTTATGTCCATTTATTCTTTTACAGAGAGACTGTCCAGTCTGGCCAATGTAAATTGCATTGCTGGCACCTGATGGCATATATTATATTAGTAGATGTGCAGGCAAAAGTAGCCCCTGATGGTATGGTTGATGTTAGGTCCTGTGATGATGTCACAGGTGTAGATATGTGCAGATAGTGCAGAACACAAATATATATGGACTGAGCGAACGATTGACAGAATTCATCTTCTATGATGCTGTTGATGAGCAACTTTACTGTTTTTGCTTTAAATGCCTAGATATGCATCACTGGATCATACCTAACTGGAAAGAATCATCATCACTCCCTTGAACTCATGATTGGAATTCCATGCATGCGTTGTTTAATTAAACTGCTAAGTAGTAGTATCTATGTATTAAATAAATGTTATTTAACCTATGGGCGGATTCATTTGTGTAACCTGTTAAATTATTTACTTATTGTGCTCATATCGTCTTGCTGCCAGGGCCTATTCAGTTGCTTCTCTCTACCCACTGAAATCCTATATAATCAATTGTAACTAATTGCTTGACAGTGCTCCACTGAGTCCTGATGGTCAATGTGGCACTCCACCAGCTGTGCATAATAAATCCTCCTGCTTGCTTCATACATGGTGTCCAGATTTTGTTTCCAATAGCCCAATGCGCAATCCTTGAAAATAACTGACAACATCATCAACAAGCAGATGCTGAACAGGACAGGAGCAAGTACACATCCTTTCTCTGTACCATTAAACACTTCAAAAGGTGCTGATATCTCTCCATTTTAAAGGATGCGACCCAGCATACCATCACAAAAGGACTACACTACGTTAACACATTTTTCAGGACAGCCAATTCACCCAGGTACCTTCCAAAGTCTGTTTCTATTCATGTAAACATCCTGATGTATGCTCTCTACATGTTTTGGCTCTGCCTGGCTGTGAATATCATGTCAGCAATGCTTTGACCAGTGCAAAATTCACACTGATATTCAGGAATGATGCCATTTGTGAACACATGTAACGCTAGACAGTTGTAGAGGATGCTGGCCAGGATCTTATCAGCTATAGAAAGCTGTAAGATGTCCCAGGGGTAATCACAGCATGTATGGTCAGTTTTTCTCTTGCATATGTGTACAATCAGCACATCTTTGAAGTCCTGCAGGATTTCCTCTTTCTCCCAAATGGTGATAAAGAGATGAGATGGCACATCAGCTGGCCAATCCCAGCTTTATGAATCTCTGATGCAGTGTTTCCCAATTTTATTCGGCCACAGAACCCTTTTAAACTCTAAAGAATTTTGTGGAACCCCATTCTCAGGCTCTACCCCACTTGGCCCCCAAACCTGCCCCCCATCTCCAGGGTTTACCCGCCTCAGCCCCAAACCAGCCCCCAGGACTAACTGATCCATGGCACTGGCTGGGGAGCCTATGCTAGGCGGCCATTCCCCTATCCCCAAGCTTTACCCCCATCGCACAAACCCACCCACCCCCATGCTTAACCCCTCTCAATCCCAAACATACCTCCTCCATTCCCAGGCTTAACCGTTCTCAGCCACAAACCCCCCTCCATCCCCAGGATTAACCCACCTCAGCCCCAAACCAGCCCCTGGGACTAACCCATCCGTGTCACTGGCTGGGGAGCCTACACCCTGCAGCCATGTGCGCCCAGCGGAAGGCTGGCATGGAGATGTTCTGCTGCCAGGGGTGAGCCAAGCCACGCTCAGTGGAGGCATGTGGCCGCTCAGGTAGCAGGGTGAGTGAAGGGCTCTCTGCAGCTCCCTACCCCGCCATCTGTGAAATAATGAAACTACATTCAGTTGGTTTAACAGCTGGTTTTCTCCTGCCGCCCTGATGGCCATTAAGCCAATTAAATTTAGTTCTACTGTTTCAGTGGTGGTAGGGCAGGGAGCCACAGAGGAGTCAGCTATTGTAATGGAATTTTCTTGTGGAACCCTTATTTTCACTTTGTGGAACCATGGGGTTCCACTGAACGCCATTTGGGAAACACTGCTTTGATGGGATCACATCACTGCCAGATGCCTTTCTAGATTTCATCTGCTTGACAGCTTTTTGTACCTCATCAAGAGGTGTTGGTAAAACCAGCTGTGGACCATTAGCTCAAGGAGGAATCTCTTCAAGAATGCTGCTGTCAAAATTTATGTCTGGTTTAATACATTGTGAAAATGTTCAGCCTGGCAGTCAAGGATTTTAGCACTATTTGTAATCAGAGTGCTGACAGAGTGCAGTGGGGTAGAGCCAGCAACAGCCCAAAGACTACCTTCAGGCCATCATAGAATGCTTTAAAATCATGTCTATTGGCTGTATCTTGAAGTTTAGCTGCTTTACATCTCCACCAGTCCTCTTTCATTTTCCATAATTTGACTTGTGCCTTCTGCTTAGATTGAATGTACGCTGATTTCCTAAAAGCATTCTCTTTATCGTTGATTGAAGCCAGGTGCATCACATGCATTTTATCAAGATGGGCTTGGGTATCTTTGTCATTGTCATCAAACCAGTCCTTGTGTTTGCTCTTTCAGAAACCTAGTATTTCAACAGCAGTTTTGTAGATTGTTTCCTTGATGTTCATCCAGTTCTCCTCAGTAGTGGATCGCTGCTCTGGACCTTCACTGTTGATGACTTAAGAGGTGTCAAGACTGAGCTGAAGCAATGCTTGTGTCTTGGGCATTTCAAGTTTACCTGTATCCATTTTTCTTCTGACAAACAGCAGCATGATGACATTTTGGTGGACAAATGCTCAAGGAGATGACACTGAGTACTATGTAATGGTCAGACCAGGACCCAGGGCCATGCATTGCATGAGTCAATTCAAGGTCAAAACGATCTCTTTGTTTGTAATGAAGTTGTCAGTCATGTGCCAGTGCTTAAATCGAGGGTACAGCTAAGTTGCTTTATATTTATTTGCCTGTAGGAAGAAAGTGCTTGCAATAGCAAGCTCATGCTGCATACGTTTGAAGAAGGAGGATGCCATCTGAGTTCTCACTTTTAGTGCAATAGCAAGCTCATGTTCTCATGTTCTCAACTAATAGCAAGCTAATAGTTCTCACTTTTAGTGCAATAGCAAGCTCATGCTGCATACGTTTGAAGAAGGAGGATGCCATCTGAGTTCTCACCTAAGCACCTTTGACCAGGTGGTGTAGTCTTGACCAACTCTAGCATTAGAATCATCAAGTATATATATATAGCTTTGATTTGAAAGGTACCGAAGAGATCCCTCTATTCACGCTATCATAGAAAGCCTCCTTTTCATGGTCTGCAGCAGGCATAGTGGGTGCAAGGAATTGTCCCTGTCTCAGTCTAAACTTTGCAGTTAGGAGGTGAGGACTGATGGCATGTGGCTGGGATTGAAGATGTGATGTCCTGATGGTGAAGCCAACTTCCACTTGTCTTGGATGCCCTTTAGGATAGCCCACACAATGATACGGACAGCATGCTCCGTGTACTGGCTGCTATCAGAGATGCATGGTTTGCTTAAGGCTGTGACATCAATGTTATTCTGTGCAAGTTCCCTACCAATGATTGTTGTCCTGCACTCCTGGCGGTCATTTCTGTCAAGAAGTGTGCATACATTCCAGGACACGAAGTGTACTTTCTGTTTAGTCATTGATATTCTCTTGTGATCACAAAATTGGCTATCCAGCTGGACGCAGTTTACGAACAGGAATCAGCCAGAATGAGCCGTATTTAGGTATTGTTTTCTCTCCCTCTCTTCTTTCAAAGAACACAGCACGGTCCCTAAATAGGGCTGCTTTGTCACACAGCCAGGATATGGGAGCTGCTCATGTTCCAGTTCAGCAGACAGATGACCATCACGCCTGGATTGCTTACATGCAGGTTTGTGGCTAGATGCTTCCAGTGGTATCCTCCACCTACATCCAATTCATTTGCCCATCGCCATAGGACTTTTGTTAACAAAGGGTAAATCTTTAGCATCAAGAGCTATACTTTCACATATGAATGGATTTAAGCGAGGCTGGCTTGTGAGTTCCAACCCGACTCCCTTTTCTCATACCAACCACCATACATAGGCATGGGACCTGTGACACGCACACTGGAGGGAGCAAATGCAGGTTTAAGATCAGAGTTGCTTTCTCCTAAACAACTGCACCTAAAGAGGCTTAGAAAGCTCAGTCTACCCCAGTTTGAAATCAGTTTCACTTCTCCTTGGTATTGTGGGTTCACAGTGCCTTATTCCATATTATATGGCTCATCCCCTTGAGATCACTACATGGAGAGCTTCCTCAGTCCACCATCCTGAGGATAACAAGCAGTCCTGTGGCACCCTACAGACTAACAAATTTGTTAGGTCATGAGCTTTCGTGGGTAAAAGCCACTTCACCAGGATTCTTCCCACGAAAGCTTGTGACCCACAGGACTGCTTGTTGGTTTTGAAATTACATGCTAACATAGGTACCCCTCTGAGACTTTTCACCCTGAGGATGCCTTTCAACACCATAGTACCTCAGTGTGAAGAGAATGCAGAACAAAAAACACAAAATACTGCTGAAAGAAGCCCACTAATTCCACCTAAATTAATACACCATCACATTTTGGTAATGTGATGTGATTTTTTTTCCTGAGGCAGCTATGCAATTTTACCTGGTTCTGACAATATAAAATTACACAGGATGTGTAATATACTTATATGCAGGCTTTTGTGGACATTTAACTCTCTATTAAACTTTAGGGGAAGCACAGCCCTATGGATGACATGCCTATGTATGGGAACAGCTATACTGGAAGAAAGAGTCACACCACAGGAGTTTCTGTTTCTGGCAGACTTTCCATGACCACTTTGATTTACATAAAAGAAAAAAATGCAAAATTGTTATTGAAGCATGTAATAGTTAAATATATGATTAAACATAAAATAGTGCTTGACACTCACAATACATCTTTTCCAGAACCTCTGAATGACTCTTGCAGCACTGTTCCATGTGTCTTCTTCCATTGGCATTTACAAATACCTAAAACAATAAGGCTGTTGTTCACAACTATTCAATATTGCTTCAGTTCCTATTTTCACAGTCTTTTTCTTGTATAACAAGTTTAAAGTAAGTATATGGTAAAAACACTTTTTAAAAAATGTCTCTTTTAAGAATATTGTACCGTACTACCTCACCCACACTATTTTTAAGACTTGAGTTATGATGGAGAAAATAAATCCACCCTAGACCAATAATCTTAGGTTGAGATTACAAAATAAAATAATGCATAAAATTTGAATAAGTAAATGTTAAATATTGATGCAGACAAGAAACAATACCTTCTTTTCAAAGATGGTCATTCACCATTTCATTCAGCCTGGGTATATTGTTTGAAATCAAAGTGATTTAAATAACTGATTTTATTCAGGATTTCAATCAAGAAACATAAAATCTTTATGTAAATAATCAATTTTAATTATAATTTGCACTTGCACTATAATTATTTTCCTGAAGACAAGTTGGCTCTCATTGGTTGTTAATCATTAGTCACACTGACTCTAAATATGGCCTTTACACTAAATTTGGTGCTTTTTGCTCACTAGGACAATATGCTGGATCTATCTACATTCATTTATGCAAGCATAGACTGTAACACATATTTATAAAGTTTTAATTTTTTATGTAATTATGTAGACAATGGTGAATGATACACTTCTTATTTACTATATTTTTTAACTTGTGATTTGTGACAAGCTCTATTTGGATGGAATTTCAAATTCAACTGAACATGCAAAACCACAACATTTCAACTTGTTATTAAATAAAACTACCTTAAATGTGCTAAATTTATAAAAACGTGTTTTGCATTAAAACTATATTATTTATTAAATAATAGTATCATTAGCTATAGATAGTGAATTGAATAGATTGCTTCTTCTCACCTTTAAGATTTTAGAACTAGTAGATCTCATTCTCTCATATATAAGGTTATGATTTAGCCTTGGGTATTTTTAGTAAAGGTCATGGGTGGATCATGGACAATAAACAATTCAGGGACCATGCCTTTTACTATAAATACCCCCAGACTAAAACTTAGCAGTTCTTGAAGCCTGAGGTTTTGCTGCTCTGGGAACACCACTGCTCTAGAGAGGCCTGGGGGCCAACAGTTGGCTTCTGCTCAGGCAGCAGAGGTTGTCTTTCTTCTGCCACCCACTGCTCTAAGAACCCTAGGAACTGCTGCTCCGACAGCCTCTGGGGCAGTCTAGGAACCTCAGTTCCCTCCAAACTGCATGGCTTCGTGGCTGCCTAGTAGGCTATCAAGAGCCATGCACTCTAGGTATTCCTCCCGTGCACTGCCATGTTGTTCCTGCCATCTGCTTTGGAACACTTGGACTGCTGCTCCTGGGAGCCTCCTGCTTGCTGTGCAGAGTCGGGGAACAGGATGGAGTGCTGATGCCTTCCTACAAAGCGAAGAGGGACACAACAGGGCTTAGGAGCAGGATCAAAGGAGCTTGCTGGCAGCTGCTGCTGTATCTGAACAAGCAGTCTTCAGATTGCTAGGTGCCAATCTACTTAAAAATTCAGTGTATGTAAAGGCAGCAGAAGTGTATTTAAAAGATTGGCAGCATACTTAAAGAAGCAATGCATATCTTGCTCTCTGTCTCTCTCACACACACACTATCTTTCACACTCACCTCCCAACACATATTATTGTATTATTATTGTTACTTCTTGATACACAGACATGAGGGATTACACAGGGGCTCACATGCACCCCCCAGTGCTGGTCCCTCCCTGCACTCACTGTCAGCACCGCGCTACTTCTGCTATGTGCTGGGGGCAGTCTCTCACTTGCAGAGTGACTTTTCTCCACTCTACAAGCACTTATGTTTCATATGCAACTACTATGAGTTCATATGCAAATAAAGTATTTTGGATGCACTGGTACTGTGATTCACCTAATTGGAAAAATGCACATAAAAATGTTCACAAAAACCAAGCAGTCCAGTAGCACCTTAAAGATTAACAATTTTATTTTTTAGATAATGAGCCTTCATGGGTAAGATTGAAGCACCATGGTCAAATTAGGTACATTCTTGAAGACCTGATTTTCCAAGACTCATGAAAGAGCTGTTGTCTTTGGGGTGAGGGCACTGTAAGTAAACATGCCTTAGTAGACTCTTGGTTACAATACATGGATCACATCCTACCAAGATTCTAACAATCTTCCTTCCCATGAAATATGGGCCATTGGTGTTAGTGACAATCAATCAATCAATCTCAGGAATTCCCTATTGCTCAGCTAGGACATCCAGTATCTTAAGGTTAAATTCTGCTTGGTTCTCTGAAATACACTAAAATAAAGACAGTTCTTCCACCAGAAAGCTTGCATTTTAAAAGATAGGTTTCACTACAAAATCCAAAAGTGGACAAACCCTTACATTATATCTATAGAGCAAAATCAAATAAATTTTTAAAAAACCATTAAAGCAAGTCTTAAAGCCTAGATTGACAAACTGCTTGTTTCAGATTTTAAAACCCACTCCTACTCCTTATTTGGTCCCCTAATTACCAGTAGGACAGAAATAGGTTTTTATTCACCTATATCCATATGTTTGAAATGTACTGAAAATCTTAATGAATAACATTACCATCTACTTCCCCTAAAATAGTACTTTGAAGACTTTAGGACCATGTAATAGGACAAGTAATCACAATGCTTAAATTCAAATTACAGCTGGGGGGGGGTGTCTTCACTACTCAGAAGAACAACCCGATCTTCTGGGGTTTGATTTCATGTGGCTAGTGGGGATGCGCAGAATTGAATTATCAGGGGTTGACAGTCAACCCCGATACTCCTCAGTCCTGTGAGGAGTAAGGGAGGTTGACAGGAGAGTTTCTCTCCTCGACCTTTCTCAGTGAGGAGGGCCACATAAGTCAATTGTAGATAAGTGGATTCCAGCTACACAATTGCAGTAGCTCAAATTGTGTGTCTACAATCAACTTTAAGGTCTAGTGAAGACCTGGCCTGAATGGGTCATAAATTACTAGGTCAATTTATTTTTGTCTTGTCCGAATCACATAGATGAAAACTTTTGTCAGTCAGCAAAAGGAAGTGCTTCCTCAAGAAAAGTTGATTTGGTGTAATAACAATATGTAATCAAATTACAAAAGTAAAAGACCAAGCAAAGAACACTTTCACAAATGGTGCTGAGTAACTCCTGGACAGTGCTGACTGCATTGATCTCAGGTAGCGTTGAAGATACACAACACCTGGCAGAACTGCCGTCAAAACATGTAATTCAAAAATATCTTTTAAGGAAAGGAATTTTTGTATATTTTTTAAGTTTAATTTCTGGAGATGTCATTAAATTTTCCAATACTGTATATTTTCACTGTAATTTATCCTAAGACCCTATTGAATTTGTTTTACAGTGCATTTGAAAACATCCATTATGATTTTCCAACACAAGTCATGTTGCAAGTCAGCAAATTATACAGCAATTTCTGCATGCATAAACTTGCATTTGCAAATGATAATCAGAGAATCATAGAATGCTAGGACTGGAAGGGACCTTGAGGGGTTATCGAGTCCAGCCCCCTGCCCTCATGGCAGGACCAAGTACTGTCTAGACCATCCCTGATAAACATTTATCTAACCTGTTCTTAAATATCTCTAGAGATGGAGATTCCATAACCTCCCTAGGCAATTTATTCCAGTGTTTGACCACCCTGACAGTCAGGAACTTTTTCCTAATGTCCAACCTAAACCTCCCTTGCTGCACTTTAAGCCCACTGCTTCTTGTTGTATCCTCAGCGGCCAAGAAGAACAAGTTTTCTCCCTCCTCATGACACCCTTTTAGATACTTGAAAACTGTTATCATGTCTCCCCTTAATCTTCTTTTTTCCAAACTAAACAAGCCCAATTCTTTCAGCCTTTCTTCATATGTCATGTTCTCTATACCTTTGATCATGCTTGTTGCTCTTTTCTGGACCCTTTCCAATTTCTCCACATCTTTCTTGAAATACGGCACCCAGAAAGGGACACAATACTCCAACTGGGGCCTAACCAGCGCGGAGTAGAGTGGAAGAATGACTTCTCGTGTCTTGTTCACAACACACCTTTTAATGCATCCCAGAATCATGTTTGCTTTTTTTGCAACAGCATCTTTTAAATCCCTGTTCTAGGATGGCAGGCATGGATAGTGACTGCTGCTGTAACCTGCTTGGGATGAGCCATGTTTGTCTTCCTCCGCAAGGGAGGAAGGGATTTCATCTGCACTAAGTGCAAGCTGGTCTCCATTTTCGAAGAAAAAATTAGAGGATTGGAAGCTCAAGTGTCGACCCTAGGCTCATTCAGGGAAGATGAAGATTTCCTTGACAGAAGGGAGTGTTTAATTTTGCAAGCACGGCAGGTGGAAGAACCAGGGAGGGCAGTAAGGGATGAAGCAGAGAATTGGCAGCATGTAACTTCTAGAAGAAAAAGAAGGCCAGAACATGAGACCCCCATCGATATAGAGATAAGTAATTGCTTTCAGGCTCTCTTCACTGGTTCTGCAGTGATGAATGCTTTGGAAGGAACCTCACAGGGAAAAAAAATCGGAAGGGAACTGCTTCTACTGCAGGACATGGGATGTGTAGTCCTAGGGGTGAGGGTTCAATGACCATCATCCCCATAAGAAAAAGACGGGTGGTGGTGGTTGGGGACTCCCTCCTAAGAGGGACAGAACCATCCATCTGCCGACTGGACCTGGAATCTCGTGATGTGTGCTGTTTAGCGGGAGGTCGAATTCAGATGTGACTGAGAGCCTTACAAAACTGCTCAAGCCTTCAGAATACTACCCCTTCCTACTTCTGCATGTAGGAACTAACGATATGGCCAAGAATGACCTTGAGTGGGTTACTGCGGATTATGTGGTGCTGGGAAGAAGGGTCAAAGAATTTGGAGTGCAAGTGGTGTTCTTGTCCATCCTTCCTGTCAAAGGGAAAGGGCAAGGTAGGGACTGTCGAATTGAGGAAGTAAATGCATGGTTAGGCAGGTGGTGTCGGAGAGAGGGCTTTGGATTCTTCGATTGTGGGACACTGTTCCGGGCGCAAGGATTATTGGGAAGAGATGAGGTCCACCTAACCAAGAGAGGAAGGAGCATTTTCGCAAGTAGGCTTGCAAACTTAGTGAGGAGGGCTTTCAACTAGGTTCACTGGGGAAAAGTGACCAAAACCCTGAGGGGAGAAAGGAATTTGGAGGCTGAGAAGAAATGCAAAGGGGAATGTACAACAAAAGTGGACCCCTAGTTCGAGTAGAGAGGGCGGGGAGATCGACTGGTTATCTAAGGTGTTTGTACACCAATGCCAGAAGCCTGGGTAACAAGCAGGAGGAATTACCCTTGCCCAGTCCAAGAACTATGACTTGATTGGGATAACAGACTTGGTGGAATGATTCACATGACTGAAGCGCTGTCATGAAAGGGTATACACTGTTCAAGAAGAACAGGCAAGGGAGAAAAGGAGGAGGAGTTGCACTGTATGTAAGAGAGCACTATGATTGCTTGGAACTCCAGTACATAGAGGGAGAAAAGCCTGTTGAGAATCTATGGGTCAAGCTTAGTGGTGTAGGCAGCACTGGAGATGTGGTGGTTGGTGTCTGCTACAGGCTGCCAAATCAGGATGATGAGGTAGATGAGGCTTTTTTTGGACAACTGAGAGAAGCTTCTGGATCACAGGCTCTCGTTATCACGGGGGACTTTAATTACCCTGACATCTGTTGGGAGACCAATATGGCAGTACACAAGCAATCCAGGAAGTTTCTGGAGAATGTTGGGGATCACTTCTTGGTGCAAGTGCTGAAGGACCTGACCAGAGGTTGTGTGCGGTTCAACTTGCTGCTTACAAACAGGGAGGAACTAATAGGGAAGGGTGACAACCTGGGTGACAACCTGGGAAGCAGTGATCATGAGATGGTAGACTTCAGGATCCTGACCAAAGGAAGGGAAGAGAGCAGTAAATTACACACCCTGGACTTTAGAAAAGCAGACTTTGACTCCTTCAGGAACCTGATGGGCAGAATCCCCTGGGATGCTACCATAAAGGGAAAAGGAGTCCAGGAAAACTGGCAGTATTTTAAGGAAGCCCTACTGAAGGTGCAGAAAGAAACCATCCCAATGTGCAGCAAGAGAAGTAAATATGGTAGGAGACCGGACTGGCTTACTGGGGAAATCCTTGGAAAACTTAGGCAGAAAAAGGGAGCTTACAAAAAGTGGAAACTTGAACAGATGTCTAAGGAGGAATATAAATGTATAGCTTGAGAATGCAGGGCAGTTATCATGAAGGCGAAAGCGCAACTGGAATTGTGACTCGCGAAGAATGTGAAGGATAACAAGAAAAGTTTCTACAGGCACGTTAGCAAGAAGAAGGTGATCAGAGAGGGCATGGGGCCCTACTAGATAAGGGAGGTAACCCAGTGACAGGTGATGTAAGGAAAGCTGAAGTACTTAACGTTTTCTTTGCCTCTGTCTTCACGGACAAGGACAGCTCCTGGACTAATGTGGTAAGTGATGCATTGTGGGATGAAGGTGGACAGCCTTTGGTGGGGAACGAACAGATTAGGAGCTATCTAAAAAAGCTAAATGTACATAAATCCATGGGCCCAGACCTAATTCATCTGAGGGTTCTGAGGGAGTTGGCATGTGTCATTGGCGAGCCCTTGGCCGTTATCTTTGAAAAGTTGTGGAGATCAGAAGAGATCCCGGATGATTGGAAAAAGACAAATGTAGTGCCCATCTTTATAAAAGGGAAGAAGGATGATCCAGGGAACTACAGGCCAGTCACTCTTACAACAGTACCTGGAAAAGTTATGGAGGGGCTCCTTCAGAAAGTCATTTTGAGGCACTTGGAGAAGGGGAAAGTGATCAAGAATAGTCAGCATGGATTCATGAAGGCCAAGTCATGCCTGACCAATCTGATTGGTTTCTACGATGAGATAACTGGCTATGTGGATAGGGGAAAATCAATGGATGTGATTTATCTTGACTTTAGCAAAGCTTTTGATACGATCTCCCACGATATTCTTGTCAGGAAGTTAAAGGAATGTGGATTGGAAAAATAGATGGTAAGATAGATAGAAAGATGGCTAGAAGGTCAGGTCCAGTGGGTAGTGATCAACAGCTTGATGTTGGGATGGCAGTCGGTTTCTAATGGAGTGCCCCCAGGTTTGGTTCTGGGTCCTGTTCTGTTCAACATATTTATCAATGACCTGGATGAGGGGTTGGATTGCACCCTCAGCAAGTTTGTGGATGACACTAAGCTAGGGGGAGTAGATACCCTGGAGGGTAGGGAGAGGGTCCAGAGTGACTTAGACAAATTGGAAGACTGGGCCGCTAGAAATCTGATGAGGTTCTAGAAGAACAAGTGCAGAGTCCTGCACTTGGGCCGGAAGAATCCCAAGCATTGTTACAGGCTGGGATATGACTGGCTTAGTAGTCGTTCTGCAGAAAAGGACCTGGGAGTTTTTGTGGACAAGAAGCTGGTCATGAGTCAATAGTGTGCCATTGTAGCCAAGAAGGCTAATGACATATTAGGTTGCATCAAGAGGAGCATTGCCAGTAGATCCAGAGAGGTGATTATTCCTCTTTATTCAGTTTTGCTGAAGCCACATCTGGAGTACTGTGTCCAGTTCTGGGCCCCCAATAATAGGAAGGATGAGGACACACAAGAGAGGGTCCAGTGGAGGGTGACCAAAATAATTAGGGGGCTGGAGCATATGACCTATGAAGAAAGGTTGAGGGAATTGGGTCTATTTAGTCTGCAGAAGTGAAGACTGAGCAGGAACTTGATAACAGTCTTTCACTTACTGAAGGGAGGTTGCAAAGAGGCTGGAGAG
Organism: Carettochelys insculpta; assembly: GCF_033958435.1. Lineage (NCBI taxonomy): Eukaryota > Metazoa > Chordata > Testudines > Carettochelyidae > Carettochelys > Carettochelys insculpta. The sequence goes on from NC_134137.1 coordinate 42,504,045, forward strand.
AGGCTGTTCACAGTGCTCACAGACGACGGAACGTGTCACAATGGTCTCAAGTTGAGGTTGGGAAGGTCCAGGTTGAACATTAGGAAAAACGTTTCCACTAGGAGGGTGGTGAAGCATTGGAATGGTCTGCCCAGGGAAGCAGTGGAGTCTCCATCCCTGGAGGTGTTTAAGTCTCCGCTCAACAAAGCCCTGGCTGGGTTGATCTGATGGGTTTGGTCCTGCCTCGGGTGGGGGGCTGGACTGATGGCTTTTTAGGTCTCTTCCAGCTCTGTTGGTCTATGATTCTATGATCACACTGTTGACTCATATTTAACTTGTGGTTCACTATAACCCCTTGATCCCTTTCTGCTGTAGTCGTTCCTAGACGGTCTCTCCCCATTCTGTATGTGTGAAACTGATTGCTTCTTCTTAAGTGAAGCACTTTGCATTTGTCTTTATTAAACTTCATCCTATTTACTTCAGACCATTTCTCTAATTTGTCCAGATCATTTTGAAGTTTGACCCTATCCTCCAAAGCAGTTGCAACCTCTCCTAGCTTGGTATCATCTGCAAATTTAATAAGCGTACTGTCTATGCCAATATCTAAATCGTTTATGAAGATATTGAGCAGAACTGGTCCCAATAGAGAACCCTGCAGAACCCCGTTTGTTATACCTTTCCAGCAGGACTGAGAACTATTAATAGCTACTCTCTGAGTACAGTTATCCAGTCAGTTTTGCACCCACCTTATAGTAGCCCCATCTAAGTTGTATTTGACTAGTTTATTGAGAAGAATATTGCACGAAACCGTATCAAATGCCTTACTAAAATCTAGGTATAATACATCCACTGCTTCTCCCTTATCCATAAGGCTCATTATCCTATCAAAGAAAGCTATCACATTGGTTTGACATGATTTGTTCTTTGAAAATCCATGCTGGCTGTTCCCAATCAGCCAATCTACCACGGATTGGAAATAGCAGAGAATTTAAATGTACGGAGTATACAGATACTATCTCTAAGAAATAAAAATCTGGCTTCTAAATGGTTGCTAGAGTTCTCCTTAGCCGAACTGCATGCACACCCTCCCAGCACCATGAACCACAGGGCTTCCTTTTATCCTACATCTTAAATGCTGAGCTTACCGTGATTAGTGTCCCATTGCATGTTTCCATGAACGAACTTGTATTTTTTCTGGACATAAAAGGGTGTCTAATATAACTAGCCCAGGCGGGTGTTATGTATAATCGAAGGCCCCACAGATTTTGTCTTTGGGGAGGTGGTACAGCAGCCAGCCCACACAGCTGTCTCTGCTCTCTCCTGAGCTAAAGCTGAAGGCGTCCCAGCACCAGAAGAGTAGCGTGGCCGGCCCAGAAAAATCACACGTTTGCTCGGCCGGGGTTGGGGGTCCCTAATTCTGAGATCATCGCTCAGTTCTGCAGCCCCACCTCACAGTGCCCGGCCGTGACTAGCGACTGAAGCAGGCCCCGAGCCCTTCGGGCTGCTGCTGCGGGAGGGGACGCAGTAAAGCCTGCAGCAGACGGTGGAGTAAGACAAAAGTCTGACTGCCCCCCACAGAAACGTAACCCCCCCCGGTCATGAGCCGCTGCGTGGGGCCGCCCGGAGCCGGGAAGTGACGGAGGAGCAACGCTGGGAGCGGGGGGGGAGGCCCAGAGCGGGCGGGGCCAAAAGCGACTTCTTCCCTCCTGGGTGAGCGGCTCGCGCCAGGACGCGGGTGTGTGCGCGCGCGGGGTAAACCCTGTGCGCCCCTCCCCCGCACCCCGACGGGTACCGGCTACAGCGGCGCGAGGTCAGTCAGGCTGTCGGCGGCTGAGCGTCCCGTTGCTATAGTAACCCGGAACCTGAGGGGGCGGGGCTTATAGGGAGTGGGGTGGAAGGTCTAGCGAAGAGGAAGCGTGTAGGGGCGTGTCCCCCGGTGGGGGCAGGCGGAGGCAGGGTCCGAGGGGGCGTGTCCACACGGAGCAGAAGGGGTCTGAAGGGGCGTGACCCAGGTGGGGGCCGAGAGAGGGGGGAAATACATGGAAGGTGTCTCTTGGCTAAGGCTGTTGCCCTGTGGGATGCCCCACGACCGGCTGTCGGGTGCCAGCACTATGGCTGCTCCAGGGCCAGTTGCACAGGCTGCTGCTTGCATGGGCTCCAGGGCAACTGTCCAGGCCGAGCAGCAGCCAATGCAGTTAGCCCTGGGGCAGAACTGACAAGCCCCTCAGCAAATATTTTCAAAAGGTGCAGCCCCCCGGCAGTATCGGTGGGGCTGGGGCAATCTGCCCTGAGTGCCTGGACCATATTGAACCCCCCGTTCCCCAGCCAACCCTTACCACTTCCTGGAGTGCGCAGCCAGCTTGTTTAGAGGGCCCAGGGCACCAGTAGCAGTCTCAGGGAGCTATGGGCCTTTTGGGCACTTTCCCCTTTGCAATCTTTCCCATAGCAACACCGCTTATCTTCCAGATTTCAGTTATCTTATTTCAAGAGGCAGGATAACCTCACTCTGTTTTTCCGTTTCCGTGTGCGATGGAGTGACATCACTGAAGTCCTCTTAGGGTTGTCCCCTGGTGTGCTGAACAGGCCACTGACACCCACCTTCCTGCTTGCTGGGGCTCCCCATCAGTGTTCCCTCTAATTTTTTACATCCCTGGACTGAATACATTTTGTTATGTGCACCAAAGAATGAGTGGATGTAGACCACCAATAGTAACACATGCTGCCCACTGTGGGCATTCTGCTAATTTGTTGGGTGGCACCTGAAGCTCAACTGGGAGGCTGCCCAAGCACTCAGCTTACAGGGAACTCTGCTCCCCACCATGAGGTCCTGCTGGGCCAGATCCTCTGGTCTCCCCCAGAAAGGCACAGAGTTGGGGGCTACTGCCCTCCTGAAGTGCAACAAAGACGCTGAACCAATTTAGCTCTGGGAGGACTTAGTTCTCAGGGCTCAGAATCCCGGAAATCAGTCCCAACCCCAAATAAATCTGTCTTATTCTGTGTAAATGTTTTGCACAGAGAACACTTATAAGTTTGTCTGCCTTCTTTATCAATGAAAGAAAGTGGTTGCTTCCCTCTGCCAGGTCACAGTTATTTACACTGGGCTTAATAATACACAAGTGTTTTTTATGAAGTATAAAAAGTAGGATTTATCTGGTTACAAGTGAAAACAATCAGATCAAAGCAAGTTACTAAATTAAAATGAACAAAAATGCTTAGCTAATTCTAATCCATTAAGAAACTTTTTACTTGCAAATTGTTGACCTAAACAATTGTTCTAAGCATCTCTTTCACAAGTTAGGCAGCCTCCTTCTTGTGACTGATCCTTCTCCCAGTAGATGTTTTCAGCAAGCACCTCAGGTGGTAAGATGTGAGGTGAGGTGGGGGGCATCCTGGCATCTTGCAACTCACTATACTCACTATACTTTGTCCTCATTTATATTCCTTTCGCTCAAGGAAAGAATTGTTTGTGCTTAGTTAAACTTTTCTCACTCTGAGTGGAAAATTACCAGATCCAAAATGGGTTTACGCATTAGGTGGTCTGGCCACATGTCTTTCTAGCACCAACCACAGGTTGGGCTTTACAGGACAAACAAGGCTAGTCAAATGTTGTTGACTTGATCACCAAGCCATCAGGTTCTGGGGTATCAGTGATGACCCTCATTAACACTTTTAGAATTATTAACACATCCACACTTCATATTTCTAATTTCACATACAAGAATGATACATATACAAAAATAGGATATACAAATTCAGCAGATTGTAACTAAAATTGATGTTACGTAACCTCTTTTGCATAAAGCATCTTCAAATTATGTACAGTTATATCCATAAGCCAATTTTCATAAACCATGGTGGGGACACTGTGGACTTCCTGTGTTGAAGTGGGGAGACAAGTAAATAGCTGTGATATTCTCTCTTGCGAGAGAGAGAAGTTTCTTCCTTTGTATGAATACACACTGTAAAGCCTAATATCAAGGCGTATTCATAATTCCTTATATAGTGTTAATACATACATTTTGCAATGCTATTACTCACCAGCGTTTTGCAAGCTTTCAGAAAAACACGTTACTTGATAAACTTTTAGACAACAGTAAGATTATATGTGATCAATAGATTCAGTTGCTTATCATGGTGATTCAGATCCCTAATTTCTTTTCCCTGCTGGAAGCTGTTTCCACCCCACTTGTTAGCTTGACCTTCATTGTCTCTGCCTGACAACTGGGCTGGGCAGAGACACATTTCTTTTTCTAGGGCTGAACTGTTTTCCTCATGAGATGCCTGGTTTAAATAAAGTTTAATCATAATTTCAACATTTTCCACTGACATATGATGCCTTGTAGATCCAGATTATAACCATGGTTTGTTGGGGTATGCTAAATGGGTTAGGTCAGCTGAAACTCATCACCTGATACCAGTGAGCCCCTTGTTCTCTGGCACTTGGATGCTCTTAAGATCACACTTACGTTAAGGTAATTTCATCTAGACCACATATCTCTTGTTTGCTTACAATGTCATGAGGAATTGTATCATACCCTTTACAATAATAAATTATACTAGTTGTACTGCTTCCCTGTATCTACTGGGCCATGAACCCAGTTAAAAAAGAAATTAGATTTGGTATGATTTGTTCTGAACCAATCTATATTGGTTATTACTTATCACTCTGTTATCCTCAAAGGGCTTGCAAATTAATTGTTTAAGAATATTTTCCAGTAGTTTTCCAGGTATAAAATTTAGCTAAGTAGTCTATAATTCCACAGGTTCTCATGTTACTCTCTTTGAGGATAAATACTGTTATCACTGGGGATGCTTGAGGTAGCCCTCACAGGAAATGCCAAGGTCAGGGCAGGCTGCAAAAAGGAGAGCAGATACTCCCAACGCTAGTGAGTAACAAAAAAGTTATATTCCACAACCAGTCACAAAGTGTGCTTTTGATCTCACACACTGGTTGTCAAAAAGCCAAAAAAGAAATCACTTAGCTCCCTTTATTGCATTCCAGTTCTGTGGTTCCTAGTCAGCCCCTAGGTCCAGTACAGTGAGAAGTTATTAAATGCTGTTTACATATTCAACATATCATGGACCCCAAAGTTAACAGGTTAATAGGTTTGGATCTTACTCAGAATAGCATGTTGCCGGACAAGTTTTATAATACATATCCATAACCCAAACACGAAGGTAATACAAACATATAAATGAGATTATATGCAGTTTTGCAGATATCTTACATGGCATATCTGGCATAAAGCACTGCCAGTCTATAATACAAATATTCATAATATCCTAAAGTGGCCCTCAAATTCTATCCAGCATTACAAATTCCATATACGCCGTGTCTACACTAGCCAAAAACTTCGAAATGGCCATGCAAATGGCCATTTTGAAGTTTACTAATGAAGTGCTGAAATACATATTCAGTGCCTCATTAGCATGCGAGCAGCCGCGGCACTTCGAAATTGACGCGGCTCGCCGCCGCGCAACTCATCCCGACGGGGCTCCTTTTCGAAAGGACCCCGCCTTCTTCGAAGTCCCCTTATTCCCATCTGCTCATAGGAATAAGGGGACTTTGAAGTAGCCGGGGTCCTTTCGAAAAGGAGCCCTGTCTGGATGAGCCGCGCAGTGGCAAGCCGCGTCAATTTTGAAGTGCCGCGGCTGCCCACATGCTAATGAGGCACTGAATATGTATTTCAGCGCTTCATTAGTAAACTTCGAAAAGGCCATTTGCATGGCCATTTCGAAGGTTTTGGCTAGTGTAGACATAGCCATAGTGTCATAGCTATGTTTGCCCTTCTCCAGTTCTCTGTCAGTCTTCCATCAGTTCTTGAAGAAGATAATCACTCTAATGAGTCTAAGATTTCTTCAGCTAGTTTAATACAATTAAATTTAACATCCCTTTGGTGGGAAAAACACCACAGCAGTCCAGCCCTGTGGTATTTAATTTCAGAAAGGGGAACTACACAAAAATGAGGAGGTTAGTTAAACAGAAATTAAAAGGTATAATGACTAAAGTAAAACCCCTTCAAGCTGCATGGAAACTTTTCAAAGACAACATAATAGAGGCTAGACTTAAATGCATACACCTAATTAAAAAACATAGCAAGAGAACCAAAAAGCACCACCATAGCTTAACAACCAAGTAAAGGAAGCAGTGAGAGATAAAAAGGCATTTTTTATAAAGTGGAAAATAGAAAAGGAATATAAACTCTGTCTAATGAAGTGTAACAATATAATTAGGAAGGCCAAACAGGAATCTGAAGAACAGTTAGCCAAAAATTGAAACAGTACAGTAAGAGCAAAATGTTTTTATGTACATCAGAAGCAAGAAGCCTGCTGAACAACCAGTGGGGTCACTGGACGATCGAGATGCTAAAGGAGCACTTAAGGATGATAAGGCCATTGAAGAGAAACTAAATTGATTCTTTGCATTGGTCTTCGCAGCTGAGTATGTTAGGCAGATTTCCCAACCTGACCCTTTCTTTTTAGGTACCAAATCTGAGGTGTCATTAGAAAAGGTTTTGGAACAAATTGGTAAATGAAACAGTAACAAGTAGCTAGGACCAGATGGCTATCATTCAAGACTTCTCAAAGAACTCAAATGTGAAAATGTGGAACTACTAACTGTGTTTTGTAACACATCCCTCCTCTTCTGTGCCACATGACTGGAAGATATCTAATGTGACGCCAATTTTCAAAACTGTCTCTAGTGGTCATCCTAGGTCTAGTTATCCAGATCCTCTCTGGAGGAAGCAGAGCCACAGAAGAAGGTCATAGTTGGCTTAACTTGTGTAGGTGACATGAATTTCTGACCTATAAAATTCTGTGCACCTATTTCAGTGAAAAAAGATGGTATTCTACTCTAGCAGAGGATTACTTTAATCAGGCAGGGACCAAATATGATGACTGGCATGACGTGTTCCAGTCTGCATATGCAGTTTCATTTTGGAACCCATAGCAATAAAATATTCCAGTATAGGGTGTACAGTCTTGGTAAGAATAAGGTCTGCATATTACAACTTTAAAGTGAAAGACCACTGAACTTCTGTTAACCAAATGCTGGCAGCATTGCTTGCCACTAAAAATCTGACAAATCACAGATTTGAGTTTTGTGATTGGTTTCAGTGAGGATTTCACCCTTGAAACTTTTGTCCGTGTGTGTGTGTTTTTTTATATAATACCCATCACTATAATATGTGAAATCTAAATTTCTTAAACTGGCTGCTCAGAGAGACCTATTTTGCAAATAAGTCTCCTTGTTAGGACACTTTTTTCCTAAACAAACAAGCTACGTCAACACAAGAAGCCTCTGTTGACAGAAGTAACTGTCAGAATGGATTTCTCAGCAAAACTTCTGTCTGCAGATTACTTCTATACATAAAAGCAGATCGAATGAACAATCTGCTCTGTCAACAGAGACCAGCCAGACTGACTGGCCCTCTCTCTACAGAATGGTTGATCGAAAGCTCTGCAAACAGGGCTGCCCAGTGAACTGCAAGCCCTGTCTGTTGACGAAAGGGCCCAGAGCATCTACACAGCTGATTATGACAGAATGCTGTTAAGAGAGGTGTTATACCTGAATGGGGAGAGGTATAATGCTATTGATGGATGTGCTGGGTTTTGTCAACCGTTTGACAAACGGTTGACAAAATGCATTTTGCGTGTAGATGCTCCACAGTTTTTCCCAAGAAAAGCCCATTTTTGCCGGGAAAATCCTCTCGTGTAGACATAGCCTCAGATTAATTTTTCCAGTGCTCAGTTTCATCACTATTGTAACTCATTGTTTTACTCTATATAGGCACCATGAAGAAGTCCTGTCTTTTCTTTGGTGACACATTAAAGTTCTGGTAGATGATCATTCTACACCCACTTAAGTTCCAGTCTGCTCCCATTGAAGTCAATGAAGTTTAAATGTGGACTTCACTGGAAGCAGGATGAAGAGACTTCATTTAGTGTTTAGAAATATTAGTCCTTCCTCATATCATGCCATGTATCATCCTGAATAGTTTATTTGTTAAAAAGCACCAAACATAGGTAAAAACTCTTTTAAAAGAAATCCTGATACATATAATGGAATGACAATAAGCCACAGGGAAACAAAGTGGGGAGGACAGGCAAAGAGATGCTGGCTGCATCTACCCTACAAGCTAAAACTGACTTTATTAAAATCAATTTATTTACGCTAGGTTTTATAAATTTGATTTTGAGTTTCCTCACCTTCCCACATGCTCACCACAAAATCCACTTATTGCTGCCATACACAAAACACCAAATCAACTGTTGCAGCAGTGTATTGTGGAAACCTATCCCACAGTTCCCTGAGCCCCAAAGCATCCTGGGTATCTTCATTGGTGCAGCATGGGAAAAAATAATGCCCCACAAGTGGCTGTGGGTATCTGATGCCATCTTCCCACATTTAATTTCCTACATTTCATTTCCCTCATTCACCTGCCATGTTAACCAAACATTCCTTTTACCAGGCGGCATCTGGCTTGCCTGTATAAGAGATGTGCTTTCTATAATTGAGCGGAGGGTTAGTAAAGCACTTAAGAAAGGTTAGAAAAAAGATTTTGGGTTTCCCGACCAACAGGTTTTCAAAACAGGATGCAAAAGCACTGGATCCTTGGAGGCTTGGATCTGGATTTAGACCTCCTGGCAAAGAAGATCCTCAGATCAATAATTCTGTCTCAAAGGCCAGCCACTCTAGTGACAAATTTCTGAGTCTGTGTGAACAGCAGAGCTAAAAGCTGATGTGCAAACACCCTTGCACCCACTCCTTTGCAGCTAGCATTCTACGTGGCACACTAGGAGGGAGCTCAATACTCCCTGGGCCCTCAAGGAATAATCTGGAGGGGTCCCAGGAGCCAGCTCAGGGCACCAAGAGGTGGGTTGCTCCCAGACTGGGCCACAGATGCAGACCTTCCTGGACCTGTGGGGTGAGGAGGATGTACTCCAGGACCCTGAGGTGAAGCGCCGTAATGCCTAAGCCTACGCCGGTTGGACACCACCTCGGTGGAACAAGGCCACGCTCCACTGCAGCTTGGAGAAAGTCCAGGCAAGGTGAAGGATGTCCAGCAGGACTACATCTGGGACCAGGATGCTGGCCAATACGCTGTGGCAGTATCCACCATCTGCCCCTGTTACCAGTGGGCCCAGGCTTGGATCTGGGTTTAGGCCCCCTAGCAAAGGAGATCCCCAGAACAAGATACTGCACCTGAAATGTATGTGTAAGTAGACATGGGGGCTACACTGAAAATGCAAGCCTGACTTGGAGAAGTGTGGTAGTTGTAGAGCTGCTACATTGCCTTCAATGGCCTTTGGATTAAGCCCATACAAAATTTTAGTCTCAAAGGACAGTCCAAGTTTTTTCTTCTGTTGACCAAAACGGCTTCCAGGTGCCCCAGGGGACATCCTGTCCACAGTAATCAATGCTCTGTGGTGCCTGCCTCTGGCACTTCTTAAAGCTGCTGGGAGCCCATGAAACCTTATGCAGGATCTACCACCTGCCCCTATGCCCCATGAACACAGAGGAAAGTCTTGGCTCTGTGTTTCGACTTCCTGGCAAACAAGATCCTCAGAGAATAATTTGTACCCTTATACCCACTCCATAATCTAAAAGCATACATCTAAGTGTAACCCTTCTGTTAACGCCAGATGCCTGCCAGAAGGGCCGGGTTCAACTCTTGTGGGGTTTTCCTATCAAAGATACAATCAACCGGCTCGAGCCCCCACCCAGTGACCTGGGACAATTTCACCGCCGTGCTGGGTGCCTGTAAGGCGGTTCTCCCCACCCTCGCAAGCACAGAGTCTGAGATAGAAATGGCTTGTTTAATGACCGTAACCTACCCCAAGGTTACAGCGACAGATGCAGTATATCTCAGCACAGAAGAGACAAAACCCCTTTTACCCAGATACCATCCCCATATGCAGTAGAACCCAGTCTCTTGCTGGGGCTCTTGGCCCTTTTCCACACACACACAGTTACAGGGTGTACCCTCTGCGGTGCAGTCCCAAACTCAAAGCCCACAGATACATCACCAGGGCAATACTAGCTGTCCACTTGTCTGTAGCCTCCCCTTGCTGTCACCAGCCGCCCGCCGTCGTCTGCCGCCGCCGCTCCTACCGGCCGCCCGCCGGTCACCGTCGTCTACCGCCGCCGCTGCCGCTCCTACCGGCCGCCCGCCGTCGTCTACCGCCGCCGCCGTCGCTCCTACCAGCCGCCCACCAGTCGCCGTCGCTCCTACCAGCCGCCCGCCGGTTGCCGTCATCTACCGCCGCCGCCACCACTCCTACCGGCCGCCCGCTGTCGCTCCTACTGGCCGCCCGCCAGTCGCCATCATCTACCGCCGCCGCCACCGCTCCTACCAGCCGCCCGCTGGTCCTGCTGTTGTCCGCCGGTCCTAACCCCACTGCTTGGGATTGCCCTAAGGCAGAACCCAGTGATTTCAGCTCTGTGTGGCCTCAGCTGCCACTCTGTGATTTCAGCTCTTGGTATCTCTAGTGTGGGGTTTCACAAACACCCTAGTATCCAGCTCTATCTTTTAACAGGTGGGGAGGGTTAGTCAAGCCAGGCTTATAGATATATGGCCAAAGCATAGGCAGGGCCAAGGCACTCAGCAAGCTGGCTCAACCCATACCCTCCCCTTGCTGTCTCACAATGCTTTAAACCAGGGAGCCCTGTGTAATCAATGTCTTACACAGCTAAGGCGACTGCCCTGTCCCCCACAACAACCCAGAGCATTGGTGAGATCTCACAACTCCCACCTTAAATGTCAGCTTAAATTGTGATTTTACAACTACATGTTTACAATAGACCAAATCTCATGGCTTACTTGCTACCCATTAGGCTTTGCCTGAAAAGGTATCACACATGCACACCTTTTGCATTCTCATGCAGATGACCTCTGGGAGACTCATTCCTCCCAGCCTTCAGCAGCACTGCATTCCTTCTGCCACATTCCCTACATAAGTACACACTGGTGTTACACTGGATGTCGGCCCAATCAACTTTTGATGGCACTCCCTGTGGCTGTGGGTAACGGGGAACCACGGGTTAATTGCAGAGAGGGAGCCTGAGAAATGGTTGCCACATTGGAGTGAAGAGTTTAAATCCTTTAACCAGGAGCCATTGTAGGGCAAGTCTGGTACCAGCCTCTGCCTCTGGGCACTTGATGCCCTTAAGCCAGCCCCCAGAGTATCTTTAGCCACTGATGGCCCCTGAATATCTTAGCTGTGGAGGGAAACTTCCCCCAGGCGGCTGCGAAATCCCCGAATATCACAGCCACTGGAGATTTCCCCCAGGCGGCTGCCAGGCCCCTGCATAGCTGCCAGCCGCCACGTATCTTTAGCTGCCGAGACAGATGTCTCCCAGGCAGCTGCAAGGCCCCCAAATAGAGGCCAGTCTCCCTCATCCTCCCTGAGGATCTTTAGCCACAGAGTGAGACTTCCCTCAGGCAGCTCCAGGACCCTCACCACGAGCAAGCTGCCTGGCAGCATGTTCAGCACGTCCTTTTATTGGTTCGGGGTCAAGCCACGTGATGTGGCTGGACACAGGAAAGTTCTATACTGCCTGGTACCTCTGGGGGAGGGGTGGGAGGAGATGTGGGGGGCAGAACCAAATGTGAATGGCTGAAGTTTCTCATCTTATCATACAAGCACAACCCCCACCCACAGCCTAGCCACCACATGGTGCGTGAGGAGAGGGCAGTGGCTGGTATCAGGCAGCGCAGAAAACAGTTGATGTTTGCCGATTGAGCATGGCAGCAATAAGTCGACTTTGTGAGGAGAATGGGGGGAGGTGAGGATTGTCAAATCTGAATTCATAATATCCAGCATTACAAAATCAATATTAATAAATGTGAATTTATCTCGTAGTGTAGACGTAGCCTGAATCTTGTCAGAGATTCAAAATCCTTGAAAAAGAAAAAAAAAGGGGCACAGAAGTATGAAAAATTAGAAGTACCCAAGATTTTAGATGAGCAAACCAAACCAAAGGACTTTGATACAAAAGTCAAAGATCTGAATGAAAGTAATGCGTAACTCACAAACCTCAGTTCCTGGGTGTGGTGTGCTATTCCATCTAGTGGCACTGAAACCACTTACAGAGAGAATGAGTCTGCACTACAGCTTTAGCTAATAGGCAGATGGCTTTTAGCACAAGCAGTGGAGGCTTGTGCACTAAGCTCCTGAGGCCCCAGATTTGGTTCCGCCTGTCAATGATACATATGTTAAGAATGCAAAGTATTAGTGCCAAGAATTTGGTTTGATTGCAGGCCAAAGTACACTAATGCCCTTCTAAAACAGCTTTCTGAAATGAGATCTCTATCTGTTTGCCAAACTAAGGTTTATTAAAAGAACTAGGTTTTGGCAAATTTGTGTTTAGTTGAAATATAAAAATAAAATAAAATGCATAAATTATTCTATGAATATATAGGTGTAAAGATAATAGTTTGGCCAAGTTAATTTGGTTCAGCAGCTTTATTGTTAGGCATATATCAGTTAAAAATTAATTTTGTACTTGTGAATATTAGGAGCTAGCAACTGGCAAGAGCAAGTGTCCCCATACAGATATGTCAGTTTTGCATATTGCTTTTTTGTGAAACGTCTTTTGCCATTCTGGTCCTGGGTCTCTCCCAACAAATAATGGAGTGGGGATTAGGGACATAATCTTACAAAACTCTGTGCAGCTTCAACTCCCTTCAAGCCACTGAGGTTGTTTAGCGCACCCAGAAAATACCATATGTATTGGGTTCGGGCCCCGTAAGAGCCTTCAATCTGACTTTTCACTTGTCAGTAACCAATGATTATATTTGAACTCAGGTTTACATCAGCTGAACTCATTCATTGGCCCACTAGCCATTCCGGAACTGTTTCATTTTATCTCGTACATGAATACATTGGTCCAAATCCTGTGCCCATGGAAGTCATAGTGAGTTTTGTCACTGATTCTTATAGGGCCAGGTGTCCTATGCGTTTGTGCCAAAATTGATTCCAGTTACAAAGCATGTTATAAAATATTCCATCAGTCACTCAGGACAAGTGGTGACCTACTTTGCAGAGCCAGTATGACAACTATTACACATTGGAATGTCATCAAAGCAGGGTGTAACTTACATTACTGAAAAAATACAACAAACACATTTAGTAATGCACCTGACCTGCTTGAGAAGCTTGGGAATGATCTTGTGTGGCTGGCAGAAGAAATTTTTTGATGTAGAGAATAGTATCTGTTTACTGTATTTAGACTGCACATATAAAGGGCCTAGTCTTAGAGGTGCTGCGCAAACACAACTCCCATTGGAGTAAATGGGATAGATATGAGAGTGCTCTGTCATAGAATCATAGGGCTGGAAGGGACCTCAGGACGTCATCGAGTCCAGCCCCCTGCTTCAAGCAGGATCAACCCCCACTAAGTCATCCCAGCCGGAATCTTGTCAAGCTGGGGCTTAAAAACCTCTAGGGATGGCGAATCTACCACCTCTCTAGGCAACACATTCCAGTGCTTCACCACCCTCTGGTGAAGTAGTTTTTCCTAATACCCAACCTCTCCCTCTCCCTCTGTAACGTCAGACGATTTCTCTTTGTTCTGCTATCTGACACCACTGAGAACAGTTTTTCACCATCCTCTTTAGAGCTCTCCTTTAGGAAACTGAAGGCTGCTATTAAATCACCCCTCAGTCTTCTCCTCTGTGAACTAAACAAGCCCAAATCCCTCAGCCTCTCCTCATAGGTCATGTCCTTGGGCCCAAAACTACATAATTATAAACAAGATTAAAGTCATTCTGAAAGTCTAATATATTTGCTGAGTAATAGCTGAAGATATGCAGAGTGGCCTGTTCTGTGTCAGATATTTTTTATTCATGTTTTTGTTACAGTCTTATATGAAGCCTTATTTTGCCACAGATATTTAACAAATGCCTGATACGTTTCATGAGCTACAAAATATAGCAACAACCCCCATACATTCTAACAATTCTATCTCAAAACAAAGGTAGCAGGAAAACGTTTCTGTTTTGGCTGCTAATTCACCAAGGAGCTTGAGCATGTATCTAACTTTCAGCTTGTGACGAGTTCCATCAACTTCATTGGGACTGTTTAGATGCCCGAAGTTATTCATGTGCTTAAATTCCTTGCTAAACTAGACCTGAGACAATGTAAGTATTTATAACAACATAGTATCTACCTCAATGAGACATACTCCTTTATTACTTTGGCCTTGTCTCACGTGCTGCTATGGATTATGAACTACAAAAGAATTGTCCACAGCATATATAATGTTACATGCTTTAGGCATGAACATAAAGCAGATGTAAAAATTAAATTATATTTAAAAAATAAATATTGCAACAACTAGCATACAAAGCAGTTAAAACTGCTACAGCAAAGAATCATTAGAAAGTCACTTGAAAAATGGAGGGATCTCATTTATATACTTAAATATATCTATTCTCAAATTTTGGGAATGTGACTATTGTGATGACTAAAATTTCCCCTAAGTACATACTGTGCACACAGTAGGGGTGGAAGCAGAGCTAACTTCACTGCCATGCAGTCTTAATAATAGTATTTGTTAGTCTAAATATGCTCTTCTTGATCCCTTGGAGGTTTCTCATACTGTGAAATAGCATTTGGCCCTAAAGGTACTTCTGTTCTTGCAAACAATATGAGGTAATTTGGAAATCATTTCAAAATAAATGCTCAGGAATATTCCAAATCTTCAATCTGTTATTTGTATTTGGGCATTGCACAATGTTTATAAAGCACAATGAAGTCATAGCTGTCTGATCTTTATCTGGACCAAGTATCTGTTTTTGTATAGAACCAAAAAATAATTACCTATGTGTCAGATATCTTGACATTTCACCTACCTTCTTGTTTCAATTACAGACAGCTTCTGGGGTTGGGGAGGTGAATCTGGACTCCTCCTGCTGTGCACAAAAGATTTAAGTCAGGCTTCATAGAACAAAGAGGAAATCTTTGTATAAGGAAATAAGAATTAAAGGTGTTGATGAATGTAAATGAGTGTTGGAACTGATCATTTAACTTTCACAAATGTGAAATGGCATTTTCACCACTACTGAGCAGTGTCAGTTGCCTCAATATAAAATAGAACTGAGATATTAGGGTAAATTTGCTGTGCTGGTGAAGTATTATCTCGTGCTCTGCCTACAGTAAAAAGTATGCTGGTTTATACCAGTTCCCCAAACAAAATAAGCTATATGAGCAAAAGGTCTTTTTTTGCTCGTTTAACTGTATCACCACAAGACCTTTTGCTGGCATACAAATGCTGGTTAGGAGGGTGATTTTTTTACATATGATGGTAAACTGAAAAATAAATCAAATCTCACCCAGAGCACATTATTTCACTTTCTTTTCATAGAAACATTGGTTTCTTTTTAGAGGATCTATGACCCTGATCTTCTAATATGCTAATTTGATAATAGCCATCATAACTGTCTCTGGGGATTGAATTGAGGACCCCTGGAGCTAAAAATATGAAACGTCCCCAGCTTGAGGCACAGAGGGGGGTGACTCACTGGGGCCTGTACTAGACATTTCTTCCATGATCACACATGGGTTAAGAGGGATACATCATGCATGCTGACCAATGGATTACACTGAGCCCTCTATCCTTGCTCTCCAATTTAAGCACATTCTTAAATTTGAAGTACATGAATATTTCCAATACCTACTTAAAATTCAGCACACGCTTTCTTGCTTTGCTGGATAACAATGAGCATTCTCAGCATTTTACTACTATTGTTAGTGTAAATTGAGTTAAAGTAGATTGCTTCTCCTTTCTTCTTTAGGCAGCACACTTATTGTCTGTCTTACTCGATAACATATCCAACTCTTTAGGTTACTGTACTATGCTGACATGACTATTATTGATGAAGTCAAGATCTGTATGACATATGTATGTGGCAGAGAGCTGCTTTCAGGTGTGTGGGTCAGTACTGTAACCCTGTTTTCAGATTTGGATGCAGGAAACTTAATGACAGCAAATGAACACCACGTGTATTTTCTGCAGTCAAATTTAATTAAATAGACTGAACTATATTTGTAGTTCCCTCTGGTTTCTAGGAATTTATCTCCATACCAAATAAAACTCAAATATATTTATTCCAATGTAGACCTAAACCCTGTAAAGTGATGGTAGTTCAAGGTGTTTCAGTTCTTGTCAGCAACAGAAATGTAATAAACGACTCCAAACAGAACATCCAGAGCCCAGATGCTGCATGCTGGCTAAGCATTATTGCTCTAATACAAAAGTTGGAAGTTTTGTGTTCTGAAGAAAGCATGCAACAAGGGGGTTATTTATTTCATTTATTTCCCCTTGCATTTTCATGGTTCAGTACACCAGCTATAAATGTCTACTCTGCTTCCCCCGCTCCATACCTCTAATAGAACCAAGAGCCACCCTGAACATACTGTTTCACACACTGGCTATGTCTATGCTAGCACCCCCCCCGCACTTTGGAAAGGGGGATGCTAATGAGACACTTCGGGATGTGCTAATGAAGCGCTGCAATGAATATGCAGTGCCTCATTAGCTTAATGTCGGCTGTGGCACTTCAAAAGTGCCGCTTTCAACTGCGTGCGGCTCACCCACATGGGGTCCTTTCGAAAGGACCCCACACACTTCGAAATCCCCTTATTCCTATAAACAAATAGGAATAAGGGGATTTCGAAGTGTGCAGGGGCCTTTCAAAAAGGACCCCATGTAGACAAACCACGCGCGATTGAAAGCAGGACTTTTGGAGTGCCGCGGATGCTATTATGCTAAGGAGGCACTGCATATTCATTGTAGTGCCTCATCAGCACGTCCTGAAGTGTCTCATTAGCATCCCCCTTTTGAAAGGCGGGGGCGGGGGCTAATGTAGACATAGACATTCTGCGTAGCTCCACTCCCCTCCTTCAGCAGTCAAAAAAACTTTCATAACTAAATTATGGCAATAAACCACATTCCTCATGAGTCTTTGCTCCAGTCACACACCAGTTACTCAAGTGCTTTTGATACCTTCCACAAACACTTTGACTAAATGGGGGTTGCACTAGAGTAGAGTAGGCATCCTTCAGTCTGCATAGACTATGGATCACGCCCTTTAAAGTTTCAATTGAGGACTTAATTTACAGCGTCTATTGTGACTATGAAGACCCACACGAGAGTGACAGTCCTTGCTGCATCTCTTGCAAATGTAGTGGGTGTCTGGCAAGTCCTTATTGTGCTTTCTGTGCGCTCGCTTCTCCTCTGCTAGCTGTCTGATCTTCATCTTGCCCTTCTGAAGGCCCTTGTGTAACCCCTGCCTCCATCTGCTGCGGTCGTCTGCTAGTTCTTCCCAGTTGTCTAGCTCGATGTCTACCTCTCTGAGGTTTCTCTTGCAGACATCTTTGTAGCGCAGCTGGGGGCGTCCGGGAGGTCTTTTGCCAGAGACTAGCTCACCATACAGGATGTCTTTTGGAATCCTTCCATCACTCATCCTGTGGACGTGGCCAAACCAGCGGAGCCGACGCTGCCTGAGGGGGATGTGCATAGTTGGGATTCCAGCCTGCTCAAGGACGGCGGTGTTGGTCACTCTGTCCTTCCATGATATTCCAAGGATGCGCCTGAGGCAGCGCAAGTGGAAGACATTCAGCCTCTTTTCCTGGCGGGCATACAGGGTCCAAGTCTCGCTGCCATAAAGGAGGGTGCTGAGGATGCAGGCTCTGTAGACTTGCATTTTGGTGTGAGTATACAGCTTGTTGTTATTCCACACTCTCTTGCTGAGTCTGGACAGAGTTGTGGCCGCTTTTCCGATCCTCCTGTTTAGCTCAGTGTCCAACGACAGGGTGTCAGTGATGGTGGACCCGAGGTAAACGAACTTGTGGATGACCTCTAACATATAGTTGTCAATGCTGATTGATGGGGATTCAGCAACATCCTGACCGAGTACGTTTGTCTTCTTTAGGCTGATGGTAAGCCCAAAGTCCTTGCATGCTTTGGAGAACTGATCCAGCAGTTTTTGAAGCTGGTCTTCTGTGTGAGACACTACAGCAGCATCGTCTGCGAACACCATGTCTCTGATGAGGACTTCTCGCACCTTAGACTTAGCTTTCAGCCTTGCAAGGTTAAACAGTTTCCCATCAGATCTTGTGTGCAGCAAGATGCCCTCTGTTGAAGATCCAAAGGCATGCTTCAGGAGGAGTGCGAAGAAGATCCCGAACAGTGTCGGAGCAAGCACGCATCCTTGTTTGACACCGCTCCTGATTCTGAAAGCATCCAATAATGCGCCATCATATTGGATGGTTCCTCTCATGTCTTTGTGGAACGACTGGATCATCTCGAGTAACCGTGGAGGACAACCTATCTTGTGGAGCAATTTGAACAGACCATTCCTGCTGACCAAGTCAAAGGCCTTGGTCAGGTCAATGAAGGCTATGTAGAGTGGCTTTCTGTGCTCCCTGCACTTCTCCTGCAGCTGCCTCAGAGAGAAGACCATGTCAACGGTAGACCTCTCTGCGCGGAATCCGCACTGCGATTCGGGGTACACCCTCTCAGCAATCTTCTGGAGTCTGCCAAGGATGACGCGAGCGAACAGTTTACCAGTGACGCTTAGGAGGGAGATTCCACAGTAGTTGTTGCAGTCACTTCTGTCTCCTTTGTTCTTATACAATGTTACAATGTTAGCATCATGCATATCCTGTGGAACCTCACCCTCTTTCCAGCACAGGCACAGTAGCTCATGTAGGGGTTCCAGGAGTGTGTCCGCGGCACACTTGATTACCTCTGGTGGTATACCATCCTGACCAGGGGCCTTTCCTGCTGCAAAGCTGTCGATGGCTCTCTTCAGTTCATCCACAGTCGGTTCTTGATCCAGTTCGTCCATTACTGGTAGGAGCTCGACAGCATTGAGGGCTGCGTCAACCACAACGTTCTCGCGTGAGTACAGCTTGGAGTAGTGCTCAACCCAGTGCTCCATCTGTTTGGCTTTGTCAGCAATGACTTCACCAGTGTTGAAAAATCCTCATTCTGAGGTGATTAATGTGTCCCTGGCCATGGGCTGCGGTGTCTGCGTGGCTCTCCCACATCTTAACCAAATAGCCTCAGAAACCAAGCATTTTAAAATAAAAAATCTGCACTGTAAGCAGTAATGATTTTATTCCCCATCAAACCACATTAAAATTAAACTAAAACTATAAAAATTTACTTCAGAAAAGTGTTTTAAAGTACTGTATAGGGATATCTAATATAAGGTACATAGGATGACCGTTAGAAAAGGTCAGTTGTTATAAATATTCATTAGCCTAATTAATATTAATAAGTTAGAGTTTAAAATTCTGTATCCTAATAGGTAGGTTTAGGATGCCTTATGCATAAACATTATGGAGTGTTACCTGGTTGCCCTGCGGACCTGGCAGGTTGAGGTGTTCAACCAGGTCTGCACCAGCTCTATATATTTGAGAGCGGACCCCGGGGCCAGGGAGTTGCGGCGAGGCAGCGGACCAGACCGGTCGAAGAAAAAGGACTGTGTTAAAGAGATGAAATCACTAGAAGACCGAAGAACTGAAGGTGACAAGTGGCGTGTCAATCATCGCTCGCTAGCTGCCGTGGGACGCAGAAGACCAGAAGCGGATCCACAGAAGAGCTGCAGCTTGTCGTTCACTTCGAAGGCTCTGGTGATTTTATCCGGAGGGTTTGTCTGGCAGGGGTCGCCGCCTTACAAGCGTGCGCCCTGTACGGACAAACCGCAGCAGCGGTCCTGCCCTTCCCCCCATCGACCATAGCCTGTGGCTGGGGGTGGGAACTAAGGCCGTCGCATACAGGAGGTTTTTTTGTTGTACCACGTTGGTCCTTTTTTCCTCCTGTTTCTCTTTTTCCTCTCATCTTTCTATCTGACCTGTCGCGGCGCCATAAAAGCGCACCTGTGCTGGTCATACTTTCTCAGCTCGTATCAAGAGACCTGTGGGCCCGGCGCTCGGATACAGAGTGGGAAAGGAGAGGTATAAGAGATTAGTCTAGGTTTAAAAGTAATTAGGTTAGCATAGAAAAATGAGTAAATGGATGTGTATACTGTATTGTTTTTGCTGTATCTTAGCTTGTTGTTACATGTGTTAAGTGCATATTTTAGCCTGTTATTATATGTGTTAAGTGCTTAAGATATAGAACATTGTATTCTAAAGCTAGATTTAAAGAGACAGTACACATTTATTTCGTGGACTGGGACTGCCGCAGATTCCATGCATTGCATCTCATATTTTGGAACCCAAACTACCTAGATTCATTTGTAAAGCACAGGCGGCTAGACTTTAAAGCCTAGCCAGAGAACCCACATTCAACATAGAAGACTAGTGGAGGATTTAATGGTATTACACTGTATTCATATTGTATTTCGTTATCCCTTTATGGGATTATTGTAATATTAAATTAAACAGAGCTGTTACTAATAATTTTAGATCTGCTCCCCCCTCTTCCAAGGGAGGTTGAGTGACCAGAGATAACCCGTTAAAAGGGCAAACTCTGGAATACAAGTTAATTATATAATTTAACCCTTCAAGGGCAATTAGGTTCTGCAGTAGAGGGCTACCTATAAAGAGGTGGTCAAAATAGGCGGTACCGTTATAGGGGATAACCTTCAAAAGGAAAACCCCATTTTAAAACAAATAGGGCTCTGCCATAAAAGGCAACCCAAAATATATTAAGGAAAACCTTACATAGGAAAACCTTAACTACATAACACTGAAAGCTTTAAACTCCTATAATATTAAGATCTGCTCCCCTTTTAATCGACATTAGGGTTGAGCGACTGGAGATAACCTCTAGAAGGCAACTCCAGAACAACATAGTAATAAATTTTAGCTCTGTATTTCCTAATTATTTTCCTCCTTGCAGCACACGACGAAGAGCACTATGTCTGCCTTGGGATTCACCGTAAGTAGCAGGGGTTAAGTAGAGTTGCTGCCGGTTGCAGCCAAGTAACACAGTTCGAAGGCTCTGTTCTTTAAATAACAAATCCCTGTGCTAATCTAGAGTAGTAAGGGAATAGCTTAGTTTGTAGTTTTTAGATTGATTAGTCGTTGCTTTCTAAATTTGGTTCCCTTCAAATAAATTATTTTAAGTTTAACTTTAAACAGCCTGGTCCGTCTTTTTTCGGGGGAGATATCTGTTTTTGCAGCACCTAGTCACATACCCTTTAAACCTTATTGTGATTGGCCACCGCATACGTCGGCCAGAGTAGTGGGGTAAAACTCTGGGGGCATTCCTTGCATTCACTCTTTGTAGTGCGGTTGGGTGCCCAGGACGTGAATTTGACTTGATTTGGAAATTTTTATTTTTCTAACTTTTTGGTTCGTGCCTCAGTTTCCCAAGTGACACGTTCTTATTCTCGTCCTACCTCCGTTAACCAGATTTGGATTTCAGAGGTGCCATCTTGTTCTGGGTGGGTCCTAATGCCTTCCTCATACCCTTGTACATTCCTCTGAGATTACCAAAGTCAGCACAGGTCTGGATGCTGCTGCATAGCTGGAGCCAGTGGTTGTTGGCACAGTGCCTGGCTGTCTGCTGTACTGTTCTTCTGGACTCTCTAAGTGCTTGCTGGGTACTCTGGCTCAGTGAGCATTTGTACTTCAGGAGTGCAGCGCGCTTCTTTTCAATGACTGGAATCATCTCATTGGAGTTAGCTTCGAACCAGTCGTTCGTGTTTCTAGCTCTTCTTCCAAACACCGATGAGGCCGTGTTGTAAACTGTATCCCTCAGATGTTGCCATTTGGATGTCGCATCGGCGCCCCCAGGGCGGCTGCGCAGATTTTCCTGGAGGGTCTCTCTGAACTTTTCAGCTTTCTCCGAGTTTGCCGTCTTTCTGGCGTCAATGCGGGGCTTGGGTCTCAGCTTGAGCTTGGAGCAAACTAGCAAGTGATCTGTATCGCAGTCAGCACTATGATAGCTGCGTGTCAGAAGGACGTTTTTGAGGTTATTACGCCTAGTGATGACCACATCTAGTTGATGCCAGTGCTTCGAGCGTGGGTGTCTCCACGACACTCTGTGCTGTGGCTTCGTTCGGAAGAATGTGTTTGTGATGCACAGATTGTGGTACGTGCACAGTTCAAGGAGACGCTGTCCATTGTCATTCATTTTTCCCACACCGAAGTGTCCTAAGCAGGAAGGCCATGAGGCCCAATCAGCTCCAACTCTTGAATTGAAGTCACCCAAGATGTACAGTTGTTCACGAGAAGGTATTTGCGCTACAGCAGCACTAAGCACGTCATAGAACTTGTCTTTTACTTCTGGTGTGGTGTACAGGGTTGGGGCATAAGCGCTGATCAGGTGGACAGGACCGGCGCAAGTTTGAAGCGTGATCCGAAGAAGTCTTTCTGATCCGCCCATGACTAAATCCACCATTTGTAGAAGGGTGTTTCTGACAGCAAAGCCAACACCATGCTCTCTGGGTTCTTCTTGGGCTTTACCCTGCCAGAAAAAGGTGTAGTCCTTTTCCTTTAGAGATCCCGAATCTGTGAGTCGCGTCTCTTGCAGTGCAGCGATATCAACTCTGAGCCTCTTCAGTTCCTCGTTGATGACAGCGGTCTTTCGGTTGTCACTGATGGCCTGAAGATCTTCAGTCAAGCCAGTCAGCATGGTCCGCACATTCCAGCAAGCAAGCTTAAATTGTTGATGTTTCTCATGTCTTGTTGATTTTCTTTTTGGTTTGCCTGGTGCCCAAATTTCTGTCACTTGTCAGGTTCAGGAACCTTAAGCCTCACGCACCCAGCGAGGCAGGTGAACTGTGGCGGGACAGTACCCTATTGGCTGGGGGCTGCCCAGCTTGAGGCGGGCGGTGACTGTCCAGTGAGATGCGAGGATCTCTCCCACCGTCGAAGGCAACCCCTAGCGCTCGTTCTCTATGCCAATAGAGCAAGAGCTTATAACCAGTATCTGTTGCCTCCCGTGTTGATGCAACGCTGTTCAACGATGCCGGAGTACCTCTCCGAGCGCGAGCCTGGGCACTTATTATGGAGACTCTGGGCTGCCCAGACACCAGTGTCCCCGTTGGCTTTACTGATATAGTCCAAAGGAGAGGATAACCTCCACGTCTGGTACCAGCTCAGCTGCAGGAGTTGCCGGGACAGTGCCAGAAGTTGACACCAAACCGCCTTTGGACTCCACTCTGGATTTTCTGTCAGGGTTTACTCCCTTAACCTTTCTCCTTCCCAGGATAAGCCAAAAGGCAGTGGGGTGTGGAGAATGTGGTTAAGGATCCCACTACTTCATACCTCTGTCACCACGAGTCACCATAGCTCCCTGTGCAGCAATGACCTCATATCCCCGGGACCCTCCTCCCCACCTTTCACCGCCCCTCCCCCCAGCTATGATCACCATAGGACCCTCCCCAACCCACTACCCCCATCTGCTCCCATGTCCACCCTCCTCACTGCACTGGCCTCTCTCCCCCCAGATGCTCTCAGTGCCCCCAGGTCCACCTTCCCCCATCGCTGTTCAGGCTCTTCTCTTCAGAGACTCCTTTTCCTGATAATGCCGTCTTGCAGGGCACAGGTGGAACACCATACCTTGTTCGCTGGGAGCCTTTTAGGAGCTTGACTCATTCCTGCCAGCAGGGGCAGGTTGTTTTGTGGGAAAGGGTCACCTCCAATACAGGATAAGTTTCAGGACCCAATTTATTGTTCAAACAGAGACAGTTCTGGGTTACAGAAAAACAAAGTGATTCCTTCCCCTCACCCCCAGGCTTTTCCCATTGTCTTTCTGAAAGAACAAGAAGAAGTCCTATAGCACCTTCACACCTCTTCCTTAAATCCCAGGTGTGTCATGGGACACATGAGCAGCCCTTAACCCTTTCCTGGATGTTTTCCCCTATCAAATAACAATAGTTTTAAACATATTTACAATGTACTTCCCTCAAAAGGCACTTGGGATGCACACATTTTTGAATAATTTACAACTGAAAAGATTATTACAATGTCTATAAAAAAGCTAAATACTTTGGTGAAGAAGGCAATTTGTTGAACTAGAAGACAGAAACAAATTATTTTTTCTATTTAAAACTAGCATTGATAATTGGGGTTGGGGAAGGGATGCTGGGATGGAGGGGACAAGAATTAATAGAAACTTATCTTTCCATTGCTAGTGTGATTGGAAATGGCAACTTTATATTCTTCTCTTCTATGACCCTGTGTGCTTTACAGAAATAGCCATGATTAATTATACTAGTGACACACAGCAGTGTCCAACCTGTGTTTTGAAATGTGACTACTGTATTTTTGCCTGTGCAGAGAGGACCATGTTTGTATATGTCACTAGGTTAAAATGTAGTAACAGAGAGATAGCTGTGCTAGTCTATACACCATCAAAACAAAAAAGCAGTCCAGTAGTACTTTAACGACTAACAAAATAATAATGATCTGAAGAAGTGGGTCTGTCCCATGAACGCTCATCACCTAATAAATTATTTTGTTAGTCTTTAAAGTGCTACTGGACTGCTCTTTTGTTTTGATAGGTTAAAATGTGTTCTCTAACATGATTACAGCATTATCTTCTGACCAAATAGACATTAAAAAACCACACAATGCTATATTTGAGATATCAGTATGCTTAAACATGGTAATTATCAAAGTTTAGCCACAGCCTACTTGCTTAGGCTCTTCCTCCACCAACAAACAGGTTCTTTCTGTGTGGGTAATCCACAACCTAGCAGCTGCTGCTAACCAGGGGACTGGGACAGTTTAACTATGTCACTCAGGGGTGTGCATTTTTCTCACCTAAGTGACATAGCTAGGTCAATCTAAATTTGATGGGAAGGCCAGGGCTAACACGGTCTATGCCACAAAATGATGCCAACAAAACGATGTGTTAGCTAGGAGTGTGAAAAAAAATCACGCCCCAAACTGAGCTAGTATTGCTGGCAAAGCCCTCAGGATTGTCACTGCGATGCCGACAAAAGCTGCTCTCAGCATCTACATTGTAAAAGAAGAGGCGTCTGTCCATCTGTGCCACCCCAGCCAGTCCGCAGGGCTGGAGCTGCCAGTGGAACTCTGCGCGCTTGCCAGTCCCTGGACCCAGGGCTGTCAGGATCCCCTGGCCCTGACTACATCCCCGGGGCTGGAACTGCCATTGGAGCTCCATGCCCAGGCCAGCTCCCAGCCCCAGGGCTGCTGGGATGCCTCTAGCCCCAGCCAGATCCCCAGGACTGGAGCTGCTGGGCTTTCCCCAGCCCAGTCCCTGTGGCTGGAGCTGCTGGCAGAGGCATACGCCCTGTCTGGCTCCTAGCCCCAGGGCTGCTGGGGTTCCCCCGGCTCTGGCCAGATCCCTGGGGATGTAGCTGTTGGGCTCCCCCCTGCTTGGACCCTTTGGCTGGAGCTGCTGGCAGGGCTCCATGCCATGATTGACTCCACAGTCTGGGGCTGCTGGGCTTCCTCCTGGACCCAGCCAGATACCTGGGGCTGGAGCTGTCGGGCTTTCCCTGTCCGGATCCTCAGGGCTGGAACATTCTGCTAGCTCCTGGCTTGGTAAGTGCCACTAAGGGATGGGCCCTGCTAGTAGTTGATAATATCGGGAAGGAGGTATTACTATGCTGTCAGAACTCCTCCTACTGCCTTATACTGTATCTACACTAAGAAGTTATACCTGCACAGGATCTGTAGCAAGGAAATAACCTAAGCAACTTGTCCACATAAAAAGTCTATGGCAGAGCAGTGAACTAAAACCAGGTCTCGATTTTCAAGCTAGTGTTCTGATCCTATTAGGATTATATTTGGAATATGTATACAATCTACTCAAGCGGTGAAGACATCTCATTTTGGTCACAGGCGGATCTTGGAAGAATATCAACATCATTTTTACCCCCCAGTCTGACTCTTGATTTGGACAACTTGACATTAGGAACTGAGTGGAGGTCACAAGATTTATCTAACACGGACCATCAAATCATCATTAGAAAGCAAAAACCAGACTTGGAACTTGCAAGCCTAAAATAATCCACTCTGTATCTATGGCTACAGATCTGCTGTATATATAGTATTTTGCTTAATACTGTGTAAGAATAATTTGTGGTTTTAAAGGGCTATCTTCAATAGAAAACAGGAATCAGCAGAAAACTTAAATCAAGAGATTCAATACCGTTTTGTTGCATGTTAAACATTCTTGTAGAAGAACTTGCACTAACTTGTATATCATAGGCAAAATGAGTACTGGTGTGCATATACAAAAAGAGTACATAACCAAGAGTTCCCTGTGCACAAGAAACAAGTTGACTATCTCTAATCCATGACTCTATGGTTTGGCAACATCCATGGTCCGGAAGCAGAGCTCTGGGAATTTGGAGTGTGTGCTCTGTCTGGGAATCTGGCAGCAGAGGGGGCCGGCAGAGGGGCCAGGAGTGGAGCTGGCCTGGAAGCTGGGAGACCAGCTGCGTTCAGGAGTGGATTTGGTGGCTGGTAGGGGAGCCCAGGTGTAGGGGCTGCAGCAAGGAGGGGAGCCCAGCATCCAGGAGGCTGGTGGCTCCCCAAGAGAGCCTGTAGGCCAGCAGCAGAAGGGGCCAGCACTGACCTCACTGGTTTGGCAAACTCCCTGGTTCAGGACTGGCCAGTTCCCAAGGATGCTGGACCAAGAAAGCCCAATCAGTCTGTTATGTCCTAGATTTCACAGCTTAAATGCCACATACACTGGTTTACATCATTAGTGAAACAGCAAAGGTTTCCTTCATTTGGTACAGTTACAGATCTTCCCTTAAAGGTTTTTTCCTGTGGCAGCTGCAGACAGAAGTGCTATCATCAGGTTGAGGTACTTGTTCCATTCCTTCTCTTATTTCAGGTTTGCTGTCTTGGTGGTTGGCATATTTCTGAAATATGTAAGTGACATTTAAGAGAGCTGAGATACTAGCATGTAATTAATGTAACAGAATTCTCCTCCCTTCTCAAACCTCGCTTTAAATTTTCTTCCTACATCATTAACAGCCTCTTTACCAGGTTTGCATTGCAAAAGCTACTAATCCACTAAGTTGCCTCTGGAACTTCCTTTAATGTTGTGCCTTTTGTCCTACTAAATGTCAGCTTTAATACTTTCATCAACAGCACTTAATAAAAACACATGGAAATGAGCTATGATGATTTGCATACTCAGAAGTTTCCAAAGTGATGTCGTTAACCTGTGCACACATAGGAGATCTGATTCTGCATAGCAGAGCAGCAAAGCAATTCAATACCTAGAGGGTATCTATGACACTGCGTCTACACCACAAGATATAATCAATATATAATAAATTTGAATACTTAATCTCAATATTATGTATTCAAATAAAATGTCCACAAAGCTTATTGATATTCAACTCAGCTTTTCTCCGTGTCAAATCTCTGTGTCTCCATTGCCCCATACAAATGCAACAGCATGAGCATTGCACGGTGGGTACCTATCCCAGAGTGCCGCAGCCGCAGTTGCTTGTGGGTGTTTCATGTTGGAATCCCAGAATTCCAAGCACTATCCCAGAATGCACTGCATCACTAACCACACAAAAAAAGAACTTGGAGATCATGCCATTTCCTGCTGCAGCATTCCAGCACAAGCATGGGTCCACGAACGCTCCAACTCACAGCACGGATCATTACGGCAACCACAGTGGCTGTCACGCAATTTATCCTTCAATGCCAAAACTCAGTGATGCTTGGCTATCCTACTGCTGCTGCTGACGAGGAGGAGGAGGAGGAGAATAGTGGCTTGGAACAGCAATTGTACCAACTGCAGTCCAAGTACTCAGAGCTGGTGGCCGCCACGACTGCATTGCTGTAGTGGAGCAGCGGTTTTGGACTTAAGAGACCAGCACACACTAGCAGGAATCACATCATTTTGGAGTCCTGGGATGACCAGCAGTGGGAGCAGAACTTTTGCATGCACAAGTCCACCTTTATGGAACTTTGTGATGCACTGGCCTCCGTCCTGAAGCACAGCAACACCAAAATGAGGCAGTCTTTAACAGTACAGAAATGAGTGACAACTGCACTGTGGAAGTGTGCAACCCTGACAGTGACCGCTCAGTGGCAAATCAGTTTGGGGTAGACAGATCTACAGCGGGGTGCGTGGTGGTGGTGGCACATGCAATCTGTCAGTGTCTCCTCAGGAAGACTGTGACCCTGGGAGATGTACAGGCCATAGTGGATGGCTTTCGTGCCCAGGGCTTTCCTTACTGAGGTGGGACAATAGATGGAATGCACATCCCCATCATGGCCCCAGCCCACCTGGCCTCAGTGAATATTAATTGAAAGGGTTACTTCTCCATAGTCATGCAGGAGTTGGTAGATCACAAAGGTTGTTTTACTGACATCAACATTGGCTGGCCAGGGAGGGTTCATGACACACGCATATTCCGAAATTCAGGACTGTACTGAAAGCTCCTGGATGGGACTTTTTTCCCTGACCAGAAAATCAAGGTTGGCAATGTGGAGATGCCCATTGCTATATTGGGCAACCCTGATTACCCTCTGCTTCCCTGCCTGATGAAACCCTACACAGGAGCCCTGGACCCCAGCAAGGAAAACTTTAATCACAGACTGCACAGGTGCAGAATGATAATGGAATATGCCTTTGGATGTCAAAGCAAGGTTCAGATGTTCATTGACCCGTCTGGATGTTTCTGAAGCTAATGTCCCCACCGTTATTGCAGCTATGGTGACTCGTGGTGACAGGGAGGTATGAAGTAGTGGGATCCTTAACCACATTCTCCACACCCCACTGCCTTGTGGGTTATCCTGGGAAGGAGCAAGGTTAAGGGAGTAAACCCTGACAGAAAATCCGGAGTGGAGTCCGAAGGCGGTTCAGTGTCAACTTCTGGCACTGTCCCGGCAACTCCTGCAGCTGAGCTGGTACCAGACGTGGAGGTTATCCTCTCCTTTGGACTATATCAGTAAAGCCAACAGGGGGACACTGGTGTCTGGGCAGCCCAGAGTCTCCATAACAAATGCCCAGGCTCGTGCTCGGAGAGGTACTCCGGCATCGTTGAACAGCGTTGCATCAACACGGGAGGCAACAGATACCAGTTATCAGCTCTTGCTCTATTGGCGTAGAGAATGAGCGCCAGGGGTTGCCTTCGACGGTGGGAGAGATCCTCGCATCTCACTGGACAGTCACCGCCCGCCTCAAGCTGGGCAGCCCCCAGCCAATAGGGTACTGTCCCGCCACAGTTCACCTGCCTCGCTGGGTGCGTGAGGCTTAAGGTTTCTGAACCTGACAAGTGACAGAGATTTGGGCACCAGGCAAACCAATAAGAAAATCAACAAAAAATGAGAAACATCAACAATTCAAGCTTGCTTGCTGGAATGTGCGGACCATGCTGACCAGCTTGACTGAAGATCTTCAGGCCATCAGTGACACCCGAAAGACCGCTGTCATCAATGAGGAACTGAAGAAGCTCAGAGTTGATATCGCTGCACTGCAAGAGACATGACTCGCAGATGCGGGATCTCTAAAGGAAAAGGACTACACCTTTTTCTGGCAG
Organism: Carettochelys insculpta; assembly: GCF_033958435.1. Lineage (NCBI taxonomy): Eukaryota > Metazoa > Chordata > Testudines > Carettochelyidae > Carettochelys > Carettochelys insculpta. The sequence goes on from NC_134137.1 coordinate 42,533,486, forward strand.
GGTAAAGCCCAAGAAGAACCCAGAGAGCATGGTTTTGGCTTTGCTGTCAGAAACACCCTTCTACAAATGGTGGATTTAGTCATGGGCGGATCAGAAAGACTTCTTCGGATCACGCTTCAAACTTGCGCCGGTCCCGTCCCCCTGATCAGCGCTTATGCCCCAACCCTGTACGCCACACCAGAAGTAAAAGACAAGTTCTACGCCGTGCTTAGTGCTGCTGTAGCGCAAATACCTGCTCGTGAACAACTGTACATCTTGGGTGACTTCAATGCAAGAGTTGGAGCTGATTGGGCCTCATGGCCTTCCTGCTTAGGACACTTCGATGTGGGAAAAATGAATGACAATGGACAGCATCTCCTTGAACTGTGCACGTACCACAATCTGTGCATCACAAACACATTCTTCCGAACGAAGCCACAGCACAGAGTGTCGTGGAGACACCCACGCTCGAAACACTGGCATCAACTAGATGTGGTCATCACTAGGCGTAATAACCTCAAAAACGTCCTTCTGACACGCAGCTATCATAGTGCTGACTGCGATACAGATCACTCGCTAGTTTGCTCCAAGCTCAAGCTGAGACCCAAGAAGCTGTACTGCTCTAAACCGGCTGGAAGGCCCCGCATTGACGCCAGAAAGACGGCAAAGTCGGAGAAAGCTGAAAAGTTCAGAGAGACCCTCCAGGAAAATCTGCGCAGCGGCCCTGAGGGCGTCAATGCAACATCCAAATGGCAACATCTAAGGGATACAGTTTACAACACAGCCTTGTCGGTGTTTGGAAGAAGAGCTAGAAACACGAATGACTGGTTTGAAGCTAACTCCGATGAGATGATTCCAGTCATTGAAAAGAAGCGGGCTGCAATCCTGGAGTACAAACGCTCACCGAGCCAGAGTACCCAGCAAGCACTTAGAGAGGCCAGAAGAACAGTACAGCACACAGCCAGGCGCTGTGCCAACAACCACTGACTCCAGCTATGCAGCAGCATCCAGACCTGTGCCGACTTTGGTAATCTCAGAGGAATGTAGGAGGGTATGAAGAAGGCATTAGGGCCCACCCAGAACAAGATGGCACCTCTGAAATCCAAATCTGGTGAAGTCATCGCTGACAAAGCCAAACAGATGGAGTGCTGGGTTGAGCACTACTCCAAGCTGTACTCACACGAGAACATTGTGGTTGACGCAGCCCTCGATGCCGTCGAGCTCCTACCAGTAATGGACGAACTGGATCAAGAACCGACTGTGGATGAACTGAAGAGAGCCATCGACAGCTTTGCAGCAGGAAAGGCCCCTGTCAGGATGGTATACCACCAGAGGTAATCAAATGTGCCGCGGACACACTCCTGGAACCCCGACATGAGCTACTGTGCCTGTGCTGGAAAGAGGGTGAGGTTCCACAGGATATGCGTGACGCTAACATTGTAACATTGTATAAGAACAAAGGAGACAGAAGCGACTGCAACAACTACCGTGGAATCTCCCTCCTAAGCGTCACTGGTAAACTGTTCGCTTGCGTCATCCTTGGCAGACTCCAGAAGATTGCTGAGAGGGTGTACCCCGAATCGCAGTGCGGATTCCGCGCAGAGAGGTCTACTGTTGACATGGTCTTCTCTCTAAGGCAGCTGCAGGAGAAGTGCAGGGAGCAGAGAAAGCCACTCTACATAGCCTTCATCGATCTGACCAAGGCTTTTGACTTGATCAGCAGGGATGGTCTGTTCAAACTGCTCCACAAGATAGGTTGTCCTCCACGGTTACTCAAGATGATCCAGTCGTTCCACGAAGACATAAGAGGAACCATCCAATATGACGGCGCATTATTGGATGCTTTCAGAATGAGGAGCGGTGTCAAACAAGGATGTGTGCTTGCTCCGACACTGTTCGGGATCTTCTTTATGGCAGCGAGACTTGGACCCTGTATGCCCGCCAGGAAAAGAGGCTGAACGTCTTCCACTTGCGCTGCCTCAGGCGCATCCTTGGAATATCATGGAAGGACAGAGTGACCAACGCCGCTGTCCTCAAGCAAGCTGGAATCCCAACCACGCACACCCTCCTCAGGCAGCGTCGACTCCGCTGGCTTGGCCACGTCCACAGGATGAACGATGGAAGGATTCCAAAAGATATCCTGTATGGTGAACTAGCCTCTGGCAAAAGACCTCCCGGACGCCCCCAGTTGCGTTACAAAGATGTCTGCAAGAGAGACCTCAGAGAGGTAGACATCGAGCTGGACAGTTGGGAAGAACTAGCAGACGACCGCAGCAGATGGAGGTAGGGGTTACACAAGGGCCTTCAGAAGGGCGAGTTGAAGATCAGACAGCTAGCAGAGAAGCGAGCGCACAGAAAGCGCAATAAGGCCTTGCCAGACACCCACTACATTTGTAAGAGATGCAGCAAGGATTGTCACTCTCGTGTGGGTCTTTATAGTCACAATAGACGCTGTAAATGAAGTCCTCAATTGAAACTTTAAAGGGTGCGATCCATAGTCTATGCAGACTGAAGGATGCCTACTACTACTACTACTACTACTACTGCTGCTGTTTCACACAACATATGTGAATCAAAGCGGGAAACTTTCCCGTCTATCTGGAATTCGAAAGCGGAGGCAATAGGCAGGGCTTACTTGCAGCCATCCACACTCCCGTCCACCAGTATCCACCCTCAGGCTGCAGCAATAAGGGACGCTTTAAAAAATAGCTTTATGACAGTTCTGTAACACACATGGTGCCTATGTATGTCTCTGCCATAATGCCAATAAATCAAACGTGCCGTAATGAATGAATGCTCTTTTTTGGTGGGAGGGGGCTACGTTGCAGTAAATAGAATGTGCTGTGCCTTCAGTACCCCCACCCCACTGCCCGGTTCTGTCAGCTGCGCATCTGCTGCGACAAGGGAGTTTCACTGCTCATCTGTGCATTCAGCAGCACGCACCTTCCCCTCCCCCCAACTGCCCAGTTCCCTCAGCTGCACATCTGCTGTGGACAAGGGGGTTTCACTGCTCAGCTGTGCCTTCAGTGGCACTCACCCTCCCCCACCCGCCCATTGTGATTTGTGTTTCCCCCCTCACTCCTGCAGGACACAAAATCACACCGAGCTCAAAGGAATGATTTTATTTTGGGGTTAGGAGATGTTTACAGGGCTGGGCAAAGAAGCCTTCTCATTGTGCTTGAATAGCTTTTTGCAGTGGCCCTTGTGGCAGGATAGCCTTGCCCTCCCTCCCTGCCTGTGAGGTGCCTGACGATGGGGGGTGGGCGATCTCTCCTCGGGGGACTCCAACCAGTGGGTATCAGCTGATTCCCTGCTCGGTTGGGAGTCCCTCTGCAACTGAAGCAGGGAGTGCAGGATCTCCAACTGCTCAGTAACGGCCTTCAAGAGCTTTGCTGTGACCTTGGTTTGCTTTGCCGCAATCTCAGTCTGCTTTGCCGTGGCCTCATTCATCTTTGACAGTTGCTGCTGCTGCTGCAAGTCAAGCATTCTCTCATTGAAGTTTACTTGACTCTGATGCCACGAAACAGTGTCCTTTGTCAAGTTCTTGTGCTCTGCCTGAGTGTCTTGCATGTGCTGCAGGATCCTATCTTGTTTGCATGTCCTGTGTCTCCTGGTTTTCTCTGCAACACTGGGCACTGGATCTGGAAAATGAAGGTTAAAATTAAGATACAATTCACATAATGTGCTTTAAAGTGCAATGAATGGATCTTTCTGTGTACTATTTAGCATGGGACAGTAAGCGTGCATTTCACAATACCTCACTTGCCATCACTTCTCCAGCACACTGCTTTGTGGACATGGTAAGTTGTAAGCAGTTGGTGGGAATGGGAAGGTCTGCGAAGCAGGGACAGCTGCCAGGTGTCCTGGCCAGGTGTGCTGTGGCAGTGACAAATGGATGGCTGAGTGTGGGGCTTCGATGCACAATAAAAATAACGTAAAGTTAAAAAAAGAAAAAAGAAAAAAAAAGGGAAGGCTGGATGTAAAGGGACATGGGAGAGGAAAAGCACAGCAGAAGAATCCCCCGTGCAGCACAGGAGGATTCCTGAGAACTGAAAACAAATGGTGCCCGATAAGGGACATGGCAGGGTAAATGCCCAGCAGAGACCAGCAGCTGTGTGGAGCCTGGGAGTCCTGCAAAATCCAAAGAAATGCTGGGGGAAGGGAGATTGGAAGGGGAAAGCCCAGCAGAGCTCAGCTGCAGTGTAGTGTTGGGGCGAGGGGGACATGTCATGAAAAATGAAAAAAATGCTGGTTAGAAAGGGTCATATGGCGGGGAACACCCATAGAGCCTGCAAACCATGTCATGGGGTGGGGAACAGAGTGCCCGCTGGCTGCTGCAGGCCAATGTAAAGGGGCAGGAAGCATGTTTAAAACAAAACAAAACAAAACAAAAAAAACAGATGCGAATACCTGTGCTTCCGCAGGTTGCCAAAGAAGGCATTACCCTCCTAAAACTAACAGATATGGGGAAAGAGCAGCTATTCCTGCTGTGTGACCAAAAGCCTGGAAAATTTGCTAAAATGCTGTGTGGTGCCATGACACCAGACTGCTATCTGGTTGCCTGGTGTGGCAAGGTGTGCTACTGTGGAAGCCACAACAAGGAAGCCCTGCCCAAGAAACTCGTGAAAAAAATACAATGCCTGCATGAGGCCTTCGAGGTGATGTCTAAAAAGGAGAAGCGTTCCGCCCAGGAAACACTGACATGCTGTTCTGAGGGGCACAGAAGCACAGATAGCAAACCTGTACCTATGCAAAACACTGTAGCTATACCCACCCTCAACCCGCTTCTAGCATGCAGAATAAAGACGCACCTGAACTGCTTGCTCCAGGGGGCTCAGGGACTGGTGTGGAGGAGACCGGCGTGTAGGGGACTGCCTTGGAGGGTCCTGGCGTAGAGGGGCACACTGTGGAGGGGCCCTGTTCCAGGTTTACGGTGAAGAGCTCTGGGCTGTCCACAACAACTTCCTCTGCCCCCTGCTCATTGCTCCTTTCTTTTTCTCCATTGCCCTCTTCCTCCGGGCCACGATGCTCCTCCAGGCTTCACCCCAAACTCCATAGCAGGGACTCCATAAGTGTTATAACTGAGTCCAGGCTCTGTGGTGGGGTCACTTCCCATAAGCATGTGGAACTGTTGATAATAGTGGCAGGTCTGTGGACTGCCACTGACCACTGGTTGGCTTCCCGAACTTTTTGACAGGCCTGACAGACTCCTTTAATCTTCACCCACCACTGCACAGAGTCCCAGGAGTAACCTCAGATGGCCATCTCATGCACCATCTGATCACAGACAGCCACATTTTTCTTAGCCACCTGAAGTTTCTTCGCCACCGATTGGTCTCCCCAAATCCAAGCTGGGGCTCTCTTGTGAGCCTGAGAAGTGCTAGTCAGATCACTACCCTGAGTGCTCACAGTTGCAGTACAGGGTTACCGATAATTGCGATCAATCTGGTGCAATGGCTACAGATGCGGTGCAACTCAATGGGCAAAGGGATGTTTTTTTATCATGGACTCCCTTTTTATTTGGAGGGCTGGGATACTGCATTCCAATTCAAATTTTAAATCAAATTCATTAAAAACTTCAGGGGTTTATTTTGACCCTCTCCCCGCACACCTGACAGCAGTGCACAACGAAGTGGCCATACTTGGAGGGTCACCGCATAGCTTTGTGGGATACATACAGGACACTTCTGGAGGCTAACCAATTCGAATTAAGGACATGGTGCTTCCATGCTAGAATGGATTCAATATTTTAAATTCGAAATATATGCTATATCCACCCCATAATATCAATAATGTGTACTCAGCATTATGGCTCAATAAATAGAGTTAATAGTATTACATGTGAAGCTAGGCACATTTTAATATCGAGCTAAAGCCTTGAAATTCAAATTTATCTCATAGTGTAGACGCAGCCTGAGTCACCTTAAAATTCTGCTTCTTGTAATGGAAGTAATGTCAGTTGCACCAGGCACAAACTGGTTGGACCTATTCCCTTTTCCTGTCTGTGCATCTCATTCTCAGTTTTCTTCACAATTGTTACATTTCTGAGTATGCATGGCACAGGCCACAAATTCCATGGATCTCCCAGAATCAGTGGGAAATCAGTACCATCTCAACAGACTTGTGTCTTTGGCCTGCCCTGCTACATGGCTGCATAGCTGCTGTATTGCCAGAGCTTCCATTGCCAGTAACCAGAACCAGGGCCACCCAAAGAACCAATGCCATGCTGAGACACTAGTTTGGAGGACAAGCTGTGTGTGCAAAAAAAGCAAACATGATTGTGAGATGCATTAACAGGAGTGTGGTGAGCAAGACGTGAGAAGTCATTCTTCCACTCTATACTCATTAAGCCTCAGTTGGAGGATTGTGCCCAGTGGTGGGCACCACATTTAAAGAAAGATGTGGAGAAATTGGAGAAGGTCCAGAGAAAAGCAACAAGAATGATTAAAGATCTAGAGAACATGAGCTATGAGGGAAGATTGAAAGAATTGGGCTTGTTTGGTTTAGGAAAGAGAAGCTGGAGAGGGGACATAATAGTGGTTTTCAAGATCTTAAAAGAATGTTACAAGAAAAATTGTTCTCCTTGGCTTCTGAGGATAGGACAGGAAGCAATGGGCTTAAATTGGAGCAAGGGAGATTTAGGTTGGACATTAGGAAAACCTTCCTAACTGTCAGGATGGTTAAACTCTGGAATAAATTGCCTACGGAGGTTGTGGAATCTCCATCCCTGGAAACATTTAGGAGCAGGTTAAACAAACACCTATTAGGGATGGTTTAGACTCGTCTAGAGGCTCTAGATGGTGCTTGGTCCTGCCATGAGGACAGAGTACTGGATTTGATGACCTCTTCAGGTCCTTTCCAGTTCTAATGTTCTATGATTCGAAGTCTGGAGCTAGCAAAAGGAAGAACACTAGTCAAAGGCTAACAGAAGACCAGCTGTCTTAATCAGAAATAAAGTACAACAAAACATTGAATATAAATGAGATGGGGAGGCAGGAAGTCACAAGACCAGTAGGACTGCTGGTAGCTCAAATTTTATCCCAATAGTAATGAAGTACATTCTGCTAGAGTTCTTGGTTGATCCCTTGAAAACTATCATGATTTAGGTTTTAAGATATGTGGACTGAGTAGAAATTTGAAGGGCTAAAACCAGTAGCAGCTAGGTGAAAATGCAACCAAATGACACAATGTACCAACCTGGAAGAGTTTGTAATAATAGCAGTAAAGTCTGTGGGGTTGAAGTAGTTCTCTGGCAACTAACTGTCCTTCTTTTGCAATCCTCCTAGCTTCGTCATCATTTTCCTGAGAAATTGGAAAGAAACAGCAGTGAAAAAGAGAACAATCAGTGAATGATTCCATTCTCTTCAAGCACAATAACGTGCATTAACAAGGCTGTTTGGCTCTGCATTAACAGCTGCAATGCTATCTGATGTACCATTACTGATGACATGAAACAATGCATTACTAAATTTCAAGTTTTTAGAGTTTATCAGTATGCTTGCATGGTCACAAAGACAGTGATATCCTTAGGGCTGGTGGTTAGGGTACTGGTGGGCAACTGTATATATGTGGACTAATAAGTCAGTTACTGCTCTACTGTATTATCCTAGCCACAGGCCAGTTCACAAGGTTTGATGTCTCTCACATGGATTTAGTTACACAGAACACAGAGCTATAGTTGTTCTCTTTCCCTGTATCATGTAACTAACTGTTTCTGTTTCCAGCTTTGTTCTTTGCGAGGCTTTTTGACTGAACCATCCCTGATAAAACTCATAGAATGTATTTTGATGATGTGGGTAGTGTATTAAGCACTTTTGTTCATGTACTTGTGTTCAAAAATTTTAAAGCTTCATTTCAAAGTTTGTAGTGCCCTTCATCTGGTCCTTTGAGAACAACTACAATACTCAGAATTGACACATTTCTTGTGGTTCTCACAGTTAGCTTCAGTTTTGAAAGCCAAAGCTTTGTTCTATGCCACCACAATAATGTCTGGCACATTTATAAATAAGCTTCCTCTCTCATTTTATGTTACATGGAGGTGTTATTTTGGTACACCTAAATAGGTTATATGTATTAATGTCTACTTTGTGATGACAGCATTTTAAAAATATTAATCCGGGGTTTGAAAGCAATCTTTAAAGATCTGAAAAACTGTTTAAAGATTTTCTACAGAAAAACATCTAACCACATGCCTAAAGTTAAGCCTAAAATTCTTTCCCGAATGGGAATATTTACCTGAATTGGGGCCTCACTTTCATATAGATAAATAATAATAGCAATTTATGCACCTTTTATCTGAGTATCTCAGTATATACTTGATGTAGAGGACAGATTTAGCAATGCTAAAGGAAGAGGACTATTTAGGATGTTTGTTTACATGTCAATTTACCCACTTTAACTTTGTTGGTAATAACACTTACCTTAGCCCATTTTATTTTTTTTAGCAAGTCATCAAGGCTTCTTTTAACTGGAACATAATGTTTCCATGGTTTTAATTCACTGTAAAAGTGCTCATAGTAGTCAGAGGTTTGTTTCAGTACTAGACTGTCACCCAACATAAGGTATGGAAATCTGTACGCTGCTACGGTCCCATCTACATTCACTTGATATTTGTACTGCATAGTAAGAACAAAGCAAAAAAAGAGAAAAATATTATAAATCAAAATATCTCACCTGCCAACCTATTTAGTGTCAGATATGTGCACAGTTTCAAAATGTCCTGGAAATAAGCATACAGAGAAAGACACTGACTTGTGGTTAAGGCCCAAGGCCACATCTACTCTATGAGATAAATTTGAACTTCAGGGCTTTAGCTCAATATTAAAACGTGACTGTCTTCACATGTAATACTGTTAACTCAATTTATTGAGCTGTAATACCAATTACAAAATATCGATTTATGGGACAGATATAGTGTCTATTTTGAATTTAAAATCTTGAATCAAGACAAGTGTGGAAGCACCATATCCTTAATTCGAATTTGTTAGCCTCCAGAAGTGTCCCGTATGCATCCCACAAAACTACACGGTGACCCTCCAAGTATGGCTGCTTCACTGAGCACTGCTATCAGGTGTGCAGGAAGAAGGTCACAATAAGCCCACAAAACTTTGAATTTGAATTTGAATTAAAATTTGAATTGGAATTCAGCAGCCCAGCCCTGCAAATGAAGAGAGCGCCCGTGATGAAAAATCCCTTTGCCCATCACATTGCACCGCATTGGTAGCCACTGCACTGCGTTGGTAGCAATTATCGGTAGCACTGTACTGCAATTGTGAGCACTCAGGGTAGTGATCTGACTACCACTTCTCAGGCTCAAAAGAGAGCCCCAGCTTGGACCCACCAGGATTTGGGGAGATCAACTGGTGTTGAAGAGACTTCGGGTGGCTAAGAGAAACGTGGCCATCTACGATCAGATGGCCCACAAGATGGCCGCCCGAGGCTACTCCCAGGACTCTATGCGATGCTGGGTGAAGGTTAAAGAACTCTATCAAGCCTATCAAAAAGTCTGGGAAGCCAACCAGTGGTCAGGGACAGGTCCATGGACCTGCCGCTATTATCAACAGCTCCACACGCTTATGGGGAGCAATCCCACAATGGAGCCCAGGCTCAATTACAACACCTGTGGAGGCCCTGGTGTGGAGTTCAGGGTGAGCCTGGAGGAGCAGGGTGGGCTGGAGGAACAGAGCAACAGAGAGAAGGAAACGATCAAGGGACAGAGGAAGTTGTTCCAGATAGTCGGAAGCTCTTCACCATAGACGTGGAGCAGGTCTCCTTCATGGCAGACCCCTCCCTGGCATTCCCCTCTACGCCGGGACCCTCCACGGCAGTCCCGTCCATGCTGGTCATCTCCATGCCGGTCCCCGAGCCCCGTGGTGCAAGCAGTTCAGGTGAGTATTTATTTTGCATGCTAGAAGCGGGTTGAGGGTGGGTATAGCTATAGGGTTTTGCATAGGTACAGGTTTGCTAGCTGTTCTGAGGGGCACAGAAGCACAGCATGTCAATGTTTCCTGGGATGGAGCGCTTTTCCTTTTTGGAGATCGCCTTGAATGTCTCACCCAGGCACTTGAATTTTTTTCATGAGGTTCTTGGGCAGGGCTGGCTTTTTGCAGCTTCCATGGTAGCAGACCTTGCCACGCCAGGCAACCAGATACCGATCTGGTGTCATGGCACCACACAGCATTTTAGTAAATTTTCCAGGCTTTTGGTCACACAGAAGGAGCAGTTGTTCTTTATCCATATCAGTTAGTTTTAGGAAGGTGATGTCTTCTTTGGCAACCTGTGGTAGCATGGGAATTCACTTTTTTTTTTTTAAACATGCTTCCTGCCCCTTTAACATTGGCCTGCAGCAGCCAGCGAGCACTCTGTTTCCCACCCCACAATGCGGTTTGCAGGCTCTGTGGGGATTCCCCCAATCCTGTCCCTTTCCAAGCAGCATTTCTTTCCATTTTCCATGACTCCCCTGCATCACGCTGCTGCCAGGCTCTGCTGTGTTTTTCCCATCCCATCTCCCCTTCTCTCAGCATTTCTTTTCCATGATTTCTTTGCATTCTCCAGGACTTCCTGGCGCCAGGCAGCTGCTGGGCTCTGCTGGGTTTTTCCTATGCCATGTCCCTTTCATCCAGCATTTCTTTGCATTTTCCTGGGCCCCCACAACGCCCCACAGCTGCTGGTCTCTGCTGGGTGTTTCCCTTCCAAATCTCCCTTCCCCCAGCATTTCTTTTGATTTTCCAGGACTCCCGGCACCCACAAGCAACCAAGGCTAAGACGCTGTGGGATAAGCACCCACAATGCAGTACTCATGCTGTCAAACTTCCACAGGGCAATGGGAATGTGGAGATTCGACATGGAAAAGTGTGGGTCGAATTTCAAGAAGCTTTGTGGACACTTTATTTGAATTCATTATATTGAGATTAAATATTCAAATTTATTAAATATCAAATTTATCTCATAGCGCAGACGCAGCCCAAGACTGGTAATTAAGGACCTTTCCATTTTAATTATCGATCCAACACATACCATCCACAATGAATGGCACAAAATAACCCAAGCAGTTTCAGAGAATGGAAACACAACATTGATGCCAAGCATGCCTGCCTGCCTTCTGAATCCCACTTATGAAAAATATGAAGAAGAAATAACATTAAAGCTAAATCCAGCTGCCAAGGAGCTCCGGCTGTAGATGTCTGCTCATATGCAAAGTGAAAGAGGACATTTCAAACCTGCCCCATCCCTGCTGCTCAGATCTGAGTAATGATTTGTCATCTAAGGAAGTTGTGGGTTCAAATAAATCAGCAAAAATATACTTTTCTGGCCACTGCTACAAGAATTATTTTTCAAATACACAGTGCACCTGCATCTATACAAAAAATGCCTACTGTTTGCATGTTAAGTAAGAAATGTATACAGCTGTAGTGGGTCAGAAATCTGACCATTGGGCCTGACCCAAGCCCACTGAAATCAGTAAGACCATAGTGGATGCACCGGTATGGCTTTTTAAAAAGATGTTTCATACTAGGGGGGTTTTATGGGTAAAATA